>NC_086319.1:32783084-33405584 GCF_036172605.1 Pelobates fuscus | reverse complement strand
AGCTCCCTTCTCTCTCCTGCGTTCTGGTCAGCTCCCTCTGCAAGTCTTGCGGTCTGGTTGCCTCGCGGAACTCTGACCCCGCGGCTCTCGCGAGACTTGCAGGGGGAGCTGAACAGAAGGCAGGAGAGAGAAGGGAGCTGACGGGAGCTGCAGGAAAGGTTAGTAAACGCTCTCTGCCAGCCCCCAACAGCCCTTTGTCTGTATTATGGCAATGTAAGTTGCCATAATACAGACACTCACTCGAGTATAAGATGAGTGGGGGTTTTTCAGCACAAAAAATATACACTCGTATAAGTACATGTCCCTATTTATCATCATTGGTTAATTCTTTTAAGAATTGGTTGGTTAATTCTTTTAAGCTACTATTTTGTTTTAATAATTACATCTACACACAAAACATGAAAAAAAAAAAAAACACCTCCGCCAATCTGTGATTAGTGTGTTAAATTTATTTTTATCTTGTATGACTTGCACAGCTTCCTCTAAGGATATCCCAGACAGTATCCTTTAAACAAATATAGCCAAACAAATAGAGGATGCAGCTGTAGGTCTGCAAGAATAAAAAGTGCAATAGTGTAATACAGTAAAAAGTGCAGCTATGTACGCTAAACAAAGTTGCACTCACAAAATGTCTAGCCTTGTCTAGTCACCTTAAGGTGCCTTCCATTAGAATGATTGGGAGGCTGATCCAGGACTCCTCCTCTCCTGCTAGTGTCACACCAATATGGAAAGCAGGACTCAGGAATATTATTCAAAAATAAGATCTGCTTTATTTGGTATATGAAATATAGGAAATCTATACTTAAAATAAAAACAAAACAATATTTGGTCCTACATGTTTCGTCCCACTGATGGGCCTTCCTCAGGGGTCCAAATGAAATATAAACAACAATATAAGAAACAGCAGTAAAAATTATGTAACAAGGAAAAAGCATGAAACCCTCCACCCTGAGTCCTTCCTTATATATGACCAGTCTTATTGATGGTCTAGTTCAGGGGTTCTCAACCTTGTCCTCAAGGACCCCCTAGCAGTCCAGGGTTCAGGGATTACCTGGGTGTGTCTAAGGTGTTTAGAAAAAGAAAAACACCTTAGAGTCTAAGGTGTTTTTTTCCCTTTTTCTAAACACCTTAGACACACCCAGGTAATCCCCAAATCCTGGACTGGTAGGGGGTCCTGAGGACTGGGTTGAGAACCCCTGGTCTTTCCAGCGCTGATCAGCTATTCCAGCTCCTCATAAATTGATTTTTCCAGGTTTGTGATGTTGAGTGACGTCACTTCCCGTGTGCTCCTTCCAGCGGTCGTATCTTGATGACGTGTGTTCCAAATGGCGGCCATCTTGAGCTTCACACTTGGTTTGCAAGTAGTCACCATGGTAACAAAGTTCCAAGTCTGCAAGGCTCAAAAGTTAGAAAAAAACAAAAACGTATCATGTATATTTCAACAGGCTAATCTAATAGTTGGATTTAAAACATTATCTAAAGCATATTTTTTTATATACCATTGTCATAGTTAAACTAAAAGTTTAATTTTTATTACTTATGGTATTCACTCTTATTTGGGCTCATAGTATAATCTGAAGTTTGTTACTCCCCCATAATTACAACTATAAGCATTCCCTAGAAAACAGATGCTATGGTTCTTCCTTTTTTTTCTAAATCGATAAAAAAAAAAAAGGGAACACAATAAATACATTAACCCCTTAAGGACACATGACATGTGTGACATGTCATGATTCCCTTTTATTCCAGAAGTTTGGTCCTTAAGGGGTTAAATGTGCTGGCAACTTCACAGGTACATCGTCACATAAATAAACATTTCTCATATAACTACATGTCTCTATGATCATCAGTTAATTATCTTTCAACCTACTCATATTTTTTTTTAAATTTATTATAGATTCATCCCTATTTCCTCCTTTTCAATGTGGTCTATTGTGTTCAATGCCAAAGAATACAAGATCTTGCCAATTAAAATATGGTATTTAAGGTTAATTCTTCTAAGGAATAGAGAAATACAACATAGTGCAATTTAGTACACAATAGCCACTCAGTGCTTAAGTTCCAATTAGCCACTCACTATTATTCAGTTAAAATTAAGCCATCAAAAAAAAAAAATCTTTATCAGGAAGTTCATCTACCAAGTCCTCACTTCCACTTCAATTTCATGTGTAGTGTGAGGTACGTGATTTGCCCTGCTTGGGCATGCGTCTCAATCAGGGCAAATCAAAGTAGGCTTCAGGTAGAGCGGAGGACAGGTAGGAGGCGGGTGTTACATGATAAATAACACCCACGAAGCAGCACTTGTGCGGAGTAAAAGTGAGTAAATCTTTATATTTTACATTGAATACACCATGTATCCTTGTGATATATAAAGCAAAAAAGACAAATTCAAGTAATCGTGGCGCTAAGAACAGAACAAGGAACTTATTGGTAAAAAAAAGTAGCTGCACCTCACACAGTGTACAAACCCAAAAAACACTCACTGCAATAAAAATACAAATAAGGTGTGCAGTGTCTTTAAGGCTAATATATTTTAAGAATAATATATATTCTAGACAAATGGTAAAAAATTATATATTATTATATGTGCAATAATATTCCACTAAAGTGCATATATCATATAATTTTGTGCAAAAAACTCTTGTGCAACAGTGCCAAAATGAACTTATTCATATATACAATAAAGGGCTGCAGTAATTTGTGCAAAATTGCAGTGTACAGTGCCACACTTTGCTTACATATAAGTATATCCCAAAAAATATTTGAAAATAATAGAGGATGGATCCAAATTAGGAAAAAACATGCAAGTGAAAAAAAAAAAAAAGAGAGAACCACAGAGGGCAATATTGTAAAATATAATATACATAACTGTATAAAGAGAAGCCTGTTCTAACTGATATAGCTCCAAGGAGTACCACTGTGTAAATCCAATCTTTATTTAAAAAGCAGCAAACTGTCAGAGTTTCCTCTGTGCCTTTTTACCCCTCTAATAGAGTTCCTCCTGATACTTTCCACCGCCGGCTGTGGGTTCAAGGTGGTGTTCTACGATCGTTTGGAAGATCAGAATCCAAGTTTTTTGCACAAAATTATATAAGATATATGCACTTTAGTGGAATTTTATTGCACACATTATAATATATACATTTTTACTATTTGTCTAGAATATATAATAGTCTTAAAGTCACAGCGCACCTTATTTGTATTTTTCTTTTTTTTTTCTTTGTGATATACGGTATGTTGTATTCACTTTATATTGGAGCTATTTCAGGCAAGTTAAGTGTTCCATAGCAGGTTCACTTTAAACTTACTTTTTTTCCAGCACTGACACAACCTCATCATTGCAGCCTGATACTCCTGATACAGGCTTTTTGGAATTGATGGCACCCAAGAGGAAGTAACAGAGTGCATGCTGAGGGATCAATTTTGGTATTAAACAATTGAAAAACAGTTTATCCCCCAAAGGAAAGACACTCCTGCCCCAATAACATAGTCACTGAGAAAAAAAGTCATTATGGGGGTGATAGTGTTTTTTTTTTTTTGTTTTGTTCTTTTTCTTTTTATTATTTAAATTTGTATTTATATAAACCACCGGTTCCATTCATAACTACACTTCCATACAGGCGTACATGCAGGAAGCAAAAAATGGTAAGGATGTAGCACTAATATCTAGTAAGGAGGTGATAAGAGACTGCAGACATTGAGGTTACTAGCCCCGACAAGGAGATTAGAAGTTTAATAAGACAAACACAGAGGATATAGAGAAGCATATTACAAACCACAAATTATATGTAGAGAAGTCCAATTCTTGATCTGTGTCTTGATCTGTACTTGGCAGTATTTTTCAGATCTGTGCCATATGAAAAGAAAAACCAAGAGACCATCCAATAGTGCAGTATGTCTATACAGATAGAGTTAAAGAAACAAGGTGGCCACATTTAGAAGAGCTTCACACAAGCTCTAATATAAGTGGCATATAGCGGCACAAACCCCGCTAAGGATAGTAGTGGTCCTCGATGTGTCACTGTAAAGAATATGGAACGAGAGGACAGAACAGCTATAGTGTAGTAATTCACAAACTAAAATAGTAGTATAAAGTAAAAAGAAACCCATTAACAAGTGTGGAGCTTTCACTAAGCTCACAACAAACAGACTGTAGAGGTGCAATCTCTGCTCAGCACTGGGATGTTTTCCTTTCATGGATGCAGTGCAGCAAGCATATAAAGATGTGGTCTTGGCTTTAAATAAGTTGCAGATCTCTGGACCATGTGGAAGATAAGCAAACACAGAGAGTCCCACATTACGTAGTTCTGTGCGTACAGGTGATATATATGTATAAGATGCCACATACACACAAGTGTAGAGCTTTCCACAAGCCCAGAGAGACAGTGTCAAGTGGTATAACCCCCTCTCAAGGATATGTGTAATCTCCTCCAAAATACATGCAGGCATACACACACATTACCATGCGTCTTTACAAACAGGCATACAACACGTAGTCATTTGCCGTCATTTTGGTTATGGACTGCCCTTATGGGTGGGATCAGCAGGGCTGGATTAACATAGGGGCTGATGGAGCTGCAGCCCCAGGCCCATGGAATAGGCCCATTGATTTAAAAAAAAAATGTTGTGTTTGTTTTTACACACACTACTCTTAGGGTTGCCAGGTATTTCTCAGAAGTATTTCTTATGTTTGCCAGATTTTTCTCAGGTATTTGAGGCTGCCTAGCCGGTGCCGGTATTGCAGTAATACCGGCAAAACAAATGTCTGTCACAGTATAAACAGAGATTATTCTGCAATACCAGCGCTGGCCAGTAGGGGTCGCTGTTTGTGTGGAGAGAGGCAGGAATAAGAAGTTACAGCATCTCCCTCCCTACCTCTCTTTACTCACTGATCCGCCGGGGAGCAGCACAGAGACTCCAGACAGCAGTTTCGAGGATGCGAGACATAGGGAAGCTGAGACATTGGGACACTGGGGAACATGGGGACCCTGGGACACTAGGGACACAGTGGCCCCATGTCTCCCAGTGGCCCCTAGTCTCTCACTACCCCCATGTCTCCCAGCCAGTGTCTCTAGTGTCTCGGTGTCCCCGTGTCTCCCAGGGTCCCTGGTGTCTCTCAGTGTCCCCATGTCTCCCAGTGTGCCTGGTGTCTCTCAGTGTCCCTAGTGTCTGTGTCCCTAGTCTCCCAGAGTGCCCTAATCTCTCAGTGTCCCCATGTATGACCCAGTGTCTCAGTGTCCCAATGTCTCTCAATGTCCCTTAGTGTCCTAGTGACATTGAGACACTGGGAGACATGGGAACACAGACTCTAAGGGACACTGGGAGACATGGGGATACAAACACTAGGGGACACTTGGCAACATGGGGACACTGGGAGACACAGGGAGACATGGGGACACTGGGCGACTTTGAGACTTGGGAGATATGGGGCACTCCCAGTGTCCCTATGTCTCCCAGCCAGTGTCCCTAGTATCTCAGTATCCCCATGTCTCCCAGTGTCCCTGGTGTCTCTCATTGTCCTTAGTGTCTCAGTGTCTTTAGTGTCTCAGTGTCCCCTAGTCTCTCAGAATCCCCTAGTCTCCCAGTGTTCCCATGTCTCACAGTGCCCCCAAGTGTCTCAGTGTCCCCTAGTATAAAATAAAAAAAATCTCAGGCACACACTGATAGATTTAAGCAGGTTTATTGGACACCGCAATGTTTTGACCTGTACCCAGGTCTTTATCAAGTCTCCAGTGTCCCTATATATCACAGTGCCCCCTATGTATCACAGTGTCTCAGTGCCCCATGTCTCCCAGTGTACCCTCATGTCAAAAAATCACCCAGTATCCCCATGTCTCCCAATGTCCCCAAGATTCTCAGTGTCCTTAGGTCTCCCAGAGTTCCCTAGTATCTCAGTGTTCCCATGTCTCCCAGTGTCCCAATGTATCTCAATGTCCCCTAGTGTCCTAGTGACATGGGGACACAGACACTAAGGGACTGGGAGACATGGGGACACAGACATGCCTCCTTTTTGTGTTTATTTGCCCCTTTTGTCAGTTCTTGTTATGTGATTTGTGTCAGTGGCCCAACCTTTTACCCCATCCATAGACTTCCTGCTTTACTGGACACTGCTGTTAGGGGGTATGGGTTTACTTGAAAGATGAAAGTGTGAGATTAGCATAGGGTATGTGTTTTCTCATAGTTGCATCCTATGAATTTCCCTCCAGCACCATCTCCATCAGATACATGACGCTTAGGTGGTATGACTGTTTTAGTGTTTTTGGTCAATAAGATTCTGCAATTAGGCCCATCATAATTGTCAGCACCAGGCCCACTGGGCTCTTAATCTGGCCCTGGGGATCAGTGTGATATGTCTTGGAACTGGTTCTTTGTGCAATGGCACAAGTGAACAAAAACTATTTTGACACCTGAGCTGGAATTTACCGAAGGGCAAGCGACTGAGTTCTTCTAAGCATTTGTCGGTTCTCAGAGTTCTCATATTAACTGGGTTTTTTTGCAAAATATAGTCATGCCCGCATTCTCCAGTACATACATACAGTCAGTTATACCCATATTCTCTAGTGAATTACATATATACAGTTAATCAGTTAATCCTTCTCACATTCTCCATTATATACATAGTCAGTCAGTGAGTCATACCCTCATATATAGGCATGCTAGAATGTAGGTATGCCCGTATGTTTCTATGGAAGTTCTTTGCACTCTCTCACATCCATACATACCTGTGGTTATAGCCACACTCTTGCATATATACATACATATAGACAATCATTTGTACATCGTCTCTCTGAACGCAGTGTCTCTCTATTTGGGTAATGGCAATGTGACTGGATCTGTGAGTGTGTGAATTTGTGTCAATGTTTGTAAGGCTATGTTAATGCATTAATTCAGCCTTCCTCATCTGTTTTTGATGTTGATCCAAAAGAAAGGGAAAAAATGGTTGCAGCCCTGCCACTTTTGCAACAAACTAGGAGGAAAAAAATCCTTCTTGACCCAAGAATGCCAGTCAGATCTCTCTTTGGATCAAGAAGCTATTGCTCCTTAAATTAAAAATGATATCCCTGAATATTATGTTTTTGCAAGTGTGCAAGATGTTTAAACACTTGCTGTTTAACCCCTTACGGACACATGACGTGTGTGACATGTCATGATTCCCTTTTATTCCAGAAGTTTGGTCCTTAAGGGGTTAAACATCTGTATAGACTCTGATAAAACCACCTCTTCATGCACATCCTTGCTGTTCTTATTCTAAAAAAAAAACCTTTCCTTTGCCTTAGACTAAATTTCCCTTTTTCCAGTCTAAATGTGTGACCTTGTGTCCTATGTATAGTCCTGTTTATGAATAGATTTCCAGACAATGGTTTGTATTAGCCTCAAATATATTTGTATAATGCTATCATATACCATATGAAGCACCATTTTTATAAACTAAAGAGAGTTATATTTGTTAACCATTCTTCATAATTAAAATGTTCCATTCCTTTTGTTAATTTTGTAGCCCACCTCTGTAATTTCTCTAGTGCCATAATGGTCTATAACTATTCCCAAATCCTTCTCATGTGTTGTTATCCCTAATTCACTACCATTTAAGGTAAAAGTTGCTTGTGTATTTGTTACCTCAAAGTGCATAACTTTGCATTTTTCTACATTAAATTTAATCTGCCATTTTAGTGCCCAGTCCCCCAGTCTATCTAAATCCCTCTGCAGCAGGCAGATACGTAATATCCTGCTCACATTGCATTACTTTACAGAGTTTTGTGTTATCTGCAAACACTGAAACATGAGTTTCCAATGCTTATTTCAATTCCAATGATCATTTATGAATATGTTAAATTGAAGCAGTCCCATAACAGAACCCTTCTGAAGAGAAATAGACTGGGGAGGAGGGGTTCCAACGGAGTTACTAATGTTACCAAAAGATGGAATGTGAAGAGAAAACAGAACCAGGCACAAGAACCAGCAAAGGACAGAATCACAAAAAAAAACAGGTTGCAGAGGGTTAGAAGAAGGAGTGAGCAAAGAGGAGAAGAAGAATTATGGAGAATAGTGACCTTTGGATTTAGCAGTGTCCAAATCACTGTTCACGTTAGTAATGGTCAGTAGAGTGAAGAGAGTTGAAAATGCTCAAAAAGCTTAACGTTGAACGGAAGGAATTAAATAGCTTAGTTTGCCATTATGAACAAAGTGATCTGACCAATGTTGTGAACTGTATGTCCAATCGAAAAGTAAAAAAAAAAAAAAAAAATATTAAAAGTTAGGAGCTAGCCACTAAATGTTCATTCCATTCACAGATCAAGCTAACTGCCCAGTGGAAGGAGTGGGGGAGGAAGAGCAGTAAAACTCAATTTCCAAGCAGAATTCTTCCACATACTTTCTCTTGTTTTGTTGATAAAGACAGACAAGCAGACAGGGATTGATTTTACACTCTCTGTGCCAGTGTGGAAGAGGGTTTCAGCCTACTGCGATGATGTTTAAGGCTACTGGATGCTGGGCCCAGCTACTGCAAGTGGCAATTACCAACTCTAAATGGGTGATAGCCTTGGTCATTGATCTTAGTGTGAGACTTGTTAGGTTACTGGATGCTGGGCCTAGCTACTGCAAGTGGCAATAACCAACTCTAAATGGGTGATAGCCTTGGTCATTGATCTTAGTGTGAGACTTGTTAGGTTACTGGATGCTTGGCCTAGCTACTGCAAGTGGCAATAACCAACTCTAAATGGGTGATAGCCTTGGTCATTGATCTTAGTGTGAGACTTGTTAGGTTACTGGATGCTGGGCTAGCTACTGCAAGTGGCAATAACCAACTCTAAATGGGTGATAGCCTTGGTCATTGATCCTAGTGTGAGACTTGTTAGGTTACTGGATGCTGGCCTAGCTACTGCAAGTGGCAATTACCAACTCTAAATGGGTGATAGCCTTGGTCATTGATCCTAGTTTGAGACTGGTTAGGTTACTGGCTGCTATGTCTAGCTATTGCTATTATACCAACCTTGAGTGGAAGATAGCCCATTTAATTGTTCCTAGTGTGGGTCTGGTTAGGGTACCGTACAGTGCCACTTACACCAACTTTGAGAGAGAGATAGCCTGCTCAAAATTTATTTTCTGTGTATTCAGCCCAGCGTGTGAGCACTCTGCAATGGGCTCTGTAGGGTTTGTTAAAGTTAAACACAATAACGTTACAGTAGTAAATCCAAAAAGCAGCAACCCATTTTCCAACACAAACATGTTTTGGTTGAATACAGCTGTGATAGTTTACACCAGTGGTAGTCAACCTTTTTCTACCTACCGCCCACTAATGCATCTTTGTTGATGGAAAAATGTCCTTACCGCCCACCAGTTTTTGCGCAAGTGCAGAATATATTTTAGAAAGGAGGGTGTTTTAAAAAATAAAATAAATGTACGTACATTTATCTTTTTATTTCTACTTAATGCATGTTTATAATGTTTTTAACTTTATAAAGTTTAATGAGAAAACAATAAAGTAAACTGAAATTACCTTTACTAGTGATTAATGAGATCCTTGAGGTTGATGCTGCGAGACTAAATATTTGATATCTGGTCCGATTTTCGTAAGGAACAAACAAAGGTCTCCTCTTTCGGTGATATTCAGACGACTTCTCTGTTTGCGCATAATATGATTTCTCATCTGTGCGTCAGCTCCCCTCCTCACCTTTTTTTTCCTTTTTTCTATTTTTTAACCTTCCTTATAGCAATGCCCAGTAGGAAGGCTGAGCTAGGTAGCCCACTTACTATTACTTACTATAGCCCACTATAACAGACAGACACACATGCATACATACACACATACACACATACAGACACACACACAAGACACACAAACAAAGACACATACATACAAACATACAGACACACAGACAGGCACACATACACATACAGGCACACAAGACACATACATACAAACAGACAGGCACACATACATACAGACACACACACAGACATGCACACATACATACAGACACACACATAATACATACAAAGACACATACACACAGACACAAGACACACATACATACAAAGACACATACACACAACACATACATACAAAGACAAGACACACACACACAAGACATACATACAAAGACACACATACATACAAAGACACATACATAAGACACACATACATACAAAGACACACACACACACATACATACAGACACACACACAAGACATACATACAAAGACACACACACACACACACACACACACACACGACATACATACAAAGACACATACACACAAACAAACACACACAAAATATTTTAGTCACCCTCCTGTTTCCTACCTTTTAGGTGCAGGAGGGTGACATTCCCTGGGGTCCAGTGGTGGCTCAGGTGGATGGGAATCAGAGTTCCCACTCTGACTCCCTCTGCTTCCTCCCGCGCAGTCTGTGTGTTACCTGGGAGGAGTGACGTGAGGTCACTTCCTCCCAGCTTGTGATGTAATCACAGGGGGACCGGTCGCGCTGTTAAAGCGCCCAGCGTTGACCAGGCCCCCTTACAATCCACATCCATCAGGTGGCCCTAACAGCATGGGCCACCCGATGGACCCCTTGGACGACAGCCCCGGCGATTTGCCGCGCGGGCCGGGGCCGCAAATGGTGATGGCGGTCCCCGGTCGCAGGGGTACCGCTGACTCGCACCCGCCCGCCCACCTGCCCAATCTCTCAAAATTAGGAAATCCCTACCGCCCACCTGGAATCCTGAAACGCACACTAGTGGGCAGTAGGGACCAGGTTGACGACCCATGGTTTATACAATAAAGATTAAAATCCCAATTTATTTTAATAACAACAACAAACCAACCTTCATCATAGTTACATCTTAATCACAAGAAGAAAAAAAAATTAAGTGAGGGTCAGTCGTGTATACCAATCCACCATCAGCAGTAGTGCCATGGCCAAACTTGACATGTTTTCCTCGGCCATGAAGACTGCTGCCACCCATAGGCGTGCGCACTGGGTGTGCCGGGTGTGCCTGGGCACACCCTAATCCCCGCGGCACACCTATGGATTGAGTCCTGCAGGAACGGAGTTCCTGCACTTTTTTTGTGCAGGAACGCCGTTCCTGCAGGCACTCAGCGCCCCCCTTCCTCCCCCCATGTCCCCCCTGTCATGGATGGGATGGGGGGAGGGCAAGAGGTTATGGACCCCCCCCCCCCGGTCGGCTCTCTCAATATCAGCCGCGGCGAGGGAGCTGTGAGCTCTCTGCTCCCTCTCGCCGCGCGCTGCTTGCTGATGCTGGGAGCCGGAATATGACGTCATATTCCGGCTCCCAGCTACAGCAGACAGCCCGCGCGGCGAGAGGGAGCAGAGAGCTCACAGCTCCCTCGCCGCGGCTGATATTGAGAGAGCCGCCCGACCCACTGGACCCCAGGGACAAGTCCACGCCAGCACTCCAGGTAGGGAGGCTGGGTGGACATTTTTTTAATTAAAAAAATAATAATTTGTGTGTGTGTGAATGTGTGTGTGTGTCTGTGACTGTGTGTGTGTGTGTCTGTTTGTGTGTGTGTGTGTGTCTTTGACTGTGTATGTGTGTGTGTCTGTGTGTGTGTATGTGAATCTGTGTGTGTGTCTGTGAATGTGTGTCTGTGAATGTGTGTGTATGTGAATATGTGTGTGTCTGTGAATGTGTGTGTGTGTGTGTCTGTGAATGTGTGTGTGTCTGTGAATGTGTGTGTGTGTGTGTGAGTGTATGTGTGTATGTGTATCTGTGAATGTGTGTCTTTGAATGTGTGTGTGTCAGTGTATGTGAATATGTGTGTCTGTGAATGTGTGTGTCTATGAATGTATGAGTGTGTGTGTGTCTGTGAGTGTATGTGTGTGTGTGTATATATATATATATATATATATACACACACACACATATACATACACACACTGGAGTGTATATTATTTTTTTGGGGGGGTGGGAATCTTGGTTCCCACACTTTATTCCCCAGGACTTTATTCTCCCCTGTCGGCTCACGCAGAACCGGCGCTGAGTGTCAGCTCTGCTCTAAGCCTCCATGGGTCGGCGGGGAGATCAAAGATCTACCTCACCGGCCCACAGCAGCATGAAGGGAGGCAGGAGAGGACCCGGGGAGCTCTAGACAGCAGCTCCGCCAGGTTCCTCTGGCGAGATCTGAGCGTTGCCGCGGCAACGCTCAGATCTCACGAGAGTTAACTCTAGCCCCGCAGGCTAGAGTTCACTCTCCACTGGACCACCAGGGATGGCACATGGCAGCAAGGATCCCCCCTCCCTACATAAGGTAAGAAGGGAGGGGGGATATTAACTAATCTGCCCCCACCTCCACAATCTGTCCAAACATACAGCACACACACACACATACAGCACCCACACACAAAAAGCACCTACAGACATACAGCACTCTCACACAAACAGCACACACACAGCACCCTCACACACACAACACCCAAACAGCACCCACACACATACAGTACACATACAGCACCCTCACACACACAGTACACTAACCGCACCCTCACAAACACACACAGCACCTTTACAAACACACAACACCCTCACACACAGCACACTAACAACACCCTCGCAAACACACACACACAAACAGCACCCTCAGAAATCCATGACACCCACACACATCACACAAACAGCACCCTCACACACACAGCACCATCACACAAACAGCACCCTCACACACACAGCACCCTCACACAGCACACTAACAGGACCCTAACACACACACACAAACACCCTCACACACAAACAGCACCCTCACACACACACACACACACACAAACACCCTCACCCACATAGTACACTACCAGCACCCTCACACATATACACACACAGCAGCACCCTTACACACACCACCCTCACACAGCACACTAACAGCACACACACACACAGCAGTGTATGTATATATGTGTGTGTGTATATATATATATATATATATATATATATATATATACATATACATGCGGCGTGTGTTTGTGCTTTAGGGTGCACACCCTAATGCAATAGGCTGCGCACGCCTATGCTGCCACCTCTGCCGCTGCCATCACTTTAAGCAGGACCTTGCCATATCTGTTACATTCATTCACCACCTAGGAGGTGAATATTTTTTGTTTCCCTCTAAGCCTTATGCTGTACTAATTGGTGACTAAAAGTAGAGAGTAGCAGAAGAATCTGTAGTTGTAGCAGCAAAGTCAGCTGGGTCCACAAGTAGAAACTTTAACAGCAGCATCTTGAGTGGTACTACAGCAGTAATGTAAAAAAGTAAAGTCCTTTAACGTCTGGTCTTGGTGGTGGCGGTAATCAATCTAGTGATGCTATCGCTCTTTTCCCAACCACCACCGTTTCTTTAGCTCTGGCCCTGGAGGGTTTTCAGTGAGCCAGAGAAATTGAAAGAGGAGAATATGGAGTATCCTGATAGTACTCCAATAGTGTTTTGTCAAGGTACAGTGCACTCTTCCCCACCATGGCTGGGTCCATCTCTATCTGCTTTGGAATTCCCTCATTCAATGGACACAATTACCATCATCTGCTACCACAGCGACAAGTAGCTCCACTGTCATTAAGTGTTCTTGCATAGCAAGACCACTTAATGTTATCTCACATATATTATTATTATTATTTTTATAAAAATGTCCACAGCTAAGCCATAGTCCTTATAGTTTTCACAATATGACCATTTGTTTGCAACTCACGCAGTCCATTGACATTCATTGAAACTCCACTCTGCAAAGCTCACATTTGAAGGGCAATTTCTAAACTGCGACTGTGCCTTCATTGTTAATATCTCAGAGACATACTATACATCAAAATGTAGGTCTGGGTCTTGTGATTCTCACAATATAAAGTTCTTCACTGTAGGATTTAAAATACGACCGTTTGAAGATGGCAACCGCAAAAATACTCTGACCTGTGCCAGGCTGCAGCATCAAGTGATGTCATAGACAGGGCCTTTTGTACACCTGCTAATGTTTTTATAAATGTATGTTTTAATGTAACTATGAAGCACTTTGGGCAACAACGTTGCAATTAAATGTGCAATATAAATAAATAACAACACTTACTTCGCCCACTCCAGTTGTAGACTACTGGTGGAGGCAAGAACACTTCACACAATTTCCCCAGAAATTGTATTCACTATCACCACCAAAACTACCCCCAGTTGTGTAGAGGCTCAGACTAGTTTATTTTTCTTACATTTTAGTGAAAGATCGTTTTATGTTTTGTTTTTTGCAGTGTGCCTGTGGGCCACTGTTTGTACTTTGTATGTTTGTGAGATAAGGGATTTGCAATTAGATGGATATGGATATCAGTGGTGGCTGGTGAAGATTTAAGATGATGGTGAGCCAGAGGCCTCTCTATACAGTACAGAGATACTCATACAATACAGAGAACAGAGCATAATACAGAGATGCTCGTACTATAAACCAAGACGGGCAAAACATAAAGATATCTATATAATACATAGAGCTGAGTATAATACATGGATAACATACTACAAAGAAAAAAAAAAAAGAGAGATGTGAGCATGGTTAAAGAAGATGGTGGGTATGTGCAGAAGGTGTTATTAAAACGGTTAGTGACCTGTAGGATAGTGCTCCGTGTCACAAAGGTCTCCCTCCCCGTATCACCCCTGGCTAGAGCATGCTTTCGTGGTGGTTTTTTTTTTTTTTTTTCTCCTCTCTACACACACAGTTAGGTCTGGAAATATTTGTACATGGATACCATTTTTCATAATTTTGGCACTGTACACCACTAAAATGGATTTGAAATTAAACAACCTAGATGCAAGTGCAGACTTTCAGCTTTACTTCAAGGGGTTGAACAAAAATATAGTTTGGAACACTTGGGAATTGCAACCATTTTCATACACAGTCCCCTTATTTCAGTGGTTCAAATAAAATTTGACAAATTACCACAATCATAAATAAAATGTTACTTTTAAATACTTTGCCAAGAATCCTGTGTGAGAAACGCATTGAGATCACCAAACGCTGGGTTTCCTTCTTTGTGATGCTCTGCCATTTCTTCACTGCAACTGTAATGGTTGAGATCAGCCTTTGCAGAATATTCCACTTCTTTGCCTTAAAAAGCTCTGGGGTTGCTTTCACAGTATGGTTTGGGTCATTGTCCAACTGGAGAGTGGAAACACTGTCCAATCAACTTCGCAGAATTTGGCTGAATCAGAGAAGACAATATACCCCTATGCATTTCAGAATTCGTCCAACTGCTCATCATATCATCAATAAACTCTAGTGATCCAGTACCACCGAACGCCCTGCCAGCACACTGCCTCCACCGTGTTTTACAGATAATGTGGTATGCTTTGGATCATGAGCTGTCTCAGGCCCGCTCCATACTTTATTTTTATTTCTCCCATTATTCTGGTACAGGTTGATATTACTTTCATCTGCCCAAATAATGCTGTACCAGAACTGGACTGGCATTTTTAGATGTTCGAGGATTATGAATGGTTTGCACCTCGTAATAAACCCTCTGTATTTGCTCTTGTGAAGTCTTATCTTTATGGTGCACTTTGATTATGATATGCCTACCTTCTGCAGAGTGTTCTCCACTTGAAGCGGTTTTTCTTTACCATGGAAAGGATCCTACGATCATCCACCACTATTTTCCATGGTCTTCCAATCATTTTTGTGTTGCAGACCTCAGTGTTTGTTTTTTTTTTTTATCAAAATGTGCCAAACTTGATTAGGCCACTCCGAAATGTTCCTGCGAACTCTCCGCTGGATTTTTCTTTGACCACATGTTGTAGGTTCATAGCAACAGCTACCAAATGCTAATGGAATGCCTAGAATCGACTCCAGATACTTTACTTGCTCAATTGATGAAGAAATAAAGGAATAGCCCACATCTGTCCATAAAACCACTTTTGAGTCAATTGTCCAATAACATTTGGGTCACTTAAAATAAAAATGAGGGGGCTATATATCGAAGAGCTGTTATTCCTAAACCCTTCTGCCAATTTGAATGTGAATACCCTCAAAATCAAAGCGGAGAGACTTTAAATCCATATTTATTATTTAACTATACATTTAATTTTGGTGTACAGCTGAAATAAAACTTTAGTCTGTCAAAATATTTCCACACCTAACTATACTTTTTAGTAAAGTCCCTTGCTTATATTAGCCCTCTGGCAGTCACTATGGCTACTGTGTGAGAAAGATATCCACATACATTTGGCTGGGGCCAGGAGTTGCTGCTGTGTTATACTGTAACCCTACCCACCCCTGAACAGCCAATGAATAGAAAAGCCACACCTCAAGAGCAGCTGGCTTTGTAAACACCTCAAATCATGTGTCTCTCAAGTCCTTCTTGGTATATGGATTTTAATTTCTTTTTTCTGAAGTGCACGAAAGGAATATTGGCAATACAAATGTTACTTGTTTTCCCATGGCTGTTCTCTACTGCAAACACTGAAAGTAGCATGTTTAGCAAAGGATAAAGAACACATTTAAAATGAAACTGTTTAATTCAACCAAAGATGCTAGACAGCCAAAAAAAACAGGGGATACATTTAGGTTATATTTTATAGATGTACCACTTCATTGACTGAAACACTTTGATGCACAAAAATGACTCTTCAGCAACTTCAAGGTTCATAAGAATCTGTGGGGCACCAATCCTATAGAACAGGAGACTGCAGAGAGGGGGATGGTGTCTATTTAAATACTGTGATACGTTTGTAGCTGTTGACCATGCAGAGTTAACGGGCAAATGTTTTGGTGCCGTTTGCTTATGCCCAACAAATATTGTATGCCAAATATTGGCTTTCGCATCTGATCCAAATTCATATTTAGCCAACTGAAGGAGCAGTCAGTGTTTCTTCTCCCCAACCCTTCTGTTTGTGTTCCCTACTCCATCTACACTGGCTCCCTTGGCTTTCAAGATCATACCTATGCGGATGACAAGTATGTCCTCTCCAGATCCCTATGCGGATGACAAGTATGTCCTCTCCAGATCCCTATGCGGATGACAAGTATGTCCTCTCCAGATCCCTATGCGGATGACAAGTATGTCCTCTCCAGATCCCTATGCGGATGACAAGTATGTCCTCTCCAGATCCCTATGCGGATGACAAGTATGTCCTCTCCAGATCCCTATGCGGATGACAAGTATGTCCTCTCCAGATCCCTATGCGGATGACAAGTATGTCCTCTCCAGATCCCTATGCGGATGACAAGTATGTCCTCTCCAGATCCCTATGCGGATGACAAGTATGTCCTCTCCAGATTCCTCTTACGGTCCCCCTCTTGACTTGTGTTGGACTGCCTCTGCCATTTCTAACTGGATGGCTGCCCACTTCCTTAAAATCAACTTGTCCAAAACAGAACTTCTGGTCTTTCCTTCGAGTGTTGCTACTCCAGTGTGTCTCCCGCCACATTATTGGCGCTACCATCAGCTCCACTATGCAGGCTCGCTGCCTAGGTGTTCTTTGATTGCAACCTCTCCTTCACCCCTTATGTCCAGTCAATCGCCAAATCCTACCTCTTCCATCTCAAAAACATTGCGCACATCCAGCCATCCTTAATGCGGCTAAGGAGTTTGTCCATGCCACTATTGTTTTGCCTGGACTACTGAAATACACCTCAGTGGTCTTACGTGCTCTTAATGTACCCCAAACAGTCTGTTGTGAAAGCGCATCTTCCTGTCTGCCCCTCCCACACTTCACCCCTCTGTCATTCCCTGCATTGACTTCCTGTAAGATATAGGGCTCAATACACACACACCTGCTCCAACCCATCTATTCTCTAGAACACATACACAAGTATGCCCTCAACCCCCTCTGTTTCTGTGTGTCCAACCTGTCAAGTTACAATGTTTGTTAGTTCACCCATTGTACAGCACTGCAGATTATGTTGGCGCTATATAAATAGCATCACCAAAAGGGTCCAGATATGTCAGTCCAAAATCACACCAAGGCTCCTTACAGACAGATTTTTATATATGATACCATTTCACTAACACACAAACAATCCACAACTTACAGCTGCGATCCTCCATGAAAGTCCCCCGCCCTCCCCTCAACAGAAATGCAGTTATCCAAGATTTTTTTTAATATAAAATATACAAACACATTTTGGTGTAATACAGTCTAGGTTTTATTAGGAAGACAAACATTTTAACAAAGCTTAATACTCTATCTTCAATTTTTTTTTTTTTTTTTGATTGTGGTACCCAACTACTTAAAAATAAGCTTTAAACACCAAGTATTGTGAAGCATTTTTAAAATGGCTCCCATGGTTTCATAAGAAAAAGGGAAAAAACAAAAACAAAAAAAAAACAACGAAGTTGACATAAAATAGATTCAGAGGTGCACATCTCTGAATCTACCCCTTTAATACAAACCGTAAATCAAAATTTCTTTCAGTGCAAAGTATCAATATGAGGTATTAAGAACAAAAACAAAAAACTCAGGGTTAGAAATAAACCGTATCAAATCAGGGATATTCACTAAACTCTGCACTTTAGCAAATTAATTCCCATAATTTAGGCAAAAGTAACCACATTGAAAGAAGAGAAAAACAAATCTCAAACTCTGGTCTTATCAAAGTTTGGCTATTTTAGCCTGAATTTTCCATATTGGGTTTAATGGACTGCAGTCCGGAGATTGAGTGAATAACCCTGTAAATCTTAAAAACTGGAGTGATTTGTCTTAATCTGTGCAAAACATACCTTTCCAAAAATGAAAACAGCTACTCTAATGTGCAACACTTTTTTTACTCTAAAGAGAGAAGCTTTAATGCAATAATGTACAGTAAAGTCTTACACCTGTTGTGTAAGACGGTTAGAGTTTCTGTCAAGGCAGCAGGAAAGGGAAAAGAAAAAACCTCCAACAATTTAACTAATGTGCTCTGTTATTAGGGTGAAACCTTCTTAGTCATCTAGCTAGGACTGATGCACATCAAACTGCCCAAAGCACACATGATATGGAATGGAATTACTGAAGGTTTTGCCAAAACAATACATTATGCTAAAACAATTTGCTTAAAAGGGGCAGTCTAAGTACCAAAATCACCTCATATTAAATAGGTGTTATTGAGCATACAGGCTGCCCCTGCTTTTTTTTTTTAAAGCAGACCTACCAGTGGCTTGCAGAAAGACCGTTACTAGGTGGTTTTAGACACAATGTGATTCAATTGTTAGAGAAGCAATGAATTGTTGGATGAAGGCATTGCAGCACGTGAGCCATGTAACCTTATTGCTACTCTGAAGCATCTTAGACAAACGTCAGTCTTAATGACTTTAATGGAAGAGGATCAGGCTGCAAAGAGGAGACTGTCCTACTCTGGAACCACAGCAAGTTTTATGGTGTTTTAATTTTGAATGAGAAAAAAAAAAAAAAAAAAAAAAAAAAAAAAACACCCCACCATACACACTATGGGGCAAAATATTGTAAAGGGAACACGGAATAAGTCTAATATTAAAATACATAATAATTCTACTTGGAGTGTTCCATAAAGTCATGTGTGCTCTGGTGTACACCATCATTACTCTCAGGGTTATTCTCTAAACTCGGAATTTAGCTGCTTAAATCCAAATTGTAAAATATAGGCAAAAGATTAGCGCTGTGAAAAAAAAATGATTTAATTCAGCTCTACTCAAAGCCTGATTATTTTGATTATTTTTGCAATTTCAATTTAATTTGCTAAAATCTGGAGTTTAGGTAAAAAAAAAAAAAAAAATTGTTAGTGATTCTACTTCGTAAAAAAAAAAAAAAAAAAAAAAAAAAAAAAAAAAAGAAAGATGTGCATCACGCAGCTCGTAGTACCTGGTCATACAAATGAAACTATACATTTTACAAAGTAGCAACCGCCCTGTTCTTATACAAGAGAAAAACCAAAAACAACACCCCTTTAATACATAGGTGTTGGAAAAATAGTTTGTAAACATCTTTGTTTCAAGTCTAGGGTTGGAGAATGACAATTTGGCAACGCATCCAAAAAGGCTGTTCGGTACATACACTACTCTAGTTCATAAGTAGTATAGGTTCTTCGAACTCATAGAAAGACTTTGTGCTAGTCTGACCTGCACGTGAGTCAGACTCAAAAGGACCACCTGGTAGCTCAGAAAAAGTGCACGCTAGTTGTTCATTTTCACGCTCTGAGCGGACGTAAGAGGTACGCGAATATCCTTTTTCACTCATAAAGTTAAAATCTTGAGGAATATAGAGCATGTCTGGATAATTCCTAGTAATCAAATCACATGTAGTTTTCAATGATGTTTTTCTAAAGGCCATGAGATGCATGTGAGCAAATTTTGAGTAAATCATGCGTTTAAAGCCGAGAGACTCGATTGCGATCTTCCAGCTTTTCATCATTAAAGCATGACGATTCTGATGTGAGGAATCAGGGGTGATGATAAGCAGCAAACCGTTTAGTGCAAGAAGTTCGTGGGCCTTTTTACAGCAAAGCCAACGTTGGTAACGTGAAGGAAAATAAGAAAGGAGAAGGGAGAAAACAACTACATCAAAAAGCTCAGAATGCAAGCTCTCAATTGGACTTCGTAGGTTCTTCAGGAAAATATCAACGGCCTCAGGAGCAAGCTGAAGAGGCTGGCGTATCTGTAGATTCAGGAAGTCACACCTGTGCACAGTCTGTGTCAAAGAGAAAAATAAAGTTTGGTGCATTAGAGATTAATCAGGAACGGACACTTTTTATTCGGTTTACTATGCAAAAAAATTCATTAGGTGCTTTTTATTGCTACAGATTTAGCAAATGGCATAATCCAATTCAGGCACAGCCAAGGCACACTATGCAAATCAGGAGAAGGACCAGAAGCATCTTGCAGCTTTCTTTATGCTGAGACAATAGCACAGGACAGAGCATAGAACAATGCTAGAGGGGGAGGAGGGAGGCATAACATTCAAAGATGTGTAGATTTCTACATTTAATTTTGAGCTATAGATAGATATAATCCAGTACACATTCACTAAAAAGCAATTTTAAAGCTAACAGAACACGTTAATTTCTCTGTAATTACATTTGCTTGTGGCAAAAATAAAAATAAATTAAAAATATAACACTTATAAAATATAGTAGTTATGGAGCTTAGTGACACTTCATACATGCATAATGTTTTTATGGCATTAACCTCAACTGCAGGAACAATGTCAATCCCAACTGCCAAGATGTCTTCATACTTGAGAAATGGATTGTAGCAGCTTCCGACATCGAGCAACCTCATCTTTCCAGAGTGATGAAACCTAAGACAGAAAATTATTTTTTTTAATAAAAAAAAAAAACCAAAACAACAAACACATCTTTACATCAAACCTGGATATGTAAAATTAAATAGGTTAGACTGGACTAAATGATATCAATTGAATATTAATTTTAATAAGCACGTCTGTTCTTTACATACCCCTATATTAATTAGAGCTTAGACAGTGAATATATTGAGTTTATTTGAAAATATCCCAAAAACAAAACACTAAAAAGTGCAGAAACATGATTGAGGTTAATTAATAACTAATTGACAGCTTCTAGTAGCGTGTCAACACCTTAATACAGAGGTATTTCACCATCAAATAACTTCTTCACATTTACCATGACGTATTTCCACATCACAAGTGACTTGGCAATTAGCAGTTACAAGTGAATATAAGATTAATTTCAAGCTGTCACGAGAGGGAATGGATTGTAATAAGCTTTGAAAGTTTGATATTCTTATAGAGAGGTGACAGAAAAAGTGAAAATAAAAATATATAAATCTTTTAGTATTAAAGTCCATAGAGATTAGTTTTCAGAAAGTCCCAGAGTCTACAAGGATACTCCTTAAAGTCCTAGCCTAGACTAGTTCCATATTAACCCCTTAAGGACCAAACTTCTGGAATAAAAGGGAATCATGACATGTCATGTGTCCTTAAGGGTCTAAAGAGGTTTTTAGTTATATCGTGCATCAATTTGGGGGTAACTGTTCTATACTATAAGCAGCACACTCAGGATGCATGATTTAAAGGACCACTATAGGCACCAAGACCAATTCAACTCAATGAAGTGGTCTGGGTGCCAGGTCCCTCTAGCTTTAACCATGCAGCTGAAAATATAGCAGTTTCAGAGAAACTGCTATGCTTACACTGAGGGTTAAACCAGCCTCTAGTGGCTGTCTCCCTGAGAGCCACTAGAGGCCGCTTCCGCGATTCTCACTGTTAAAACGCTGGACAGACATAGGAAAGCATGGAGTAATCCTTTACTATGGGCAGTTTGAATGCTCAAGCGGCTCTTGAGCGTCAGAAGGAGGAGGAGTAGAGGTCACCATCGCCGAGGGAGGCCGGCGCTGGAGAAAGGCAAGTGGCTTAAGGGGTTTTAACCCCTTCAGCCCAGCGGGAGAGGGGCTCTAATGACCCTATAGTGCCAGGAAAAAAAGTTTGTTTTCCTGGCACTATAGTGCTCCTTTAAGGACAGCTTCATGTTCAATACAAAATAAACCTGTTGAACGATGTGGCTGTTCTCAAGGAGTGAATTACATTTCCACTTTTTTTTTTTTTTAATAGTGTTTTTAGTACTCTTTGGCTTAACATAAATGCTAATTTTGCATTACACAAAATACACCACAAACTAGAAAACTGCATATAGAAACACTTACTCTTTATTTTGATTCAAGGACATCAGAACTTCATCGTAGTTTAGAGGGAAGGTACTATTTAACACAGCTCTGCGTGCATCCTTTTCAATAATTTTCCTCTTTCCTCCATTGAAAAAATAATCTCGGCAGACACTGGAAAGGAAAAAAAAACAAAAAAACAATTAAATTAAGGGGAAAAAAATCTCCAAACCTATTTCTGAGATTACTAAAAATAATTGGGGAGGGGGAGAAGCAACCTCTCTCATCATAAACAAACTAGAAAAGAAAAGAGCAGATTTATAACTTAAGGCAGGAGTATAGAAAGTCGAGCAGCAATGCCTTTTCTGCTGACATAATATGATGCACTTTTTTTTTTTTAAAGCAACATAGCATGCTTTTACAGTTTGTTCCTCCTACCACAGTAGATAAAGTTTATATAGCTTGCAACTCAAGCAATGGTAAGAACTGAGCAGTGAGACTGGAGGGGCATGATCTTATATAACAAAACTGATTCAATAAGCAAACGTCTTTAATAATGAGCAAATAAAAAATAAATCTTTAACAAAAAAAGTTTAACACTGAACGGGACAGAGCTAGGAGGTCACCAGACACTAGTACTTTAATTATATGAACCTATAACAATGCCTACCTGATTTTCCTTAGACCCAAGAAATACATCTACACACTTCTGAAAAATACAACTAAGTTTAAAGCCTTAGCTCTCTAGACCCTGCCATTTGCCCCACCCTGCTAGTCTTCACAATTCACGTTTCTGAATATTTACCCAAGGCACCATTCAATGCGACTTTGTCCTTCACATTTCTTTGTCCAGTAATTGTCAGCCAAGCTTTTCATTGCACATGCATATTCACCAAGTTTTCTTTCATCTTTACAATGCTGATTCCAAACTTTATCAAAATTGCCATCTTTAAAACAAAAGTAAGAAGGAATATTCATATATTAAACATTTAAGTCTAAATACAACTTATAAGAAGTGTGGGATGGAATAATTAGCTTTACAGAACATAATGCATGAGAAAGTGTCCTGATAAGCAAGATTTAAAAAAAAAAAAAAAAAAAAAAAAAAAAAAGACGGCTATTCTACTAGGTTACCAAAAGACACATGCAATGTAATGTAAAATCCAGAGCATAACACATTTAAGTAAAACCCACAATTAAGACTCATGCATAACAGTGATGAGGGTTATAGCTTAAACTAAAATTAGCAAAAGGCCTAATGAAACGTCTGTGGCAGTTGATTTTTTATTGTGTAACTTTCTCAACTAATCAGCTGACTCTGCATGGCAGAGTTTAACTCAGGATAGCCAATGTGACCCGTGCCCACCACTTTACTTACTCTGCAGCTGCTCCAAAACCAGACAGCCACTAAAGGGACTTTCGGTCGCCTGACGCTGGACGTCTTCACGCTATGCATGGGGATGTCCAGTGTCACAGAAACCACATAGGCACGTATTGAATAATGCGTTTCATCCTATTGCTGCGCATGTGCATTAGGTCTCCTCCATCAGCAGGTGAGGAGAGAAGGCCGGATCCAAGCCAGTGCTGAATGACATCAGAGCTGGACCCAGGAAAGTGACAGAAGGGGGAAGGAATAAGGCCAGGAGTTTTCCCAGGTACTATAGTTACCCTTTAAAGCAAGGATAGGGAGAACCTTCGGCCCTCCAGATGTTTTGGACTACATCTCCCATTATGCGCTTACATCCATAAGGCTGGCAAAGCATCAAATGAGATGCAGTCCACAACATCTGGAGGGCCAGAGGTTCCCCACCCCTGCTTTAAAGCATTAAGAAAAAAAAATTATATATATTTTAAATTGTATAAGAAAATATGATAAATTGTTTTGATAGGGAAAGATTGTACTTCAAAATGAGAATGCATTGTCGGAATAATTCAGACATTCTACTTCATGACATAGGACTGCTTGTAATGCATGATTTTCAAGATCGAAGCAGAGACTACAGTGATTTCTCTTTAACAATAAAAAGTAACGGCAGCATAAATGCTGTATATTTTATGCAAACCGCTCATGAGGTTACGCTGAGGGTGGAACCCTGAAGGCAGCTTCCCTTTTACACGGTAGACATGGTTATGGAATGAGAGGATAATAATATGATCACACTTTCACCATTAATTTAAAAAGGAACAGCATAGTCATTAATAAACTTATCTAAAGTCGTTAGTGTCAAATCAGTTACCATTTTTCATTTAAAATTTGTTTGAGGGCTTGAAAGAGCACTTTCCAGTTTTGCCTCACAATTCAGTGAGCCTTTATCTTAACTTCTGGTATGGCATACCTAATCATACCACAACATACCCCTTTTGTATACATGAACCATACATCACTCTCCCCCCACCCCTCCTTTTCCTGCACACACAGACATTTAGTAGGTTAATTACAGGTGGCAGTACCATTAATTATATAACGAGTAAGCATATTTCTGTAAGGATACTTCCAAGAACAGTACAGTGTTCCTTTAACACCAAACAAAATAAAATATAAAAAATTCCTCCATTTAGATTTACTCTGAAATACAGAAAATTCAACATTAAGTTTATTTATGTGAATATTTCTAATCCTTATTAGGTTTGTAAGTCCAACATACATGTGATGTCAAAATACAAAAAAAATAAAAATGTCCTATTATCCTATTTGGAGAAAAGTATATGTAAACCCAACTAATTATTGTGTTCAGGTGTCAGCCTCGCTCGTTGCCAACAGGTACACAGAATCCAGCACGTAATAATGTAATCTTTACAAAGTACAATGCATCCTACTGAAGAGCTTAGGGACTTTAAAAATGCCCGTGTCTCAAGCCAAATCGTTATGGCCTACCAGTTATGCTTTACACCTCTGTCCTATTTAGGGATCAACCAATGTAATGTTTCCAGAATCGATGCTGATAAAGATTATAGGTCGCCTTTTGACAATAAGCTGTACGTTTAAAGTTTTGAAAAGGCAACAATTTCTACACAAATCTGGCATTAACTTAACATGAAGACGGAAGTCCTATTGCCATCACTCTCAGCAACCCTGTACATTACAGCAGATTATTCACTGTCTCACCTAAAAAAAACAAAATCCACCAGCAAGAAATTTTTATGTTTTCCCTTTAAATTGTGAACTAGACAGGGTTCAAAGATATAGAATCAGTTTTCATCTTTCAAACGTGAGCTCTCAATCCCTTGCTGAATGTATCAGCTAAATAAACAGATGATGTTGGAGAATAGTCACCAACATGTAAACAGCTGAGGACTTTAGTTTGCTTTTCCAGAATTTCTTGCAGAGCAAGGTGGTTTCCTTCAGTCCACTGATAAACACAAAGTTTACAGCTTTGAATATACAATCTTTGACCTGCATTTTTTTGTATAGACAATATGCTGAGCATTCACAATACTGATAAATACAAGGGCTTGTGAATTCAGTTCCAAAAAGCAGTATACAGCAAATTCTACAATTGGCAAAAGAAAGCAATGACTTTTTTTTAGATTTAATTTAGACACCCATACAATAAATGTCACTCTTAAAACCTAATGGGGACCTCTGGGCACCATAACAACTTCATAAAAATGAAGTGGTTACATTAGTTATATTGCCACGGAGGACCCTGGCACACGTTTGCGGGTTAAACAGTTCACGAACAATTTAACCTCAAATTTTCCACTCCAGCGCTAACTCTGTCCCCTGCAGCTCCCATGTAAAAAAACGGCTTAGAAATATGTATTATTCTGATGAAGTGGTTATGTTGCCCAGAGTGACCCTTTAAGTTTTGGATTGGTTTATGATGTCTGGGATTTTGAAAGCAGGGCGATATACCTACTGCAAAACCTAACAAATTCTATTTTTCTTTACCTCCTTTTTTCTTCTAATTATAATTATCTACTTGGGTTCATGCACTTTGAGGGATTGGAGGAATTTTTTTGTACAAATGCTTGTTCTACACACTGCCCGATTATACAGATTTAGTCATTTTCACGGCATAAGAAAAACAAAACAAAAAAAAAACAACAGCCCAGTGCAAAAGAGAAGTACATTATATTTTCTGTTTTTGGCAGACGTGTGAGGTGATGAGGCAGGGACTGAATATGCAATCTAAGCAATGAAACATGATATTCTGTATAGCTAGTCACTTTCTTCGGACACTCCCTTAATCTAATGGTCAGGCTTGTTCAACGCAAGCAGTCTGCTTAACATCTTTTAAAGACACACTCCAATTAAATACATTTGTTTGTAATGTTCCTTAAAGGGACACTACAGGCACCCAGACCACTTCTGCCCATTGGAGTGGTCTGGGTGCCAACTCCCACTACTCCTAACCCTGCAAGTGTAATTATTGCAGTTTTTTTTATAAACTGCAGTAATTACCTTGCAGGGTTAACTCCACCTCTAGCGGATGTCTACTAGACAGCCACTTCCTCCTTCATAGCACAGATTATCTGTGCTAGACTGTCGCTGGACGTCCTCCTGTGTGAGGAATATTTTTCAATGCTTTCCTATGGGGAGCGCTAATGCGCATCAGGTCTCCTCAGCCGGCGGGATCAGTTTCGGCCGACGGAGACAGTAGGAGGAGCAGCTTGGAGGAGGAGACAGTGACGAGGGACATCGTCGCTGCCTCAGGTAAGTGACTGAAGGGGTTTTCACTCCTTCAGTAACCGGGGATTGGCGGGGGGAGGGAGAGGGTACCTCCAGTGCCAGGAAAACAGTTTGTTTTCCTGGCACTGGAGTTTTCCTTTAAACTGTTTAAAATACTAATAATCCCTTCAATATACTCTAATAAGCTAGTAAAACTCACATTTATCCAGCACCGAGAGAATCTCCTTGCTGTAGCAGCTCTGATCCTCTACCTGTGAGGTCATCATTGGTGACTTGTGTCCATTTAGAATCATTAAAAAGGAACAATAGTGTCAGGAATACAACACTATAGGACATAGGTGTTAAAGGAAAAAAATATGTATGTAGGTGTCCAGACCCCCTTGCCGCTCATGAAAAAGGTAATTTATTTATTCTTTTCAAGTGCCGCGTGATCTCAGACAATCCAATGCTTTCCTGTAAGAAAGTATTGGGAGTCTAATGTGCACGAGCGGCAAAACACTGCTGTGCCAAATCAGCAGATTGTGTTTTAACACAACAGGGTCAGAAATACTGGTTTGTGTTCCTTTAATCCCTAAAGCACTTCAGCAAGGTGAAATGCTCTAGGGCAGGCTTCCCCAAACTCCAGTCCCCCAGATGTTGCTGAACTACAACTCCCATGATTCTATGAATGAAATAGATAGGCTGGGAATCATGGGAGTTGTAGTTCAGGGCCGCAGTTTGGGGAAGCCTTCTTTAGAGGATTGGAGTGTCCCTTGCTTTAAAGCACTTGTTAAATGTTTAATCTGAATTAGAGTGCATCACAACCAAAATATTGAAGACAAATGCAAAAACTAATAAAAAAAAAAAAAAGACAAAGCTCTTGCATTTGTTGTACGACCTAATTCTTAGCGGTGCACTTGCACTTAAGACTGACAAGTAAGTGTCAGCAAGTCATAGAGCACACTTTGTATTCTTTAGTACTGCTGAACCTATCCCATAAACAGTGCACTGAAGGCCACAGGTTTCAGGAAGGTGTAGTTCAATAGTTAGCTTTTAACTCTAGGAAACTAAAAATTTAACTACACTTCCAAGAAACCCAAGTCACAGCATTATGTGCAGCAGACTTTCTGGAATATAAGTGAACATTTTAAGGTATAGGTTCTCTTTGTAATGCAAAAGAGTTCTAAAACTAGCCTAAAACAGATGGGCTCACTGAAGACCAAGTTAAAAGGGACATGCATCACCGACAAACAGGTTCATACAAAAGATTTCGCTTCGAATGACAGTCTGATCATGAAGAGCAGGCTGTGGTGTCAGGTTTCGCTCCCCTGCTGCTGGTTGATTACTTGTTTGTTATTAGTGGACTGGTCTGAAACGGAGATGGATGGGTAAAATGGAAGAGGGCCATAGAAACTTCCCTAACTAATAGGCATTCCCAATAATGCAGTCTGAAAAAGTTTATAATGGTTATCTACATCATTTTCAGAGTTTGTCTTGCTTTATTTTGGTTTGTGTAATTGTTTGAAAGTTTTGCTGGCTTCAAGTGAAATCGCTCTTTTTATGTTGGGCAAAAATGTCACCTATATGTTGATTGTGCATGGCAAATGTATATTACCCTACAGAATCCCCCCCCCCCCCCACCAACGAAAAAAAAATTAAAAATAAAAACCCACTACAATGCTACACAGAGAGGACAGTTAATACTCCAAAAACATTGTGAGAATAGACTTTGAAATAAGGACAAGTGGGTTGAAATATGTAGAGAGGGTTGTGATTTTTTGGTACCATAAACTACTGATAAGCATTTACCTCATGAATGTTTTTATATATATATATATATATATATATATATATATATATATATATATATATATATATATATATATATATACACACACACACACACACACACACACTTAACAAAAAAATAAAGTTATTAAAATTAAACATTTTAATGTTGAGCTTTACACAAAACCAGGAGGGTTCTTGGTCAAAAGCACAGACACTTAGGCCAGGTCATGTCCGGACATGAAACCTTAAACAAAAGCCAAGTCAGGGCTTTGTTGTGTTTGTTTTTTACTGAACTCCTCAAGTGGAGTAAGTGGAAATCCGAGTTGCATCAGACATGGTTAAAGCTGGGATATTTTAAGCCTGAACTTTTCCCCATTCGTTTTTCAATGAGCTACTTAACACGCCATGTAGAGTAACAGTAAAAATAATAAAAAAAAAAATAATGGAAAAGGAAGTTAAAACAAACATGGAGGAGAAAAAAAACCAAAACATTTTTTAAAAGTTAAATCAGCTGTTTTAAGTTTGTCTAAAATGTTGCAATAACTTTAAACTCCCAGCAGCTCACATTTAAGTGAACAACAACAACCCTGCAAGAAGTACTGAAACCTCAAAGCACAAAATACTGTCCCTTTAAAAACAGTGGCAGGTTATAAACAAACAATAAAAAGGAGCAGCTGCCAAGAGTCTCAATGCAGCCCTGGATAGAATATCATGGAATGTTGAGGATTATAATAGAATCCTCAGCTAATATTTGAGATTACAAACATACACTTTGGATTGTTAGCCTGTGTGAGCAAGTCCCCTCACCCTCTATTGTTTCTGTTTGTCCCATCTACCTTGTTTACGGTTTAAACCCCAACTTGTACAGCGCGACAGACTATGTTGGCGTCCTATTAACAATAAGAATAAAGTGATTGGGTAAAACTCAGAGACTGACACGGGCTAGACATCCCGCAGGCTGATTTAGAACTACACCTCCCGTTATGCTCCATCATTCTAGCGGATGGCAGAGCATCATGGGAGTTGTAGTTTTTTTGTGTAGTTAGCGGAATACCCGTCTTTTTGGACGGTTTAAGGACCGGACAGGCCGCAGCGGACCCAGTCACAGCTCCGTTACCTTCCAGGTACTGTTTCCGCAGGCTCCGGTGGACGCTCTTCACAACCCCGGAGAGCTTCTCCTGCTCCTGCTTGGCGACCCGGGGGACGGCTCCCTCACAGAGCTGCGGGTTCCCGGCCAAGGCCCGCGGGCCAGCCCTGCTCTCCTGCCTTCGCTCCATATCTCGACCCTGGCTGCTGGAAAATGCCATCCACGCCCCCCCTACCTTCCTCCCCGGCACGTACAGAGCGAGCGCTAGCAACAGCCGCGTCACCGCCGGACACCGCACGCGATAGGCTGGCGGCGAGGTGGGCGGGGATACACTCTCAGCCAATGAGAGCGTAGCAGCTATCCTCCTCAGCGACGCGGATCGCGGGTTAACTGCTCAGGCGCCAGAGAGCCACTGCTCGCCAGGGCCAGTGCGCGCGACAGGTCCTGATAAAACCGTTAAATGGGAGGAGCCTCAGGAAGCGTATGAGGGAGGGAGGGAGGGAAAGAACTGCCAATCACAAGACGCCCCCCTGATAGCTCCTCCCCGTCCTTGCAACAAACACGTTCCCTTTTGTTTCTTTCGGCAGCGCTTGGAGACCCGCTCAGCCAATCAGCGCAGAGCAGTGTTTTTGTACGTGCGGCAGCGTATCGATAGGCCAGACCGTTAGCCGCGCGGAGAGGAGGGGGGAGGTCATGTGACCCCTGGAGCTCGCTTGCTTGGTGTCTGGAACAATCCGAGTCATTGAGGGGAGTGGGGGGGTGGTCTCTCACTTCATGTTGCTATGTCACACAGTGATTTAATAAAGATTATCGTGACAGTGGATTTATACAGTAAAAAACACGCGCGCGCGAGTGCGAGAGCACAGTATTACTGTATTTTCTTCTCGCTCACAAGTACAGCGCTATGGAATCTGATGGCGCTATACAGAGGCGGCTCTAGACTTTATGAGGCCTTAGGCGAAACGCAAACATGAGGCCCCACTAACAAAAAAGTGTCACATATACACATTGATGCGCTGTCTACCTGTGTATGTGCCTGAGAGTGTGTCTGACAGAGAGTATCCTTGTGTGTGTGAATGTATGTCTCTGTGAGCATGTTTGCGTTTTTGTCTGAGACCCTATGTGTATGGGGTAGCTGCTTGAAGTGTGTTGTGTGTGTATAGGGGGGGGGTGGGTGATGGTGAGAGGGGGGTGATGGTGAGAGGGAGAAGGGGTGCGATGGTGAGAGGGGGAGGGGGTGCGATGGTGAGAGGGAGCGGGGGTGCGATGGTGAGAGGGAGCAGGGGGTGATGGTAATGTGAGAGGGAGGGGGGTGATGGTAATGTGAGGGGGGGTAATGTGAGAGTGAGAGGGGGTAATGTGAGAGTGAGAGGGGGTAATGTGAGAGTGAGAGGGGGTAATGTGAGAGGGGGTGATGTGAGAAGGAGGGGGTGATGGTGAGTTGGGTGAGGCTGAGGGTGGTGACGGAGGGTTATGGTGAGGGGGTGATGCTGAGGGTGGTGGGGGGGTGATGCTGAGGGTGGCGGGGGGGTGATGCTGAGGGTGGCGGGGGGGTGATGCTGAGGGTGGCGGGGGGGTGATGCTGAGGGTGGCGGGGGGGTGATGCTGAGGGTGGCGGGGGGTGATGCTGAGGGTGGCGGGGGGTGATGCTGAGGGTGGCGGGGGGTGATGCTGAGGGTGGCGGGGGGTGATGCTGAGGGTGGCGGGGGGTGATGCTGAGGGTGGCGGGGGGGTGATGCTGAGGGTGGTGGGGGGGTGATGCTGAGGGTGGTGGGGGGTGGTGAGGCTGAGGGGGGTGGTGAGGCTGAGGGTGGTGGGGGGTGGTGAGGCTGAGGGTGGTGGGGGTGGTGAGGCTGAGGGTGGTGGGGGTGGTGAGGCTGAGGGGGGTGGGGGTGAGGCTGAGGGTGGTGGGGGTGAGGCTGAGGATGGTGGGGGGTGAGGCTGAGGGTGGTGGGGGGAGTGATGCTGAGGGTTGTGGTGATGCTGAGGGTGGTGGGGGTGGTGATGCTGAGGGTGGGGGGGTGAGGCTGAGGGTGGTGGGGGGTGAGGGTAGGGGGGGTGAGGCTGAGGGTGGTGGGGGGTGAGGGTGGGGGGTGAGGCTGAGGGTGGTGGGGGGTGATGGTGAGGGTGGAGGGGTGGTGATGCTGAGGGTGGTGAGGGGTGATGGTTGGTGATGGGGGTGGTGAGGCTGTGGGGGGTGAGGGTGAGGCTGGGGGTGGTGATGGTGGTGGGGGTGAGGCTGAGGGTGGTGGGGGGTGAGGGTGGTGGGGGGTGAGGCTGAGGGTGGTGGGGGGTGATGGTGAGGATGTGGGGTGAGGGTGAGGATGGGGGATGAGGGTGAGGGTGAGGGGGTGAGGGTGAGGGTGGTGGGGGGTGATGGTGAGTGAGGCCGAGTGTGGTGGGGGTGAGGGTGGGGGGGTGAGGCTGAGGGTGGGGGGGTGAGGCTGAGTGTGGTGGGGGGTGATGGTGAGCGTAGGGGGGGTAAGGCTGAGGGTGGTGGGGGGTGATGGTGAGGGTGGGGGGGTGAGGCTGAGGGGGGTGGGGGTTGATGGTGAGTGAGGCTGAGGGTGGTGATGTGAGGGGGGTGAGGCTGAGGCTGAGGGTGGGGGGGGTGATGGTGAGGGTAGGGGGGGTGAGGCTGAGGGTGGTGGGGGGTGATGCTGAGGGTGGTGGGGGGTGATGGTGAGTGAGGCTGAGGGTGATGGTTGGTGATGGGGTGGTGAGGCTGTGGGGGGTACGGCTGGGGGTGGTGATGGTGGTGTGGGGTGATGGGGAGGGAGAGCCTACCTTTCCCTGGTGGTCCAGTGGGCTCCCTGGTGTTCCGGTGGCCATTACTTCCGGTCTGCAGCTCCGCAGAGCTGCAGACCGTGTAATCTCGCGAGATTTCAGAGCGTTGCCGTGGTAACCCGCGGCAACGCTCTGATTGGCCAACTCTCGCGAGTCACATGGTCTGCAGCTCTGCACACTGCGGAGCTGCAGACCAGTGTCTGCGGTGGCTGGCCGGCAGCCAGGAGGGGCCTCGCACCCGGCGGCATACCGGGCAAGCCGCCGGACCCCCTCCTGGTGTCAGGTCCTCGGTCACTGACCGAGGATCTGACACACTCTGCCAACAGGCGGTTTAGGCGGCCGCGAGGCCCCAGCCAGCGCGAGGCCTTAGGCGGCCGCCTAAACCGCCTAATTAGAGAGCCGCCTCTGGCGCTATATAAATAATAAAATAATAATTTACTATCAAAGCCCCCCCAAGACGTAAGCTCCTTCAAGCAGGGTCCTGCATCAACCTGTTGTTCCTGTAATATTTTGTAATTGTTTCATTTATTGATAAATTTCCCCCTTTTATAATATTGTAAAGCGCTGAGGAACAGGTTAGCGCTATATAAATATCAATAATAACAATAAAAGCAGATTAATAAGGCAGCCCAGGGCCCCAGAGTCTGTTTCTGAGAATGTTCTGGTTGTGTTGGTGGCTGAGTATTGTGTGTGTGATTGTGGGTGGAGGGGGCAACTGAGCGATGTTTGTAGTAGCTGAGTGTTGTGTGTGTAGAGGAGGCTGTGTGTGCTGGCTGAGTGTTGTGTGTATGGAGGAGGCTGTTGAGTGTGCTGGCTGAGTGTTGTGTGTAGAGGATTCTGTTTGTGCTGGCTGAGTGTTGTGTGTAGAGGAGGCTGTTTGTGCTGGTTGAGTGTTGTGTGTATGGAGGAGGCTATTGAGTGTGCTGATTGAGTGTTGTGTGTGTAGAGAAGGCTCATTGTGCTGGCTGAGTGTTGTGTGTAGAGGAGGCTGTTTGTTGTGTGTATGGAGGAGGCTGAGTGTGCTGGTTAAGTTTTGTGTGTGTATGGAGGAGGCTGAGTGTGCTGGCTGAGTTTTGTGTGTATGGATGAGGCTGAGTGTGCTGGTTGAGGTTTGTGTGTGTGTGTGCTGGTTAAATTCTGCGTGTGGAGGTGTCTCAGACTACTTTCAGTGTGTGTGTCTGTGTAGGGGAGTCTGAATGCGTTTTGAAAGTTTTTGTTTATGCGTGCCCTCCCACCCCTCCCTGTTACATTTTTGTCTATACCTAGGCCCTAGGCGGCCACCCATACTGCCTCATAGATAATTTGGCTCTGCTATTATTTTATATTTAATGTTTATATCTGACTTTTCTTTTCTATTTTGTTTCACTGTTGCTGGAGTACCAGGTATTGTTCCTTGCCATTCTGGCTCATGCAGAATAATAAATAAATACAGACAGACACACTATTAATCATCATAGTTGTTTCTTAGTGCAGCGCATGCATGTCCCACTCTGCCTAGGATTGAAGGGAACGGTAAGTAATAACAATCCTGGTGCATTAATTGGTAAAAGTTTATTGGGGGGAGACACTAGAACATTTTGTCTCAAAACACTCGCTCGCACTTAAACACTCACAAGAACGTCACATGACCCCCCCCCCCCCCCCCCCCGTGTCTCCGTGAGAGGTAAAGATTAATGACATGGAGTATAATCCAGATAGCTTGGTAATAAATAGAAAAATCCTCAACGCATCAGCTTATTAATAAGTACTGTATCTGCCAAGTATTACCAATGTAGAGCTGCCATAATTCAGATGGACATAAAGATACAGTCATCAGTATGCAGAAATACGTTGTCCGTAAATTGTAAAAAAAAAAAAAAAAAAAAAAGGCAAATGAATTAAAATGCATAACAGATCAAACATTTTTCATGGACATGTGCTCAATATAAATTCATTATTTAAGCCAGTTCGCCATAAAGTAACAAGTGTATGGATCCAAAGGCCAGTTTTTGCAATCTCCACCTACTGCAGGAATGAAGGAGACTAAATTAGACGTTGGGACAGCACCACAAAGCCAAATCTGTCCCACCAAAATCGGGGCTGTTGGGTGGGGGCCTGTCTTCATCTTTCACCTGGGCCCATCATCCTCAGCCGCCTGTCAATTAGTATTATAAGCTCGGTCGTAACATAATAGTTATGGTGCTTGGAGTGTTCCATTAACCTTAATTTTGCTAATCATTTTTTTAAAACTACTTGTTATTGAATAAACCCCATATGTGTATTAACTAGGCATACACTGGGATTTTAGGGGTGATTTCTAACTATTAGTTGGCCATCACATGCGTAAAGTTTCAGAAGATTTAAATGATCAGTGTTATCCAATTTTAAAATTCACCATCGGAATCTACCAAATGTATGCACGTGGTAAGACTTTTTCACATGCAAACAAATTTTACAATATAGGAGGATGTGATGTGTAAAGTTGGCCTTATCGCTGGCAGTAAAATTGTACAAGAAAAAAATTGCGCAGTTCAAAATGATAAACTTAAAATTGCATGCAAAGTCCGTGCAGAATATAAAAAAAACAAAAAAAACAAATGTAAGCAGCTAAAGACATCTTTTTTTATTGAGTTGAGATAGCATATTTCTTTCAGTTCTCCCATTAACTTTTATTATGGGTGATAAGGGGTCCCCATGCTTAGCACTTCTAATTATTTCTAGCAGTAGTATGAAGTCGTACTATGCTAGCATGCTATACGCAAGCTAAGTGCTACTGCACTATAGTGTGCCTCCAGTTATGCTGGGTACTAACCATATATTACATAGCATGTAATAACATTTACAGTTGTTGATAGGGACCCTCAGGGGCGGACTGAGAACCCTCAGGGCCCCCGGGCAAAATAAATCAAGGGCCCCCTTACAGGCCCCACCCATACTCCGCAGCAAGCGCCACCCATGTCCCGCCTCCATGCACCGCCTCCAGCCACACCCTACACAATCTTTAGACACAAGGAACAAAAGTGCAATAATCCCTTCAAGGCCCCAGTAGAGACTACAATTGAGGGCTAATGGGCCATGGAGGGGGGTCTTTCTAGCAGAGGCTATCTCAGTGTCCTTTAGAGAGTGTGTTAGAAAGAATCCCCTCCAGGCCCTATTAGAGACTACAATGGAGTCTAACAGGCTTGGAAGGGGGTCTTTCTAACAGAGGCCATCTCAGTGTCCCTGCTGGAAACAGTCGCCTCCAGGCCCCAGTAGAGACTACAATTGAGGGCTAATGGGCCATGGAGGGGGGGAGCATTCTAGCAGAGGCTATCTCAGTGTCCTTTAGAGAGTGTGTTAGAAAGAATTTCCTCCAGGTCCCATTAGAGACTACAATGGAGTCTAATGGGGCCTGGAGGGGGGTCTCTCCAACACTCTGGTTCCTATTCACAATATAGCAACACAACATAGCTGATACCTAGGCCAAGTTGGCTCCTCTTACCTTAATTACTGTTGCTGGCTGGCAGTCTGTGGGCTTGCTGGAAGGCTGTGGGCTTACTGGCTGCGGCTGGCAGGCTGTGGGCTTGCTGGCAGGCTGTGGGCTTGCTGGCTACTGCCGGCAGGCTGTGGGCTTGTTGGCTACTGCCGGCAGGCTGTGGGCTTGCTGGCTGCGGCTGGCAGGCTGTGGGCTTGCTGGAAGGCTGTGGGCTGTGGGCTTGCTGGCTGCGGCTGGCAGGCTGTGGCTTGCTGGCTGCGGGGTTGCTGGCTTTAAGCCTAACTGGTGGCCTGTAGACTGGCTGGCTGTCTACTGGCCAGCCTGTGGGCTGGCTGGCCTGTGGGTTGGCTGGCTTGCTGGCTACTGGGGCACTCGTAGATTATTTAAAGAAATAATCCATGCACAATAACCACTACTACTCTGTGTAGTCGTTATGGTGCCAGGAGGGCCGGGCCCCCCTCCCAGAGTAAGTAGTCAAACCGTTTAAGAACAGTTTGACAACTTACCTGGGGTCTGCTGGGATATGAGGCTGTAGTAGGGTATAGGAGCAGTGGTGCAATGTGTAAGGGGTGCAGTCTGTGTGAAAGGTTCAGTGTGTGTGAGGGGGTGTAGTGTGTGAATGTGTAGGGTGTGTGGGGCAATGTGTGTACGAGGGGGCTGTGTATGTGTGTGGCAATGTTAGTATGGGGGGCTGTGTGTGTATGGGTGGGCAGTGTATGTGTGTGTGTGTGAGGCAATGTGTGTAAATGTGTATGGTGTGTGTGGGGGCAGTGTGTGTGTATGGTGTGTGTGGGGGCAGTGTGTGTGTATGGGGGGCAGTGTGTGAATGTGTATGGTGTGGGGGCAGTGTGTTTATGGGGCTAAAGTTCACTCTCACCACTGCGACCACCAGGAATACCTGGTGGTCACAGTGTTGAGAGTGAACTCTAGCCCGTAGCTCCAGGGCTAGAGTTTACTCTTGCAAGAGCCGTAACGTTGCCGTGGTAACCGCAGCAACGATCTGTGCTCGCGCAAGAAGGACCCAGAGGAGCTGCAGGCTGAGCTCCCGGGTCCTCTCTTCCACCCTCCCCTGCCGGCTGCCCGCACGGTGCCTGCGGACAGGGGAGGGGGCAATTGCCCTCCTCTTACTCCCCCCTCCCCCTCTTCTTACCCCCCCTCCCCCTCTTCTTACCCCCTTCTTACTCCCACTCTCTTCTTACACCCATTCTTACTCTCCCCTCTTCTTACTCCCCCCTACCCCTCTCCTTACTCCCCCTTCTTACTCTCCCCATCTTCTTACTCCCCCTCCCCCTCTGTTTCCTGTACCCGGCCGGACTGACAGGAAGGTGCACACTCAGTGTGTGTGCACCTTCCTATAACTCCGGCCGGCACCGCGGACGCAGAGCAGCTCGGCCACGCTACGGGTAGGGGAGGTGAGAAGCTGCAGCCGCCTGAGCGCTCTTAAGAGAGCGCTCAGGCGGCTGCAGCATTTAAAGGGGCGGCCGGGCCCCCTGATGGCGGGCCCCCCTCCCGGCCGGGCCCTCGGACCATGTCCGAAGTGCCCGACCGGTCAGTCCGCCCCTGGGGACCCTGATAGTTTGTAGTGCTGCTATACTGAGTCTGGGCTTGATTGCAGATTTACCATCTCTCTTTCTTTAATTTTTAGAGCAAGGCAAGAAACCAGATGAGATGTCCAAGTCATCTGCATTTTACAGAGAGCTTGCACTCTACACATCTCTCTATGCAGTCGTTTAATCATGCTCTTTGTATATCTGTGATTAGCTCTCTGTTCTCTCTGTATGTTTCTGCGCTGGGATGTTAAGTCCTGTTCATTTTATATTTCTGTGTAGTGAAATGTGTCCTTGATCTCTGTATACTCAGTATACTGATATCTCGCCCTTCTCGCTTCTTTGTATTGCTGTTTGAAGCTGTTCACGTTATATTCCTGTTTAATGATGTGTAGCCCTGACCTCTGTACCTGGTGTGTTTAGAATTACCACTTGAATTGTAAAGCCTGTCCTTATTCCTGTTTATAGGTGATTTTCTTCTTTGCTCTCTGTTTGTTAAATTTCAGTATTTTTATATCTTTCTGATGGTTTTGTTCCCTGGAACAGATTATTTTCACAGTTGATCACGCAGGAGGGGATGATGGATTGTCTCACGTAAAACATATACGGCAACGTAAAATAAACCTCACTAAAACCTAATTCCTCTTTTACTTGTTGTCATCCAGATAGCAGAGCAAATGAGAGATAGACGTCCATCCAACAGAGTAACTAACCAAAATAAGACGCATATAAATGTTTCTTTTTTTTTTACATATATTAAGAGTGTTTTTCTTTTGTTCACATTTTAATATTGGTTTATGGTTTCGAGCAGGGTGTGCCTTTTTCAGTCGGGGTCAGATACATAAAGTTAAGTGGTCAAAGTGGTTTATCAATAACGTTCTCTGACTTCCGCCTGCTTGTGTTTTCAACATGATCACAAAAATGACACAACCTTTTTCTGCCGGTAACTTGGTAAAGCAAAGAATTGTAAATGTTGTTATCAACTTAAAAAACCCTCTGTGGTCATTGTTAATCACACAATTTCAACGTTGATACTCTAGTATCACTACCAGTTCAGGGGTAGACATCATTGAGAACATATTATGTTAACTACATTTCTCATAATGTTCTAGCATCCATAATGCTGGCAAAGTATCATGGGAATATGTAGTCCACAATGTCTGGAGTACCTAAGATTGCCTTGCCCTGCACTAGTTTAATGACAAACAAAATGGATCCATCTTCATATGATCTGTCCTGACTGTTTGACCCTTTTTCTATTAAAGTGGTGAGAATAATAGTTGATGTATGTCATTAACTTGTTGAGTCTAAACCCCAGCATAGTCAATTCACATTCAGCATTAAACCCATACAGCTGAGCGGTTACTATAATTACTAATCCAGTATTTATCAAAACAAAATTTTGGTTGGCCATACTCAATAAGACTTCTTCTGTCTCTCTTCATCTAACCATTATCTTCATGCAAGCCTCTTACAAACTGTGTTGAAATCCTTCATAAACATTATCGAAAGATCACGTCAGCACAAATAAAAATATATAATTCAACCCCCATCAATATAGGCCAGCAAGACAATGCCCAATGTAAGGACTTTATTCTAGACCTGCAATATGTATATATAAACCCGTTTAATCGAAACAGCATATAGTAGGTAATCTGTAAGGTCATCTGAGATATACATTTCAGCACGAACCTCACTCCCTAAGTAGTTCTAGTGGGAATTGTAGTGTTGGGTCAAAACAGTGAAGCAATAAATAGCAAAAATGAATAAGTCGCAGACGTGCAATGATAATGATTTCACGAATGATCAGAATCTTGCCACATTGTTATAATGTTACCTTGTTTCCATTAATGACAAAATATAAACCTACATGATGTAAGCCATGCTCTGGAATCCTTCCATAGGTAAGACTGCTAAATGACTGACCAAGGAAATAGCTTTCATTCTGCTGTGAATGAGGCATTAATAAAAATCCCTTACACCTACATATCCTCCCAGGTTATTGTGTGATTTACAGGTGCTCCGCTGTATCAAGAGTCTGGGCTTACTTGAGTTTCAGGAAAAGAAAATAAGGATTTTGGCCTTAACTTGTCAGTCATTAAATCAAGCAGAATTTACTATATAGCATTATTGAAATTAAGCCAGTGCCTGTCTGTTACCATCCATTGCTTGTGTAAACTCAAAGAAAAGTAGTCTGACAGTGCTTGTACTACAGATTTGCATTTACATTTGAAGAGTTTGCGGGGGGCTTATCCAACCAAACACACTGAAATGGAAAAAGTATATAGCCCACCATATCCTCACCTAAAACCAAAATGTACCATTGTTTTACCTGAAAAGTGAAGAGAATTAAAGGACCACTATAGTGCCAGGAAAACATACTCGTTTTCCTGGCACTATAGTGCCCTGAGGGTGCCCCCAACCTCAGGGACCCCCTCCCGCCGGGCTGGATGGTGAGGAAGGGGTTAAAACTTACCTTTACTCCAGCACCGGGCGGGGAGCTCTCCTCCTCCGATCCTCCTCCTCTCCTCCCATTCGGCTGAATGCTCACGCGCGGCAAGAGCTGCGCGCGCATTCAGCCGGTCTCATAGGAAAGCATTATCAATGCTTTCCTATAGACGCTTGCGTGCTCTCACTGTGATTTTCACAGTGAGAATCACGCAAGCGCCTCTAGCGGCTGTCAGTGAGACAGCCACTAGAGGATTTGGAGGCTGGATTAACCCATTTATAAACATAACAGTTTCTCTGAAACTGCTATGTTTATAAGAAAATGGGTTAACCCTAGCTGGACCTGGCACCCAGACCACTTCATTAAGCTGAAGTGGTCTGGGTGCCTATAGTGGTCCTTTAATCAGCTGTCATAGTGGGCATTATTGTCTAGCATGCATCATACTGAGTACGATAATTGTATGGTTTTACCTCCCACGCCTCACCCTTCTGTCACCCCCTACATTGGCTTCCTTTAAGATATAGGGCTTAATTTAAAATTCTAGTTCTTGCTTTTGAAATCTCTACATAATGCTGCTCCCACCTATCTATCCTCCCTAATATACAAGTATATCCCGTCTAGGCCCTTACGATCTGCTGAAGACTTACGTCTATCTTCTGTCCGTACTCCCACCTCTGATGCTCGCCTTCAAGGCTTCTCCAGGGCTGCACCGTTCCTATGGAACTCACTTCCCTCCTCCGTTAGATGCTCACCCAGTCTCCACTCCTTCAAAAAATCATTAAAAACCCACTACTGAAACTGTTAATAGCTCCCGACTGATTCCTCTCTTGCAACTGTCATTAGTCTAATACTCTCCTTACCTTTTGTGTCACTTTACCCCACTCCCTCTAGCATGTAAGCTCATTGAGCAGGGCCCTCAACCACTCTGTTACTGTGTGTCCAACTTGTCTGGTTACAACTACATGTTTGTTCGGCCACCCACTGTAAAGCGCTGCAGAATTTGTTGGCGCTACATAAATAATAACATAATAATAATAAGAATAATTAGGAACATTATTATGTACTGCTACAACTGGTTTCAGCACTGTGCGTTCTCTTTTCATAATATACATTTTGGATTCAGTTTCCTGTGTAAAGAAAGTTTGTTGTGCCAGTCTATTATTCGAGTATAATCTGTATTTTCTTGGCAGGATCAATTCTACTGTAGCCTAGCAATCACAAGACAAAGCAAAGATACTGCAGTATTATCTTCACAACACCCTCCAAGCAAACAGAAATGCAGAGGTTCAGGATAACCTTCTGACACCACAACGGAGTTAACAAAAAAACTAGTAAACAACAGTAAAATCTATAGCCACTTCTCCATGGATTATCTTGAAGCTTAAAGGGGCACTGCAATCTTACCAATACAGATTTCTAACCTGCTCCCAGCCCACTCAGCCAAGCATGTCCAACCAGGTTGGATGTAATTGGAATTGGTTATCTGGAAGTGTTATTGCTGCTTCATCAAAATCATCAATGCGGCCAAGAACTGGGTGTTTTATATCAAATCATTTCTACATGATTTGATATTTTTTGATATTAAACTGGGGATTATGCCAGGATACAGCAATCTGTAGAGGTTATGCCACTTAGTGTGCCTCTTTAATAAAAGAATAATAATAATATGTGAACTGCGTAAAGCCAAGTATTATGTGGCTATTTCATGATTTGTCCCCCCTTAATGGCCAAGCATCCGTGGCGGTGAATATATTTAACCCCTTAAGGACCAAACTTCTGGAATAAAAGGGAATCATGACATGTCACACATGTCATGTGTCCTTAAGGGGTTAAGGCACAGGCTAGGGGTGGCCTTAGGTTTCCCTCCCACCCTTAAAACAATTTTTTTTCCAGATTCCAAAAAGACATGCAAAGCTGGCACCACAAACTCATTGTTGAAATTGGCAAGGTTTAATTTCATTTTTCAACATTAACAACATATTCTCCAAGTTAGCTTTGCTGCAATCATGCAGTCTCTCTTTTTTACCCCTCGAATCCCAAAGATTAACCCCCTTTAAAATTTGCAAAGCTTTTTAATTGTTTCTCAACTGCCTTTTAGGCTAGGTCCAAAAAATTACATTAAATTATATTACTGAGAATTTCAATTAGGAAGCAATCAGAGAAGTTTGTGGTAAATTAACACAGAGCTGTGTTGGGATTAGTGATGTCCCGAACGGTTAGCTGGCGAATAGTTCCTGGCGAACATAGCTTGTTCGCGTTCGCCACGGACGGCGAACATATGCGATGTTCGGTCCGCCCCCTATTTGTCATCATTGAGTAAACTTTGACCCTGTACCTCACAGTTAGCAGACACATTCCAGCCAATCAGCAGCAGACCCTCCCTCCTAGACAGCATACAATTTAGATTAATTCTGAAGCTGCATTCTTTTTTTTTTTTGTGTTTGTGTTTATTATACATTATTCTCCCATAGCCAGTAACCTGTGTTTATTATACATTATCCCCCATAGTCATTTATCGTTGGACCTAGGCAGCATGATGTCTTAGGCCAGTCCAGAGAGTGAGTGAGTGAGTGAGTGAATAATATAATCATTTTTTGTGCTGAAAAACACTCACTCGTCTTATACTCGAGTCAGTTGTCTGTATTATGGCAATTTTCATTGCCATAATACAGACAAGGACCGGGGGCTGTCAGGAAGCTGTAACTTACCTTCACCGCAGCTCCTGTCAGCTCCCTTCTCTCTCCTCCGTCCGTGCAGCTCCCAGGTCAGCTCCCTCTGCAACTCTCGCGAGAGCCGCGGGGGTCAGAGCGTTGCCACGGGTTACCGCGCGCGGCCGCGAGACTTGCAGAGGGAGCTGACCTGGGAGCTGCACGGACGGAGGAGAGAGAAGGGAGCTGACAGGAGCTGCGGTGAAGGTAAGTTACAGCTTCCTGACAGCCCCCGGTCCTTGTCTGTATTATGGCAATGAAAATTGCCATAATACAGACAACTGACTCGAGTATAAGACGAGTGAGTGTTTTTCAGCACAAAAAATGATTATATTATTCACTCACTCACTCACTCACTCTCTGGACTGGCCTAAGACATCATGCTGCCTAGGTCCAACGATAAATGACTATGGGGGATAATGACTATGGGTGATAATGCCCCCCTCCCTGGCCAGCTAACAAGCAGGGAGGGGGGACGAAAAAAAAAATTAAAAAAAATAATAATACAATAAAAAAATAATAATAATAAAAAAAAATAACATAAAAAAAATATATTACAATAATAATTAAATAATAAGAATTAATAAAATGCCCACCCCCACCAATGCTCTGCACTCACACACACACACACTGCACTCACACACCCTGCATTCATACACACACATACACACACTGCACTGCATTCATTATATACACACACTGCATTCATACACACACTGCATACACACTGCATTCATACACACACTGCATACACACTGCATTCATACATACACACTGCACTCATACATACACACTGCACTCATACATACACACTGCACTGCATTAATTATATACACACTGCACTCATATACACACACTGCACTGCATTCATTATATACACACTGCACTCATACACACACACTGCACTCATACACACACTGCACTCATACACACACTGCACTCATACACACACTGCATTCATTTCATTATATACACACTGCATTCATACACACACTGCATACACACACTGCATTCATATACACACACTGCATTCACACACACACACTGCACTCATACATACACACTGCACTCACACACTGCATTCATTATATACACACTGCACTCACACACTGCATTCATTATATACACACTGCATACACACTGCACTCATACACACACTGCACTGCATTCATTATACACACACTGCACTCATACACACACTGCACTCATATACATACACTGCACTGCATTCATTATATACACACTGCATTCATACACACACTGCATACACACACAGCATTCATATACACACAGCATTCATACACACACACACACACTGCATTCATTATATACACACACTGCATTCATTATATACACACACTGCATTCATTATATACACACACTGTAAATAAATATTCAGTTAATATAACTTTTTTAGGATCTAATTTTATTTAGAAATTTACCAGTAGCTGCTGCATTTCCCACCCTAGTCTTATACTCGAGTCAATAAGTTTTCCCAGTTTTTTGGGGTAAAATTAGGGTCCTCGGCTTATATTCGGGTCGGCTTATACTCGAGTATATACGGTATGTTCAGAAACATATTAGTAATATATGTAAATCGGGTTCATGCAAAGAGGGTGAAAAGGTATTATAGAAAAACACACATATTGCATCAAATTTACAAAGCCAAACTTTTAAAAACTTTCCTCATTTCTTTCTCGGGATGAGGAATATATCGGTTGTAGACTGAGGATTTCCATCTGCCCAATCTTTTAATAATATGCACTGGAGTGTCAGTGTTGAAGGAGACCGAAGCTGCCCCTATTCTAAATGAAAGACCCGAGACATGGATACAACCCAATCTTAGGAGTAGTGTTCTGATGTAGAAGATGAATTTAGCCGTAGTCAGAGGGATTCAGTGAGAGTAGTGGTGAAATGTGTGTGGCATGACTGAGTGTGGGTAAGTAAGAGTCAAGTATTTTAACTGGGCACTAGTTCTAGGTGGGATAAAGTGGTATAGTGGATGGATGAGTAGTTCGGTTCGTTTTAGAGGTTTGTAGAGAAAGTATATAGTGATCATGATTTTTAGTGATATCCAATATTTTTAAGGTGGTCTCAAACAAACATAAAATGCTATATAAAATTTGTGGGTATATCGAATAGTCGTGTACAGTAAATCAGAGAGGGCTCAGAATATCGAACCATCGATCGGTAACCTGGATGAAGTAGGGGATCTATCTGTTTTATTAAATACGCGGTAATATGCTTTTAATGGGATAGGAAAGGTGTTTGATTGGGATAAGTGGTTGTGGCATGTTTTTACCTTATCCTGGGACCGACCTGGTTCCTAAGCTTGAGCCGCGCGTGGCTGGATCACTCCTGCCTCCACACGAGCCGCATGCGGCTTGATCTCCTCTTCTGACTTAGCCGCGTGCACTGACCGCAGTGATCGGTCACGTGGGTCGCCTGGCACTAGGAGCACGGCTCGTGTCACGAGCTCGCTCTTAAAGGGGCAGTGGGAGCCAAAAGTTGATTCAGGCTCCCATTGGCCCACGTCATTCCAGCACCCCCACACACGAACGTTTTGGGGGCGTAGGCATGACGTGGGCCATTCAAATGTTAAAGGATATTTAAACTTCCCTAGCCCTATCCACTTTGTTCTATCGTGGTTTCTGTGTCAGTACCCGTTAGTACGTTCCTTGATCTATTTTGTTTATTTTGGTATTGACCATGGCTTTGTTCTTGACTCTGAATTTATCTTTAACCCTTTCCTGTCTTGTTTGCCCGTGTGACTGATTACCACCTACCTGACTCTGGCTTGTTCTCGTTTTCATAGTCTCTCTGTTACCATGACCTCGTCTCGTTTCTGATTACGCTTTATCTCTTTCTGACGTTTAGTCTGGCCATTCTAAGTCCAGGCAATAAGTTATATCCTAAACTTGTTATCCTAAACTCTGCATGTTGGGGTATTACATCATGACATTATGATAGGACCATGGGCCCTGCAGGTTTAGGACAGCAAATGGCCTCCTATGAGGCAAGATTTTAAGAACAGGATCACCGTATGGACAAGATTGCCCAGGCCCATCAGACACTTTGGTCCAGAAATGCTTATTTGGCCCCTGAGACACTGGTGTGCGTACCATCTCAACCCGTACCTCCCATTCCAGAGGCATCTATCCTGACTAGAGATGACCCGAATAGTTCCCTGGTGAATAGTTCCCGGTGAACATAGCTTGTTCGCGTTCGCCACGGATGGCGAACATATGCGATGTTCGGTCCGCCCCCTATTCGTCATCATTGAGTAAACTTTGACCCTGTACCTCACAGTCAGCAGACACATTCCAGCCAATCAGCAGCAGATCTCCCTCCCAGACCCTCCCACCTCCTGAACAGCATCCATTTTAGATTTATTCGGAAGCTGCATTCTTTTTTTTTTTTTATTCTTTTTTAGTTTTATTTTCTTAGACAGAAGTGTGTTATATTTGAGCATGCTAGGCTGAACGTGCGTATATCATGGCTAGTTGCACTGAGGGTATGAGTATAAAGCAGTACATTGTTGTGAAAGATGGCTGTCATGTTTAGGGTGTAGCTTGCACGTTATCAACTGTGTATTTATATCAGCAGCTCCACCACTAGTTATAAATCAAGTGTGAGTCGCCCCATGAGATGAGACTAGTGAATAACATAATACATGAACGGTTAAGGTAAAGGCATGTAAGGAACTACGACAATAAACTCTTTAGGAGGTGAAATAATGACATGTTTAAATGCTTGCTACTTTACGATTAGTTAATGTGCAGAGAGCAGTTCATGTGATCAAAGGCATGGTGTGGAGGATCGGCTATAGTGGGACATGCTTGGCAGGCTGCTGTTTACTGCTTGTGCTCATCCGATCCCTTCTGGGCGCCAGGTGCAGACCCTGGGAGTCCCTGATACCTGGAACAACAAAGGCAAGTCTCTGGCTGAGTGCCGGGTTCGCGGCTTGAGGTGGTGGAAGCTTGTTTTGTCGGGTGGTCGGATCTGTCCCAGTGGTGTTTCACGTCCGGTGCGGGATTGTGGTGGCTTAAGGTGGAGGCGAGTGCTTGACGTGGGGCAGGCTCTGCATTTCTGTTTGTGCCTCTGGTCCCGTCTTCGACGCCTTTTGCGTTGGTGGATTTTAATGGGGACTGCTTAGCTTAGCTGTGGTGGAGCTTGTTGGGGCTGTGGTGGAGCTTGTTGGGGCTTCCTGCTTGTTATTTGCTTCCAAAATTGATTAACCCCTTAAGGACACATGACATGTCTGACATGTCATGATTCCATTTTATTCCAGAAGTTTGGTCCTTAAGGGGTTAAAGAGTCTGTCCAGCTTAGACTCAATATCCTGACATGCTTTGCTGGTACCAGGAGGACACCCGGCTGCCGCCATATTGGGAGAGTCGCAGATGAGAATGTCAGCCTGGGCGGCTGTTCTCTGTGCGTCCATTAGCTCCAGACAGCCTCTCAGGGGGGGACTGGAATAACCCCCACCAGTCTGAAGGGGCGGGGTAACGGAGCTCCTGCCGGGAAGTAGATGCTCCTGGGCATCGCAGGATCGGGAGATCGGCGCCTCTCCCGCCCGGTGAGCACCAGGCCACACTTGCCACGCGGAGGTAAGTAAGACTCTGTCGAGTTGCTGACCGCTATTAAGCATGTCGGGTCGGTTAGGTAGGAGCAACATTGCTGGGTCATCCCCTTCTGGGGTGAAATTCACTTGTTGAAAGCTGCTTAAAGTGAGATATTGAGGGAGCTCATACGAAGTGCGTCTTTCCTCCATGACAGCTAGCCCCGCCCCCCCGGAACCTGCATTTTTAGTGAGAGGATTGACAGTGTAGCTGCTGCTGATTTAATAGGGAAATCGATAGCTAGGCTAGTGTATTCAGTGTCCACTACAGTCCTGAAGGACTCATCTGATCTCTGCTGTAAGGACAGCACCACAAAAATCCATTTTTAGGGCTAGAACATCAGTCTGCTTTTTTTTTTTTTTCCTGTGTAATCTAATTGCAGTTGCCTGCCTGCCAGCGTGTGTGTCAGGCTCACAGTGTATACTGTGCCCACTTGCCCAGTGCCACCACTCATATCTGGTGTCACAATAGCTTGCATTTAAAAAAAACAAACGTTTTTGACTGTAATATAATAGCAGTCAGTCTCCTTCACACGTATGCATTTCAGGTCCTGCCTGGGCACAGTGTCACACCAGTGCAACTCATATCTGGTGTAACAGTAGTGTACATTTAAAAAAAAAAAAAATACAGGGGCTTGTTGTCACCTTTCGGGGACCCTTGGTGTTGTACGTGGCTGGGTGGAGGAAGAGACCTTCAATGACATCAGTGAGGACAAGGAACGGTACATGGCTAGCTTGGTATCCAACCTTGTGCAAATGGGGAGTTTGCGGTTGTGCAAATGGACTGTTTGTGGTTGTTTGCGGTGGAGTTTGGTCTGTCACTGTGAAGCGGGCGTAACCATTACACTACCTGATCGATACAACATCGATACAACATCATACCTGATGTTTTAAAGCACGTTATTCCAAACAATTTAGGAATGTTAGGTGATTTATGCCCTTTATGGATTAAAACCAGACTCTGCATCAACTATGTAACTTTCCATGGGAGTTTTGCCATGGGTCCCCCTCCGGCATTCCACAGTCCAGGTGTTAGTCCACTTGAAACAACTTTTCCATCACTATTGTGGCCAGAAAGAGTCCCTGTGGGTTTTAAAATTCACCTGCCTATTGAAGTCGCTGTTCGCGAACGTAAAATTTTATGTTCGCGACATCACTAGTTGAGATAGATGATGCCAGAGGTAACCAAGGGAAGCAAAGCTTTGCAATGTCGTCTGAACCCAGTCGAAAAGGAATGACTTGCAGCACAGATGGCTAGAATTGACATATGACACTTAAAGAGGCGCTGACACTTCTGAAATCTTAGCACAACCAAAGAGCTAAGGAAAATTTAGCAATCGCTGTGTTATCTGATCACTTCTTTTAATTCTTTATAGATTTATTGTTATTTTAGATGGCATATCTTGCTTGGAACACTGGGCAAAACATGCAAATTAGTTAACACCGTACGCACAGGGCATGCATGCCAATTATAGCGCTGGAATAAATGCTAATGGCACATGTTGTTGTATGGAATTTATCTATAGATGCCCGAGCAAGCATAGATATTGCAGAACTATGCAGTGCAGCAATCCCTCTTTAGAATGAAATTATGGAGTGAAATCCCCTTATTTTATTAATGCATGATATAAATAATTATTTAGAACTGTGAACAGAAATTTGATAGCAGCGATACTACAGGTACTTTCGCTTTACACGTAGCCCAGTTCACTGTTTAGCAAACTGGGTCATCTATCAATATTTAAAGTCTCAGTCTAGGGCAGGTTTCGGTAACCTGTGGCACATGTGCCACGCACGGCACTCAATGCTGCAAAAGACAAACAAGCCCTGGCGTTTCATGAGTCCTAGTGGTGAAGGACAATCCTCAATTTACACATTGCAGCACTTATAGGGAGTGATCTGATCGCAGCACTTGTGAATAGGAATTTACACTGGAGTTGAACAGCCCACAACAGCTATCACAGCTCCTGCTCTTGACCTGCACCTGGCCAGCCAGTCCCCACTGGACCCCAGGGAAACCACCCACAGATATACAAAGAGCTGCAGAAAAAGCCTCCCGCTCATACAAGTAATACAATAGCCCATACACACGTTCACAACAAAACTAACAATCACATACTTGCAAACAACCCCACAAGCAGCCTCTCACATACACACACCAACAAACATACAATGTGACATATCATCCACACACAAGTAAACAGGCAGCCCCATACACAGCCCATGTCCATCGGTATCCTACACAATACCACAAACAAATCATCAACAAATACAATATAACAGCCAGCGTACCCACAAATAAAAACAAAGCAACTGCAGCACCCATAAATATCACAAGCACACACCTCAATTTAAAAAAATTGGACTGGCAAGCCAAGGGACTTCTTCTATTGGCACAGTACCTTCCACTGTTTCAGGACTTGACTCGGTCCTGGGAGGACAGGTAGATCTGGCCAAGTTGTTCACCAATGGTGTCTCCATGATGGACACAAAACCTGGACAAAATTGATCTTCACAACAGGAATATTTACATCCAGCATGGAGCCATATCAAAAGCTCATTATTGAGAAAGATAATTATCTCTGAGAATAAACATTGCATGGATTCACAAATATAAAGGATGGGCGAGGAATTATAGGATATGCTCAGCACTCCTGAAAGAAAAAAATATAGAAGCAGGACTGAGCTAACTGCAGAAGCTAAAATATCCTGAATATTTGCAGTAAAATTTAAAAGCTTTAAATATGATTTTATTTGTTATTATTATTATTATTTTATTGCATTCAACATGCAATGTTCCTAGACTTAAATATTCCTTTAAATGGTTTGGAGTCTTTTTAGACTGAAATAGATTTAAAAAAAAAAAAAAAAAATTCATTGTGAATGGAATCTTAATCCTTCACTTAAGAAAGAAGGATTTTTTTTTAGTGCTGTGCACTTTGTATTCTGCCTACAGCTGTCCATGCTGATTTTAACGATGCCCTCTATCAAGACATCATAACCGAGCTGATTACAACAAAGTTAATGAATCAAGGCATTGAGAGCTTGGGTACTGTATGGATCACAGCCAGGCCCTTGTTGTGATCACATACAATCAGAAGCATTTCCAGAGCACGACACAATAGGGCATAATGCCCACAATAGCCCACGCCGCACATGAATGCACCGCTGTCTACAGGCAAAATACACAAAGACTATGATAAAAAATTGAGTATATAGTGAATTGTGGCAGCTGCGTTTCTTACATTCCAACCAGGTAGTGAAATGTCTCGTTAAAATCACTGCTCTCATTAACTACCTTTACAACTTCGTGGCCATTGTGTCTACTTTTTGGAAGTGTCAGAATCCACAATTTTAGTGGGATCAAAGAAATCCCTACACATGTTTAACCTTTAGAAATACAGACAAGTCTGTGTTTTACTGACTGCCGGTAACAGTGAGATGGACGCGATCACTGTAGTGACACAACACTGTGAGTCAAAGAATTTTGAAATTATAAGTGAGGCTGGCTGTCTGAGATTGGTAAGAGCTACACGTACAGGCTACAATTACCTACATGCCTATCTGTGGCTGCCATCATTAATGCTGTCCTTTTCTTCTTCCTAAAATGGCAAGGTGGTGGGGAGAGTAAAACACTGGAGGATATTTATCAAAGTATTCAGCAAAGTGGTGGAAAAAATGTAAACAAGGAAGAGCCACCAATTGAATGTGCCTGTAGGTTCCAGTGGTTTCCATGGTGACTGTCCCACTTTTAGTTCTCAGTTTAGACCTGTTTTTAGAGTGGGGCACTTTGATAAACCTCCCTACAGTGTCAACGGGAGAGAATTAGTGGCGGCAACACAGACAGAGAGAAACCTGGATGAAACTCCCCAGTACTAGTGTGAGTGTTTGTGATTGAAAACCCCTTCCACAGCTTGAGGTTGGTTACTGGTTTGCTATTGAGGCTGGGTTGTGCTTGGGAAGCAAAAAACTAAAAGGTTATGGTGGGGAAAATGTGATTCTTTGTTAAACTAAATTGCATATGCCCACCTAGAATCTTTTGCGGTGGTAACATCAATGCAAATTTGTGATTTCTGTGCAGGGCCGGACTGGGAATGAAAAGCAGCCCTGGAAAAAAATTCCATACCAGCCCCGTAATGCATCGCGCCAGCATAGTGCGCAGATATGGAAGCGGGAAAATAACTGAAAACTATCACTCAAACATGAAAGAAATCGTTTGTGCATGGAGGGGTGCTGTGTGCGTGAAGGGGTGCTGTGTGCGTAAAGGGGTGCTGTGTGCGTAAAGGGGTGCTGTGTGCGTGAAGGGGTGCTGTGTGCGTGAAGGGGTGCTGTGTGCGTGAAGGGGTGCTGTGTGCGTGAAAGGGTGCTGTGTGCGTGAAGGGGTGCTGTGTGCGTGAAGGGGTGTTGTGTGCATGGAGGGGTGCTTTTTATGTGTGGAGGGGTTCTGTGTGCGTGAAGGAGTTCTGTGTGCGTGAAGGTGTTCTGTGTGTGTGTGGGGGGGGTTCTGTGTGTGTGGAGGGGTGCTGTTGGTGGTGGGGAGGAGTGTAGTGTGTGTATGGGGGGGTTATAGCATTGATATATTTATATTTAAAAAAAACAAAAACATTTTTTTTAATCCCCTCCCCCTTTACCTTTGGTCAGGGCCCAGGGGAGAGGGGGGACTTTTCAATCCCTGGTGGTCCAGTGGTGGCGTGTGCTGTTCAGCCTGCAGCTCCTCTGGCTGCAGGCTGACTTTGCTCTTCTCCCGCGAGAACAGCAGGCAGGTCGGAGCGTTGCCATGGTAAATCACGGCAACGCTTCAACCTGCCTGCTCGCGTTCTCGCTTGCAGTTTCCTGTGAGACCGGGTCGGGGAGCTTCTGATTCGGTGGCGTACACATGACCTATGGGGCCCCGGTGCGAAAATTGATCTGTGGCCCCCCCCGCACTCTTACTCTGCGCAGGCCGGGGCCGCAACACATGGCGGCGGGCACCTGGTCGCAGGGGTTGCGACCCCTGCGACCGCTGTATGTACACCAGTGCATGCAGATGCACACACACTTAAAGGACCACTACAGACACCCAGATCACATCAGCTCAATGAAGTGGTCTGGGTGTCAGGTCCCTCTAGTTTTAACCCTGCAGCTAAAAGCGTTTCACTGAGGGTTAATCCAGCCTCTAGCGGCTGTCTCACTGACAGCCGCTAGAGGAGCTTCCTCGATTCTAAGACACTGAACGTCCATAGGAAAGCATTGAGTAATGCACATTCGGAGCTGAGCGGCGGAGGGATCCCCAGCGCCAAGGGAGTCCGGCGCTGGAGAAAGGTAAGTGCTGAAGACACACACACTCTCACGAACAGACGCATACACACTAGATAACAGACACACACATTTACTGACAGAGACACACTCAGCGACAGACATACACTCTCACTGACAAACACACACTCACTAACAGACATCAAACCGACTCACTAACACAAACACACTCAGTAACAGACACACACAGTAACACACTCAGTAACAGACACGCACAGTAACACACTCACTGACACTCACTAGCAGACACACACTCACTGAAACTAACACTAACACACACAGTAACACTCACAGTAACACTAACACACACACTAACACTAACACACACAGTAACACTAACACACACACTAACACTCACATTAACACTAACACACACACACACACACTAACACTCACAGTAACACTAACACACACACACACTAACACTCAGAGTAACACTAACACACACACACACTAACACTCACAGTAACACTAACACACACACACACTAACACTCACAGTAACACTAACACACACACTAACACTAACACACACACTAACACTAACACACACACTAACACTCACAGTAACACTAACACACACACACACTAACACTCACAGTAACACTAACACACACTAACACTCAGAGTAACACTAACACACACAGACACTCACAGTAACACTAACACACACACACTAACACTCACAGTAACACTAACACACACACTAACACTCAGAGTAACACTAACAGACACACACACTAACACTCACAGTAACACTAACACACACACACACTAACACTCACAGTAACACTAACACACACACACTAACACTCAGAGTAACACTAACACACACAGTAACACTAACACACACACTAACACTCACAGTAACACTAACACACACACTAACACTCAGAGTAACACTAACACACACACTAACACTCACAGTAACACTAACACACACACTAACACTCACAGTAACACTAACACACACACTAACACTCAGAGTAACACTAACACACACACACACTAACACTCACAGTAACACAAACACACACACAAACTAGCACTCATAGTGACACTAACACACACACTAACACTCAGAGTAACACTAACACACACACTAACACTCACAGTAACACTAACACACACACACACACACACACACACACACACACACACACACTAACACTCAGAGTAACACTAACACACACACACACACTAACACTCACAGTAACACTAACACACTAACACTCACAGTAACACTAACACACACACTAACACTCACAGTAACACTAACACACACACACACACTAACACTCACAGTAACACCAACACACACACACACACACACTAACACTCAGAGTAACACTAACACACACACACACACACACACACACACACACACACACACACACTAACACTCAGTAACACTAACACACACACTAACACTCACAGTAACAATAACACACACACACACTAACACTCACAGTAACACTAACACACACACTAACACTCAGAGTAACACTAACACACACACTAACACTCAGAGTAACACTAACACACACACTAACACTCAGAGTAACACTAACACACACACACACACACACTAACACTCAGTAACACTAACACACACACTAACACTCACAGTAACAATAACACACACACACACTAACACTCACACTAACACACACACACACTAACACTCACAGTAACACTAACACATTTTTTTAAATTTAATCCCCCCCAGCCTCCTTACCTTTTGGAGTGCTGAGGGGATTCCCTGGGGCCCAGTGGTGCTGCTGGGCTCCTGCGGGGCCGGTCACCCGGCGGGCAGTCAGGCTGGCGGGCGCGCGAGGGAGCACTCTCCCCTGAGTGCTTCCTCTTCAGCTCCCTCGCGCGCCGCGTACTGATACCGGCACCGGAAGATGACGTCATCTTCCGGCGCCGGTATCAGTGCGGTGCGCGAGGAAGCTGAAGAGGAAGCACTCAGGGGAGAGTGCTCCCTCGCGCACCGGCCAACCTGCCTGCCCGCCGGGTGTAAGCAGGGCCAGCCTCGAGGTGCCCGGAGGTGGCCGGCTCCTGGGCCCCCCAGGAGAAGAGGCTGGCCCAGTGGTGCACACTAGGCGGCCACGCACCGGCCACCTAGTGTGCCGGCCCACCGGGAAATTTCCCGGTGTCACGGTGGGCCAGTCCGGCCCTGTTTCTGTGGGAAAAGCAAGTCTTATGGTTTGACTGGTATGCAGATTTTTGTTTAAAATTGTATTAACTATCCACAGGGGTGGGGGCCAGGGAGGGAGGACAGTAGGTCCCCCCCTCATTATTTTTATGGCCCCCACCCACTGCGCAGGGGTGGGGGCCGGGGGGGGAGGAAAGTAGGTCCCCCCTCATTATTTTTATGGCCCCCACCCAACGCTCACGGGTGGGGGCAGGGGAGAGGACAGTAGGTTCCCCCCCATTGTGATTAATGGCACTCACCCACCGCGCAGGGGTGGGGGCCGGGGGGAGGACAGTAGGTCCCCCCCTCATTATTTTTATGGCCCCCACCCACCGCGCAGGGGTGGGGGTGGAGGGGGGGAGGACAGTAGGTCCCCCCCTCATTATTTTTATTCCCCTATATAACAATGTTTGGTATTTAGTGAATATTCCCCTGTATAACAATGTTTGGCATTTAGAGAATTTCCCCCTATATATTCCCCTGTATAGCAATGTTTGGTATTTAGTGAATATTCCCCTGTATAACAATGTTTGGCATTAGTGAATATTCCCCTATATAACAATGTTTGGCATTTAGTGAATATTCCCCTATATAACAATGTTATGGTGGGGAAAATGTGATTCTTTGTTAAACTAAATTGCATATGCCCACCCAGAATCCTTTGCGGTAGTAACATCAATGCAAATTTGTGATTTCTGTGGGAAAAGCAAGTCTTATGGTTTGACTGGTATGCAGATTTTTTTTAACATTGTATTAACTATCCACAGACCTCAGGTGGAAGGAGTTTTCAATCACAATTTTTTCCCCACCATAACCTTTTTGGTTTTTGCTTCCTAAGCACTACCAAGTAGTGATGTCGCGAACATAAAATTTTCCATTTGTGAACGGCGAATGCGAATTTCCGCAAATGTTTGCGAACGGGCGAACCGGGCGAACTGCCATAGACTTCAATAGGCAGGCGAATTTTAAAACCCACAGGGACTCTTTCTGGCCACAATAGTGATAGAAACGTTGTTTCAAGGGGACTAACACCTGGACTGTGGCATGCCGGAGTGGGATCCATAGCAAAACTCCCATGGAAAATTACATAGTTGATGCAGAGTCTGGTTTTAATCCATAAAGGGCATAAATCACCTAACATTCCTAAATTGTTGGTGGGGACCATAAATCACAATGGGGGGGACCTACTGTCCTCCCCTCCACCCCCACCTGTGAGCGTTGGGTGGGGGCCATAAAAATAATGAGGGGGGGAGACCTACTGTCCTCCTCCCTGGCCCCCACCCCTGTGCGGTAGGTGGGGGCTATAAAAATAATGAGGGGGGGGACCTACTGTCCTCCCCCCTGGCTTGAAATCCATCCAATCACAGTGCTCTGTCATTTTACACAGCGTGTGAAAATTCCAAAGAGCTTTCCCACGCTGTGTAAAATTACACAGAGCACAATGATTGGATGGATTTCAAGCCCACCAATCAGAGTGCTCTTTGTCATTTTACACAGCGTGGGGAAATTCCAAAGAACTTTCCCATGCTGTGTAAAATTACACAGAGCACTGTGATTGGATGGATTTCAAGCCACCCAATCAGAGTGTTCTGTGTCATTTTACACAGTGTGGGAAAGTTCTTTGGAATTTTCCCACGCTGTGTAAAATGACAAAGAGCACTCTGATTGGCTTAAACCAGCCAATCAGAGTGTTCTTAGCCTAATTGCAGGGCTTGGCAAGGCTTTATGAGGTGACTAGGGGTCCCCAAGCCCCTTGTCACCCACCCACCCACCCCAAAAAAAGTTACCCCCTACCTACCCCCCTCACCCTAAAAAATCGTGAGGGGGGAATAAAATAACTAACCTGTAAAGAAAAATTCAACTTTCCATTTGACTTCTTTTTTCTAATATCTTCATTTTTCAGCCCCAAAAAAGGGCAATTAAAAAGCCATCATACCTGTCGAATTTAAAATAAAATAAAAAACCTGAGCGCAAAAAAAAATTCCTGACGAAAAAGAAAAAACCTGACGCTAAAAAAATTAATCCATCTTCACCCATGGAGGGCTCTGCGCAGACTGAGCTCTGCAGGGCGGGGGAAGGCTTATAAAGCCTTGCCACGCCCTGCAATTAGGCTAAGAACACTCTGATTGGCTGGTTTAAGCCAATCAGAATGCTCTTTGTCATTTTACACAGCGTGGGAAAATTCCAAAGAACTTTGGGAAAATTCCAAAGAACGCTGTGTAAAATGACACAGAGCACTCTGATTGGGTGGCTTGAAATCCATCCAATCACAGTGCTCTGTGTAATTTTACACAGCGTGTGAAAATTCCAAATAACTTTCCCACGCTGTGTAAAATGACACAGTGCACTCTGATTCGGTGGCTTGAAATCCATCCAATCACAGTACTTTTGGGATGTTTGTGGAATGTGAGTTTTTTGTGCCTGGAGATAATTGAGTTTTGAACAGTTCCTGACTCAATTATCTCCCAGGCATAGGGGAGGGATTATCCTGTTTTCTGTGGGAGTGTCATGGGCATGCTTGTCTGTGTTCAGAAATATATAAAAGCAGATCATCTGGATAGATTAAAGACATTCCAGCTTGTACTCCCAGAACTATGTGCCATCTGGTTACTGGGAGGGAAAAGGGCTACTCTTAAATCACTGTTCCAGTGTGGAGGATTCAACGGGAAATACCTTGTAAGGACTAGAGCTCCCAGGACTGAGTGTTGTCCAGTGCCTGGGGGTGTCTAAAGGTGATACTCAAAAAATTAGAATATCGTGCAAAAGTTAATTTATTTCAGTAATGCAACGTGAAAGAAGAAACTAATATATGAGATAGACGCATTACATGCAAAGCCAGATAGTTCAAGCCGTGATTTGTCATAAGTGTGATGATTATGGCTTACAGCTTATGAAAACCCCAAATCCACAATCTCAGTAAATTAGAATATTATGAAAAGGTGCAATATTCTAGGCTCACAGTGTTCCACTCTAATCAGCTAAGTAAGCCATAACACCTGCAAAGGGTTTCTGAGCCTTTAAATGGTCTCTCAGTCTGGTTCAGTAGGAATCACAATCATGGGGAAGACTGCTGACCTGACAGTTGTGCAGAAAACCATCATTGACATCCTCCATAAGGAGGGAAAGCCTCAAAAGGTAATTGCGAAGTTGGGTGTTCCCAAAGTGCTGTATCAAAGCACATTAATAGAAAGTTATGTGAAAGGGAAAAGTGTGGAAGAATCCTGGAGAGGATTGTCAGGAAAAGGCCATTCAAAAGTGTTAGGGACTTTTACAAGGAGTGGACTGAGGCTGGAGTCAGTGCATCAAGAGCCACCACACACAGACGGATCCTGGACATGGGCCTCAGATGTCGTATTCCTCTTGTCAAGTCGCTTTTGAACAACAAACAACCTCAGAAGCATCTTACCTGGGCTAAAGAAAAGCTGACCTGGTCTGATGCTCAGTGGTCCAAAGTCCTCTTTTCTGATGAGAGCAACTTTTGCATCTCATTTGGAAACCAAGGAACCAGAGTCTGGAGGAAGGATGGAGAGGCACACACTGCAAGATGCTTGAAGTCCAGTGTGAAGTTTCCACAGTGTTTGTTGATTTGGGGAGCCATGTCATCTGCTGGTGTTGGTCCACTGTGCTTCATTAAGCCCAGGGTCAATGCAGCCGTCTACCAGGAGATTTTGGAGCCCTTCATGCTTCCTTCCACAGACAAGCTTTATGGGGATCCTGACTTCATTTTCCAGCAGGACTTGGCACCCGCCCACACTGCCAAAAGCACCAAAGCCTTGTTCAATGACCGTGGGATTAAAAGTCTTGTTCAATGACCTGTGCTTGATTGGCCAGCAAACACGGCCTGACCTGAACCCAATAGAGAATCTATGCGGCATTGCCAAGAGAAAGATGAGAGACATGAGACCGAACAATGCAGAAGAGATGAAGGCCGCTATTGAAGCATCCTGGTCTTCCATAACACCTCAGCAGTGCCACAGGCTGATAGCTTCCAAGCCACACCGCATTGAGGCAGTAATTGCTGCAAAAGGTTGTCCAAACCAAGTACTGAGTCCATATACATGCTTATACTTTTCAGAGGTCCGATATTGTTCTATGTACACTCCTTGTTTTATTGATTGCATGTAATATTCTAATTTACTGAGATTGTGGATTTGGGGTTTTCATAATCTGTAAGCCATAATCATCGCACTTATGACAAATCACGGCTTGAACTATCTTGCTTTGCCTGTAATGCGTCTATCTCATATATTAGTTTCCCCTTTTACGTTGCATTACTGAAATAAATGAACTTTTGCACGATATTCTAATTTTTCGAGTATCACCTGTAGAGCGAATTCCCTATTGTACAGGATTTTTACTTCATTGACTGTTTGGGTTTTTTCTGTGTCCCCCCAGATAATGTTGAACTAAATCTCCCAGAGTTCTCTACCAGCCTATGCTAGTGGTCTGTGAATGGTAGCCCAACAACACCTTCGAAAGGGTGGGAAAGTGAGGGGGGCTGTTCCTTTTGTAACTACTTACTATGATTGTTCCACTGCAAAACAGGATTATGATAATAATAACTAGTATTCATATAGTGCCTTTCTCCCAGTAAGACTCAAAGCACCTTTTAAAGCGTGCTCTCAGAATTAAATGAATCAGCAGATGAATAATAATTGGGTTATAATTACCCAATAGATGGTACTCACTTGTTGATCTTGGAAGAATGAAGGGCTGAGGATCCTGCTGGGATTTGAACCTGTGACCTCTTTAATCAGGGAATTTACCAACTGAGTGGTCACATAGGAACCAGGGCTTAGACCAGGGGTCCGGATTCATCCCTACCATTCCTATGTGAAAAATAAAAGCGGGTTCCAAAATGGTAACCTGTGTAGGGACCCATGGGATCTTTAGAAACCTTCACTGTGTGGTATGGGTACTCACCCCAGTGAACAAACAGTGGAGCGCTAGAAATTGAATCAGTTACCCTCACTATATGGGTGAGGTATAGAGTTCGGTAATGAAAAATACTAAAATAGAGTAGTATATCCAGTATAGTACATACAAAAATATATTATTCTTAGTGCACTCACATTTAACTGAGCCACATTGGACAGGCTGAGATCACTAGAGTAGGTGTGTTCTAAGGTGACACTTCCCCTCTTCCTCTGTATCAGGATGTGCTTGCAATACATAAAATAGAAGAGAAATTAATCTAGTGCAGTGTGTCAAAATAATACAAGTGCAAATATGTGAGGTTGCAAACTGCTCACCTTGTTCAGAGCCTAATATACTTGGCTCTGAGCTTGTAGACTTTTGTGTCTATAAAGGGGACACAAACACCCTTCTTTGTAGCAGGAACAAAGGTAGTAGAGTCTCCCAGGAGGATAAAATTAACTAATTTATTACAACTTTGTTTAAAAAGAAATATAAAAAATCCTGAAGTGGAACTCCCGAGACTTGTTTTGCCCCTAAAAACGGCTTTCTCAATCGGTATAACTACCAAACTATACTTTCTTGCTTTTTAACTAGTCAAGAGTCCTCTCATTGGTCTGTTCCATGGGTTGTGCGCCAATCACCAGTGTAACCGATGATGTAATCCTTACGTTGATATAAGTGTCGATTGAAATCACCTGAGCAGGGAAATGATGTGGCTGCTTCCACGTCGTGTCTCTTCCAGTTATCGATCCACCATCTTTAGAGAGGGAAACTCTGAAGGAAAATAGACGATTTGTTGCATATATTCAGATATTGTCCATAGAAGTCCCATACATTTGACATAAATTAAGTAATGTACTAAAAATACACTCAGAGGACCATAGAAACGAAAGATAAATAAAGGGAACATGGAATGAGGAGAATAGAATTGGTAAATACATAAAGTATATGGAATTAAATAAATGCATAATAATATTATATCTTTAAAAATGTAAAAAATATATGACTAAACACTCTAATTAAAATTGAACTCGCAGAAAATTAGGGAATATCTGGGATGTAAAAGTACATACATAAATATTACAATATATATAGATATACATTTTTGTTGTTGTTGTTGCATAAAAGATTATAAGAAACGGCAAAGTTCAAAGTCACTGTTGAGACCATGAGGTAAGATTGTGTTTAATGCCTTAAGGACGGCGGGCGTTCTATGCCATCCTTAGGCAACCGGCTCTAAACGCCGGCGGGTGGCATAGAACGTCCAAGCCGTCCTTTGTACTTACCCGGTTGCCTGCTATCCCACGCCGGCGATCACGGTATGGGGACTTACCTGGGAGCCCAGGGAGTCCCCCTCCACCCTCTTGGCCCCCCTGGGCCATGTGATTGCGATTACATGGACGGCATAGCTGTCCAAGGCATTGCCAGCAAGGGGAGTGCCTGTAATGACAGGTACTCCCCCTGCTGCCTGTAAAATGTAAAAAAATAAAGTTAATAACAGTTTAAAATAAAATATATACTTAGATCATATATATATATATATATATATTTATTATATATATGATCTAAGTATATATATATATATATATATATATATATATATATACTTAGATCATATATATAATAAATATATATATATATATATATATATATATGATCTAAGTATATATTTTATTTTAAACTGTTATTAACTTTATTTTTTTACATTTTACAGGCAGCACTTAGTGTATGTGTATGTATGTATCTGTGTATATATATATATATATATATATATATATATATATATATATATATTTCCTGGCTAATCATGGCAGCATATACACATGGGTTAGCTCCTCCCCTACAGCCGATAGGACAGGAAAACCACCAAGGTTTTAAAAGGAGGCTCCATCCCTAAGTCTTTTTCCTGTCCTACAGCCCTTAGGATGTGAGCAATTTGCTCCCTTTACTTACGGACATGTATGTTTTTTTTTATCTTCATTACTTTATTTGCCTCTTTTACTGTAGTACATTATGCAGTTGTGCTTTTATGCTATGATGCATTTAAGCTTTGATATCTTTAACCCCTTAAGGACACATGACGTGTCTGACACGTCATGATTCCCTTTTATTCCAGAAGTTTGGTCCTTAAGGGGTTAAACTAGTGCATTATACAGCTGTACCTTATTTTTAGATTGTGGTACATTAAGCGGTTGTGCTTTTGCTAGGAGGCATTTAAGCTGTGTGGCATTTAAGCTGTGTGGCATTTAAAACTGTTTCATTTAAATTTGCATTTAATACTGTTGCATGTAACACCGCAAGTCATATGAAAATGCAGTACATTTGGAAAACTGCAGTGCATTTGAAGACTGATATATTTTAAAACTGTGATACATTTTGAAAACTGTGTTACCTTTTATATCTTGAGGCCTTTAGACTGTGGTGCCGTTAAACTTTGACTTTTTGCACGTGGTTGCCTTTTCAACTCCCTTGCAGGCACTTTTGTTATCTATTTTGCTTCCCCTCGGTCCCAGTGATTTATTCCCGGTACCCTGGGTGTTTAGGGGCCTTGTAGGCTTCAGACAGCGTCCTCTCCCTGGTCTCTAAACAGCAAACGCACTCGGAATAGGCCCACATGTGTGCAGTTTGTGCCTTATTGGGCCTAATACAGATGACTTGCATTGTGGGAATACAAGTTGTGGCAGCCATCTTGGATAAGGGCAATTGCCAGAAAGTGCCTAAAATAAAGGGAAAATTACAGTAAACATACCACACTTATTTGGTAAGTATTTGCAGGGTCTCCAGACATGGATAAGTGCTGTCTTCAACCTGTTTTAAAGCTGTTTTGCTGGTTTCTTATAGAATTTAACAGTGAACATTTTTTCTTAATACTTCACCACAGGTAATATTTAGTTATTATTATTTGTCAGGTGTCTGATTCTTCACCAGGATCTGGTTATGAGGAGAAATCAGTGGAAGGAATCGGTTATGCACTGACTTCCTCCAGAAGGTTGTCGCTTCAGCATGACCTATCACTGTGCAGCCACATGACATGCGGGCAGGGCTTACAAAGTAAGTTCCAGAGGCCTTAGGGGTAAGAAAAGAGGTCAGGCTTTACCCTGTGGAGTAAGTTATTTCCAACCCCAGAACTACACCACCTAAGTTGCACACTTATGGATCATAGGTGGACGCAGACCTGTCCAAAATGTTACGCCTACCATCGCAGGAGGCCAGCCAGCTGTGACTTCCGCTGCGGTTTCTACAAACATGAAATATGTGATTAAAGATCTAAAGGCTACTATGGAGAGAGATATTAAAAGCCAAGATTGAAGAGGCAGTCTGAAGTCTTCGGGTTACAACTGACTTCTTCACAGAAACTTCCCTAGATGTAACTAGGATATTCTCTGGAGCAAAGGGCTTTAGCAGCTAAGAAAGCATTATGGTTCTGTTTCTGGGATGATGACTCATCCTCAAAGTCTGCCCTCTACACCATTCTATTTGAATGGGTGGTGCTGTTTGGGGAAACTTTGGATAATTCCATTGAAAAGGCGAATGAGGCCTGCAAGATATTGGTACTTTAGGATAGAAGTTCCAAGGATCCCAGCTACTCATAGTCTGACCGGAGAACCTCCAGTGACCAGTATTTCTGAGATACATGGAGCTACTGGTCCTGCAGGGAATACTCCAGAGGTTACTTATGGCAGTTGGTAAACCTGCCTGTCAAGGTTCTAATGAAGCTGTAACGCAGTCGTTTTGCTCTTCAGCAATGAACATATCTCCTCCAGTACTAGGAGCCTCATTTTTCTGATCACACATACCTGGGCTCGTCATACTCTGGAGGCTTGAGTGGTATCCATGGTCCAGATTGATATAGACTGGAGTTTTTTCTTAACGGGCACAGGCGTCTCCATACCAACTGGAGTATTAAGACCAATGAATCAAAAGGTAAAGCACTGAAGGAAGAAGCCTTCTGGACGAAGAGGTGATTTTTTTTCTAGGTCCCAGAGCAAGAGCAGTTCCAGGGACAAGTTTCGCCTCTCTTCTGATGGTAAGAGGAAAAGCACATGAAAGCCTACACTGGACATAAGAGGGGGCCAACAAGAGGCTGAGGGAATGTCAGAGTCTTCGGGATGGAGTCAATCAGATCCATATCTCAAGCAATCTGGAAGGATAATTTCCTTACCTCTATATATATATATCTCAAGAATGCTTACTTTCAGTCCAATCTGCAGAGATCTTCGGCATTAGCTCAGAAGAGAACCTGCCATTTGGCCTCAATGTGGCCCCAAGAATCTTTTTATATGTGCTTATAGTGTTATTGAGAGTCCAGAACTCCACCTGGGTCCATTATCTGGAGGATCTACTTCTGATAGCCTTAGACCCTCAGAAGGCAGGCACACAGAGGTATATAGTTATTTCATAACTCCTAAAGTTTGGCTGCTTGATGAATATCAAGAAAAGCAGTTACAGACCAGCTCAGTGGTTGACATTCCCGAGTGGAAAATTCTATGCTCTGCTTTTCCCTATCTCGGGAACAGTTCCACAGATTGTAAAGGTTTTCTCTCCCAGTTTCTTCATTTCTGCTTGGTAACAGCAAGAAAATAGATGCAACTACTAGGAATCCTGGCTTCCACCAGCAGACTTGTCAGATGGGCCCAATGGCATCTCTGGATTCCTTACAGACCCTTCCTATCTTGATCTAACAAGAGAAAGATTATTGGAGTCAGCCACTTACTATGTCCCCATCAGTAGAGTTACACCTTACCCTGGCAGCTGAAAGAGGGATTAGATCTCTGAGTTTCCAGTGAACAGAACCTCATTGGTCTATTATTAGCTTGAATTCCAGTTTTTATAAGATTGGTTGCACAGTGTTTGGACCATGTTGCACAATATTTCCATTCATTTGTATGGAACTAAGTCGTTTTCAAGGTTCTTCTTCACTTCAGAGGCTTGCTGAAGAATGTGTGGCTCCAAATTTGCTCAAATATCAATGCAACTGTATCCTATATTTACCAAGATGGGTCTCACAGATACGTATTGATGGAATTCCAGCCCATAATGATAAGGGCACAGAAGAGCAACCAGTGGCTCAGAATACAATGGCTGTTTGCTGGAGCTGAATAACTGTGGACAAGGTGGATTGGCAACCATGTCCTGACGTATCCTCAGGGTTGACGCAGATTGTCTGATACCCTGCATAGATCTGATGGCCATTTCTTGGACCTACCAGGTCCAGAAGTGTTTTTTACATGCTAGGACCAGAATGCTCAGGTTCAGGATACACTGACTCAAATTTAGAATTTTAGTCTGATGTACATATTTTCCTGTTTTCGACTTTCCTAAAAAGGCAATGCAAAAGGTGACAGTGGAAGACCGTGTCGACTCTAATTCCTATGATAAATAAGATGATTCTGGAACCTCCAAGGGAAATTCCAGTACGTCCAGACCTATTACAAGGCCCCATGACACACCAGGATCCTCAAGTTCTGGTGTTGATGCGGGAGTCCATATTAGTATAGGCATCCCTGAGACGGTCATTGAGATCCTCTTACAATCCTATACAGGCTTTACTAAGCAGACATGCTCTTTCCTGTTGGAATTACTCCTCGTTCAGGCCTTGAAAGGTTCTGTGTTATAACACTCTAGAGGAGCACTTAGCTGCACTTTGCTTCATATAGGCATTGATTGAAATCATGCCTCCACTGAGTGTGGTGAAGCCAATATGTGACGTACCACTGGTCTCACAGGCCCTGACTGAACCATTATTCGAACTTCTAGAAGGAGCTTCCATGGTGGTAGCACAGAAAGTGCTGGTGGCTGGTACCCCAGCAAGGAAAATGGGTGAACTCCAGGCTTGATCCTGTGAACCCCCTTTCACTACTTTTCAACAGATATGGTCGTCTTGCGTTTGGCACCTGAAGATCCTGCCTATGGTGAATGCTTACCTGTCATTCTCTACCTGTACTAAAGGGTACCGATTGAGCGTTGATATCCCTGGTGCTTTGCTTCATGTAAGCAACAATTGAACTCAAGCCTCCGCTGAGGTTGTTGAAACCAATATGTGACGTACCACTGGTCTCACCGACTCTGACTGAACTTCTAGCAGGAGCTTCCATGATGTCAGCCCAGACGTTGCTGTTGCTGGTGACTGGTACCTCAGCAAGGTGAATGTGTGCACTTAGCTGCACTTTGCTTCATATAGGCATTGAATTAAATCATGCCTCCACTGAGTGTGGTGAAGCCAATATGTGACGTACCACTGGTCTCACGGGCCCTGACTGAACCATTATTCGAACCTCTAGAAGGTGCTTCCATGGTGGTAGCACAGAAAGTGCTTGTGGCTAGTACCCCAGCAAGGAAAATGGGTGAACTCCAGGCTTGATCCTGTGTACCCCCATTCACTGAATTTCAACAGGATATGGTTGTCTTGCATGTAGCACCAGAGATCCTGCCTAAAGTGAGAGCCTTTCAATGCCATTCTCTACCTGTACCAAAGGATTTGGGGCATTCTCCACTAGTACTGTTACAGCATCTCGTGGGCTTCCATGGCAATGGTCTCTGCTGAAACTTTGTAAAGTTGGCATTTGGACCTCTTTGAACTAGTTTGTCCTGCATTACATATTGGACTTTGAAGCAATTAATCAGGCACAATTTGGACGTCACGTCCGTTCTCTACCTGTGCTGGAGGGTATCAGGGCACTCTCCTGTTGCAGCATCATTGCCATGGCAATCGTTTCTGCTGACACTTTTTGTAAGCTAGCATTTGAACCTCTTTAGACACGTTTGTCTGGCATTTCATACTGTTCGTTAAAACAGTCTATGATGCACAATTTGGTACTCAAGTGCTTAACTGAGTTCATTCTTCTATCTATGTTGAATTATTCTGATTATTTGATTGGCTATTCTGTCCCTCCCTTTGTAAGCTTGGGTATTCCCCATGTGTATATGCTGCCATGATTAGCCAGGAAAGTGGAAAATGTATTCATACTTACCGTAATTTTCTTTTCCTGGCTATTATTCATGGCAGCATATACTTCCCACCCATTAATGTCTCTATTTATGTACTGTAGAGCTTGTAAACTGACTGAGGACCTTAGGGATGGAGCCTCCTTTTAAAACCTTGGTGGTTTTCCTGTCCTATCGGCTGTAGGGGAGGAGCTACCCATGTGTATATGCTGCCATGAATAATAGCCAGGAAAAGAAAATTACGGTAAGTATGAATACATTTTCCACTATATATATATATATATATATATATATATATATATATATATATATATATATATATATATATATATATATATACACAGATACATACATACACATACACTAAGTGTATTTTAATATTTATATATATATATATAATTATATATATATATATATTAATATCAAAATACACGTACAATGATATTGATTATATATATATAATTTTCATTATATATTTATATATTATATGAAATAAATATGTAAATACGTTAAAAAATAAAATTACAAAATAATAAAAAATAAATAAATTACAAAAATATATATGTATAAATTCATTCTAACTGTATTTTTAAATAAATATATATATATTGATATCAAAATACATGTAGAACGAAATTATATATATATCTATATACGAATATATCACTATATATATGTATGTACGAATATATCACAATATATATATATATATATATACACCTATATATAAATAAAAATAATTTTAAAACATTATATACATATATATATACACACATATATATAATAATTCTACGTATATATTTATGTAATAATTTTATATAATTAGGTCATTTTATTAATTACAATTTGCGGGACCTCCCTTACAACCCAGGCCAAAAGTCCAGAGAATTTAATTTGCTAGCACTATATTTAACCCTGTAACTTTCCAATACACCATTAAACCTGTACATGGGGAGGGGGGAGGGTACTGTTTTACTCGGAAGACTTCACTGAACACAAATATTAGTGTTTAAAAACAGTAAAATGTATTACAACGACGATATTGTCAGTGAAAGTGAATTTTTTTTTGGCATTTTTCACACACAAATGGCACTTACATGGATGATATAATTGTTGTGATAAGTTACTGTTTTGAAACACTAATATTTGTGTTCAGCAAAGTCTCCCGAGTACAACAGTACCCCTCATGTACAGGTTTTATGGTGTTTTCAAAAGTTACAGCGTCAAATATAAGGCTTGCGATTCAGTTTTTTCACATTGAATTTCAGGTTGGTTATTTTGCCTTAGAGACCGTATGGTAGCCCAGGAATGAAAATTAGCCACTTAGTCACAAACACTGGCCAAAATTGGCATTCAAATTAGTTTTTTGCATTTTTCACACACAAACAAATATGAACACTAACTTTGGCCAGTGTTTGTGACTAAGTGGCTAATAAAAAAAGACTGGACATACCCAATTTGCAATACCTTGGGTTGTCTACTTTTGCAAATGGTATGCCATCATGGGGGTAATTCTTATTCCTGGGCTACCATACGGTCTCAAAGGCAACGTAACCAATCTGGCAAATTTCAATGTGGAAAAACAGAAAAATGTAACATGCTATATTTGACCCTGTAACTTCCCAAAACACCATAAAACCTTTACATAGGGGGTACTGTTTTACATGTGAGACATCGCTGAATACAAATATGTGTATTTTATTGCAGTAAAAGCAAACAGTATTATGACACTGACAGTTAATGTCACATAGAACTAATTATTTTTTTAATTCTTATTTTCTCCAATTTTTTTTTATATTCATATTAAATTGTTTCATACCTAAATATTTGATGTTAAATTAAAGCCCTGTTTCCCCTGAATAAAATGATATATAATAAGTGTGGGTGCACATAATATGAAAGAGGCAAATTATGCCTGAACAGACATCCACCTCATCTCTGTTTAGCCCATTTTTAAAATTAAATCATCACCTCTACAATTGGGTCACTGATCTTAATTCTTCTCTGGACCAATGTGCAGGAAGTAAAGTCTTTACTCTTTGACAAAGACTATGCTTTAACTCTCCAATTCCCAAAACATGGTTAAGAGATTCTCACCTTGCAGCCCTTACCTTGACTGCATTGATTTTTTTCAAATGTGTATCTAAAATTTTGAAGTGTTTATTTATCTGTTCCTCTTCTTTTTCTCAATGTCACAGATTTGATAGTAAGTCATTTTCTGGAAGATCAGAAGACAATGATCCCCTGGTGTGGACGCTAGAGGCACAGTAAAGACACAGCGAGATACCCATCATCTGATACAACACTTCTCTCAAACTAGTCAATACAATGTGACTCACGGTCAGAGATCATCACATCATAATATGAAAAAACAAAGCAAAACCAAAAAAAATATAGAATAAAAAAATGAATTTTAATCTTCAATCACTACTGTGCACAAGTCAGACGTTTTACACAATTTATAGAAAATAACTGAGATAATTTCTTGGAAAAACTGTCTATTAATGATTATCAGACCTTCAGAGAATAGTTGTAGAGTAACTTGTATTAAAAAGTGACTTCAGATTTAGACAAGATATAGTCAATTGTTCAATTAATTTCCAAAGATGACCAATAGACCAACACCAGTCAACTCAACATCACTCAAATGACAACAATGTACTTTGACCCCCATCATGTCTACTTTCAGAGCAATACAACCATTATGTATGCCTCAGGTACGTTTAGAGTAATACAATTGTCTGTCTCTGGACTGTATCATATTTTCACAGAAGCGATAATGCTCAGAAATTCAACCTTAAAGTAGAACTGTCAAAAAAAATTTTCGTAAAGCTAACAGGAGTCTGTATATAATGTACATGTATGTAAGGAGAATATACACCCACTCATGATAACTCACGCAGAGCCAATAACATGGCCTCAATCACTATCCCTCATCTGTTTTGATTTAAAACTGTTTCTATCTTCACTTGGCATTGCGTGTTTGTTTTCAACACGATTACAATTCAAAAGTCATAAGCATTTTCTGCTAGCATTGCTACAAAGGTTAGCAAAAAGCAGTTAGATAAACTCTCCTATCATACCTCACTGGAACAGAGAACAAAAAACACACACACACACACACACACACACACACAAAACCACTCCCTAGGTGACCAGACTATGGATGACAGGGAATAGGCCCAAACAAGCCATAATTGCAATTGTCAAAATATAGAACACAGTAACTTAAATTGAAAGATCGGAACTAAACATCAAAACACTGTCTTTTAACAGAGTAAAAATTCCAGAGTAGACTTCACTGTATTATAGTATTCTTTGGCTCTAAAACATTACATATTTGTACCCAGCCAAGGGAAGGAGCACTAGATGCAACATTTAAAAATCAAACCAAACGATACCCCTCCATATTTCAGAATGATGGAAAAAATGTGTAACATCACTATATAACAGTCTCCTTATAGGTAGTAAGAATTTTTATAATAAAATACATTTCCATAAATAGCCTAGAGTCGACACATAACACCATAATATATACAAATTAGTGAAGTATTTTATTATTTTATAGTTCAAGCTATGGACTTTTCTTTGTGAATGTTAATGCTTGAATTTACATATAGCCAAAGCTGTTAAGACAGGAGGGACAATATTCCAAGGAACGCTTATTTTATATAGACTTGTGCTAAGCCTCATTTATAATACCATTCATTTAGGATTTTACAATATAATTTAGTTAGGGTTTAATCTTACACAATACATACATGAAATTGCTTTTAAGAAAAAAAAAAAAAACAACTTATGCAAATCTAACCAATGACTGGTTCTGATAATATACAGTTGTTTTTAGAACAATTCACAATAAATAAACAAACTTTAGACTGGTGCTGGGATGAATGGAAGGGTTTGCAGTAGTTTGAGATTATAGATCTGCATCTATTACACGTCAATATTTTATATACGTCTAAAGAGAACATGCAAAAAGAAAACACATGCATATTTACTTTGGGAGTGTATCTATTAAATAGATTATTTTATTTTTTTTTAAATCTTTATTTTTACCCAGCTCTCAAGCCTGAGTGGGCTAGCAGAAACAATAGCAGTTTTAATATAGTATCCATTATAAACATCACAGTGTACATGTTACAGTGCTGTCCGTCAAAAGTGAACATTGCTTGGAAGGAGGGGGTTTTGGTTTTAATTTATTGTGGTCTACGTCGATTGGCCTTTGTCAGTATCTGGTCAATTGAGGTCGATCACACGGTTGTGCCTAACCCATGAGGTACAGTAAGCCTGTGGGGCGGTAGTAGGGGTAATCTGAATTAGATTGAGAGTAGCTTGGGCCCCTCGCCTTGAGGTTAAGAGTAGCTTGGGTCCCTCGTGTTGAGGTTGTGATTTTTTTTTTTTTTTAATGGAGTGTTCCTTTAACACTTTTATGCACAACACTTATAAAACTCACATCTATACACACTGGTATATGGACACACAGCCACATACTCCCAGAGGTACTCACTCAAACTTATACTTTTATATGTTTCTTACCAAATGACAAATTGGCATAGCTCAGAGTTTATCCATTACTCTGAATGAGAATGAAAGCAACCCCACTGCTTTTAATCCCACCCTTTATAGTTAATATGCATAACAGAAAAATGTATCACTTTTTTAACTTTAAAATTTTTGAGTTTTATTAGCATAATGTACAGCGTTAAAAATTTAACACGTTTTTAACACCATCATGACTGCAGCAATCCCAACAGTGTATTTTTTTTTTAAAAAAACAATATTTCCGAAATTATTGTATAGCAACAACTAATTATATAAACCCAGGCACACATACCTATTTACAAACAACAACAACATAATGGAAAAAACACAGTTTTAAAACCATAACTAAGGCCTCTATTTAATAAGCTTTCCAAATGATTCCATTCTGTTACAAAAACTTTTCAAATAATTCATCTAAAAGAATTCCCATAGACTTAATAATGACTATTGGAGATAAATGATTTGGAAACTTTTTTTAAACAGTATTGCAAAATAAATACATAATATCCATCGATATATATATTTAGTAGTACACTGATTTGAGCATTTTATTTGGTTCATAGATCAACTGAGAAAAACTAACCGATAGAGGGAAAAACAGAAAGGAAGCAATAAAAAATAAAGAAATCAATGTTTATGTATTTACATATATTTATTAAATTAAAAATATATAAATATAGATTTTTTTTAACTACTCCTCCTGTTTTTGCCTATATTGCTCATTTCTCATCTGTGTATAAAATCAACATTTAGTGACTGTCCATCAAGCATTTTATTTTCCCGTCAATCATTTGATTTTCTGGTACAAGGGCCAGAATTCTGAATATTGAAAATCACATTGAACATTCTGTTAGTCTGTAATTTCGGCAAATTTCGTCATAGAATTCGGTAATTCTGCTGAACATCCAATCAGCCCAAATTCGTCCAAACTGCAGTTTGCCTAGAGCAGCAGAATTAAAGGACTGAAGGATTCTGAATTTCTTTTTTTTATTTTAGCCAGAGCCTGTTTTTTAAAACTGCCACTTGTCTCACTGCAGCTGTTGCCATCCCCTCCTTTGCTGATCCTCATGACTTTCAGCACGTCATTTACGTTTCCTATGTGGAATCAGAGCTGCCCGTGAGGTTAGTAGCTGTGAACTATAAACCATGTAAACCATGCCTTTTTAATTCTCTCCAATGTTAGATACAGGGAGTGGATCTTTGGATGCAGAGTTTTATTTTGGCACCCGCTGCTTGTTACTATACAGCCTGCCAAGGGGAATGCAGGAATGAGTGTAGGTGAGAGGATGCACTGCTTCCACGTTTCCCCACCACCAAACACTCGGAAATGTAGTCATTGTAGCCTGCTCTTATTGCCTAGGTGCCAACAGAGTAACCTGGAGTGTGATGACTGAGGTTAGGAAGCTTTCTCTTATAAAATATATATTTATGAGTATCTCTAATCTATGTGACTGTGTGTGCATGATTGTGTGCCTATGTACGTGTCTATGTTTTTATGTGGGTGTTAGTGTTAGTTTGTCTTGTGTATTTATTTATTTTTTTCTTGAGAAAACTTGACAAAAGATGGAGTTACTATCGACATGTTTTGTTAATTCTCTCAACCATTACTTGATGGCTGTGAGGAAAAAGGCATTATCTATGAAGGTTCCCTCGGCTTCACGGGATCCACCATGACATTAGTGATGTACTCTTGCACATGTGAGAAAGTACAAAACAGACTTGGGCTCCTTGCAGGAATTGAAGAGGGTCCATCGGCTGAAGATGGTGGCATCCAAGATAGACAGCTTCAGGTAAATAAAATATACTTTCCCCTGTGCTCCTTGGCCACTGCACACTAAACAGCAATGTTGCCATCGGCGGTCTTTGCTAAATATTAAAATTTTTCTTCATAGTAAATTCGGACAGTTTTCGCAAAAATTTAGATTTTGGAAAACTGCCAAAATTAGTGTGGTGGCAAAAGACAAATGAAGCAGAATAATTTTCTATCAGAAAGTGAATGGAAATTTGTAAAATCATTGCGCAGCCAAAAAAAACCAGTTTATTATTTATTGTTTCTTCTACTAGTGCCTACACTCGCACTACAATCACTAGCTGCAGTTTTACTATGTTTAGCGTTAGGACACATTTGAACACTTGGATGAAACATCACTCGGTCTAGCTGTGATAGGCCTAGTTAGTTTGTCACATCCTACATAATTACTTTATAAATGTGCAATGTTCTCAAATGCCATATACATGTTTCTATCTGTTTCCTGAAATGCCTGCAATAGCTGTTGTGGCATTGCAAGCCTACTTGTAAAACGTATGCACAGCTAAAAAAAAATAACATAAAAAAAAAAAATGCAATATATATTTATGGTGTAAGTGTGCATAAATAATTTTTTGCCCAAATTTCATAAAAAATTAGACATAAAAGCGTTAGCGCCAGTTTGCTAAATGTCCCCAATCGAGTATGTAATCACAATGGCAAGACGTTGCAAAAAAGGATAGTAAAGAGACACTGAAAAACTACAGAACCCCCCCAAATCTGGAAAAAAACATACATGAAAAAGACATTGAACAAAAAAGCACCATGAAAAAACAATGAATCACAATGACAAGAGGCAAACAAACAAGATTTAAAAAAAGATAAGGAAAATAAAGAGGTCTGCAGTAAGCATTAACCAAGCAAATGAAATAAACAACTTCAAAGAGAAGTCATATATAAAAAAACAAAAAAAAACACAATGGTATTTATCTTAACATATTTACTTAACGTTAGCACTTTGACCAGATCTCCTCCTTTCCAAGACAGTACATTGCTGAAAAAATTCTTTCTTGCTTGAGAACTAAAGAATGCTGAGACATTTTTTTTAAATCATTTGGTTTAATTTGCTTAACCAGCAACACTCTAAATCCTTAGCAAAGCTTCTATCAGATATTGGAAAATTATTATTATTATCATTTTTTTATTATTTATATAGCGCTAGCAAATTCCCTGGCCCCTCTCAATGAGCTTACATGCTAGAGGGAGTGGGTTATAGTGACACAATGGAGCTTTAATTTCTGTAAAACAAATTTAAAAAAATGGTTAATTACATGCTTAAATATCCACATGGACATTTAATTTTGTTGCTGTGGTTTCTTGTGCCATCAGATAGTTTTAGTTAGATCAATGACACTTACAATTTATTGGGAGAGTCAATGATACTAGTTTACTGAACACATGCGTGTACGAAGTCCACTCTAATTTTTAATTTGAGTTCAGTGTACCATGGAGCTGATTTGATAAGTTGACCTTTCGCTATTGTACTGCAGTGTCAGTCCCATTAAACAAACTGATGTCAAGATTGCAACACAGTAGTAGCCGTAGTTATTAGTACGGGAAAATTAGCTTTTAATGCCTAGGACGTCAAATATATTTTTCCAATTCGTATCTAAATTCACCACCTATGGTTTTGCGCTAGTCTTGGGCCCCAGTAGCTGTAGTAGTACAGTTTCATACCCACCTATATAGTTACTCTGTGTTTTAACAACCCTGTTGGTGCTAGAGGGTAAGTTTACTTTGCTTGTTACTTGACAAATTAGGGGCAGAGTAGTTAAACTGAAAGCACAACTAACCTAGGGTATTTTTCCCAATTTGACGACTTTGACCTTAAATATTAAGTTCACTTTGAATTTACTTTGAATTCTCACTTTAGTGAAAAACCCTGTAAACTCGTGCTTACATGGCCCTACCTTTCTTGATTTCAAAGTTAAGACATTATTTTACACATTCCTGCATGGTATAAAAATGTAAGATCCTGTTCTAACAGTATCTCACATTTTTATACAATGCAGGAATGTGTAAAATAATGTCTTAACTTTGAAATAAAGAAAAAAAAGTCCTAAAAAAATAAAATAAAACGATACATTTAAACTTCCTGCATTTGCTGCAAAACGCTGTGAAGCAGTTGCAGTGAGGGCTAACAAACCAGGAAGTAACAATACCAATCACACTTAACATTTCCTAGCATTGATTTATAGGCACAGCAGGGGTTTTTGGAAACAGCAATTCAATTGTCAGCATTGACTGTGGAAAGCTGACAACACAATTTCCCCAAATCATGCACAGTATTTTTGGAACAATAGAAGGAAGCTTTGCAGAGTGGAAGTACAGAAGAGGTGATAATCAAGCTAACGACGAAACAAGATCAATTGTAAAAAAAAAATCAGCATAACCAACTGTAACTTCATCTACATGTCACATCTGACCTGTGTAGAGGTCTGCTGTACCCATTCATACAACCCATTCATACAGAGGTTATAAGTGGAAAATGTCCGTATATTGGGTTAAGGACCACTGAACCAAATGGAGACAAATCAGCTCATTATCAGTCTCCATGCCAGTAAATTCCTGAACCACCTGTGATATCCAGAAATTAACAGTCAATCGTAGAGTTTGAGGGCAAGAACTGGTTAGATAGTTATCACAAAATATTGTCTACCTAAAAGCGAGTGTTTATTGAAGTTTGAAAATGGTGGAGTGCTAGACTCCACCCATGAAGTCTTACTTTACTCTGTTGCATGTAAGGCTCTACACGTTTAACCCATGTACCCAACCCATAACCTAATGAGAGGGCACAACATATTCATCATAATAAATTTATGGATCCACGAGTTTGGGAAACTACAACCACTTTATGTTTATTTTACTTCCTGTGTTTAGTTTATTTTACTTCCCGTGATGCTGCTATTTAAAAAAAAATGACAGCCGAACCTCAATCTATGGACCTGCCGTCACTGCTGGAAACTCATGTTTTCTTAAAGAACCGGACCATTTGGATGCACATCTAGACGTTTTTGGGGGCATTTGTGCATTGCCATACATTGGGATATATATATTAGGTCATCTGTTCTAGATCATGGACAGTCTTGCTAACGTAGGACATTTTTTCCAGATTGAAACAAATGTAACCTAAGTTGTACCAGTTGCTGTAAGAATTCGGTCCCCACTCACCCAGACCGGTTTTCATAAATACGTAAATAAATTATATAAAAGAGTAAAGTTTTTATGGTACATAGAAATGGTATATAATGAAGGCATAGCATTGTATACCATTTAAGAACATCAAATTCAGATAGCATTTAATTCTACTTAATTTTTCTTTTATGAAATTTGATTCACGTCACTATGCTATTTATTTTTTTAATTAAATATTTCAACTATATTTTGGCATCTTGTTTAAACAGTCTCTAATAATAATTTATTTTAATATGTTTAGAACTATACTATGTTGTACTGGACAATTAACTAATTTAATAATACGGCTCCTTACACTTTTTTTCCAGTGTTGAAAGAGTTAACTTAACGTTATGCTGTCTTGCGTTCACAGTGTGAAAAAGGCTGTGTAATAAATACAAGCGTTATGCCTTGTTAACTGATCCCTGCGGGTCACCATTGGATATTCCTTCATTAATATGCATTTCATTACAATCTAATTTGACTCTGCTGGCCTTGGGACTTTGAAACGTTAGCTATAGAAAAATATAATGACACTCCAATGAGAGAGTGAGATATGTAGAATAATACATATCGAGCTGGTGCCGCAAATGTTTGAGGAAGATTGTGTAATTATGACTTGCAACTGAATATTTAGAAAATGAATATAAAAATAATGTTAGACGCGCTGTTTAATGTATATTTTACGCTCCTTTCATTCCCTAGCAATGCATGCTTAAAATAGGAAGAAATTGTAATTATTATATTGATGTTTAGCTTATCTCTACAAATCACCAAAAATCTATCATTGTGCCAGCTGGCCAGAATTAGGCATTTCATATTGGTAGGTCAGCAGGCTACAATCTTTGGCATTCGGTAGAGCTTGTCTATTTGAGTGGCGTACAGTGCCAAGCGTATTCTATTAGAATTACATATCTACTGGGATCACCAACTCTGACAGTCATGAAATGACCCATGCTAGATCTTGTGCATCAAACTGTCACAAAGATATCCTTCACATAGTAATTTTTCTGTGACTAAAAGACCCTTCATTTTTAACTGTCACCTGCAATTTACTGAATCAACGTCAAAACTCACTATTGTTCCTGAGAACATTTTAACCAGTCAATTTCTGGAGTCAACTGTAATCTTAGAATCTCTCATCTGTAATCTTTAAAGGATAAAGCAATGTCACTCACATACATTTATATTAAAAAAAAATTATACTGAAGAGATTGAATACTACAACTTGCCGAGTCTTTATAGTATAAGATTTCCCAGATCAATCAGATCAATTAATTATTTTGTAGCTGAATCGGAATGTTCGGCTCCAAGAAGATATTTGAGAAATATTAAATGCAGGGAGCACGTGCCTAACTGATCTCTTAGGGAATGATAATAAAATTGTATTTAGCTCAGCATCCTAAGTTAATTGTTACGTTGCCACTCACATCTTTGGATATTATAATAGGATATCAGCCTGGCAGTTTGCTTTCGTAGTTACAAAGTTGCTTCATCTTGATATAGAAATGCCCTCACAAACAAGGTTTTTCACTAAAGTATTAAGTGTCGGAAATGAATTAAAAATTTTATCAAAGACTAGAAGGCTCCTGTTATCCTTAACTGTTTCGTTATTTCCCTCAGCAGCAAAGAAATTATGAGAGAAATCATTTGAACAAATGTACAAAAACTGCACAGTAAAAGTGCAACCAATCACAATATAGGCCAGGTCTGTAAAAGGCGTGCCTCTAATAAACCCCTCCTCTTTCTTTCCTGCTCCTCTGAGACAACTCTGGTTTACATATATGTTTCCTATATATATATATTTGTTATCTTTATATTTATTTATCATCATTGATTTGAAGCATTTTCTTTTCTTATTGCTTTAATATTTGTCCCTCCTGGAATGTGCCCTTGATTTTTGCTCTGTTCCACTTCTCACTCCCTGTGGGCTCACTTTAATTTGGCCTAGCCATTTTGCTGCTGCTCTCCGCTCTCTTTTGGGAGAGTAGTGAGGTTTTTTTTGTGTGGGCTTGGCCTCGGCTGCGTGCTCGCGATCCTTTCGTGATTGCGCCGGGCATTTTTTTTCAATTTTTTTCTTTTCACTCGTGGTGGCCCTTTCATTGGTTGCAATTTGCCGCACATGCACACATGGTGGCCATCTTTTTGGTGTTTTTTCTGCCTCGAACAGTTGCTCGTTTAAGCAGCCATTTTAGGAGCGGGTCATTTAGACCGATTTCGTTGTGCTTTTTTTCCGGAAAATGTTTAATTATGTTTTTACATGATTTATATCCTTATTTAATTAATTGCATTAATTTGCTTGCCATGATGGTGTTGTGGTTTTACTTGTTATAGCACTTGGATATTACCATATTCCTTTTTTTACTTTTCTTCTAGCATGTATTTTCCATCTTGATTTGGATTTTGTTTGGAAATTATATTGTTCCAGTTTATTTCTGTTATCTGGTCTTCGGTGTTCACAAGAAATAGGGCTTGTTTATTAGTCACGCCTTTTTGGACCTGGCCTAAATTGTGATTGGTTGCACTCACACTATGCAGTTTTTGTATTTTTTTTCATATGATTTATCTCATATTTTCTTTGCTGCTGAGGGAGATACAGAAAGAGTCAAGCATATTAAGAGCCTCCGTGTCATTATTAAAATCACGACTTTCCGTCATTTTAGTGGTAAAATCTGCGAATTATACAATAGAATAGCTGAACTGAAAAAAAACCCTGCAATTCCTCTATGTTTTCAGTTGAATCATTTTGGCATAACATTTGGAATTAATTTCAAATAAATTTTTTAATTCCCTTGAAATTCTCTGTTTGGTCAACAACTTTGTGAATAACCCTGTGTTACTTTTTAGGTGGCCAATTCAGATATGGAACTTAAATCTCACTGTTCTGTGATTGATCTCAAGTGTCCTCTCTTGTTGACAATATTATTGGTGTGCGGGGTAGCTGCCTCGAGCAGGGTGTGTGCACTGTGCACATGCAGGCTAGCTAGAAAGCTACATGCAGACATGCTGGGCTGGGCTGGTTGCTGGGCGGGCGGGCGGGCAGGCTGGGTGGCCGGCGAGGGAGCTCTTCCCCTGAGCTCTCTGCTCAGCTCCCTCGCGCGCCGCCCGCAGAGTGAGACTGGGAGCCGGAATATGACGTCATATTCCGGCTCCGCCTCCCAGCCTCACTCTGCGGGCAGCGCGCGAGGGAGCTAAGCAGAGAGCTCAGGGGAAGAGCTCCCTCGCCGGCCACCCAGCCTGCCCTCCAGTGCCGCCCTGCAGCCACTGGACCACCAGGGAATGGGAGAACCCCCCCACCCCCAGCATTCCCAAAGGTAAGGAGACTGGGGGGGGGGAAGTAAATAAAATAAAAAAAGGGTTAATGTGTGTGTGTGTGTGTGTCTGACTGTGTGTGTCTGATAGTGTGTGTGTCTGTTAGTGTGTGTGTGTGTGTCAGTGTGTGTGTCTGTTAGTGTGTGTGTCTGACTGTGTGTGTCTGTTAGTGTGTGTCTGACTGTGTGTCCGACTGTGTGTGTCTGTTAGTGTGTGTGTGTGTGTGTGTCTGACTGTGTGTTTGTGTGTGTGTGTGTGTCTGTTAGTGTGTGTGTGTCTGACTGTGTGTGTCTGTTAGTGTGTGTCTGACTGTGTGTCTGACTGTGTGTGTCTGTTAGTGTGTGTGTGTGTGTGTGTGTCTGACTGTGTGTTTGTGTGTGTCTGTTACTGTGTGTGTTAGTGTGTGTGTGTGTCTGACTGTGTGTGTCTGTTAGTGTGTGTCTGACTGTGTGTCCGACAGTGTGTGTCTGTTAGTGTGTGTGTGTCTCACTGTGTGTGTCTGTTAGTGTGTGTGTGTCCGACTGTGTGTGTTTGTTAGTGTGTGTGTCCGACTGTGTGTGTTTGTTAGTGTGTGTGTGTGTGTGTGTCCGACTGTGTGTGTCTGACTGTGTGTGTCTGTTAGCTAGTGTATGCGTATCTGTCAGTGAATGTGTGTGTATTTAGAAGGCGGGGGAAGGGTTGGGTGGGGGTGGCGCGCGCGCGGGGGGGGGTGTCTGAGTTTTGTCCTGCCTAGGGCAGCACAAAACCAAGATACACCACTGCCCCCACCCCCCTCCCCAGAAGCTAGGTACACGCACCCTGATAAAATGGAGTACGTATACTTGTGATTTTGATTAGTTTTTTTCTTATATGTACGTATTCTTATATTAAATAAAACAACTACATTAGCTCTGAAGAAACAATTTAGAACAATAAATAGGAGTGTAGCCTTTAATAAAGTTATTTTTTGCATTTTTGTTGAACCTGCAATCAATTCTAGTAAGTAATGTTTTTTCACATGACATCACATCAGTTTCTACTCTCCAACATTGTCTAGGTACTTAGACATAGTTCCACCTCTCTCACATTGAGACATTTCTGAAGATTAGAGCTGTCATTTTACTCCTGGATTTAATATTTATTTTAGATCCCTTATTACTTTTTCCAGTCTTTGATTTTTTTTATCCATTTACCTGTGTCAGGTGACATAAGGTTTTGTTGTCTTGCCTTTTTGTTTGCTGCCTATTCTAATTATTGTGTGTTTTACTTTACTGAAAGGCTCCTACCTATAACCACCTTTAATGTAGGGCAGAATAAACTCGAGGCACCATAACTACTTTATCCCATTGAAGTGGTAATGGTGCCTAGTATCCCTTAGTCAATAACATTTTAACATTGAATGAGGGCTGTCAAGTATTCACAGTCTGGCATCTCTCTGTTATTTAGCTGGTGCGTCTGTATTCTATGGCACTCATCAGTGGTAAGAATTGCTATGACGAATACCTCTTACTTAGCCATATCTTCAGCAACGTTCGGAGCCACAGGACTCTCATTCAGTGATGTATATATATATATGAACACAGTTGAACAGTGGGATCCTACCAAGGGATTCCGGATAACATAAACAACTTCAATGAGACAAAGTGATTATGGTCCTAGAGTATCCCTGAAGGCAACTGTATATCACTGATACCAGTGAGGTACCTGAAAGCCATTAGGGAGTAAAAACTGATAGTATTGTAACGGATCGCCTGGCACCCCGACTGGGTAGCTCCGTTAAAGGATGCTCCTAGCATTTCCTGAGGACTCCAAGCACTCTGGCAGACACCACAATCACTGAATCTGAGAAGCATATAAATCCTCTCAAGCCTCTGAATGCTGCAGACAGTTGAATAGGAACCATACGAATAGGCTTGCACTCCTAGCAGTCAAACTGGAACAGCATGCAATAAATCCTCCCCAATAATGAGACGACACTTCACTTTGAGGGTTAAGCAGGAACTCTGGACTGGCACATCCAGCCTGGCTTTTATTTCCATCTTACACATATAAGACTGCCCACAGGGGAGGTGTAAAATATCCAATAGCATAACGGTTGCAACCCACACATCCCCTCCCCTTAGTGTGACACATAATCCCATTATTCCAGACACAAATTCCCTGGGTTTCTGGATGTACCCCTAAACATAGGGATACCCCTTTCAAAATGGTAAGCCCTGATCTGGGTGAGCAACATACTCAAAAATCACCCAGATCGGACCAGCGGTTCGGGAGTTTTGAGCAGGCAAAGATTTGACCGACCGCATGGGTAAAGTATCCGAAAACAGTTCCATGCATTTGCGGTCGGTCACAGACAAGGGAATAAAAACATACGAATTGCCTGGGTTATGGAGCCTAAGGAGGATTCAAATGAATCCCCTAGTTCGTGGGGTTCTTTCTACCGAACGGCGGGCCGTTCGGTAGTTTCCACACGAAATACTGGAAGTCTGGAAGTCTCAGCGGTGTTTGCCTAGTCGAGTGTCCGATTTTAGTTCCAGACACTCGACGGCAAAACACCGCTGTTTGGGAGTTTAAGATGGCCGCCGCCACGTGTTCGTTTCCCGAATGGCGGCCACCCAGAGGACAAAGACCACACTGCACTGATTGCCAATTACCCGTTTGCAACATTGTTGTAAACGGTAATTGGAGGCACACTTATTCCTGGGTGGTCTGGTTGTTCGGTAGTTTCACTCAACATAATGAATGGAGTGATTCTACCGAACAATCAGACTAATGCTGCATACATATCCCAGGTTAACTGAACACATAAATACATACATAATATTAAAGGCAGTATTACTGTAATATGCTCCACAGTCTGAAAGGTACATTATCTCAAAAAGTCCCAATAGGTCCACGGATGGCCCTTAAAGGTCCAGTAGCAGTAATATAAAATATTACATGCCCTAATATAGTTCTTTAAACGTACCAATTTTTCAGGGGCCATAGTCAGCAGGTAGGAGGCAGGCAGCCAGGCCCCTCCAATGCCCAGTGTCCAGGTGGGTTCCGCCATAAGTATCAACATATGTCAGACTACAGTAGTGATCCAGGCTCCTGGCAGAACTACAGAACTAAGATTGTAGTGTGGCTAAGGAGAGCACTATGCAGTACAATAAATAATGATATAATAATAATAATAATAATAATAGAGTGTTTGTGTAATTCTGGCAGTGGGAACGTTGTATGTCAGGGGTCATGGATAATGTTTGATGTGATTGGGACTGTGTAGTTGGGGTGAGTGATGGACAGGAGGTCTACAAGTAAAGACTTGCTCAGGGGATCATTTATCACGAAGACAGCCCTGTACTAAGCTTTGACATGTTTAACACACTCATTTCTATATCTTTTTGGCTCACATTCCCAAATGACATTGTATAGTGAGAATGACCAGTGGCGCACATCCTTTCATCCTTTCTTAACTCATACATACAGCAACCAGCTTATCATAAACTGTTGAATGCCGATATCTCTGACTGATAACTTCCATCTGTAGTATCACGTCATACATACACCCAAAACCTCACACCCATCTTCGCAGGCACCTTTGTGCGTCTTCAACTTTCTAAAATGTGTTCTGGCTTTTCTCTGATGTCAGGAGACACAGCCATTTTCTTAGGTGACTCTTTCTGGATCTTACGTTGACTATTTCTTTGATTCTAGACGTTGCTTACATTCTACTGCCATTTAACCTGTCCAACTGAAGCTCATTCTTTGCTTTTCTCATTGTCAAGGTCCAATACCTTGATAAACCATTTTGATGTGATCCTACATAGTTCTCCAGTTCTTCCAATTTTACCTCTAATCCTGAAGCTATGATTATCACATAGTCGTAATGATACACTACACCAATGACCAGCAGTTTTCAAGGTTGTTAAAACATCAAGGCAGAGCTTAATGGTCTAGTAATACATTGATACAAATTCTTTGGTTAAGTACATAAGGAGTCATTGTCTTAAGGGCTGGAGTTATTTGTGGTTCTTTGTTTCCAAATCTGAAATGTGATATGCCTGAGTTGTTTTTGGCTAGAAACCTACAAAGTGGTGGACATGTAAAATTAGTCTACTAGGCAACCTTGAAATTATATGTTTGGATGCAGAACTTAACATATGTTGTCCTCTCAAACCCTCATTACTTGTGCATAGCACAAGGTGGGTATATCTACACACATTTTTATAGATGAATATATCTATGTTTTCATGGTGTTGTGCTGTGCTTGGTATTGCTGTATTGTTTATTCGGTTACATAACTTTCAAGGATAACACTTATGATGTAAGAGTTGAGCATGGATGTTGAATCTGAGGAATGTTTAGAGACCGAGGCAGTGAGGTTCTACAAATATCCATTAGTATTAGTCATTCCACAGCCATGTGGGTTTTAGTGTCTATTTGTTTTTTTTAAATCTTCTAATGAGAAGTGTAGTGGCAAATACTTTTCTATTCTGATGATTCATGAAATACAAAAGTCATCAGGTATTTCAAAGTAACCAGTGGAAAAATCTGTGGAGGAAAATGTATGAAACTTTCTAAAAAAAAATCTCTCTACCAATTTTAAAAGTGTTGGGTTCTGGACCTTTGATAAAGCATCACTGGTACCTTTGATTTTTTTTTATTTTATTATATATAAGTAGTATCTTGTTTGAAAGTCAAGAACAAATAGAATATTTATGAAACAACGTTGAGATATATTTTTCTCAAGTAAGTTAAGAAACATAACATAGTTTGGAAAAGGGTGGAGCTAGAACCAACTTCTGTCTCTATACCCTTCATCCTACATCACCGATTACGAATGACAGCTAATGAGAACAGGTCATTTTTCATATGAAGGTAAATAGGTCTCTATGACATCTTACTGCACATTAAAGGGACATTATAGACACTCAGACCACCTCTGTTCATTGAATTGGTCTAGGTGCACTGTGCAAGTCCCCTTAACCCTGCAGTTCTAATTATTATAGTTATTGATTAACTGCAATACTTACCTTGCCGGGTTAACTCTACCTCGAATGGATGTAAACCAGACAGCCACTAGAAACACTTCCGGTTGGTTTATTCGACTCTTTGCTCTGCATGAGGACATCCAGGAGCATCTAAAACCCCATAGGTAATCATTGAGCAGTGCTTTCCTATGGGGTAGCCCTCCATGCATGCGTATTAGATCTCCAGCTGACATCAGCAGACGAGGAGTGGAGGCGGAGCCTAACCCAGTGCCAAGACACTGGAATGAGGAAAGTAAAAAATGGGGGGGTTGGTGCTAGGAAAACAGTTTTCTTTTAATAAGCTCATCTACAGATAATCGATTGTGCACAGTCTTCTTCAGGTTCTTTATAAATCAGCATTTTGTGCTTTCGTGCATGCATGAGAGTATTATTATTATTGGTTATTATTTATATAGCGCCAGTTTATTCCACAGCGCTTTACAATAAGAGGGGAATTGACCAAATGAGACTGTAACAAAATGTAACAGGAACAATAGGTAGTTGAGGACCCTGCTCAAACAAACTTACAATCTAAGGAACATCATTAAAAGGATACTACAGGCAACAAAATAACTTTAGCTTAAAGGGACACTATAGTCACCTGAACAACTACAGCTTAATGTATTTGTTCAGGTGAGATCTATAGCTCCCTGCAGGCAATCTAATGTAAACACTGTATTTTCAGAGAAAATACAGTGTTTACATTGATTGATAGGAATACCTCCAGTGGCCGTCACTCAGACGGCCACTAGAGGCACTTCCTATCGTGCAGGGCCCTAAAAAGGCCCTGTACACGTCAGACGTTTGAAAATACGTCTGACATGTGCAGGAGAGAGAAGGCACTGTGTGCGCGCCTTCTCTCTCCAGCCTGTCAGCAGAGGAGGGGGGCGGGCAAAGACCGGGAGCTGAGCTGTCAGTCAGCTCAGCTCGCGGCCGCTCCCACGGCGCGCATGCACGGTAGTGTGCTGAGGACTTCAGAGGGCGGCATGAATGCCGCCCTCTGAAGTCTGTGCGCATGTGCGGCGAAGCCGCGCATGCGCACAAGGGAGCAATGATGCTTCCAAATGGAAGCGTCTGATTGCTCTCTGCTCGCGCCCGCCTATTTCGGCATTTTGACGAAATAGGGGGCGCAGCTTCACAAGGCTCCCGGCGCTGGAACCAGGTGAGTAAACAGGGGCTGCCTGCAGAGTCCCTTTAATGAAGCAGTTATGGTGTATAGATCATGTCCCTGCAGTTTCACAACTCAGTTCCCTGCCATTTAGGAGTTAAATTAATTTGCATATACTGTCCTTGCCTGTGACTTACCCAGCCTTCCTTAATACAGCCTGTAAAAAGAGATATGACGTCTGTTTAATATTGAATTTTTTATCTCCTTAATGGCCTGCTGAAGCCTGAAGGAATTTCCTGTGTGTGATTAAAGTTCAATTAACAGAGCAGGAGGAGCAAACTTCTAGAGTAAACACACTGTACTGATTGAAAATGAAACAATTTTTTCATGGAGGCTGTGTGAGTCACAACCTAGAGGGGTGTGGCTAGGGCTGTAACAGACCGAAACAAAAGTGATTTAACTCCTAAATGAGAACTGAGCAGTGAGACGGCAGTGGTATGATTTATACACCAAACTAAATTGTTTTGGTGCCTATAGTATCCCTGTAGCGCGGGGGTCCTTAGCACATAAAGGAGCAAAGCAAAGATGAACAGCAGCATGATGGCAGTGAGTTATAGGTAAGTATATCTAAAGTTTCTCTCTCTCTAAAAGCCGCCTAGCAAAGACTCCACAAGGGACAGTGCTGTTATATTCTTAAATAAATGCGTGTTCATTTTTCCAAGCATTTTAGGCTATAAATTACTACATGAATACAGAGTATCTCTTTGTTTCTCTCTCGGCAACGCTTACTCTCTCTTTGTGTCTTTTCCTCTCTCCCTCCCCATCTTTCTCGCTCATTAGCATGTGCTATATAAGTGGCATAATTAAGCATTACTACATGTTTCTGTTTATGATCGATGCACAGAATTGTGTTTGTTCAGGAGACAGTTGCCCGAAGCACACACTATTCTGGTGTTGCATTTTTAGGTCAACCCTGGAACACCAGTGAAGCATAACAAATCCAGTGGTATGTCTGGAATAAATGTTATGGTCTACGCTGACTTAATTCACAGTCAGCGCGAGAACATTTTAACCCTCCTTCCGCCCCCATGAAAACGCTCTATTTTATAAAATGTCTTTGGTAAATTAAATTCTAGACATAAAACGTGTTTTCCAGGTGTCCAGGGGTTAACACCTAATTTCCTTTCTTTGCAAACAATAAGGAGAAGTTGTCTATTTAATATAAATGAAAGGAATGTTCAGCTTTCAGGAAATGTGTCTAACAAGGTAACAAGAATGTAACAAGGTGTCAAATGGATGTAAAATAAATGTAATGGAGGGGGGGGGAGGGGGGAGAGGATACTTATAGGGAGGGTTACAAAGGAACAACAGGATACTTTTACTACAGATAAAATAATTACAATATGCATAAACTCAATAGGAGTGTGAGCTCCAGGATCCTCACCTCAGAGACTTGATAAGTAGCCATTACGAGAAATCATCAAAGAGTATTATAATGTACTGTGTTGTCTTGGAGAGTCTGATTGTGTTAATTGAATCAAGTCTTGCCTTAAGCAATATATTTGATTTCCTGAACTGAACAGCTTAATATCAGCTTTACTTTAATTTATTGAGCTCTGTTTGTTATTGAAATAGCATGCATACCTATAGCCATTAAGGGGTGCCATTTATCAATGCACCCTGAGATGTCTGACATTGTCTATTGTGCCATATCCACAACAAGGACATTTAAAGGGCTATTTCAACTAAAACTAATGTTTTAGTAAAACACTGTATTTGAATGGAGTAAGCCTTGCTGGCATGGTCCCCCTTGTTAAAGAACAAAAGAAAGAAAAAACGTACCTTGTCCCCCGCTTGTCTCTCACCACTTGGTATTAGACTCTGTATGCACAGGGTCTAATGCCGAGGATTTGATTGACAAATGGGCAGAGACTCAAACTTTAAAAGGCATTTAAAAAAACGAAAAACAATATATTTGCTAGTATTGTATGTACGGATGAATTGTATTGCTCTCTAATTTAAGACCAAGTTTTGTTTACCAGGACAGGTACACGTTAAGGTTCTGCAATGTATTACTCTTTGTCTAGTCCACACCTCTCCCTGCTGAGGAATTCCTCTCCATGTCTAATATTATTACCCTTTGTAGCACAGAAGCAATCCTGTTCATTTTTGCATACCTGTTACGAGTAATAACCACCAACACGCAGAGCCTAGGATAAAAGTAACTGACTGGTCTGAAGTTGACATTTTACCGGTCCTTAGAGTGGGCAGATTTAGTGTACAATAGAGAGGAAATGTAGTCAAATACAAGCATAGGTCAGGATATCGGAGAGACAGCGAAAATGAGAACTATCCGGAGTCAGGTAAACACTATTTTAATATAACAGGTAAACAAGCCAAACCTTTATGAAGCCACTCTCACAGAGCCAATCTGCCCTAGTGTAGTTGAAATGCTAGCATGTCAGTGTCTCCTGACTACCTATTGTTACATACTTTGTTGTTCTATGACCAGTACTTCTTAAAATGCATATTCATGACTTGCTCCTGAGTGCTTTGACCTTGATTGCCCTGCAGTGACTTTAGCTGTTTCAATTGTATATTACGTAGATGGAGCTGTTCCCCGGTAACTGGAATATCATGCCTGTTACATGGATTACCCTTAGACTGCATACTGACTATCTGCATCTCCCTACTGCTGGACCTGGCTGTTGGGCTTTATTTCTCTTATAATGTAAGCTTACCTGAGCAGGACCTTCTTCACCTCTTGTCTTTGTCAATATTATTTTGGATGTCAAAATATATTACCAATTGTCTTACACACCAATTATATAAATGGCTGCGGAAAATGTTGGTGCTATACATGATAATAATGATAATATTTTCAATAGTTTATTGTCTTCGCTGTAGTATATCCTGAGAAGACACTTAGATCATCAGTATGTCCCATAGCTCAGAACCAAGGTTTTAACCTTATGATGAAACTGTTTGAGAAAGAGCTCTATTTCAACAGATATGTCCCTTTGTTTGACACCAAATTTGAGGAGTCTAATTTAACATAACTGTGACAAACCTCTGACCATATCTGAAATCACACCTTCTTTTAACGTCCAATATATGTGTTCATGGGATTTTACATTCCTAGTGGTTCTCATTTACAGATGTCTTTCATCAGGCCTGTCCAACCTGCGGCCCACCCAGATGTTGTTGAAATAAAACTAAAATGACCCTTTCAATGACACAGATAATAAGAGTATCAAGGAAGACTTAGTTCAGCAACATCTGGGGGGCTGCAAGTTGTACAGCTCTGTCTTAAATCATACGATGTATCCAAAAACATTTAATATTTGTTCAAGCCATTCTACCCACCTTTGCAGGTGGGTCCATGACTGGTGCCATAGAAGAAAAATCCAAGTTAATGCCAAGCAATATCTTTACAGTGACAGAAAAGCCCTATACAAAGTTCTTCCTCTATAGACGATGATACCTCACAAATTCTTTCCAAAACCTACTCTTTGTTTAACGAAGGTCAAACTCACTAGGAGCTTTTTTCTTCCAATTAAGTATTCTCTTGGATACATAAAATCTGGCATATTCACATTTTCCTAAAGAAGATTCAGCACCTGGAATTTGATATTGCTAATAGACGGCAGCTACAGTAATGCCTTTAGTAGTTTCGATAGTTTTCTGTTTATATTCCGGTTTCCCAAGACAATATGCCCCAGGATAATTTTTGTTCCTGACCTCCAGAACCAACTTATCTGAAGTTTCATGAGCTTTCCACATAAGGCTAGACCTGACGTACATGACATTACTGTTGATATGTTCTTCAGAGTGGGCAGTCTTTTTAGGGTGCTATGGCGTGTAATCCCCTCTCCCCCCAAAAAAACCTGTGCTGAATCCTCACTGAGCTTTAAATGGCTGCACATGTGCTGCGAAGTGGTTCTGGTTTTCTGCTTATACAGGCTATAAAATCAGGATGTGAGATCATGATATGGCGCCTGCTGCCTATTAAATTACATTATGCTCTTTTATCCTATCTCTGCCCACCAGGAAAGGAAGACTGGGGCCGTTATACATCTCTCCTCACCCTCTTACAAAGAGAAGCAACACGGGAGGAGATGGTGGATATTTCATTAGTTGACATTGTATTGTCTGTGTGGGTCTGTAAGTGTGTTTATCTGTGTATGTAGGTATCAGTATGTGCATGTGTGAATTTGTGTATTTATAAGTGTCTGTAACTGTGTGTGTGAATATCTATGTTTGTTGGGTAACCTATGTTAGGACCCAATTTTTAAGTATTGCAGATCTTTCTTCCTCGCATTATTTCTGATCCAAGTTCTAGAACACCTTACACTTGTTTGTGCATCGTGAGTGCCAACTTAACCTCGGCATAATCGAGATGTACTTTGACTCAGCAATGTCACCAGCAAAACATGACATGGACTGAAAGCAGTAGATTACAGAACCTTTTAATAATCACATTTATTTTTGAGAATTTGTATGCAATTGCTTTTCGGAAGAAATGTAAGAATTAGAGAACAAAAGATTCAGGCAAGGTCAGTGAGTCAAGAAAAATCTCAGCTTGCTGGCATTATTTTACGTGACAAGTATAACAAAATAAATGAAAAAAAGAAAAAAAAGCTTAAAACAGGCATTACTGACTAGGGAGAAAATCTGGATGCTTAACTGTACATAAATACAAGTTGACATTAGTACTGGCACTTAATATTTGTTGGTTATATAACACTTGTGGAAAATATTTATTAGAAATGCTCAGCATTATAATGCTAATCATTTTCTAAAACAAGTACCATTCTTTCCCTACAATAGATTGTCATTTATAATCTGCATATTAAATGGAAAAAACAACATGTGATTAACCAGTCTGAAATAATTGCATTTATAATAATAATACTCTTTAGAGTTGCTCAAAAAGCTCAGATTCAAGATTACAGAGATTATACTTGGCACCTACCTACTTATCTTATTATAGATTTTCCGTATTTTGTTCACTGCAAACTGTTTCAGGTCTATTAAACTGTTGACATCTTATTTAGTATTTGAGTATATTGTATTACATGCCTAGCTAGTAGTACAATTTATTAAGGTTGTTTTTTTTTTTTTTTTTTTTTTATTCATTCTATTGTAGGATTTTATTCAACAATACCACTGATAACATAGATATATATCTTGCCTGGGAAGATGTATATCCTGGACCAGAACAATTTGTGCTACTATACTGGTAAAAATATTGGTATACGCTCAAATTATATTCACCAGAAGCTGTAGACACAAGGTCTTACGGAAACGAAGATCTGTTTCAAAGTCCATATGTGTATTAAATATAGTCTGAATACTCAGAATGTGAGGACTGTGGTAAGGATAACGTAAACAAATTCTAATAACTATAATAAAAATGTTAAGGTGTACAAGTGCAATGCGTAACAGACTGGCCACTTTAGGAAGACCATGTATCTAATGCTAGGCTGGCCACCAGTGGAATCCTGATGCATGTGCTTGGAATAAATGGGGCTTCACAGAGAGTTATGCACGTGATGTCACAATTATGTCCTCCAGTGAGCAGTCCACCATCTACTTGCCAGCAACCAAATGGTTTGTCTGGTCCTGGGGGAGTATGTCAACCTGTAAACAAATATTTGCATATCCATCCAAAAGTGAGGCACTTTTAAGCATGGCAATAGTGTTGTTTTAATAGTGTTGTCTTATTTAGTGTTTTTACATGCTTGTAGCATTAGATTCTGCACTTTGTTGTGTATATCTTAGCTGACAGTATAGAAATATGTGCAGAAGGTGGATCTTGAAAAGTGCATCTTCTGAGCAGCACTGCTGAATATTTTATTCCAATAGAACTCTATTCTGGACATTTCCTGTCCTCATAGCTCCCAGGTGTTCTGATTTTGGCAATACTCTCCTGAATTTGAGGTTGTGTCCAGCTATCTCAATTTTGTTCCTTGGTGTCTTAGCATGACAGGGAGATGTCTCCAACCAGCACAACGTGATCGCATCTCAGAATATTAAAATCAAAGGTGGAACATTTCAGAAGTGCTCGGCCCATAGTCTACCTGGCATGAGTCTGTGTGTCTACACCCCCCCTCCCTCCCTTAATGGGCATGGTTGTCATGGTAATGACCAGAGGTCCTTCCCTTTTAACTGACATACCCTCCCCTTACATGGATGCACCCATCGGTTGTTGATGTCTACTTCTGGCCCACCCACCTGCCTGTCCCGCTTCCAGGTAGGCGACTCTAATAATGTTTTGGTTTAAATGTATCTAAATGAACACCTTTTTTCTTTGAGACTAGATTAAAGGATTCCTGTACTTGTATTTTCATTTATGCTCTTTCAAAGTTTTTATCCCAAATCTTTGGCATCGGGAGACCAGAAAACTGAAAAGACCTCACATAGGAGGTCATTCTGCTCTCCCAAGAATAGCAACCACAGTGCGTGCTCTGCATTTACTATGGAAAATTCTAAGCACCAGCTAGGGCATATAGGAACGAGTAACTGACTTGATTCTGTTCAAATGCCAGCAAGGTGGCAACGAAGCAAGCGTGTTTACGTCACTGAAGAGCTTTGCCCTGCTTGGGAAAGTGCTCCCAAGCAGGGCAAGTCAAATAAGACAATAAGAGGAGCAAATGATGAATCTGAGGTGGGTGTTACATGAAAAGCAACACAATAAAAAATAAAGTGCTCAGCGTAAAATATGGAAGCAGTATTTAATAATTTAACTCCTGGGGTTCACACCACCCAATGTGTAGAAAAGTGAGTATAGATATACCTAGAAATGAATACAGTGATATTGCTTCTTCCTGGAATATTAAACAGAAACAACACTCTCATAGAGTGAGTAGTAATATCCCAGATTTGTCACTTAATGTATTCTTTAGGTATTTAACTCACATTTGAATGAGCCTGTTAACAAACTGGCTCAGGTAGTAAGGCACCTGAGGAAGATGCAGATTTTAGTGCTGAAACGTATTGTGCTATTGGAGACACTGATTGTATGTACAAATTTTATTTTATTCTGTTATAATAAATATAGTTTTAAACCAAGAAGCTGGTGCTCTCCATCAAATTCCATGAAGACCCGGTATTCCTGAAATGGGACCTGCATTATTTGATTATGCCTTACTACTTGAGCCAGTTTGTTAATAGGCTCATGAAAATGTGAGTTAAATACATTAAGTGACAAATCTGGGATATTACTATACTACTCTATGAGAGTGTTGTTTCTGTTTATTATTCCAGGAAGAAGCAATATCACTGTATTCATTTCTAGGTATATCTATACTCACTTTTCTACACATTGGGTGGTGTGAACCCCGGGAGTTCGATTATTAAATACTACTTCCATATTTGGCACTGAGCACTTTATTTTTTATTGTATAATTTTGTTTATGGTGGAATTTGGAGTGATTAATTCCACAGTGTTCATAGCTGCATGCAGTTTAGCGCCCACATTGTTTTTTGTATATTATATGAAAAGCAACACCCATGAAGATGAGGAAATGGTGGACCTGGGTCAAGGTATGGTGAGGATTTTACACACTATTACATTATGTATCTCTATAATATGTGATATATTCTATGTATTTGGACTGATCTAGCCACAGCTGATTTTACATTACAGGTTCATTACATAACACTGATACACTGGTAATCTTACATATTTACATAGTCAACGGAGTTCAAAGTAAAACAAAATCCACACAGTATAACCCACATTGTAACAGTATATATAAAAAATAACATAAAAATAATATAGCACCAGGATGGCAGAGTGGTTAAGGCGTTGGACTTAAGATCCAATGGACAAATGTCTGAGTGGGGTTCAAACCCCACTCCTGGTACATGGTGTATTTAAATGACACTGATGGTTTTGAGGTTAACACATTAAAGGAATTTAAGCATGTGTGGGATAGGCATAAGGCTATCCTCACTATAAGATAAGGCCAGGGACCAATTATTATTATTATAGCCATTTATATAGCGCCAATAGATTCCGTAGCGCTTGAAAGTATTTAGAAAATTGGGCAGACTAGATGGGCCGAATGGTTCTGATCTGCCATCAAATTCTATGTCTATGTTTATATATATAGATAGATAGATAGATAAAGGTAGACTGTACTTTTTTTTGTGATCCTGATGAACGTCCACAAGAGGGACTGAAACGTTGATCTTTTTTTAGAAGCTGGAATAAAAGTTATATTTTAGTGGAATTCTGAGAGTGCAATCAACTTTTTTTCTATTTATATATATATATATATATATATATATATAAATTCAGTGATATAAATTACAAATCCGTGACAATTTTATACATGATACATGATTTCTTGCAAATCTGATTGAAAAGATTTGAACAGGTTTTAATTAAAAGGTGAACCTCAATCTACGCAAATAATTTTATTTGTAATTTTCATGTTTTAAGGAATCTTAGATTTTCTTAGTCGGATCATACTATTTAAATTTAAATGATACCATGCTTTCCTTAACATGTATCACATTTCTTTAATGTTTCCACAATCACAGCATCTTTTAACAGCTGAAACAAGGTGTTGTAAGGAGAAAATACTCTTGAAGCACATAAATGTCAGCTGTTGACTTTTCCACAAATGAGTGTTTTAAGTGTTCTAGTGGTAAAACCTGTTTTCGGCTTGCCTTAAATGACAGCATTGTATAATAGGAAGCCAGTGAAATAATAATTTTTTTTACCATAGCGAAAACAGAAATACAGAATGCATGTTGGGCCAATCGTACAAAACCATGCTGAGATGGTATGTCATCCGGGTAAAGCTGCACCACATAGGCATATCCCTAACAGATGAATGTTGGGGGGGAGCTGAGAATAAAAAGGGACATACATATGTGGTGGTCGTGCCCTCAGGTGCGAACATACTGGGAAATGGTGAGAGATCTCTCATCAAAAATCATGCACTGGCACATAGGTTTTTAGCCGTGTTCCTTCCTCTTGGCCAACCCACCGATGGCCAGGGCTGGACTGGCCCACCGGGAAATTTCCCGGTGGGCCGTTGGCACCTGGGGCCGGGCAGGTACCTGGCTCTTCTGGCAGCCGCAGAGGGAGCTCTTTTGGCGGCCGCAGGGGGAGCTGACTGTTCTGTCTCTGCTCCCCCGCACGCTACAAAGAGACCAGGACCGGAATATGATGTCATATTCCGGCCCCGGTCTCATTAAGCTGCGCGCTGGGGCGGGGGAGCAGAGACAGAAGAGCCAGCTCCCCCTGCGGCCGCCAAAAGAGCTCCCTCTGCGGCTGCCAGAAGAGCCAGCTCCTCCATGCTGAGGTCCCCATGCGGCTGCCAGCACACAGGTAGCAATTATGTGTATCAGTGTGAGTGTATGTGTGTGTGTCATGGTGTGTGTGTGTCTGTCTGTCATTGTGTGTGTGTGTGTGTCTGTGTCATTGTGTGTGTGTGTGTCTGTCTGTCATGGTGTGTGTTTGTCTGTCATGGTGTGTGTGTCTGTCTGTGTCATGGTGTGTGTGTCTGTCTGTGTCATTGTGTGTGTGTGTGTGTGTGTCTGTCTGTGTCATTGTGTGTGTGTCTCTGTGTCAGTGTGTGTCTGTGTCTGTCATGGTGTGTCTGTCTCTCTGTCTGTCATGGTGTTTCTGTCTGTGTCATGGTGTGTGTGTGTGTGTCTCTGTCTGTCATGGTGTGTGTGTCTGTGTCACGTAATGTGTGTCTGTCTGTGTCACGGTGTGTCTGTGTCACGGTCTCTCTGTGTCATGGTGTGTGTGTGTGTGTCTGTGTGTCATGGTGTATCTGTCTGTGTCATGTAATGTGTGTCTGTGTCATGGTGTGTGTGTGTCTGTCACGATCTGTCTGTGTTATGGTGTGTTTCTGTCATGGTGTGTGTGTCTGTCATGGTGTGTGTGTGAGTCTGTCATGGTATGTGTGTGTCTCTGTCATGGTGTGTCTGTCTGTCATGGTGTGTGTGTGTTTCTGTCTGTGTCACAGTGTGTGTGTATCTGTGTCACGGTCTGTCTGTGTCATGGTGTGTGTCTGTCATGGTATGTGTGTTTTTACTCACCCTTTTCTCCCCCATGTCGTGCTGGTCTCCCCTTGACTGGCCCTGCTTCTATGGTGATGATCTCAGCCAATCCGCACTGACACAGGAAGCATCTCTAGTGACTGTCTGAGTGTCTGTCACTAGGAAGCAATGTAAACACTGCCTTTTCTCTAAAAAGTCAGTGTTTACATTGAAAAGCCGGCAGGGACAGGCTATAGACACCAGAACCACTACATTAAGCTGTGTGTGTGTGTGCCTGCTACTGAGTGAGCTTGTGTTTTTTATGTCAATGACCTTATGTATATCAGTGAGATTGTTTGTCTATGAGGCTGTGTATCAATCAGCTTGTGTCAGTGAGATTGTCTGTGTCTGCATGTGAGTATGCTTACTGTATAATTAGAAATTTTACTCTGAAAGGACCAATATTTTATATTGGAAAAAAGCTATATATATCTATCTATATTTTTTTCTTCTTCTCTACACTGTCCACTTTCCTAACTTCTACTTTCCTTTTTCTCTTTGGTGTTGCTTAACTCTCGATTCTTCATGATCGAGATAAATGCTACTATTTAAAATACATATCCAGGAATAGTCATAAAGGGGACTAGCATCTTAGATATGGGCTCAATAGGAATCAACAACGTTGTGACATCAATTGTAGTGAGTGAACAGCGGTATTATGCAAAAATAAATACACAATTCCTCATAATTTTTTTGGGAAAACATTGTCTTAACCATATTAACATATTTCTTGTGTTTTCAAAAATAAAGAATAAAAAAATTAAATAAAGAAACATCTCAACACAGAATGCACTAGGTCTGACTATGTCTTACCTGTTCTTTGTTACATTTATATAAGTGTATTTTAATATTACTTTTTTTTTTTTTTAAAACATTATATTGTATCCTATTATAATAATGCAGTGTTTCTGGGCCCAGAATCTACTTGAACACAATAGAAATCTTATTGTATCCATCCTGGTAAAATATTTTATCAACAGATAAATAATTCAGCTGTATTTGTTCTGGTGACTACAGTGTCCCTTTAATGATAGTAAAAGACATTGATGCAATGATAAGCCTACTTGGAGTGACTAGCCCCAGGATCAGACTTGAGTGATATGGAATAAAATAGATACATGTAGTCATTTACATTTCATAAAATACTACTAACAATAGTATCAATGCAATCATATACTCTCCAAGTAATTTCTTCAGATACATTTATATTTATGGCAAGGAATTTATACTTCCTGTGTCTTTATATGGGATTTTAGGGATGTTCCTCCCCATGAAATGTGCATTGTGCCATTTTTATGTTAATTACTAAAGCTTGATAATTATTTTACACTATGAGATTTGCACTCCTTAAGAAATATATGTAAGAAATATGTATGCTTAAAGGATATTTGTCATGACAATTTCTACTTTATTTAATTTAAAACATCTCCTCATTCTGTCTATACATTGTGCTAACAGACTCCGTGCCAATGTCTGCTAGCATGGGAAAAGGCCTACAGCCTGTCCTCCTGCTTGGGGGGCTGTGGCAGGCTTCGTGAAGCATTCCGATCTTTCCCAAAGAGGGGAGGTGCCGGATAGGGGGGGTCAATGTCGGAGAGAAAGTCACCGACCATGAAACCAGGCGGAAGGCAGTGCTAGATCTGTTACGCAGGATTTGTGTATGGCAAAAAGGGGAACAAGACACATAGATGGTTATACAAATTGTTTATTTTGACACTACGGATATAAATAAAAATGATTAGTCAACGTTAAAAGATAGCTTCACCATAAAAGGTTACTCCAACCACCATGACCATTCCTGCATTCAGAAGTGGTCATGCTGGTAGGAATCAATTGCTGCACATCCAGAGATATTTGAACTTTTGTGCTGGGGGCTAGTTGCACCCCTGGCACATGTGACTTAGGCAGCCTGGCACTCTGATGTGGGCTGTCTAATGTCAATTCCACACTGGCGGCAGAGGTTGTCAGCTTCTCCCCTTACAAGCGCAGTCCAAGCGCAGCCTGCAATGGTAAGCTTGATCTCTCCTCCTCCCTCTGCGCAGTCCTTCTCAGCCCTTCCTCTTTCATCCATTTTGTGCATCCAGTTTTTTTCTTTACATTTAAAACCCTCCCACTCCTGCCCACCTGATCACTCCCACCCACCTCTTCACTCCCCTCCTTAGCTCAGAGTAAACACATACACTCTGAGTCAGAGAGAATGTTCAAGTCACATGCTTATCTATGAGAAGTATTTGATTGGACCATGGATGATGTACTATGATGTAAAAGGGGGCATGGAAACCAGTGCAGGAAGCGTTGCCCGGTGCAGGATTCCAGGTAAGTTTTTACCATTTAACCAATTTTATGATTAAAAAAGGTCGGTGGACATTGTTATAGTGCCCAACAGGGCATTATTAGCTTAACAATAGTTTGTATGAGAAAGGGTTATAGTAATATTTTAAAGCAAAATTGTTTCCTATCTCTGCTATATGTCTTTCTTTTCCTCCCTTAAGTAATTTTAAAATAATAAAAATGAATACCAAAAATCTATTTACCATAAGATGTTTGTCTGGGTCTATCACTAAGTATGAAACAACAAAGAAAAAATTGAATATATTTTTTAATTAAGAGATAAAAATAATTTCATGCTCTCATTCTTAATCCATGAATCCATTGAAATATCTTCTGCCCATGCAAATATTTCTGAAAAAAAGGATTATATATAAATATTAAATAGTATTAAAAATATCACAAAAAGATACATCTTTTCACATATATATATAGTTTATTATATTCTAGTTAGATAACAGGAGGGATATAACACATGATGAATTCCAGAATGCATGCATAATTATATGCCTCTGCAGGTACTAATTAGGTCTGTCATGGATTGTGATCAGCTGGCTTCATAGACGATCACAATGTATCAACCTCATTCATACAAGAGGTTCTCATTGACATTACCAGAGATGTGTTATATTCCCGATAGATCAATCACAAGGTGCAAATGTGAATAAAGGTTCGTCTTGGTGTACTATTCACTGTTATAAACTTGAAAACTAAGAATTAATTTTGTGCTATACCACATTTTCTTTTTATATTATATTAACATGGTCTTCATGTTAGCCTCTCCTCTCCAGTTTATATGACTTGAGTAGCTATAAAGGTTATCTTTTTAATTGCTTATGTTTAAATTTGTTGTATATATCGGTATTCTCTGTTACTAAGCCCCGCAGGCAAAACACGTCATGCTGCTTTGATTGTGGAAGTTCTTTCATTTCTTTAGTATGGTATAACATGATATATGAATACAATGTAAGTTGAATCAACAAGTACCTGTGCAGAGGTAAATGTAATTTCCCATTTCCCACATCTTATTGTGAATGTCACTTTGACAACATAACGAATTGCAGAGTTAAATTGCCGCTACAGATATCAACCACTGGTGTGTTAGTGGATTGCTGGTAAAGCCCAGAAACACACCTTTAACAATAACATGCACACATCACCCTGTGTGACAAGTAGAGGCCTGGCTTGTACAAAGTACCAACAGGGTTGGAACAGCATTTTTTATTTCAATGAGGATTTAGTTGTCGTTAACATTTTTCCACCAGCACAGAGACTGGTGTTACGTTGTTTAGGCTTAGTGTCAGCCAAAGATGAATTGTGACAGGGTTTTAAACCAATAGCAAACCAGCCACTAAGTAAGGGTTGGTGGCTCTCAAAGAAATTAAAGGGAGCCACGAGCTGCTACCTATTGACTGGCTGTCATTATCGGTGGCCGGTAACTCCCTGTTGTTAGAGTTTTGCAGCTGTTACTTGCTAACAGGAGTAACAGGCACTGTATGAGTTCTGTCTGACTGTAAACTAGTGCCTTATTTTGAAAAAATAAAAGGAATTCACAGTGAGGATGCAAAGAATGAAGGTAAAGTCCCCAAGTTATTACAGCCCCAATTATCTGCTCTGACCTTGAAGTATTTTTATTCTCTGTAAAATAAAGATCAGTTTACAATACTGTGACGGACCACCTGGCACCCTACTGGGTACCTGCGTCAAGCTCGCTTCTTGGCTCTCCTCTGGGACACAGGAGTGCTTCAGCCCCTTGGCTGGGGTTTCTCCGTTGCTTCCCACCATGGAATAGGGTCCTGGGAACAGCTTCAAGTAATTAAGCTCTCCTGCAGACAGTATAGCTGATCCACCCAAACACTAGCCCAGACTGAGTGAAGAATGTAAAGGAACAGGTCCATTATGACCAAGTTGCCCGCTTTTATACACAGTCCCTAGCATTGGGTCTCCATTCAATGCAAGAATCCCCTCCTATAAATCTCTGTGCCTGGAAGACAATTGTGCTAAAGACCGGTATGCTAATATTCTCCCAGGAACAGAGACGCATACATTATTGTCCTACACCACTTTATTGTCCTACACCATCTGTGTTTTTGTTGTAGAACTTGATCGTAAAGACGCCCTTTGACCTTATTAAAATCAAATGCTTAGGTAAATGCTAAGCTTATCAGATTTTTGAACTTTTTTCAAATAGCACCACATTGTGGCCTCTATTTTGAAAGCACCTCCTTACCTGAAAGCTATACATTTGTCATTATTACCAAATCTAGATACGCATATTTTTTAGTTGGTGCCTCTTCTAAATGAGACACAAAGGTCTCATTGTGTATTTTTTTTAATTTAAAATTTTGCTTTCCTTGTCTGAATTATTAGTCCCTCTAATTTAATTAATATCTGGGCAATATCTTAACCCAGATATGCAGCTTTTTAAACTTTTATAAAATGCTTACCTTTCCCATGAATAGTTATGTTTAATGGGAAAAATAACTATTAATTTACTCGTAGCACCCCACAAAGTTTCTGTAACACCACAGCAGAAAAATTGTGGTGAAAAATGTTTTTGTTTCAAACTGGATTTTGTTCACATGGTCTTTCAATTCAGACAAATTTTGTTCCTGCATACATTTTGGTAAAAAAGATTTGGATTAAACCAAATTGTGCGAAAATGGGCCAATCAGTGTAATGCAAACTGTAAATATTATGTACAGATACTCCTCACTTACCTACCGGGTTCTGTTCCTATGACCCGGTCGTAAAATGAATTGGTCGGTAAGTGAGGAGTTAAGGTATTACATGCTCTGCTGCGTTTGTCTATGTTCAGGGAAATGTCCCTGACCATAGATGAACGCAACAGAGCAGGGAATCCCTCTAATCTATGTTTGGGGAATTTCCCCCTGAACATAGGTTTAAGGGATTCCATGCTCTGGTGCGCATGTCTGTGTTCAGGGACATTTCCCTAAACATAGATTTGAGGGATTCCCTGCTCTGTTGCGTTCGTCTATGTTCAGAAAAATATCCCCGAACTTAGACGAATGCAGCAGAGCAGGGAATCCCTCTAATTCCCAAGATGGCTCGCACTTACCACCCTGCGAGAGAGCTGGTCGGAAGTGTGAGCCGTCGTAAAGCAGGTAGGTCGCAAAACGAGGACCACCTGTATATATTTTATAATACACTGATAGGAGCACTTTAGCACAATCTGGTTTAACCCCGTAAGGACCAAACTTCTGGAATAAAAGGGAATCATGACATGTCACACATGTCATGTGTCCTTAAGGGGTTAAAGACCAAGTGACAAAAAGTAACCAATAAAGGGAAAAAGAGGAGGACCTGTACAAACAAATCTTTATTAATATGATATATTTATTTTTTTTCTCTATATGGGTCACTTCTCACTTGATCTCTGAATATAATCAAAATTAGTGGCTGTCATCTAAACATCAATCATCTTTTTTGCCCATCAGCCATCTGTCTTTTTGGTGTCACAAATGGAATTTCGAATCACGAAACAAATACAACTTTTCTCCATTGTATTATTCACGATTCGTTCATATAGCATCTTGGATACTGATGATTGGACAACGCACCATTTGCTGTAGCCCACTTCATGTGTTCCCTATTAAGGGTTAATAGGTATGTAGGGATTTAGTAAATACCCCTCTCTGTATCATTAGAGATTTTATCTCATATAGCTGAAAGCAGCAAGGTGAATTGTTAGTGTAGGACTCGTCGAAGGGGTTTAGCCTTGAAGTGCCAGGTGAACTCACACTTGAATGGCCATTGGAGTGATACTAAAAAAAACTCCAGTTTTAAATATGCATAGAGATTTGGGATAGTGCACAAGTAACACTTTTCTTTGGTTTGTATTGTATGTATCAGGGCTGATGTGTTTTATAGCCATTACTGCCACCAAGAAGTAGTGGGAGTTTGAGTACAGGGCTTAATTAGAAATAAGCAAGTATTTGTTGGTTGTATTCACCCATGTTGCTACATTACGTCACAATAAAAATATTTGACACCATTAAACCTTTATGAAAGTTATGGAAATTTAAATGGTCACTATAGTAACAGAACAACTACAGCTTATTGAATTTGTTCTGGTGAGTAGAATCATTATTTTCAGGCTTTTTGCAGTAAGCACTGTCTTTTCAGAGAAAATGCAGTGTTTACATTACAGCCTAGGGATACCTCCACTGGCCACTCCTCAGATGGCTGCTAGAGGTGCTTCCTGGGACAGTGCTGCACAGTGTGCAGAACTGCTATTCATTGTCTCCATCCTCTGCATGGAGACACTGAACTTTCCTCATAGAGATTCATTGATTCAATTCATCTCTATGAGGAGATGCTGATTGACCAGGGCTGTGTTTGACTTGTGCTGGCTCTGCCTCTAATCATCCTCTTTGACAAGCTCAGCCAATCCAATGTGAAAGTATTGTGACTGGCTCAGATTCCCCCAAGCAGGCACATCAGGGGCAGAGGCAGCAGTAGCAGACTGGAATATACAGGTATGATTTTGATGTATTTAGGGGGCCCAGGGTGAGCAGGGGGCTAAATGGTAGCTTTAACGCTATAGGGTCAGGAATACATGTTTGTGTTCCTGACCCCATAGTGTTCCTTTTTTTTTTTATTTATTTTTTTTACAATCTTTATTTTTGCAGTGTTTTCTTTCCATAGAAAGCAAGAAGTGACAGCATGGCAGGTACATGCTAGTAACAGTAGGTTATCAGTATATGTAGAAGGTTCAGCACCATTTCATAAGGAACAACAAACATGCTGATAATGTCACAATGTGAACAGTGAATGTAGAGGGACAAACAATATGGAGTACATTATATGGCATGACAAGAGTACAAGTAACATTAACAGGCTAGGCTATCTTGTCTTACTATCGATACATACACTAAACGGGGTCAAGATAGGGAGAGAAGTTTAGTCAAGAGCCATAAGCATAGTCAGTAGATGCGTGAGGTTAGGTATGTGGAGTATGGAGACATAGAAAACAGAGTCGAGTGTTGGTGAAACATAAGCAGGTGATTGAATTGTGACTGCAGTGATATGCCTCAAAAAGATGGATAACAGGTGTGCCAAAATCATACTACCCCGTGTGAGGAGAAGACATCGCCTTTCAAGCTGAGGCAGAGCCCTGGAGAAAGTATGAGACAGGAAGTCCTGGTTAAACAGGGGCAGAAAAGAATCCTCCCATGCTGCTGTACTGATGTCATTGACACACAATTGCAGGCTGTCCGAAGAATGGTGGGTCTGGGCCATGAAATCCATCTTAATTCCATGTTTTACTGGAACTAATGTTGACCTCTCGAGATTAGTATTTGCAGTCACTTTCCTAAAAACTTTGCCTAACACCCCCCAAAATGTAGTGATAGCCAAACTTACCCAACCTCTGACATTGCTGCTTTAGGGGCTCAGTGGAATGCAACCACTAGATTTCTCTCTCATTTTGGGACATTATTATCCCAAACCCTCTCTACAGCACACTCACACTCACTTATTATCCCAAACCCTCCCTATAGCACACTCACTTATTATCCCAAACCCTCCCTATAGCACACTCACACTCACCACCTCTCATTTATTATCCTAAACCATCTCTACAGCACACTCACACTCACACTCACCACCTCTCATTTATTATCCCAAACCCTCCCTGCAGCCCACTCACACTCACCACTTTTCATTGAGCTATTCGGATTAGTTACTTTGTCTTCATGTCACATTCTGTTTCTTTATATTTTACTCATGGGTCTGTATACCATCTATGTAAACTCTGTTCGTAAATTGTCTTCCCTCTGTGTATTGAAAAAAATCCTATTTTTTTTGTAGCTTTACACATTTATTAAGATTTTTAAAAACAAAAACAAAAAAATACAGCATTATTATAAGTTAATTGCAAGGAGTATATAAACATATACTGTATTTAAGTAAATATATTGCAAAAACTATAAAAAACATTTAAAATTCAACTTATTTTTTATAATGCAACTTATGTATGTATGGCTTGTATTTTTCTAAATCTATTCTCGGTGAACTTAGAAGTGGTTTGCTTGCAAACAAACAGGTAAGCTATTAATAGTGCAAACTGTCATTTTCTCGATACAGATTTCTGTTGAAAATAATGCTGAGATGGAAATAAATATCTAGCTCTCTTTTGATTATTGTAGAATTATCTCTGCAATCTTCTATGGCCTAAGCATATGTGATAATATCAATGAACTTGCCAATACTAATTGGCTGTCTGTTACTTGTTACTGTAGCAGGCATTTAAAGCAAAAATATATAAAGGCCAGGGATCTGCAGAGTCTGGCAAATTAGAAGACAGGTGTATGATCCATTGCAGGTACACATTTAATTATACGTACACATTCAATTACACACTCAAAATACTTTATGGTAAATGTCAGCCCACATAAAATTGCTACTTAAATGGATGACTCAGAAATACTAAGTAATGTTGAAAGGTTAGCACCTAACAAACTAATTACTTGTAAATTAGAAGCGTGTTCACGGCAAAGGAACATTTGCTTTTAGAAATACCCGTAGACATAGTAGATGTTGGTAAATGAGTAATTTAGAAGTAAACAAAAGTATAATATAATTGTTAATTCTTTATCTGAATAAACCGAATTAATATTCTAATCGTTATTTTCTGTATATCTAAACAGCCTTCTTGCGAGATACATCTCTTTAAATTCTAATATATTTAGTCACAATCGACTCTACTTATATCGATAGTCTTTTTAGATTGTCAGTTGTTTTGAGCTGGGCCCTCTTTTCCGACTACTACAGTTATGTTAATGATGTTTAATTAGAATTTAGTGTTTCTTTTGTACATTGCTTCGGAATATGTCGGCACTATATAAATAATTAAGAGGACTGAAAAATGTAGGCAAGGAGGCAAATACCCAATAGGCTTTTGGCTTACAAAGCTAAGATTTAATCAGCAAGATAATGATAATATTCAGTAATCTCCTATGCAGAAATCAGTAACATAAACCACAATTTATTATAAATATAACATAGTTAGAGACTACAGTACTAAGCAGAATATATTGCACTCACAATGAACATATCATATTCAGGCATTTCTCCCCATATAAGGAGTTCTATATTAAATATAAGACAAAAAAAAAAAAAACACTGTAAAAAATATAATTATTTGATAATACCGATGACTTACAAATCTAAAAAGAGAATGCTTATTCTCTTCTGATTCATTCTTAGCCTTTTATGTAGGCTTAAAGGTGTATGTAAGTGTTTACTATCACTTAGGTGACAGCTATTTGGATCACTTGGTATATGTATATTTATAGTCACTTGTTTTTAGTATCAGCTTTCAAGGGCTGTGGCTGCAACCCCACAGTTCTCCTGGAGAATAAGAACAGGAAATGCATTGGGGTGTTTGTTTGTCGGAATACTGCAGGAGTGGGACACTGGGTTGGAATCATACAGAGTCTCTGCTAACCTAGCACTGGGTGGACTTCTGCCTCCCAAGTTTGATGATCTCTAGGAATACAGGGATTTTTTTTTATAGGAATATGTTGTGTCTGGGGCTGTACGGCTGCTATACTATGATGAGTATGTATGATGTGTGGGATGTTTGCATGGTGCCTGCATGGTAAAACACATAGCTCCTAATAGTCCCGATTTTGATGAAACAGTCCTGATTTTCAGGTCCTGTCCCTCCCGTCCTGACTTAGTTCCCTTGTGTCCCACTTTTGGCAACATCAGGCAACTGTCCCAAAACAATCATAGTACAAGCTCATCATAAGACACGCTTGCGCTAGTTCAGGGCACTAGGACACTGAATTGGGCCAGCTAAAATGATTAGCAGGCAGCCAGTTGTGTATTCACACCAGGTTGACATGCCAGTAAGGTGGCGGACATTCACTTGTTTCCTGGCATGTCTGCCTGCTTTTGGGCAGAGCTAGTAAAAAAGTATATATATATATAGTGTAGATTGGATTAGCCATATTAGTTCAGTAGACAAGATGCCAAAATACCAGAGTATTGCAGTATGCAATGATACCTTTTTTATTTAGAGACTTTAGAGACTTTTGCTAGAAACATCTGGATTTAGACATCCAAAAGCCATTCACCTGCTTGCTGTTGTTTAGCACCATGGGGCTGCAGTAATACCACATTAAAATAAGTTGGGACATTTCAGACAGACTAATAACACAAAATAAATTTGTAGGTTTTAAACTTTCTTCTTAAATGTTAATGGAGTGTATTTAAGTTAGAAGGTGAAATGAAAAATCACAGGTGGCAAGTCTACACAAACACACAGGCACACACACACACACACACACACCACTCTCTCTCTCTCTCTCTCTTACTTCAATTTTCATCTATACGGAAAAGTAAAGCATTTTATTAATTTTACAAAAACAACATTGGAGTTGATGTACTACTTTCATCAAATAGAAATAAATAAATAAAATAGGAATACATTACATTTAAAAAGGACTGTCAGCTGGGGCAGTAGCTAAGGGAATTTAAGCATCAATCCGCTGACATTCAGACTCAGAAACAAATCCCCACAGAACTCTACAAACATTCAGCAGGTAGCGTGCAACGACAACAAAAAGGAACACAGTAAAGTGCCCGGGAATAAACATAATCCAAACATTTAACACTTAAATATAAAGTAGCACCAATATAAACAAGAACCTATCAGGAATAATTTCTAGATTTGGCCGATTCATCAGAGTTAACAGAGATGGGAAATTAAAACACATACAGACTTATTCACTAAAGTGACAAAATAAAACAGAAGATTCGATTCTCTCAAGGTCACATTTCAATTCTGGACGCCATTCTAAATTATGCAACTTCTAGTTCCACAGCAAACCCTACCATTCCAAAAATAACGTAAAGCAGAAAAAAACATCCTTATTAAAAGGTACATACAACCTAGGTGAACACAAAAGTAGGGAAGCAGCAAGTCTAGGGACCCTAAGGGTTGGCCAAGGACTAACAGACAACATATGTAGACGCCACAGGAATCCTGACACTCGAGACGACACTCACAGGGGACACAGCTGTTCCACAAAACTATTGCCCACCTGGCTATACTGTTCTTACTTTATTGTTAGCAATGATCGATCACACATGTTAGTCTAAGTACATGAATGTTTCCAAGGTCCAGACATAACAATGTTCTGATACGCCTTTAAAGCTAGAGAGATGTAAACAAGTCGAGAACGCTACTTGTGACAGGAAAATGTACTTTAACTGCTATGCTTTTGATTTCCCCCCACTGCTCCTCCCCCTTTTATTTTCTGTACCTCAAATAACCAATAAAAATTGTCAAATTGAAACCAAAAAGGTACATACAACCATTATGCTGTGGTAACACCAAACTGCACACTAGCATGCATCTCTCCAACGCATTTCGTGTCGTGATGTTCACTTATTCATAGACTCATAGACCTACTATAGTCTGAATGTAAAAAAAATTCAAAACCTGAATGACAATATTTGGACAAGAGCTGCTTGGATTTGGATTCTTGGAGTCTGTAATATTTTTTTTTAACAGCGCTGCAAAATATGTTGGCGCCATATAAAATATTGTAATTAAGGTTAAGATTAGTGCCAGATTTTGAGTTAGGCTAGATTTACCCCTATCCCGAAATATAACCCAAAGATTAACCCTAAACATCCTATCTCCAAGCATTGTAGCATACTGCGTAAATCGACCTGTCAATGAAAATCTAATTTTACATAACTGCTAAAACATTCCAAAACAAACCTCTACAGACTGGGACCGTAATTTAATATGTTTAGATACACTTTTCAATGATCACGGTTAGATAGAAAAACGTTTCAAATTATTTATCTGCAGAAGTCACTATTGGAGTCTATTTGAAATGAGCTATTTTGACTTTAAATGTGAATTCACTTTGAAATCTCACTGAATTTCAAATAGTAGTGAACTGAAATTTGAATTCTGCTTGAGATGCAAAGTGTGGATTTTTACATTATATTTTAAAAGAAAAATTCTGTTTACAATAAACCTGACTGTATTTGTTACCCTGGAATGAAGATACCACATAAACAACAGTTTACTCTACGTGTTTCCCTAAAATATCTCCGTCCCGGAATAAGTAGTCCTCATCATCTAGAACAATCTTGGTGCCTTCATATTCCGGTAGCAGCAGGTCACCAACTTTAACATTAACTGGTTGAATAGCTCCATCCTTCCGTTTGGCTCCATCTTCAATTGCTACCACTGTTGCTTGAGCACTGTACCCTGTGATTTCCCTGGAAGCATTATTCCACCTTCTGTTACTTACTCTGCGGTAAACCGCTAAACAAGTACACAATCAAACAATGGCATAAATTGTCTGAAAGAGATTGGCTAACTACATTTCCAATAATGCTCTTACAACAACCGTATCATTGTGCCAGATTTTTGCTTAATGCATTTCCCTGTAAGACTGCTGTACTCTTACTTTGTGACAAATATATGACTTCATCATAACTTTTCATGGACAAAGGGCCACTTTGGAAACTATAAAGGGAACAATGGAATGACTGGAATGACTGTGACGTTGGTGGCTTAATTTTATGGACACTCGAGTAACCTACTCATAAGTCTTGTCTTGTTATTAATTTCACTGCTCTTTAAAATCCATGGCTCAGTGAGCACATGAATTTCACACATTTCATCTGTTATGCTCTCAAAGGAACACTGTAGTGTTAGAAATACAAACCTGTATTATTAACACTAGAGCGTTCTTGTCCCTATCTAGATTCGAGGCCCCCCATGTTCACCATACAATTAGTCAAAAAAGGGGGTTTTACTTACTTCTCCTCCCGCAACATCATCTGGGTAGGCATGACTTCCTCTGGCAATGGTTCAACCAAATGCTCTTCATAAAGGAGCATTGGGGACCTGATGTTCATGGGCAGCTACTGCCTCACACACATCCAAGCTTTCCCATAGAGAAACATCGAATTCCATGCTTTTGTATGAGTTGCAATTGATGACATTCCACATCAAATGTTACATGCAAGTCAGCAGAAGTGCCTCTAATGGCAGCCACTAGAGGCAATGGTCAACCTTTAAAGCTAAACATTAAAGTTTCTGCAAAACGGCAATGGTTTAACTTGACATGTAAAAATTACATTCATCTCAATAAAGTGGCCTGGGTGCAGTAATTCCATCTGGTCATAACCCTGGGTGTCTTTAGTAGTCCTTTTATTTATAGACCATCTGAACAAAGGGAGATACCATACTGACTCCAGTTGAATATAAGGCCTAATATACATGTTGGTGATCAACAGACAGGAAGTTAAGGTGCCTCTATGGTTTATAGCAGTAGGTAAGACTTAAAGGGATACCATAGTGCCAGGAATACAAAGCTGTATCTTCAATGAGCTGAAGTGGTCTGAGTGCCTATAGTGTTCCTTTAAGGTGAATGTCATGGTGAATTGATTTTGAATATTTGATAAAGATTAAATCTTTATGAAACACTTATAATAACGGCAGTGCCGTTGAGAGTACAGGACTGATGTGAGTCTTTGTAGCTGAAGTCCTTGAAACTCAAGTAAGATGGCAGTGTCTGCGGGGAAAACTTCAGATAAGAATATTTGCCTTCCATTGCACCCCTGGGCCACTGCACAACAAACAAAAGATATACAGATTGCAAGATATACAGAGACCCCCCACTTTAAGGGAAAATGTTGAGGCAAAACTAGATACAATGGCTTTGAGGATGGAACTATAAGAATGTAATAATTAAAACATTGTTGACTTTTTTACTATTGTAAAGGTAATTGTTTTTAAACAGGCATGTTTACATCCCTCGATGTTTTGAATTGACGTGTCTTTCTTGTTTCTTTGTTTCTGAGCAGTGGGTAGACTAACCCCTTAAGGACACATGACATGTGTGACATGTCAAGATTCCCTTTTATTCCAGAAGTTTGGTCCTTAAGGGGTTATTGCACTTCGTACTTGCTAAGCACTACCTGAGAAGACAGACGAAGCAATAAGATGATGTACGTGACGACTGCTAAGTGAATGACTTCACTCAATCTATGCAGAGAAATATTTACTCAGACATTAACAACTATGCATTGCTCGTCACTTACCGCTGTGTTATCAGCCCACTCTAAAGGAATCAATGCAGATATTAACCAAGCTTTAACTGGAAAAAACGCCAAAAGGCTTCTTACATAGTGTAACATGATTATAATTTGTTATGATTTACTTTAACCCTGTAAGTCCCTGGGGCATGTTATATATATTTCCTGGCTAATCATGGCAGCATTTAACATATGGGTTTAGCTCCTCCCTCTAACCCTCAGGACAGGAAACACAAACAATCAAACAATTAAGCCTACCTTCCCCCAGTATATAAGGTACCCCAGTATCCTCCACACCTCAATCTTTATGTCTACAATCTGCTTATGGAAAAAGCCATCGTGCCTGTACCCATAAGAGAAAGATTCCAGGGTTATTATTCTCCCCTGTTTTTGGTCAAGAAGCCGGAAGGAAAATGGAGACCTATTCTAGACCTCCACCAGCTCAACCTTTATCTAAGAGTCAGAAGATTTCACATGGAATCCATTCGCTCCATCATTCCTGTTGTTCATCACCAAGATTGGATGATATCTATAGATCTCAGGGATGCCTATTTTCATGTCCCGATCACGATCGCCCATCAAAGGTTTCTCAAATTTTGTGTCCGGAAAGAACACTTTCAATTTCAGGCCCTTCCGTTTGGTATAAGTACGGCCCCAAGGACCTTCTCGAAGGTTCTGGTCACCATCATTGCCTTGCTCAGAAAAGAAGGTGTAGCGGTGTTCCACTACCTGGACGACATCCTGGTTGTGGCCCCGGACCGAGGATTAATATTTCAACACAGACGACTAGTCCTCGACACTCTCTCTCATTTCGGCTGGCTCATCAATTACGAGAAGATCACTTGCATCCTTCAAGAGAACTGATATTCCTGGGAGCAAATTTCAATACAGACACGGCGATTGTATCCCTCGCACACGACAGAAAGATCGTGCTGCAAGATCGGATAAGGGACTTCAGACTGAAGACTTCAGCCTCGGCAAGAGAGTTTATGAGGCTCCTGGGGACTCTTTCCTCCACAATAGAGCTTGTCAGGTGGGCTCAGTGGAACCTTCGCCCTCTTCAGCAATTTTTTCTGGAAAATTTCAGGACCAGCTCAAGGGATTGGGAGATGCTGATTCGCATTCCTTTGGTTCTGAAACAGAAGCTCCTTTGGTGGATGTCGTGGGGAAATATCTCCCGAGGGTTCCCCCTGCGGGAAATAGATTGGGTGGTCATTACGACGGATGCCAGTCTGACAGGTTGGGGGGCGCATTTAGGCAATCAATTTTTTCAAGCAAAATGGCCTCCGAAAACTCAATGCTTACCTTCCAACATCAGAGAACTAAGAGCTACTTTCCTGGCCCTTCTTCATTTTCAACATGTCATCAGGCATTGCTGGGTCAAGTTGAGAGTGGACAACAAAGCAGCTGCTGCCTACATAAACCATCAAGGCGGAACAAGGAGTGTAGCCCTGATGAGAGAAATCGTTCCCATTATGACCTGGGCTCAGAATCATGTGGAGGGCCTGTGTGCCACCTATCTTCCAGGGAGGGAGAATGTATTAGCGGATTTCCTCAGCAGACACCTGATAGAAGCTTCAGAATGGCAACTTTCCAGGAGGATCTTCACCCAGTTGGTCCAGAAGTGGAGTCTTCCCCAAGTGGACCTCATGGCGACCATTCGGAATGCGCAGGTACCATGCTTTGTGTCGAGGAGATACCATCCGAAGGCGGTTGCTCAAGATGCTCTATCCATCAATTGGGGGTTCAATCTGGCTTATGTCTTTCCTCCGATTCCCCTCATACACGCTGTTCTGAGAAAGATCTCCAAGGAACATTGCAAGGTGATAGCGGTCCTTCCCTTCTGGCCTCGTCGCCCTTGGTTTCCCCTGTTACAGAGGTTATCGATGGACCTGCCTTGGGAACTTCCAGTCTCAGAAGACCTGCTGTTTCAGGGACCAGTGTTTCATCCGGAGCCTCACAAATTCAGGCTCCATGCATGGCTATTGAGAGGAAGTCTCTAGTTGAACATGGCCTTTCAGACCAGGTTATCTCAACCCTGTTACGTTCCAGGAATCCTTCTACTTCTTCTACGTACCATAAAGTATGGGAAGCCTTTGCACGATGGGGTAATTCCACGGTTCAAGATTTAAGTTCCCCTTCCGTATCTCAGGTTTTGGGTTTCCTACAAGCAGGCCTGGAGAGAGGCCTTCAACTTAACACGCTTAAAGTGCACTGCTCGGCTCTTTCAGCTCTTTCTGGTGTTCGTTGGGCATTAAATCCTATGGTGATTCGATTCTTCAAAGCAGTCATTAGGATTAAACCTCCTATCAAGGGATTCTCGGCTCCTTGGAATCTGCCTCTGGTTCTGCAGGCCTTGACGGAACATCCCTTCGAACCTATTGATGAAGTCCCTATGCAGGTTCTTTCTCTGAAGACCCTGTTGTTGCTGGCCTTGGTATCTGCTAGGAGAATGTCAGATATTAGAGCACTGTCATCTGAGGAACCGTTCACTACCTTCTTTGATGATAGAGTTGTGCTACGGCCTAGACCGGAGTTCCTTCCTAAGGTTGTTACATCCTTCCATCTGAATCAGGAGATTGTCCTGCCGGGGTATTTTCAGGAGCCATCTTCTCCTGAAGAAGAAAGATGCCATACGCTAGACCTGAGGAGATGTCTTTCCACATATATTGGTCGCTCAGCTAATTGGAGGAAGTCTCCCCAATTGTTTGTGATACCTTGAGGTTCTCGTAAAGGTGAAGCAGCCTCTGTAGCTACCCTTCGTTCCTGGACGGTTCAGGCTATTTCTAGAGCTTACAGAGCGAAACAGGTTCCAGTTCCCTAGGACATCAAGGCACATTCCACAAGGTCCATTGCTACTTCATGGGCTGCAGAGTCAGGAGTTCCTGCAGAGAGCATCTGTAAAGCTGCCAATTGGTCATCATTGAGGACCTTTGTACGTCACTACAGAGTGGATGTCTCTTCTCATTTGGATTCAGAGTTTGGCCTGTCGGTCTTGAATTCTTTTAAGCCTTAAGTGGATATTAAACAATTTTTTAGCATGACTTACCCTCCCTGAGTGGTTATTGCTTTGGGAATCCCATATGTTAAATGCTGCCATGATTAGCCAGGAATAGAGAAAATTTATTGATACTTACCGTAATTTTCTTTTCCTGGCTATTATTCATGGCAGCATTTGGTCTCCCACCCTATCTTGGTTTATTTGTCTTGTTACTGGACTGAGGTGTGGAGGATACTGGGGTACCTTATATACTGGGGGAAGGTAGGCTTAATTGTTTGATTGTTTGTGTTTCCTGTCCTGAGGGTTAGAGGGAGGAGCTAAACCCATATGTTAAATGCTGCCATGAATAATAGCCAGGAAAAGAAAATTACGGTAAGTATCAATAAATTTTCTCTAGTCTCAACACTGACTGTATAGAAATTAAAAATGTTAATATAAATATGTTAATATCAATGAAATCCATCAATGGATATCAGGTATGTGGATACCATTAATTGTTTCGATTTTGTCTAAAAATGATGTGGAGCAGGTTCTATCAGTACTCGGTTACTCTGACCATCAAGTCACTTGTGCTGGGGATGGAATTTGCCTTAGAAGCCCAGCACACAAATCCAAATTAATCTGGATGTGCAATGTTTCAAGCAGAAACACTTCACATCCAGACTCCGACCACCATAACCACTTACAAAAAGCAGAAGTAGTTGTGGTGGTTGGAGTAACTCTATAACTAGAAAGTTTATTTTTCATACCCAGAGATTTTTAATGGGAGTAAATTGAACTATGCAAATTTAACAAGTATAGAATGGTTCATCAGACATTCATTTCATGATCAATTGTTTTATTTTAGTGTGGCCATAGAAAGTTAAAGTCTCAGATGGTTAGCACAGAATTCCATTGCATAATCTGAATTTCTCATTAATTTCAGCCATGAACCATTTAACTTCTACGTCCTCCACCTCAGTACACATAGGGATATAGAAATGTCAAAACCCAAAAAAACGCAGCTAAAACGCATTTATGATATGTCATTAAAGCTAAATTTTAGTTTTACTCTGTGTATCAAAAAAACACTGCATTGTAGTTTGAATCAATATTGAAGTGGCTTCCTTTCTCTCGCATACATACTGAATGTGCATGAGACATAATTCTAGAAGACTGAACATTGCACAATACCTAATTTCTTTGCTTTGAATTGGGATATGGCACAAAGCAAGACAGTCTACAGTAGCCTTCATTGAAATGCAAAAGGCAAATCAAATTCTTCAACACAGATAAAGCCTAAAGCTTTGATGGCTTCCCCGGAGAATTTTAGAAGGCATTATTTCATTTACTGTATCCAATATGAGTGAAAAAGCGCGCTGGAGAGAGGCTTTTTTTTCTCAGAGATTCATTACTAAAAGAAACACGGATAGTGCTTATTGCTGTGATAATTACCCATTGATCTTTTTCTACAATAAATGCAGATTTTATGCTGGAAAATGTTTTGCTCATTGAAAAAAATTTAAATTAAATATATATATATATATATATATATTTTTTTTTTTTTCAATGAGCAAAAATATATAAACCACAGCTGCCATAATTCATTGTCAGTAATTGCAGGTAACACAGAAATATTTTTTCTAAAAATTTCCCCAAAAATGATTATTATTTATTTTTTTGCCTTTTTTTCAATTGCCACTAATGCAAACGAATGTTACGTGTAAAGCAAACATGCTATTCTCCATGTATGTAGAGTGTGGTTCGTAGCATGACGGTTCTCCAGTATTTTACAAGACGCTCAGAAGAAAGCAGTGTTCTCCTCTCTGTGTGTGCAGTAATTGCAATCATTATTGGCATGAGTCAGCAAGATCCATCAATTTTCTGCTTCGCTGCACAGCAAAATATATATAAATTGTACGGAGACGCTGAGGACATTTTGTTTGTTTGTTTTTGTTTTAGCCCGTTTTATTTTTGCAGCATTATGTGGCTCTTATTAAACCTCTAGAACATAGTGGGACATTGGGAGATAGTGGCTGCTTTTTTAAACAGGATATATAGAAGTTCACAAAATAGACGTTTCCTTAACTGAATACCCAACGTGCTGTGACTCACATCAACATTAAATTAGCACGCTATTTGATTTGTTTAAACGAATCTGTAGCCCGTCATTAGTTTTTACCACATTTGTTGGCATTCATGTATTAATTCAGTTAGCGTAATAGATCTAAATAGAATAATAGAATGGTTCACCCGTTCATCCTTACTATTGAAAAAAATTGAAAATTTTCCCTTTTTAAAGAAATGCTATAGCATTAGGAATACAATGTTGATGATCTCAGCCAATCCAATGCTTTCTTACAGTGAAGGATTGGGAGCTTACTGCGCATGCATAGCAGATTGCCTCGCTGGCCAATTAACGTCTCCTCACAGAGATGCATTGAATTAATGAATGAATGCATCTCTATGGGGAGCATTTAGCGTCTCCATGCAGATAATTTTATCACTCTCATTGCTGTGTATACAACAGTGGAAGTTCAGTTTGCAGTGCAAAGCAATGCAAAACATTATTTAGCCTAAAAAACTCCATTTACCACTGTTCTTCAACTGTCATGGAAACACATTTCCATACCTTGCAACTTTGGGAACGAATGACAATGGGATGGGGTGGGAAGACCTAGTGGGGCATACCAGTGACACAACATGTACCAGTGGCAGTGCCCAAAATGGACAGACTGCCTGGAATGTAGATGGGACAGCCACAAAACAGATCTTTCAGCCTGTTGAGAATCATGTCGCTGCATGTTCTAGTGCTCTCAGCACAGTGCTGGGATATGAGGATTCAGTTGACAGGCAATAAAATAATGATGGTGGGTAAGGACAATGAAATTATGACTGTACATCTACACTATGACAGTTGGGAGACCAACTTTTCTCCTCTGTGATTCTATAGTCATCTCTTCTGAGGAGTGCAGGCTAGTAACTAGAATGGGAGAAGAAGGGAAGACTCTTGGCATGCTGGAGGGCTTCTTGTTTTATAGTACAGATGACTGATTTTTTTCAGGGAACTTTACCTGCTGTATGTTAGCATTAACCTTCATATCAAAACGTGCCGGTGACTTCCTGATTAGATACTTTGTTTATGGGTATTTTATAGAACTTGATGGCTGTTGTAGGAATTGAGATGGTCAGATGGACAGAGTTTCAGCAGAGAAGGTTGCTTCTGGAGGGTAGAAAGCAGTCCTGGACGAATAGGAAGAGCAGTTGGTCTTTAGTGGCTTAATTTAATGTTGTATTACTATGCTAGCTGTTGGTAGAGGTTAGATCCTTCAGATGTTGTACTTGATAACTATTGTAGCGACCAACCGGTTACCTCCGATAACACCTACCTTCATCCACTCAGGAATCACCTTAGAATATAAAGAGACCCATATCCCCCCAGTCACTGGATGACACACAGTTCTGGGAGTGCAACACTGACTGGCTCTGTTTATTTTGTCACACACTGTTTTAATTCCACAGACCCCTACGTGGGGTCTCCAACACAAAACAGGGGTTTCCATCCCAAGAAGCTGATGGGGAATGGAAGAGGGACAAAGCTGCCAGTTAAAACTGGGCTGGCAGTGTCCCTGTGGCAACGCCCTGCTGTGACAGGAAGGGGGGGGGGGGAGGGGAGAGAGGCACAGACAAGCAATACATTTCACTTAACTATACTTTACAGAGCTGCTGCCCCCTCCCCCCCTTTGTTGACCCACAGCTGCATATACAGGCACATGCAAAACAGTCCCAAAAATGGCGCTGCACGCTTGTGGCCCGCGCCAAACAAATCAGGACATTTATCACATATCTCCCCCCATAGAAATAGACAGCGGGCACATGGGGATATGTCACTCAGTGATGGCATTCCGTCACAACTATCTATCTTTGAAATATCCCAATACAGTCCTATGTTAATGAACCGCTACAGAAAGTTACTCGTTTATATATGCAACAATGTGCAATGCTGATAAGAGGTGGAGCAACCAAACGGATTCCTATTTTTTTGCTTTTCTGCTATAAGATGGATTTGCCTACATCTTAAGCTGTTTATACAGGTGTTAGACGTTGTTTAGGTTACAGATTAGCTTTGAATTAGCTAATGTGGGCAGCTTTTATGCCCTTTCGTCAAGGTTTCATTGTTATGCAAATAATTTATGCATATGTGTTCCACGCATTGAAAAGGCAACAAACTAAAAAGGAACTCAATATGTTTCCTGCTAAATTATTGAATTCAATACACATACTAACACCTGAATATAATAGATTATTTTAAAGATAGCTTGATCTCGTCCATTGCATTTCTATGCTTTCATTAATTGCCCAAACAAAAATGATGTCCAAATTCCTATTCCTTATGTTACTTGCCCTTGCAAATGATGTGGAGTCTAACCCTGGTCCCCCAGCTAATTCTAGTCCTAATCTCCCCACTAAAAAAGGCCTCTCTTTTGTGCACTGCAACATCCGTAGTTTACTCCCTAAACTGGATGCACTGCAAGCCTGGTATTCCCATTACAAACCAAAAATCATTGTGCTCTCAGAATCTTGGTTAACGACTAAAATACCAGACACCGCCATTGCAATACAGGGGTATTCATGTTTTAGAAATGACAGAGCAAAGAGAGGAGGAGGCATTGTTATTTATGTTGACAATTCCATAAAGTTTACCCCTTTACAAAACCTTAGTCCTCCTGCCACCTTTGATTTCCTTTCTGGTACAATTGAGATCCCATGCAGTAAATCAATCATTGTTGCAGGAATCTACCGCCCACCTGGCTCCCCTGTGCATTCCCTTTCTGACATAGCCCATCTCCTTAGTGAAACCATTGCTCAAAACCCTAAAAGTGAACTGTTGGTCTTTGGAGATTTTAATATTGATTGGCTGAATCCTAAAAATAATAGTTCTTGCACGCTGTTTAAGACTTTGCAGCTACGCAATTAATCTCCTCCCCAACTTGCATAAACATTAAAAGCCTTAACCATACCCTGCTAGATTGGATTCTCTCCACTTCTCCTGGTAGAATCCAGGAGGCCGGTGTTCTCCCTTTCAATGATCACTGTTTAGTGTACTGTGTGCGCAAAATAAAGGCTATTAAATCCTCTCCCAAAGTTAAAATAACTAGGTCCTTCAAAAAATTTAATCTTGAATCCTTTCTAAAGGACATCAAGAACCTCCCATGGCACAGATTAAACATTATTCCAGATCTAGAATGTGCTGTTGAATTCTTTCAGTCTGAACTCCTACAAATTTGGAATCTGCATGCCCCGCTGCATAAGGTGAGGGTAACAGGGGCACATATGAACTGGATCACAGCATGACCTCATCCAAATGTACCAGTTTCGGGATTCTTTGTGGTCAAAGTTTAAGCGTACTGGCTCTATGAATGATCACTGTGCATATAGACAATGGCGAAACATATGCACAAAACAAACAAAATTGGCCAAGGCCCAATATTTCTATGACAATCTGAACAATAACATCTCAAACCCTAGAAACTTTTGGAAAGTCATAAATAAACTACAAACTCCCCCAATCCACTCCCAACCCTCCACTGTCAAAGTGGATAACCAAACCCTGCAACTTCCCTTAGATGTAGCAAATGCCTTTAACAATTATTTTGTCGGATGCTCTACTGCCCTGATTGTCAAGCTAATAAATGGCACACATGCTGAAACTACAATTGTAATCAGGCCCCACTAAATTTGCAAACGCCCAATATAGACAAGTGTCAGGGTACCTGTAGTCTCTACCTCTGATAAGAGGAGAGACTTAGACGTTTTCCCGTTCAGAAGGGCTGTTTCCTCCGTTCCTCGCGGTCCCTCCGGTCGATTACACGCCGGCCGCGAGGGATCCACGCCCTTTTATGACGTGACACTCAGTAGCCGACGTCATGACGCCAAGCCGGCTCGACCTGTCACTCAAACCCTGAACACGAACCAGGACTCGTCGGGGGTGTGATTACCTCCTAGAACCGGGGTATTTAATAGAGCTTGCCACATTTGCTCATTGCCCTGTCGTGGTTCTAGCCAGTCTAGTCACTCAGTGCTCTTGTATGTCTATTGTCTCTTTGGTTCTGACCCGGCTTGTTTGTATCACTCTGCTTATCTCTGTTATCCTTTGACCCGGCTTGTCTCTCGCTTACCTGTCTTCTCGTTCCCTCGACCTCGGCTTGCCTCTGACCATTCTCTACTTACTCCTTACGTTAAGTCCGGCCGTTCTAAGGTCCGGTATACGTACCTACTACACTTTGTACTCTGCGTGTTGGATCCCTGTCCCGATCCTGACATTACGACAGGGCGAATGGATCCTGCAGGTACAAGTAGTCAGCTTGGTCCTTCCGATCCTAGGTTTGACGCCATGGAACATAGAATGGATCAGATGGCCTTAGCACTACAGGCGTTATTATCTCGTCCTAATAACCCACCAGAGGAGATGCGTAATAATTCTATCTCCCCTGTAAGTTCAGGTTTAGAGGTAGCCACTGTAGGTGCCTCCTCTCGTATTACCCCACCTGTACGTTATGGTGGTTCTCCTGAGAAGTGTCGAGGTTTTTTAAACCAAATCAGTATCCACTTCGAATTACAACCCCGTTCCTATCCTACAGATAGGGCGAAGGTCGGATTTATTATCACCTTACTCGTTGAGAAAGCTCTGAGATGGGCCAATCCGTTGTGGGAAAACGATAATCTGTTAGTATATAATTATAATGCCTTTGTAGCTGCTTTTAGAAGAACTTTTGACCCTCCTGGTAGAAAGGTCAATGCAGCCAGATTACTGTTGCGCCTTAGACAAGATAACCAAACTCTTATGGAGTATGCACTAGAGTTCAGGTCCTTGGCGGCAGAAGTTAAGTGGAATGAACAGGCTTATATAGACGTATTTTTAAACGGATTATCAGATGTAATACTTGATGAGGTTGCTACTAGAGAGCTTCCTGAGAATTTGGAGGATTTAATTTCTTTTATCTCTCGCATTGATGAACGCTTAAGAGAGAGACAGAACACTCGAGATAGAACCTGTAGACCTTCCTTCAAACTAGCTCCCTCATTTCTAAGTCCTGAGATCAAAACCTTACCTTTTCCAGAACCTATGCAGATAGGCAATACTCATCTCTCAGAAGAGGAGAGACAGTACAGGAGAAGGGAGGGGCTGTGTATGTACTGTGGAGTCAGAGGTCACTTACGCCTAAATTGTCCTAATCGATCGGGAAACGCTCGCACCTAAGTTTCTCTAGAGGACAGGCCTTGGGTGTTTCTATTTTGTCCTCTACTCATAATTATAAAGATCATAGGCTTGTGCTACCCGTTTCCTTAACTTGGGAGAGGGGAGTAGTAGAGACTGTGGCATTGATAGATTCCGGAGCTGCTGAGAGCTTTATCGACCAAGTTTTTGCCACTAAACACACTATTCCATCTCAGTTAAGGGACACGCCCTTGGCCGTTGAGGCCATAGATGGTAGACCTTTAGTTGAGCCTGTGATTTTTCGTGAAACCATACCCGTTAACTTAACTGTTGGTATTTTACACAAGGAAGACATATCTCTGTTACTCATTTCATCTCCTTCTGTTCCCATAGTCCTGGGGTATTCTTGGTTAAAGAGACATAACCCTATTATTGATTGGGAATTAGGGGAGATAATCTCATGGGGTCAGAATTGTCAGGAGAAGTGTTTACAGAAAGTCTCACCGCTTTGCATAGTTAATGCATCCACTCAGTCTACCGACCCTACAGAAGTGCAAATACCTCCACTGTATCTGGACTTAAAGGCGGTATTTGACAAAAAGAAGGCCGATACTTTACCCCCACACAGGTCCTTTGATTGTAAGATTAATCTACTCCCTGGTACCATGCCTCCCAGGGGCAATGTATACCCTTTGTCTACTAAAGAGAACTTAGTCTCTTCCTCCCCTGCCGGGGCTGGTTTTTTTTTTTGTTAAAAAGAAGGATGGTACACTGAGACCTTGCATTGACTACCGAGGTTTGAACAAAATAACCGTTAGAAATGCCTACCCGATTCCTTTGATTACCGAGCTCTTTGATCGTTTAAAGGGTTCCAAGATTTTCACCAAGTTAGATCTCAGAGGGGCATATAACTTGGTGAGGATTCAGCAGGGTCACGAGTGGATGACGGCATTCAACACTCGATATGGGCACTACGAGTATACCGTAATGCCTTTTGGTCTCTGCAATGCGCCGGCAGTATTTCAGGACTTGATCAATGAAGTTCTTAGGGAGTTTCAACAGGACTGCGTTATTGTATACCTGGATGATATTCTTATACATTCTTGGGACATTGAGACTCACCACAGACAAGTCAGAAGGGTTTTGCGCAAACTTCTTCAACATGGCTTGTACTGCAAACTGGAGAAATGTAGTTTTGATCAGTCCCAGACAAACTTTCTTGGTTATGTGATTTCTGGGGAAGGGCTTAAGATGGATCCGGATAAACTCCAGTCCATTTTAGACTGGCCCTTACCTAAGGGTCTCAAGGCCATTCAGAGGTTTATTGGATTCTCCAATTATTATAGGCGCTTCATTAAGGGTTACTCGTCAATTATTGCTCCTATCACCAATATGACCAGACAGGGGGCTGACACTAAGAATTGGTCTACTGAAGCACTTCTTGCTTTCAAAACCCTCAAAGAACTTTTTGCTTCCGCACCAATTTTAGTTCACCCTGATACTACTCTGCCTTTCCTACTCGAAGTAGACGCCTCAGAGACAGGTGTAGGCGCTATCCTGTCCCAAAAGTTAGGTGTGGATAAACCATTACATCCATGTGTTTTTTTTTCCAAAAAGCTATCTGGCCCGGAGAGCAGATATGACATTGGTGACAGGGAACTACTAGCAGTTATCATGGCTTTAAAAGAATGGAGACATTTATTGGAAGGGACCTTACATCCTGTTACTATTTTGACGGACCACAAGAACTTGTCCTATATTGGGGAGGCCAAGCGATTGTCCTCCAGGCAAGCTCGTTGGTCTTTATTTCTCACCCATTTCAATTACGTACTCACTTACAGACCTGGTTCTAAGAATTCTAAAGCCGATGCTTTGTCTCGCCAATATGAACCTTCTACTGTGTCTGAGCCAGTGTTGTCCTCTATAGTCCCCAAGTGCAATATTATCGCCAACACAAGTCTTAAAATTCATTCTCCACTGCTTGACCGTATCATGAAGTTGCAACATCTGGCACCTAGGCAGACTCCTGTGGCAAGACACTTCGTTCCCCCTGAACTCCAAAGGGAGCTCTTACAGTGTTTCCACGAGAGTAAGGTGGCGGGGCATCCTGGTATTTGCAAGACATATTCCTTAATCTCTAAAGATTTCTGGTGGCCTTCTTTACGAAAGGATATTAAGGATTTCATTGCAGTGTGTGAGATCTGTACTAAGAGTAAGCAACCTCATACTCTTCCATGTGGTCTATTACAGCCCTTGGGCATTCCAGAAAGACCATGGTCCTGTTTGGCCATGGACTTTATTGTTGATTTGCCTATTTCTAAAAAACAGACTGTTATTCTCACTGTAGTCGATAGGTTTACTAAGATGGCTCATTTTGTGCCTTTACCTAAACTTCCGACTTCTCCTGAATTGGCGGAAATATTCGCTAAAGAAATTTTTCGTTTACATGGGATACCTTCCGAAATTATTTCTGATAGAGGTTCCCAATTTGTTTCACGTTTCTGGAGATCTTTCTGTTCTCAATTGGGCATCAAATTGAATTTTTCTTCTGCTTATCACCCTCAGTCTAACGGAGCTGCTGAACGTACCAATCAAAAAATTGAACAATATTTGCGTTGTTTTGTCTCCGAACATCAGGACGATTGGGTCAGTTTGATTCCTTGGGCAGAGTTCGCACACAATAATCTTGTTTGTGATTCCACTCGTTCTAGCCCCTTTTTCATGAATTATGGCTTTCATCCTTCCATTCTTCCCTCGGTCTCTCCTTCCCAAGGGGTACCGTCGGTTGATGTTCATGTTGCCAATCTGAGGAAGTTGTGGGATCAGACTCGACAAATTCTCCTACATAATTCCATGTTGTTCAAGAAACACGCTGATAAACGCAGAAGGGCGGCTCCTGTTTTTGTTCCTGGTGATAGGGTATGGTTGAGTACAAAAAACATTCGTTTAAAGGTTCCTTCTATGAAGTTCGCGCCTCGTTACATTGGCCCTTACAGGGTCCTGGCTCGTATTAACCCGGTTGCGTATCGTCTAGTACTTCCATCTGCCTTACGCATCCCTAACTCTTTTCATGTTTCCTTGCTGAAACCGTTAATTTGCAACAGATTTTCCTCCACTGTTTCCTCTCCCCGTCCTGTTCAGGTTGAGGGCCAGGAGGAGTACGAGACCAACTCCATCATCGATTCTCGAATTTCTCGAGGGAGGTTACAGTATCTTGTCGACTGGAAGGGATATGGTCCTGAGGAGAGGACTTGGGTACCTCAGGAGGATGTTCATGCTCCTCGCCTCCGCAGGGCTTTTCACTCCCGCTTTCCATCTCGTCCCGGATGCTTCCGCCCGGTGGGCATTTCTGAGGGGGGGGGGGTACTGTCAGGGTACCTGTAGTCTCTACCTCTGATAAGAGGAGAGACTTAGACGTTTTCCCGTTCAGAAGGGCTGTTTCCTCCGTTCCTCGCGGTCCCTCCGGTCGATTACACGCCGGCCGCGAGGGATCCACGCCCTTTTATGACGTGACGCTCAGTAGCCGACGTCATGACGCCAAGCCGGCTCGACCTGTCACTCAAACCCTGAACACGAACCAGGACTCGTCGGGGGTGTGATTACCTCCTAGAACCGGGGTATTTAATAGAGCTTGCCGCATTTGCTCATTGCCCTGTCATGGTTCTAGCCAGTCTAGTCACTCAGTGCTCTTGTATGTCTATTGTCTCTTTGGTTCTGACCCAGCTTGTTTGTATAACTCTACTTATCTCTGTTATCCTTTGACCCGGCTTGTCTCTCGCTTACCTGTCTTCTCGTTCCCTCGACCTCGGCTTGCCTCTGACCATTCTCTACTTACTCCTTACGTTAAGTCCGGCCATTCTAAGGTCCGGTATACGTACCTACTACACTTTGTACTCTGCGTGTTGGATCCCTGTCCCGATCCTGACAACAAGTTCATTTTTAGACCTGTACCTGTTAGTGTCATTGAAAAACATCTTAATAATCTAAAAATGAAAAACCAGTCCGGACCTGACCAAATCCCAGCAATGCTGTTGAAGCTCAGTGCGCCGGCAATTGCTAAACCTGTCGCAACTCTAATTAACGAATCCTTGGTGTCTGGATACTTACCCAAACTTTGGAAGACTGCGAGAGTAGTGCCTGTCCATAAAAGTGGTGACACTACTTTGGTTTCTAACTATCGCCCTATATCATTGCTCCCGGTATTGTCAAAAATCTTAGAAAAATGTGTCCATACGCAACTATGTGAGTACTACCAAAAATCAAACTATCTGACCCCTGATTAATCGGGCTTTCGCCAGAATCACTCCACTACAACTGCCCTCTTAAAAGTTTGCAATGACATCCAAACTGGCATGGAACAAGGAGACCTAACTGGAGCTATTTTCCTTGATTTTGCTAAGGCCTTTGACACAGTAGACAACGACATTCTACTGCACAAACTCAAAAACTCAGGTATTGGTGCTCATTCGCTAAACTGGTTTCGATCGTATGTATCGGAATGCTCGCAATATGTGTCCATTTCTGACAGCGACTCCCTCCCTCTCCCAGTCACGTGTGGTGCTCCCCAAGGTTCCATTCTTGGCCCCCTACTATTTTCATTATTTATAAATGATCTGCCTAATGTCTGCAAATCCTCAAATGTACACATGTACGCAGATGACACAGTAATCTATGCGAGCAATTCTGATCTACCGCAGCTTGAGGCTGTGCTCCAAGACCAGTTTACAGAGGTGGAAAAGTGGATCGCAAAAAACAAACTCTTCCTAAACACTGACAAAACTGTCACAATGATCTTTGGAACAGTACCTAAATTACACAAATTACACAATTCCCACCTATCCATCAAAACAATTTCAAATGGCACACTGACCGCAGTCCATTCTTTCAAATACTTGGGTATGATGTTAGACCCCAATCTATCTTTTGGCCTGCACATAGAAAAGCTTGCATCTAAACTTTATCGAAAACTAGGTGCCCTGTACAGAAACAAATCCTGCCTAAGCCCTTCAGTAAAGGAAAAGATTGTACAGCAAATGCTGATGCCAATCATTGATTATGGGGATGTAGTATATGCATCTGCATCGCAATCCCACATTAATAAACTCAACACATTGTATAACTCGTTCTGCCGATTTGTGCTACAATGTAATTACAGGACCCACCATTGTGACATGCTAAAGGAACTAAACTGGCTGTCGCTGGAATCCAGACGCTCCCTTCATCTTTCCAGCCTTGTGTTTAAGAGCTTTTTCTGGCAAACTCCCACCCTACCTGAACGCAATGCTTTCCCCGGCTGTTCCCACTTCCTACAACCTCTGATCCAGTACCAACACTTTACTTAGTCTACCTCAATACAAAAAGAAAGCAGCCCGATCCTCCTTCTCCTACAGAGCACCGCATTTGTGGAACGACCTCCCGCACAAATTAAAATCTTCCCTAAGCTTAAAGTCCTTTAAGAGATCCCTCCCTACATACCTGAGAACAGAATGCACTTGTCATGGTTGATTATATATTTCCTACCTGTTCTATGTTAAATTTTGTATATATTGTATATTAATATTGTTTTTGTATTTTATTGTACACTAACTGTAACAATGCAATGATTTGTGGACCCAGGACATACTTGAAAACAAGAGAAATCTCAATGTATCTTTCCTGGTAAAATATTTTATAAATAAATAAATACATTTAGCCAATATTGTGTGTAAGTGCATTTTGCAAAACAACTTGTTTAATTGCCTTTTTTGAGATTTGCTCGCAGTGGCAAGAACCCATCTCAAACCGCTCAGATGTAGTAATGTTACAATGTAGGTGTAATTGATTTTAATTTACTGTAGATTAACTGTTTCGATTTACATTTGTTTGGATTAATTATTCTATTTAGCACAGTTTAAGAGCGAGTTAGTTGAGCAGTCAATAGTCTATACTTACCGCCGATAAAGTGCAAACTTGAAGCATAAAAGGTATAAAAGTGTATCTGTGTACAGATAATAGACTAATGATCATACAGAGAGGTAGAATCATTATGTTTATTCCCAATAATACGTGTGAACGTTCTATGATCGGAATTCTTATTCTTTTATAATCTGATCTCAACTGACGTTGAATTTGCCTGGATGGAATTAACAATTACTCTCCTCAGATCATGACATATCTTAGCATATTTTATTAGGAGCATAAACTCTCTGATCAAACTCTTTTTGTTGTATTCTCACTGTGACTTGTGATTCTCACACGGAAACCTGTTTGTTTAGCGCTCTTTTGTGTAATGCTGGTTTATATGTTAAAAAACATGGGGTCTCCTATAAGTGACATTTCCCCTTTAAGGTAAAGTTGTCTGAAGTGGATACGCATGCACAGTTAGAAGTAATATTCTAAAAAAAAACCTTAACTGATTTATTCACCTGTTAAGGAATCTACAGCTGAGTTTAATCATAATTAGAGAAGACACATTTTTTTTGTCTTTAGTTAGGTTTTGCCAGACTCTAGGCCTAGCGCCAGAGAAAATATATATTTTTTATCCTTTATGAAAGGTAGAAAGGGTGTTTTTTTTTAGTCATCAAGGGACATTTTCAAATACACATTACAGCAGTTCTGTCCCTTTTGAGAATTTCATAATGATATAATATTTATGAAATACTCACACTGACTTGTTGGAAATTCATTAAAATTACAACACAATCCGAAAGATACCATAACGAAAACTAGGCAAGTCTGAATTTGAGAAAAGTTGATAAACGGTTCTGTTGCCAACTTTTGTCTATTCCAAGCGCCATAACAAGTGATGGTTAAGGGATTAAGGCATCGTTTCAATCGTCAGATTTGATCGATGGAGGCTCCCATGGTCTCGCAAGATACCCCATAGGCCTCAGTGTTGTACTCTTGTGCATGCGCTAGACTACAGCACTGATGCGACTCAAGGCAGATGAAGTTCCAGAAGCCCCAGAAGGTCTACGGGAAGGAGATGGAAACAGCTGCGAGGGACAGCCTCAGGTAAAAATAAATCTACTTTTCACAGCACCACCCTAAATAGCGATGTCACTTTCGGAGTTGTTTGCAAAATATGCAAAGACCCCAGAAACTGAGGGACCCACTTTAACCCCTTTAGGACCAAACTTCTGGAATAAAAGGGAATCATGACATGTCACACATGTCATGTGTCCTTAATGGGTTAAACTGTTTTATCCTGCACAATAGAAGGAGTCAAATGCTGGTGGTTTCAATGTTTCCTTCTTTCACTTGGTGATGGAGTTACATTTAGCCTTAATTTTTCCATAGTGCTGATGGAAGCACCAAGGTCTCTTTTTCTTTTTTGTTAATCACATTTTATTCAGTTTACAGTACTCTGAAGACAAACACACATCACACCCTGCAAGGAAACTGCATAAAATAATAACAGGCAAGAAGCTACAAAACTCTGAAAGAACATGTCCCATACATGATCCAAATAAACATGCCCAGATAAAGACAGCAGGTTACAATATATTTATGTACAAAAAAAGTCTGAAAATGTTTGTCTGATAACATTTTAAGGATACAGTGAATTTTACTCCAAATGTGGCTTTATGTTGAAGCACACCACCAAATGTGCTGGACTTACCTGTGACTTCTCCTGTCAATCATGGTCCAGCTGTATAGTATGTCTAATCAGCCAGGTATAAAACACTGCCTCTCTCCGAGGGCAGTGTCAGTTCATTGACTCTGGTTCCTGTGTTGGTGTTTGTGTCTCCTGACCTTGGCTTGTTATTCATGTATCCTGACTTCTGGCACCCTCTGACCTTTGGCTTACCATAGTTTATCCTGACTTTTGGCACCCTCTTACCTTTGGCTTACCCACAACGAGTCTCCTGCTTATGTCCGTACCTGTACTGCGACTTGGAGCATTACCCTGCACAGTCCCCTTGCACAGACTCACAGACCAGGTAAGTTCTTACCTGACCACCTTGGCCTGTGTTTTATTGCAAGGGTGAGCATAAATCACTGCATACCGGACTCCCACTAAGCTAAGCCGTGACACTCACCCAGTGGGATTCAGTAAAGGACTGACCCAGTGCGTCTTCACAATTCCCAAGGAATGAGGAAGATGGATATCTATTCTGCTGCTGGAGGATGGCATATAAGTGGGATTAGCTAAAGGATCAGGGTTCAGGCATAGAGCATCAAATGATGTTAGTTCGGTAGTTTGCTGTGGTAGACTATAGAGATATACTGAAAGCTGATGGTATCTAAACTGAGCCATGAGGCTGCCCTTGGTTCACCTGTAAAGGTATTAACTTGTCACTGGTAAATCAGATGTCTATCTTGAGGTACTGTGTGACTAACAATTGACCAAATGCATGGGGATCTAATGAAGTGTCAGGGTAAATTACATAAACTAACAAGTCATCTGCATAAGCTGCTGGCTTATCGTGACCCTCTCCAACCACCACTTCAGCAATGCTGTGATTGTGTCTGATTGCATTTAAGAGAGAAGTGCTCATGCCATTGTACAGAACACTGGCGAGACCTTACTTGGAGTATTGTAAGGAGTACTGGAGACCGTATCTTCAGAAGGATATTGATACCTTAGAGAAAGTTCAGAGAAGGGCTACAAAACTGGTTCATGGATTGCAGGATAAAACTTACCAGGAAAGGTTAAAGGAACTTAACATGTATAGCTTGGAGGAAAGACGAGACAGGGGGGATATGATAGAAACATTTAAATACATAAAAGGAATCAACACAGTAAAGGAGGAGACTATATTTAAAAGGAGAACTACCACAACAAGAGGACATAGTCTTAAATTAGTGGGGCAAAGGTTTAAAAATAATTTCAGGAAGTATTACTTTACTGAGAGGGTAGTGGATGCATGGAATAGCCTTCCAGCTGAAGTGGTAGAGGTTAACACAGTGAGGGAGTTTAAGTATGTGTGGGATAGACATCAGGCTATCCTAGACTTAAGAAAGGCCAGGGACTAATTAAAAGTATTTTGAATATTGGGCAGACTAGATGGGCCGAATGGTACTTATCTGCCATCACATTCTATGTTTCTCTGTTAAAAAGGGCAAGGACAAAGAGCAAAGGCGACAATGGACAACCCTGACAAGGTGAAAGTTTAGAATCTAGTGATCACCAGTCAGTGTGGTTTAATATAAAAAATGTGTCACACCACACAAAAGCAAAAGTTTTAGATTTTAGGAAAACATACTTTTCTAAAATTAGGATATGCATACAGGAGTCCTTATTAGACTGGAGCAGTTTAATTGGAGTCCAGGAGAAATTGGATTATTTCAAAGTTGCACTGTTGAAGGCAACAGAAAATTCCATTAGGCTTGTCAGGTAGAGTAGAATAATTAAGAAACCATTGTGGTACTCCGCAGAAGTGGCCGAAATAGTAAACAAAAAGTTAGCTTTTAGAAATTATAAAAAAAACAGTGAGAAGACAGACAGACCATAAGATTAGGAAGAAAGAGGCAAAGCAAGTTATAAGAGCCTCTAAAGCACACACAAAAGAGAGAATAGCACAGTCCGTAAAAAAGGGGGATAAAATGTTTTTTAGATTCATAAATGAGAAAAGGAAAGTAAAACAAGGATTAGTTAGTTTAAAAACAAAAGAAGGAATGTATGTAGAAGAGGATAAAGGTCTAGCTGACTGCCTCAATGAATATTTTTGTTCAGTATTTGCAGATGAAAATGAAGGAGAGGGACTTTAGTTAAGAAAAAGGACAAATGGGTCATTTGTTACATGTGAGTTTACAGAGGAAGACAAATATGTTGATGGGGCCTGATGGGATACACCCAAAGTTATTCAAAGAACTTAGTGGCATTCTAGCAAAACCATTTACTGATTTATGTAACCAATCATTGTTAACAGGAGTAGTCCCAGAGGCTTGGAAATGAACGAATATTGTATCCATTCACAAGAAATGCAGTAGGGAGAAGTCGGGTAACTATAGGCCAGTAAGCCTTACTTCAGTAGTGGGGAAAGTGATGGAAACCGTGTTAAAGGATAGGATTGTTAAACATCTAAAATTACATGGATTTCAAGATCAGAGACAACATGGGTTTACTTCATGGAAATCATGCCAAACTAATATTATTGATTTTTTTTGATTGGGTAATTAAAATAATAGATCAGGGTGGTGCAGTACACATTGCTTACCTAGATTTCAGTAAGGCTTTTGACACTGTTATACATAGAAGGCTCATCAATAAACTGCAATCTTTAAGTTTGGATTCCAATATTGTTGAATTGGTTAGGCAGTGGCTGAATGACAGACAACAGAGGGTTGTAGTCAACGGTGTATATTCGAAGCAAGGTCTAGTTACCAGTGGGGTACCTCAGGGATCTATACTTGGATCCATTCTCTTTAATATTTGTATTAGGGATATTGCAGAAGGTATTGATGGTAAGATATGTATTTTTGCTGATGATACTAAAATTTGCAACAGGGTTGATGTTCCAGGAAGGATGAGCCAAATGGCAAATGATTTAGGTAAATTAGAAAAATCGTCAGAGCTGTGGCAACTGACATTTAATGTGAATAAGTGCAATATTCTATACTCTGCCATTGAGTATAGAATATGTAATAGAGCAGCAGAAAATGCTAGCAGAATGCTTGGTTGTATAGGGAGAGGCATTAGCAGTAGAAAGAGAGAGTGCTCATGCCATTGTACAGAACACCTCACTTGGAGTATTGTACGCAGTACTGGAGACCGTATCTTCAGAAGGGTATTGATACTTTGGAAAGAGTTCAGAGAAGGGCTGCTAAACTGGTTCATGGATAAAACTTAGCAGGAAAGGTTAAAGGATCTTAACATGTATAACTTGGAGGAAAGACGAGACAGGGGGAATATTATAGAAACATTTAAATAAATAAAGGGACTCAAAACAGTAAAGGAGGAGACTATATTTAAAAGAAGGAAAAACGGGGGGCGGAGCCTGACTGCCAAAGCAAGAGGTCACATGATTCCTGAGCTCCTGAAAGCAAAGGCCAAAATCGACAAAATACGGCCTCTCCTACCGATACTTTTGGGCAACAACAGATTCCCAAAACTCTAGGGCCATCATGGGGAAGAAAAATAAAAAACTGAAGCCTGACAAGCCCCGATTGGGGATGAATATCGGAGACATGTGGCAACAGGCCAGCAGCGGCCTATTGCCCAAGATGGCGTCTATCATAGGAGACAGCTCGGATTTCTCCGATGATCAACTCAACGAGGGAGATGAAGGGTACTTACCCGCTCTGGCTACCATGCTGCTACCTCCACGGCCAGACCCAACCACTGCCCCGGTGACCACAGAGATCATGAAAGAGCTCCTAGCAGATCTGCAACGAAACCTAATGGCAGATATGGCTACCATACGCAAAGATATACAGGGTCTGACAGGCCGTCTGGGGGAACTGGAGAGGTCCTCCACCACAGGCACGAAGCAAATTGCATCCCTGCAGAGGGCAGTCCACAACCTGCAACAGCAAAACTTACAACACGAGCGCCGTTTTGCGGCCCAAGAAGACACACGCCGCAAGAACAACCTCAAAATAAGGGGGATCTCGGACACTGTCCCTGAGGCAGAGCTGCCACACATGGCCAGACGTCTGCTAGAGGCCCTCTTGACACCTAGATAGGCTAAAACAATTGAAATCGACTGGGTATTCCGGGTACCCAAACCACGGAAAGCACCATCCACAGCTACGAGAGACCTGGTTGTTTAGTTCCGCAGCGGGAAAGACAAAATGGCACTACTGGCAGCCTGCAGAGATAAGCTACCATACCACTTCGAAGAAATGGAGCTCACCTTTTACACTGACCTTTCGGGCAGCACGTTGGCCTGGTGTAAAGAATTCCGACCACTTGCATCGGTGCTACGGCAACACAATATCCGCTACCGGTGGCACTTCTCTCGTTCTCTGATCATCTACAACGGAGAAGCGACCCACACGGCCCAAGACGTCAAAGACGCGGCAGCTATCCTACACAACATGGGCCTCTCTGGCGAGCCTCAGAACCGAGATAACTTACCCAAGACGGCCGAAACCCGACACCACTGGAACCCGCAGACAGCTGCGGAGTTTGTACCCAGACCACAGGCTTCGGAGCCCTATGCCCGGGCCACCACCTGAACACAGCAGGGACCTTCTCCCACTGAGAATACCCCAGACCCCTGGAACTCTACAGTTACACATACCCCTGACGGGACATGCTAAATACTCAACCACTCAAATTACTGGCATGCTTGATTTCCCATATGATCCCTTACACCTCACCCCCCCATGCCCACGGGTGACCTGGGCACCGGGAGTAATCTCTCTGGTTGATGCCCACAGCGAGAACTAGCTAGGACAGAGGGATACGCTTCCTACAAGCGTCCAAGACCCCACATTATGCCTGCTCAGACAGATTTTAGATCTGTACCCCGCAACAAACAGCACCTACATCCTAACATCACTGTACATCTCCTACTGACAGAGCCAAGACCAGGTCTATACATAAATACCCACAGCACGACAGATGTACCAACCACAACGACGCTACCTACATGTATATAGTGTACAATACAACACGCTATACAGCAGTGACCTCAACGACACCCGACACAGTCCCGCGAATAAGGTCTATCTCCTTGGTTACGAGCAAATAAATGGGTATAACCTGCAGTTAATCCACTGTTTACGTTTTTGTAGTTATTTAAGCCTGACATAGCACAGTCCATCCAACTACGCTCAGACGATAACATGACGAGAGTGGACTTCAAATTATTCACCTTTAAAAAAAAAAAAAAAGTATGCAAATCTACTCAAATGTCCATATCTGTTTAAATGCTTTGTATGATCCACTGCTTGATACCTGCTCTTGGGGCATGTCAAGTATATCTGTTGTAATAATATGCACAGTAAAAATAGAGAATTAAAAAAAAAAAAAAAAAAAAAAAAGAAAGAAAACCACCACAACAAGAGGACATAGTCTTAAATTAGATGGGCAAAGGTTTAAAAATAATTTCAGGAAGTATTACTTTACACAGAGGGTAGTGGATGCATGGAATAGCCTTCCAGCTGAAGTGGTAGAGGTTAACACAGTGAGGGAGTTTAAGCATGCATGGGATAGGCATCAGGCTATCCTAGACTTAAGAAAGGCCAGGGACTAATTAAAAGTATTTTGAATATTGGGCAGACTAGATGGGCCGAATGGTACTTATCTGCCATCACATTCTATGTTTTATGTTTCAATTGTATATATGAAATTTATTAGTAAATGTACTATTCACACAGACCCTATGGGTCCCAATGGGTGGAGTGTATAATGCAGCTATGTATTTGTGCAAATGAGGACAAAGACCAATATGGAGGAGCGTTGCAACAAGAAAAGTCCAACTAATGCGATCGAAGGCCACATCAGTAGACAAAAAGGAGAAGGCACTATGACCTATATGGGCATGATTAATTAAGGTAAGTGTACCAGTACAGGAAGATAAGATTGCAATATCATTGACAACATTCTAAGGTTCTTTTTTGTATTCATAGACATTGATTGAACTCAGTGTTGGTATATTTTAAATTGTTATTCATTGTTCAAACTGTTGCAAAATTGAATTTTGAAATCCAATTAAGTTTGATCAGCATTATGAAGAAAAATGTATTTTGTTATTTTATTATTTTGTCATGGTTTTAGCACTTCCATTGCCCTGGTTAATTTCAATTCATAGGAGAAACTAAGCACCGTTAACAGGCTTTTAGCCTGTTAACATTCATGATAATCCTTAATTTATTTTACTAAATTACAAATGGGGTCCGACATCTACTTAGCCTGGAATGAAGATTTTAAATCAACACATTTCCTCCAGCCTTCCTAGTAATTTAATTGTTGAACAAACAGAATAGAATGATATCGAAGATGTCCGTTACAAAATATATGCTTATCTTAGTGATTGGCAGTTTGCAACAGCTTTCTTATCGCTGCTACGTGTGACGTGATATATCCTCTCCCGGGGCTTGTTGATAGGCCACTAAGTGCATGAAAGTGGAAAACAGTACATGCCAAAGGGATAAAATGCAATTAAATTGTCCATCTTTTTTAAGTACTTAAAAGCACACAACTAGAGCAATTCCTTAAAAGAACCTGCTCATGCTGCAATTTTTTTCTACAAAATAAATAAAAAACAGTGGTAATTTGTTTTCAACATAATGTTTATCTGCTTGTTAAAAATGCCAAAAGAACAACACAATAAAATGACAGAAACAGGATTCAGCTGAATGGCAAGACGAGGATTAACATTTTTTTCCAAAGTTTGGTCCTTCATTTGCCAGCTAGAAAATGTTTATATGTTAGCGTTACCTGAAATTGCCTCAGAGAGCTATCATGCGATGTGGCTGAGAATTAAATAGTGTTTCCATATCATGCTCAGTATACATTCAGCATCACTGGAGTCGGTGCACATAACTCTAGTGCAGAAGAAAGGGGTCATTATCTAGTGCTATTGTTAGAGTGCGTTCGGGTGAGTTTCATGGCACAGAATTTAAGTTAATAAAGTTTGTAGATAGTAGACAGATTAAGCAGGCAACAGTTAACAGATCTAAGGAAACTAATAGAATGTCTTGCAAACGCAGTGACAGAATGAGAAGATGCTGGCTGTATAGAGAAAACAAGGGAGTGATGGTATTATCATCTGGATATTGGATGCTGTACCTTGCAAGCTAGAAAAATAGCCTAGAGGTTGCAGAAATCAATGTGTCTGCTGGAAAAAAAATCCATAAAAAACCTATACAAATGTTCATGGGCTCTAAATAATGGAGGACAAGAAAAATGTGGACACCTGATGTATTTTAAGGTTCAATTAACATAATCTAGCATTAAAAGGGAATGCTCCAAACATTGAGGACCAGGTTTGTCATAAACATCTTAGTCTGTGAGCATGGGTATTGCTGGGGTCAGAAACCACCTGACCCCCAAAATACGTTGGTGTCCCCCTCCTAAAGTTACACCATCAGCACTTCCCCAATTCCACTACTTTACATCGCAACACACACAGACAAGTAGACATAGACACACACACATATATGCACAAGCAGACACAGACACACACACATACAGAAAGGTACCAACACACACACACACGCACATATAGGCACACAGGTACTCACAGGCAAGCACATACAAGTGCCTAAAAGCACAGATAGGAGCACACAGACAGGCATAGATAACACAGGCATAGACAGACAGTGCAGGAGATGTGGTGTGTGCTGGGGATGCAGTATGTATTTGTAGGGGATGTATACTGGAATATGAGCTGTAGCGGGTGTGTGGATGGGACTGAGATGGGACTTAAATTTGTGTACATAATACACATATATAAAAGCTTTTTAAAAAAGGTTCTATTAAAAACAAAAACAAACAAAAAAACAGTTTCTTTCCACCCCTCCCCTTGCTACCTTATGCTGCATGGAGAAATGGCGGGTATGGGGGCAGGGGGCAGCATTCAGATCTCTAGTGTTCTAGAATGGAGACTGAAGGCTTCTGCTCTTACCCGCTGAGGTTGCAAACTTTGTGTAATGGCTCTTAGTATAAGTGGCAACCTTTGCCAACACTCTATACTGAGCAGAGCTCACATGATCTATTACAGAAAGTCTGCCACCACTGGGTGAATGCTGTTCATAGCTCTGAGTCTCCGAACAGTCCCAGGACTAGTTTCCCAGGGTTAATATTTATTCATGGCCTTTTAGGGGCCCACTCGTCGGTCAAGCACAGGGCCAGCCCTCTCTCTCCCACCTCTGGCTACCACCCAACTCCTCACCTATAACCCTTGCAACACAAAAGAACAATAGATCAGTGGAATTAAATCAATGTGAATTCAGGGTCTTGTGGTCTTTTATGTTGACTGAAACAGGGGCCACCGAGAGCATGGAGAAATGGTTTGTTGAAGAAATTCTACAAATTAATGAACATTACAAATCCAAACATACATTTCTAACACTAGACATACTCTTGTTAACCACTAAACACGATCGATTGCCTACCTTTTATTCCTTGGTGTTCTGGTCTCTATGTGATTGCCACGACACTTCTTGCCCGGATGTGGACCAGGCCACCCAGGAAGTAGAAATGCACAGCAGGACTCAGGCTAATATTTGATGTAACTTTAGGATGCATGAATCTATTTAGAGGGTTGGAAATGGCCCCTAGTCCTGTTCTTTGAAACCCTGCTTAAAGATGAAGCAATTCTGGTATTTAGAGTGTCCCTTTTAAGATGGGTTAAATGGCATTATAGGTGAGAGTGCAGAGGGACCCTGACATTCAGAGATATGCCACCACAATCCTAGTTTTAGACAGTATTATGAGTTATTTACCTTTAGTTTTCCCTAATTAGTGAGAAATTAAATAAAAATGGTCTGTGTGTGTCTACAAACATCACATGATTCTTATATGCTATAATTCGTGTTTTACACCAGTGGTACAAATTACTCCAGAGATGTGTCAATTCACATAACCAGAAATATTTAACTGAACATTTAAGGCTTTTAAGTTTGAATTACATCTCTGATGTCTATGAAGTCATGAATGAAGAAATAGGACGAAGAGTTGTATGCCTATTGGGTGTTTTTTGCATCTCTGTTTGTAAACTAGAATACTATTACATTAACTCTTATGACAATCGTGTTCATAATTACATTTTCCAAACCTCTTATAATGAAGAATTTCTAGTTACTCTATTTTTAGCAGTGTCATAATTTCCATTTCATTTACTATTTTCAATTTGTCTGAGATCTCTCCTGGTACTTTCATGTTAAATCAATTTAATACAATACTGAAATGGCATGGTTTATTGAGTAGCAATTGTGCAAGATTCCATTTGGAACCAGTATCTTGAGATTCAAGAATCCATGTCATTTATTTAACTTGAAACCACTGAAACTGGTAATGACTTAAGCAGCTTATAATTCCTGTTCGAATAGTTTTCTCATTCGTCATCTCTAAATACTTCCTGTTCAGTCTCACATGCTCTATATGAAATGAATCTCTATATTCTCTTATATGCAGAGCCGGATTATGATCATCCAAGGCCAGGGATCCAGATTGTAGACTCTGTGATGATGTGTCATTTTGCGTGTGACATCTCTAATGTTAATTGTTTAACTGCACTGTTATACCTTAAATAGTTAATGTTTTGGTTCACTTTAAATCTGGTCATGGAACCCGGAACAGGAAATAGTTCACAGGTTAGAATCCGGCAATGTATCAGAGAACTGGGCAAAATGGAGGGACCTGATAGAAGTTGTTTATGCAGGATCGAATGCCGCACATTGGACTGACCAACAAAAGGCAGCATACTTTCTTATCAGCGTGGACCAAATAGATTGTGCTGTATGCAGAACATGGTGTGCAAGTGGACACATAACTGCAGAGGACAAGAAAAAGACAGAGGTACTGTTTGCAAAGTTTGATACATACTGTATTCCACGCAAAAACACCACAGTGCAGAGGAAGCTGTTCAATGAGAGGAACCAAGGGGGCAGTGAATCAGTGGATGAATGGGTCACACAATTACAGCTACAGGCTAAATGTGCTTTTCATGATATGACGCTAGAGATATGATAAAAGACAGGATACTAATGGGCAGCCAGTATAAAAATGTTCAGGAAAAGTTACTGCAAGAAGAGGATTTAACCTTTAAAAAAGCTGTCAAAATTGCAAGAGCATATCAGATGTCAAGAAAAGACTTGAAGGCACTGGGAGGGCCACAACCGATCAGTGAAATTAAAAAAAACAATCTAACAGTCACAAAATAGAACAAAGGGATGTCTGGAGAAGGAACAAAAGAGGAAGCAGAGTTACAGACACGGGAACAACCTGTGGATACTGTGGAAACATGCATAGCATAGATACAATATGCCCTGCAAGAGGACACACATGCAATAAATAAAAAAAAAAAGGAAATTTTGCCAAAATGTGTAATAGAGGAACAAGTAATATGAAGCAACAGCCACGACCAGTATATAGTATAGATGAAATAGACAATTCAGATGATGACACAGGCACCTCCAAGATATACCTTGCCTGTGTGCAGGACACAAAGTATTCTGCAGACGGAGACGGAGCACAGGTAAATTGCAGGTAAATTAAACATATATCGCAAATTCTTCTGTAATGAATGTCAGCTTGAAACACGACGACTACCAAAACTGAAGGGGATATGGAGGAGAGGTCCTCGATGTTATTGGACGGTGTCATACAAAGTGCGCATATAAAGGATCTGAAGGAATCCAGCCACATCACCCTCTTTTAACTCACCCACACTCCTTCTACACCAATACTGTTCAAATCTTTGCCCATTCCTGTCTGTCCTTCGGCCCTACACCATAACTCCCTCCATAATGTCTCTTACCCATATTGATAAACTGATTTTTAATGCATACAGATAGTGTTTGGTGTTGTGCTCCGCGCGATGTGTGCTGGGTGGCAGGGGAGGCAGAAGGAGGGGGAGGGGGGAAGAAGGGCTCCTTTTTAAATAGCATTGGGGGCAAGGGGTTAGGGGGCAGTAACAATGATTGGCCTCCCCTATAAATAGCTAAGAACTGCACTTGGTCAGTGCTTGGTTGTTTTGATCATTGCTTGCAGTGTCCTGGTGTTCTTTACTTCCTGTATTGCTGATCCTGATTCATGTCCTGGTCCATGCCTTTGATCCTGGTCCTTGTTCTTGAACCTGGTCCATGTTTCTGGTCCTGGTCCATATTCCAGGTCTGTGTTCCTGATCCTGATCCTGGTCGGTGTTCCTGATTCTGGTCCATGTCTTTGATCCTGGTCCATGTTCCTTATCTTGTTCCTTGTTCCTGAATTCCCAGTAATACTTCTTGGCTTCTGACCTTTGGCTTGGCCTTGACCGCACTTCTTGTCTCCAACCCTTGGCTACTGACACCCTTGCTCTCTATTTGTGGATAATCCTGGCTTATGACCTTCGGCTTGACCCTAGACCTTGCTTCTTTGCTGCAAGCCCTGACCATCAGACCACCTGACACCGCTTCCTGCTTGCACCTTTCTGGCTTCTCTGCTTCCTCTGTAAATAAAGGCACCTGTGCCCTCATAGATCTCCCAGATTTCTGTATCACTCTCAGGAAACTGGGAGGGTTGTGTTGGCAAGGGGTTGTCGTTACACTGCAACTGAGTTCCTCTTCAAGCAAACCAACCGGTAGGCTGTCACAATTAGGAAGTGACTAAAACCTTTCAACCCTCCCATAGTTATCATTGGGAATGCCGAGCCAGCTCCATTCAGCTCCACTAACGCAACTAACGTGCAAGCTGCAATATGCCCTAATATAGCTCTAGTAATTTTTTTTCAGACACATTTTGAAACATTGAATCCTATGAGTGAGACATTTAGCTGAGATGGGGACTTGTACTGTCAGGGGAAAGCACGGTATGGCATGTTTATGTTGGCAGTGAATTTAGAGGTGCAGTATTTTTGCAAATTGCTGTAGTTATAAGCTTTAAACCATGGGTGCTTAAAAGGTATATCCCCAGATGTTGTAGAACTACAGTTGGGCTCAAAAGTTTGCATACTCTGGCATAAATTGTGACATTTTTGCATTGATTTAGAAAATATGACTGATCATGCAAAAACAAAAATTTCTATTAACGAAGGATAATGATCAAGTGAAGCCATTTATTATCACGTAGTTGTTTGGCTCCTTTTTAAATTATGATGATAACAGAAATCACCCAAATGCCCTGATCAAAAGTTTACATATCCTTGAAAGTGTGGAATTGTTACAGACACACTAGGTGGCAAATAGTGATGTACCGAACTGTCCGCCGGCGAACAGTTCCCGGCGAACTTAGCGTGTTCGCGTTCTCCGCGGCGGGCGGACACATGCGCAGTTTGATCCGCCCCCTATTCGTCATCATTGGGCAAACTTTGACCCTGTGCCTCTTGGTCAGCAGACACATTCCAGCCAATCAGCAGCACTCCCTCCCTTCCACACCCTCCAACCTCCCTCCCAGCATCCATTTTCGATTCATCCTGAAGCTGCATGCTTAGTGAGAGGAGGGAAAGTTTAGCTGCTGCTGATTAGATAGGGAAATTGATAGCTAGGCTAGGGTATTCAGTGTCCACTACAATCCTGAAGGACTCATCTGATCTCTGCTGTAAGGACAGCACCCCAAAAAGCCCTTTTTAGGGCTATAACATCAGGCTGCTTTTTTTTTTTTCCCTGTGTAATGTAATTGCAGGTGCCTGCCTGCAAGCTTCTGTGTGAGGTTCACATTGGATACTGTGCCTACTTGCCCAGTGCCACCACTCATATCTGTTTTTACAATAGGTTAAGCTTTAGATTTAAAAGAAATAATTTGTTTTCACTGTAATAGAAGAGCAGTTGCCTGCCTGCCAGCTTCTGTGTCAGGTTGGATGCCTTGCCCATTTGCACAGTCAGTGCCACCACTCATATCTGTTTTAACAATAGGTTAAGCTTTAGATTTAAAAGAAATAATTTTTTTTCACTGTAATAGAAGAGCAGTTGCCTGCCTGCCAGCTTCTGTGTCAGGTTGGATGCCTTGCCCATTTGCACAGTCAGTGCCACCACTCATATCTGTTTTTACAATAGGTTAAGCTTTAGATTTAAAAGAAATAATTTTTTTTCACTGTAATAGAAGAGCAGTTAGTTGTCTGCAAGCGTCTGGGTGTCAGGCCTACTTCAGCGTGTGCTCTGCAGACCTGTGCCAGCGTGCTTTGACAGTTGCCAATCATATCTGGTGTCTCTTTAGCGTGCTTTTACAAAGAAAAAAGGTTTCCAGTGTAAGCTAGTAGCAGCCAGTCAGTGTCCTTCAAGCGGCTCTGTCAGGCCTTCCTTCAGCGTGTGCCCTGCACAACCCTGCCAGCGTACTTTGACAGTTGCCACTCATATCTGGTGTCTCTATAGCGTGCTTTTACAAAGAAAAAAGGTTTCCAGTGTAAGCTAATAGCAGCCAGTCAGTGTCCTTCAAGCGGCTCTGTCAGGCCTTCCTTCAGCATGTGCCCTGCACAACACTGCCAGCGTGCTTTGACAGTTGCCAATCATATCTGGTGTCTCTTTAGCGTGCTTTTACAAAGAAAAAAGGTTTCCAGTGTAAGCTAATAGCAGCCAGTCAGTGTCCTTCAAGCGGCTCTGTCAGGCCTTCCTTCAGCGTGTGCCCTGCACAACCCTGTCAGCGTACTTTGACAGTTGCCACTCATATCTGGTGTCTCTATAGCATGCTTTTACAACCAAAATTTTGTTTCCACTGTAATAGAAGAGCAGTTGCCTGCCTGCCAGCTTCTGTGTGAGGTTCACAGTGGATACTGTGCCCTCTTGCCCAGTGCCACCACTCATATCTGTTTTTACAATAGCTTAGGCTTTAGATTTAAAAGAAATAATTTTTTTCACTGTAATAGAAGAGCAGTTAGTTGTCTGCAAGCGTCTGGGTGTCAGGCCTACTTCAGCGTGTGCTCTGCAGACCTGTGCCAGCGTGCTTTGACAGTTGCCAATCATATTTGGTGTCTCTTTAGTGTGCTTTTACAAAGAAAAAAGGTTTCTAGTGTAAGCTAATAGCAGCCAGTCAGTGTCCTTCAAGCGGCTCTGTCAGTCCTTCCTTCAGCGTGTGCTCTCCAGAACTGTTCCAGTGCACATTGCCAATCATATCTGGTGTCTCTATAGCGTGCTTTTAAAAACAAAATATTTTTTTCACTGTTATAGATTGAATAGCAGTTACTTGTCTTCAAGCGGGTGTGTCAGGCCTACAGTGTGTGCTCTGCAGAACTGTTCCAGTGCACATTGCCAATCATATCTGGTGTCTCTATAGCGTGCTTTTACAAAGAAAAAAGGTTTCTAGTGTAAGCTAATAGCAGCCAGTCAGTGTCCTTCAAGCGTCTCTGTCAGTCCTTCCTTCAGCGTGTGCTCTCCAGAACTGTTCCAGTGCACATTGCCAATCATATCTGGTGTCTCTATAGCGTGCTTTTAAAACCAAAATTTGTTTTTCACTGTTATAGATTGAATAGCAGTTACTTGTCTTCAAGCGGGTGTGTCAGGCCTACAGTGTGTGCTCTGCAGAACTGTTCAAGTGCACATTGCCAATCATATCTGGTGTCTCTATAGCGTGCTTTTACAAAGAAAAAAGGTTTCTAGTGTAAGCTAATAGCAGCCAGTCAGTGTCCTTCAAGCGGCTCTGTCAGTCCTTCCTTCAGCGTGTGCTCTCCAGAACTGTTCCAGTGCACATTGCCAATCATATCTGGTGTCTCTATAGCGTGCTTTTAAAAACAAAAAAGGTTTCTAGTGTAAGCTAATAGCAGCCAGTCAGTGTCCTTCAAGCGTCTCTTTCAGTCCTTCCTTCAGCGTGTGCTCTCCAGAACTGTTCCAGTGCACATTGCCAATCATATCTGGTGTCTCTATAGCGTGCTTTTAAAACCAAAATTTGTTTTTCACTGTTATAGATTGAATAGCAGTTACTTGTCTTCAAGCGGGTGTGTCAGGCCTACAGTGTGTGCTCTGCAGAACTGTTCAAGTGCACATTGCCAATCATATCTGGTGTCTCTATAGCATGCTTTTACAAAGAAAAAAGGTTTCTAGTGTAAGCTAATAGCAGCCAGTCAGTGTCCTTCAAGCGTCTCTGTCAGTCCTTCCTTCAGCGTGTGCTCTCCAGAACTGTTCCAGTGCACATTGCCAATCATATCTGGTGTCTCTATAGCGTGCTTTTAAAAACAAAATTTTTTTTTCACTGTTATAGATTGAATAGCAGTTACTTGTCTTCAAGCGGGTGTGTCAGGCCTACAGTGTGTGCTCTGCAGAACTGTTCAAGTGCACATTGCCAATCATATCTGGCGTCTCTATAGCGTGCTTTTACAAACAAAATTTGTTTTTCACTGTTATAGATTGAATAGCAGTTACTTGTTACTAGTGTTTGCTCTGCAGAACTGTTCAAGTGCACATTGCCAATCATATCTGGTGTCTCTATAGCGTGCTTTTACAAACAAAATTTGTTTTTCACTGTTATAGATTGAATAGCAGTTACTTGTCTTCAAGCGGGTGTGTCAGGCCTACAGTGTGTGCTCTGCAGAACTGTTCCAGTGCACATTGCCAATCATATCTGGTGTCTCTATAGCGTGCTTTTACAAAGAAAAAAGGTTTCTAGTGTAAGCTAATAGCAGCCAGTCAGTGTCCTTCAAGCGTCTCTGTCAGTCCTTCCTTCAGCGTGTGCTCTCCAGAACTGTTCCAGTGCACATTGCCAATCATATCTGGTGTCTCTATAGCGTGCTTTTAAAACCCAAATTTTTTTTCAATGTTATAGATTGAATAGCAGTTACTTGTCTTCAAGCGGGTGTGTCAGGCCTACAGTGTGTGCTCTGCAGAACTGTTCAAGTGCACATTGCCAATCATATCTGGCGTCTCTATAGCGTGCTTTTACAAAGAAAAAAGGTTTCTAGTGTAAGCTAATAGCAGCCAGTCAGTGTCCTTCAAGCGTCTCTGTCAGTCCTTCCTTCAGCGTGTGCTCTCCAGAACTGTTCCAGTGCACATTGCCAATCATATCTGGTGTCTCTATAGCGTGCTTTTAAAACAATTTTTTTTTTCACTGTTATAGATTGAATAGCAGTTACTTGTCTTCAAGCGGGTGTGTCAGGCCTACAGTGTGTGCTCTGCAGAACTGTTCAAGTGCACATTGCCAATCATATCTGGCGTCTCTATAGCGTGCTTTTACAAAGAAAAAAGGTTTCTAGTGTAAGCTAATAGCAGCCAGTCAGTGTCCTTCAAGCGGCTCTGTCAGTCCTTCCTTCAGCGTGTGCTCTCCAGAACTGTTCCAGTGCACATTGCCAATCATATCTGGTGTCTCTATAGCGTGCTTGTAAAAACAATTTTTTTTTTCACTGTTATAGATTGAATAGCAGTTACTTGTCTTCAAGCGGGTGTGTCAGGCCTACAGTGTGTGCTCTGCAGAACTGTTCAAGTGCACATTGCCAATCATATCTGGCGTCTCTATAGCGTGCTTTTACAAAGAAAAAAGGTTTCTAGTGTAAGCTAATAGCAGCCAGTCAGTGTCCTTCAAGCGGCTCTGTCAGTCCTTCCTTCAGCGTGTGCTCTGCAGAACTGTTCAAGTGCACATTGCCAATCATATCTGGTGTCTCTATAGCGTGCTTTTACAAACAAAATTTGTTTTTCACTGTTATAGATTGAATAGCAGTTACTTGTTACTAGTGTGTGCTCTGCAGAACTGTTCAAGTGCACATTGCCAATCATATCTGGTGTCTCTATAGCGTGCTTTTACAAACAAAATTTGTTTTTCACTGTTATAGATTGAATAGCAGTTACTTGTCTTCAAGCGGGTGTGTCAGGCCTACAGTGTGTGCTCTGCAGAACTGTTACAGTTCACATTGCCAATCATATCTGGTCTCACAGTAGCTTGCACGCATAGTACCACTAATCCCCAAAAAAATGACAGGCAGAGGCAGGCCACCCCGCAGGGGCCGTCGTGGTCGTGGTGCTGTGATTCCCTTTTGCCCTAGAATAATGCCCAGTTTTCAGAAGCCACGTACCCTGAACTTGAAAAGTTCTGAGGACATAGTTGACTGGCTAACACAGGACACCCAATCTTGTACAGCCTCCGCTCGGAACCTTGACGCACCATCCTCCTCCAGCTTAGCTTCAGGCACCTCTCAAGATACCACTCACCCGCCTGCCGCCACCACCAAAACTAGCACCACAGCCGCTTTACTTGCTATGTCAGAGGAGTTATTCACACACCCGTTTGAAGAAATGAGTGATGCGCAACCATTATTGCTAGAGGATGTAGATAACAGGGATATGTCTCAGGCAGGCAGCATTAAACACATGGAGGTACGGTGTGATGATGATGATGTTGTACCCGCTGCTGCTTCCTTTTCTGAGTTGTCAGATACAAGCGAAGCGGTTGATGATGACGATGCGTCCATGGATGTCACGTGGGTGCCCGCTCGGCAAGAAGAAGAACAGGGCGAAAGTTCAGATGGGGAGACAGAGAGGAGGAGGAGACGAGTTGGAAGCAGGGGGGGGGTCGTCGCAAGGAGCTAGTGGCACAGTCAGACAGCATGCATTGGCACCCGGGGTCAGCCCGACAGCACGCCAATCAACGCATGCTGTGTCCACCACCAGAATGCCGTCATTGCAGAACTCAGCAGTGTGGCATTTTTTTTGTGTGTCTGCCTCGGACAACAGCGATGCCATTTGCAACCTGTGCCAAAGGAAACTGAGTCGTGGGAGGTCCAACACCCACCTAGGTACAACTGCTTTGCGTAGGCACATGATCTCACATCACAAACGCCTATGGGATCAACACATGAGTACAAGCAGCACGCCTACTCTAAGCCGCCATCCTCCTCCTGGTCTAGCATCTTCAGCCACGTCAACCACTGCTGTCCTTCTTGCCCCCTCTCAACCATCCGCCACTCCGTATCCCGCCTTGAGCAGTTCCCGCTCATCTGCCCACAGTCATGTGTCTGTCAAGGACATGTTTGAGCGTAAGAAGCCAATGTCACCAAGTCACCCCCTTGCCCAGCGTCTGACAGCTGGCTTGTCCGAACTATTAGCCCGCCAGCTTTTACCATACAATCTGGTTGAGTCTGAGGCGTTCAAAAAATTTGTAGCTATTGGGACACCGCAGTGGAAGGTACCCGGCCGGAATTTCTTTTCACAAAAGGCAATCCCCAACTTGTACTCGATTGTGCAAAAGGAAGTCATGGCATGTCTGGCACACAGTGTTGGGGCAAGGGTCCATCTGACCACTGATACCTGGTCTGCAAAGCATGGTCAGGGCAGGTATATCACCTACACTGCACATTGGGTAAACCTGCTGACGGCTGACAATCAAGGAATGCGTGGCATTGCAGAGGAGTTGGTGACACCGCCACGAATTGCAGGCAGTCCTGCTGCCACCTCCTCTACTCCTCCTACTCCATCCTCTTCCATAACCTCCTCGGCTGAGTCCTCTTGTGCTGCTGCGTCTTGCTCCACATCAACGGCACCCCCCCAGCTCCCCAGGTACTATTCCACATCCCGGATACGGCAGTGTCACGCCGTCTTGGGTTTGACTTGCTTGAAAGCAGAGAGTCACACCGGACAAGCACTCCTGTCCGCCCTGAACGCACAGGTGGAAAAGTGGCTGACTCCGCAGCAACTGGATATCGGCAAAGTGGTGTGTGACAACGGAAAAAATTTGATAGCGGCATTGAAGTTGGGCAAGTTGACACATGTGCCGTGCATGGCACATGTGTGTAATCTGATCGTACAACGCTTTGTGCATAAGTACACAGGCTTACAGGACGTCCTGAAGCAGGCCAGGAAGGTGTGTGGCCATTTCAGGCGTTCCTACACGGCCATGGCTCACTTTGCCGATATCCAGCGGCGAAACAACATGCCAGTGAGGCACTTGATTTGCGACAGCCCTACACGTTGGAATTCAACACTCCTAATGTTCGACCGCCTGCTCCAACAAGAAAAAGCTGTTAATGAATATTTGTATGACCGGGGTGCTAGGACAGCCTCTGGGGAGCTGGGAATTTTTTTGCCACGTTACTGGACGCTCATGCGCAATGCCTGTAGGCTCATGCGTCCTTTTGAGGAGGTGACAAACCTAGTCAGTCGCAACGAAGGCACCATCAGCAACATCATACCATTTGTTTTCTTCCTGGAGCGTGCCCTGCGAAGAGTGCTGGATCAGGGTGTAGATGAGCGTGAAGAGGAAGAGTTGTGGTCACCATCACCACCAGAAACAGCCTTATCAGCATCGCTTGCTGGACCTGCGGCAACGCTGGAAGAGGATTGTGAGGAAGAGGAGTCAGAGGAGGATTGTAGCTTTGAGGAGGAGGAGGAGGAGCAAGACCAAACACAACAGGCATCCCAGGGTGCTCGTTGTCACCTATCTGGTACCCGTGGTGTTGTACGTGGCTGGGGGAAGAACATACCTTCAATGACATCAGTGAGGAGGAGGAACGGGAAATGAGTAGCTCGGCATCCAACCTTGTGCAAATGGGGTCTTTCATGCTGTCCTGCCTGTTGAGGGACCCTCGTATAAAAAGGCTGAAGGAGAACGACATGTACTGGGTGTCCACGCTACTAGACCCCTGGTAGAAGCAGAAAGTGGCGGAAATGTTACCGAATTACAACAAGTCGGAAAGGATGCAGCATTTGCAAAATAAATTAAAAAGTATGCTTTACACAGCGTATAAGGGTGATGTCACAGCACAACGGGAATCTAACAGGGGGAGAGGTGGAAGTCATCCTCCTCCTCCCACGACCACGCCGGCAAGGACAGGACGCTTTAAAGACGTGTTGTTGATGGAGGACATGCGGACCTTTTTAAGTCCTATGCATCGCCACAGCCCTTCGGGATCCACCCTCAGAGAGCGACTCGACCGACAGGTAGCAGACTACCTCGCCTTAACTGCAGATATCGACACTCTGAGGAGCGATGAACCCCTTGACTACTGGGTGTGCAGGCTTGACCTGTGGCCTGAGCTATCCCAATTTGCGATAGAACTTCTGGCCTGCCCCGCTTCAAGTGTCCTGTCAGAAAGGACCTTCAGTGCAGCAGGAGGTATTGCCACTGAGAAGAGAAGTCGCCTAGGTCAAAAAAGTCTAGATTACCTCACCTTTATTAAGATGAATGAGGGATGGATCCCGAAGTGACTGACACTGGGCGATACATTCGATTAAAAAAGGCCTGATGAGATGAGCTGCCTTGGGCTAAAAATGGTCCACACGCTGCTGTATTTTAGCTCTGAATGACGTTTGACTTGCGTGACTTATCCGCCACCAGCTAGGGTTCAAGCCGCCATGTTTTAGGGCACTTTCTGCCTGTGAAACAAACATCAATTTTTCTGGCCGCTGCTACAGCAGCGGCTGCAACAATACCAAATGTTTCAGGCATGTGTACATGCCTAATTTTTAGGCCCACTGGTGCAGCACTGTGGCTTCAAAAACCAAACCAAAAAAAAAATCCTCCAAGATGGCACCAATATACCAGTGGTCTAAGCATCTTCCCACCTTGGCCTAAAAAGGGGAGGTGATTCAACAATTAAAAATCTCTGCCATTTACACGTCCACTGATAGGAGACGCGGAAGGTATTAAACTGATATGAACAATACTAAAGTCACCACTCCTATCTGGTGGCACATTAGCTTGCCCGCACAGTGCCCCAAATTTCAAGTAAGAGGACCGACCAAGCATCTTCTTCCATCTCCCTGTTACATAAATCAATGCCATATCCATAGAAATTGTAGAGAATATCCAGGATAGTTTTACAGGGCCAAATCATGTCGCCTGTTGAAAGAGGTGACCTTGCTCGGGTCCCAGGTGTGCGGTTCCTAAAATGGCTGCCATATACATGTCCTCTGATAGGAGACGCGGAAGGTATTAAACTGATATGAACAATACTAAACTCACCACTCCTATCTGGTGGCACATTAGCTTGCCCGCGCAGTGCCCCAAATTTCAAGTAAGAGGACCGACCAAGCATCTTCTTCCATCTCCCTGTTACATAAATCAGTGCCATATCCATAGAAATTGTAGAGAATATCCAGGATAGTTTTACAGGGCCAAATCATGTCGCCTGTTGAAAGAGGTGACCTTGCTCGGGTCCCAGGTGTGCGGTTCCTAAAATGGCTGCCATATACACGTCCACTGATAGGAGACGCGGAAGGTATTAAACTGATATGAACATTTACTAAACTCACCACTCCGAGTGCTGTTATTTATTTAATTTTTTTGTGGTGAGGCTTTACAGGACAGAGTGCTTCTCCACGGGACATGTTAACTCACGGGCAGCTGGCTCATCAAGGAACCAGAGCAGCTTGAACGAGGTGACCTTGCTCGGGTCCCAGGTGTGCGGTTCCTAAAATGGCTGCCATATACACGTCCACTGATAGGAGACGCGGAAGGTATTAAACTGATATGAACAATACTCCACTCCTATCAGTAGGTCCGTCCCATTGTGATTTATGCCCCCCACCCACCGCGCAGGGATGGGGGCCGGGGGGGAGGAAAGTAGGCCCCCCCATTGTGATTTATGGCCCCCACCGCGCAGGGGTGGGGGCCGAGGGGGGAAGGACAGTAGGTCCCCCCATTGTGATTTATGGCCCCCACCCACCGCACAGGGGTTGGGGAGGACAGTAGCCCCCCCCAGTGTGTATCTTGGGCTTTGAGGACAGGTGTCAATCCATACCTGCCAAGTGACCCTATGTAGGGGTAACAGGCCCTATTCTGCTCTGTCAGTGTGTATCATGGTCTCTGTGGACGGGGAACAGTCTCTATTCTGCTCTGTGTCAGTATGTATCATGGTCTCTGTGGACGGGGAACAGTCTCTATTCTGCTCTGTGTCAGTGTGTATCATGGACTCTGTGGACAGGGAACAGTCTCTATTCTGCTCTGTGTCATTGTGTATCAGGGGCTTTGAGGACAGGTGTCAATCCATACCTGCCAAGTGACCCTATGTAGGGGGAACAGTCCCTATTCTGCTCTGTGTCAGTGTGTATCATGGTCTCTGTGGACGGGGAACAGTCTCTATTCTGCTCTGTGTCAGTGTGTATCATGGTCTCTGTGGACGGTGAACAGTCTCTATTCTGCTCTGTGTCAGTGTGTATCATGGTCTCTGTGGACGGGGAACAGTCTCTATTCTGCTCTGTGTCAGTGTGTTTCATGGACTCTGTGGACTGGGAACAGTCTCTATTCTGCTCTGTGTCAGTGTGTATCATGGTCTCTGTGGACGGTGAACAGTCTCTATTCTGCTCTGTGTCAGTGTGTATCATGGTCTCTGTGGACAGGGAACAGTCTCTATTCTGCTCTGTGTCAGTGTGTATCAGGGGTTTTGAGGACAGGTGTCAATCCATATCTGCCAAGTGACATTATGTAGGGGGAACAGTCCCTATTCTGTTCTGTGTCAGTGTGTATCAGGGGTTTTGAGGACAGGTGTCAATCCATATCTGCCAAGTGACCCTATGTAGGGGGAACAGTCCCTATTCTGCTCTGTGTCAGTGTGTATCAGGGGTTTTGAGGACAGGTGTCAATCCATATCTGCCAAGTGACCCTATGTAGGAGGAACAGTCCCTATTCTGCTCTGTGTCAGTGTGTATCAGGGGTTTTGAGGACAGGTGTCAATCCATATCTGCCAAGTGACCCTATTTAGGGAGAACAGTCCCTATTCTGCTCTGTGTCAGTGTGTATCAGGGGTTTTGAGGACAGGTGTCAATCCATATCTGCCAAGTGACCCTATGTAGGGGGAACAGTCCCTATTCTGCTCTGTGTCAGTGTGTATCATGGTCTCTGTGGACGGGGAACAGTCTCTATTCTGCTCTGTGTCAGTGTGTATCATGGTCTCTGTGGACGGGGAACAGTCTCTATTCTGCTCTGTGTCAGTGTGTATCATGGACTCTGTGGACGGGGAACAGTCTCTATTCTGCTCTGTGTCAGTGTGTATCATGGTCTCTGTGGACGGGGAACAGTCTCTATTCTGCTCTGTGTCAGTGTGTATCATGGTCTCTGTGGACGGGGAACAGTCTCTATTCTGCTCTGTGTCAGTGTGTATCATGGACTCTGTGGACAGGGAACAGTCTCTATTCTGCTCTGTGTCAGTGTGTATCATGGTCTCTGTGGACGGGGAACAGTCTCTATTCTGCTCTGTGTCAGTGTGTATCATGGTCTCTGTGGACGGGGAACAGTCTCTATTCTGCTCTGTGTCAGTGTGTATCATGGACTCTGTGGACAGGGAACAGTCTCTATTCTGCTCTGTGTCAGTGTGTATCATGGTCTCTGTGGACAGGGAACAGTCTCTATTCTGCTCTGTGTCAGTGTGTATCAGGGGTTTTGAGGACAGGTGTCAATCCATATCTGCCAAGTGACCCTATGTAGGGGGAACAGTCTCTATTCTGCTCTGTATCAGTGTGTATCAGGGGTTTTGAGGACAGGTGTCAATCCATATCTGCCAAGTGACCCTATGTAGGAGGAACAGTCCCTATTCTGCTCTGTGTCAGTGTGTATCAGGGGTTTTGAGGACAGGTGTCAATCCATATCTGCCAAGTGACCCTATGTAGGGGGAACAGTCTCTATTCTGCTCTGTGTCAGTGTGTATCAGGGATCATTAGGATAGGTGTCAATCCATATCTGCCAAGTGACCCTATGTAGGGGGAACAGTCCCTATTCTGCTCTGTGTCAGTGTGTATCAGGGATTTGACTATCTTTATTCAGATTCAAAAATTACAATTCCAGGAAAAATTTAACAAACATTTACAAGAACATGTTATGCACATCATAGAAACAACGTTTATGTTATGCACATAAAGCCACAAACTTAAGACAAAAAATACGTACACACAATGTGTAAGGGTTTGAAAGAATATTCTGAATCCTTACATGTTTACTTTATCGTTTGTTTGATTTTGTGAACCATATATAAACTACAAGCAGCGTGAAAACTATAAAAACTCAAGTGGCCATGCTGATCAAATTAAATAGTATGCTTTACACAGCATATAAGGGTGATGTCACAGCACTGGGAATCTAACAGGGGAAGAGGTGAAAGTCATCCTCCCCCTCCCACGACCCCGCCATATCTGCCAAGTGACCCTATGTAGGGGTAACAGTCTCTATTCTGCTCTGTGTCAGTGTGTATCATGGTCTCTGAGGACGGGGAACAGTCTCTATTCTGCTCTGTGTCAGTGTGTATCAGGGGCTTTGAGGACAGGTGTCAATGTTAGGTGATTTCTGCCCTTTATGGATTAAAAGCAGACTCTGCATCAACTATGTAATTTTCCATGGGAGTTTTGCCATGGATCCCCCTCCGGCATGCCACAGTCCAGGTGTTAGTCCCCTTGAAACAACTTTTCCATCACTTTTGTGGCCAGAAAGAGTCCCTGTTGGTTTTAAAATTCGCCTGCCCATTGAAGTCAATGGCGGTTCGCGCGGTTCGTCGGTTCGCGAACATTTGCGGAAGTTCGTGTTCGCCGTTCGCGAACCGAAAATTTCGGGTTCGCGACAACACTAGTGGCAAACACATGTTAAAATGGCAATTAAAGGATAATTTCCTACACCGGTAGCTTTTTAAATTGCAATTAGTGTCTGTGTATAATATAATCAATGAGTTTGTTAGCTCTCATGTGGATGCACTGAGCTGGCTAGATACTGAGCCATGGGGAGCAGAAAAAAACTGTCAAAAGATGTGCGTAACAAGGTAATGGAACTTTATGAAGATGGAAAAGGATATGAAAAGATATCCAAAGCCTCAAAAATGCCAATCAGTACTGTTCAGAAATTGAAAATTCGGGGATCTCTTGATACCAAGCTAAGGTCATGTAGACCAAGAAAGATTTCAGCGACAACTGCCAGAAGAATTGTTCAAGATAAAAAGAAAAACCCACACGTAACCTCAGGAGAGATACAGGCTGCTGTGGAAAAAGATGGTGTGGTTGTTTCAAGAAGTACAATATAACATTACTTGAACAAAAATGAGCTGCATGGTGGAGTTGCCAGAAATAAGCCTTTACTGCGTCAATGCCACAAAAAAGCCTGCGTGCAATATACATCAACAATATCATGACACACCTCACAGCTTCTAGCACACTGTAATTTGGAGTGACGAGACCAAAATAGCGCTTTATGGCCACAGCCATAAGCACTATATTTGGAGAAAGGTCACCAAGGCCTATAGTGAAAACAATGCCATCCCCACTGTGAATCATGGTGGTGGCTCACTGATGTTTTGGGGGGGGGGGGGGGGGGGTGTGAGCTCTAAAGGCACGGGGAATCTTGTGAATATCGATGGCAAGATGAAAGCAGTAATTTTTATTAAAGCAGCTATGTTATTAGAAAATACTGGCAGACAATTTGCATTCTTCTGCACGAAGGCATGGGACGCTCTTGGACTTTCCAGCATGACAATGACCCTAAGCACAGTGCCAAGTTGACCCTCCAGTGGTTACAGCAGAAAACGGTGAAGGTTCTCGAGTCTTCTGACCTTAATAAAATCAAGCCACTCTGGGGATATCTCAAACGTACGGTTCATGCAAGACGATCAAAGACTTTGCATGACCTGGAGGCATTTTGCCAAGTCGAATGGGCAGTACCACCTGCAAGAATTAGCGGCCTCATAGACAACTACTACAAAATACTGCATGTCATTGATGCTAAAGGGGGAAATACACAGTATTAAGAACTAAGGGTAGGCAGACTTTTGAACAGGGGCCATTTCATTTTTTTCTTTGTTGCCATGTTTTGTTTCATGATTGTGCCATTCTGTTATAAACTACAGTTGAATATTAGAAATAAAAGAAATGTGCTTTGAATACTCACTCATGTTTTCTTTAAAAATAGTACATATATTACCTATTCTCTAAGGGTATGCAAACTTTTGAGCACGACTGTACAACACCTGTAGTTTTAAAACATCTGGGGATCTTCATTTCAGGCAGAGAAGAGGGGCATCAAACATTCCCAATGCAAGGACCTTTCATTTTTGGATGTTTTAACATTTACAAATAAAATCCTCGTCACTTTTTAAATTCTTTAAGAACCAAAAACAGGCTATGCCACCACAGCAATATGTTCTTTAAGGATCCTATTCCAAAATGGAATGTGATACTGAATTAAGAACTGCATGGCTGAATGAAGCTGCCAAAGATAAATAAGTGAGACATTCTCCGCTGGCATCTGATCTTTAGAAAGCAGATTGTGATGATGGCAATGCGTAACATTAGTTCCTTTAGGAGTTAACTAAACCACGATTTGTGGTAAGCCGACAACAGAGAAACAATTTTCAGCTCTTTAGCAACAGCTATTTTTGCATAAATTCTTCCTCGTTTGTCAAGTCACTCAAGTCACTCAACATGGGCTTTTTTTTTTTTCTATATTATAATTTTATATTTAGTTTTGGCTTGTTTGTGCCAATGATATTTAAAGATTGTTTTAATGCTGAGGAATTAGCAGAAAAACAATCTCTGCAAAAAATAAAAAATAAAGATCTTGACATAACATTAACTGGTAATATTCTAGCTGGAAGAATTTATGATGATATTTTTAGAAGACGACTTGCAGTAAATATATTGCTGGAAGCTTTATATGCTCCCCTCTTCCTTGTCTGATTAGTGACATCCCCAAAGGTAACTTTTTTTAAGATTAAAACCAGTCTGCTCTGAAACTGCACAGTGTAAGAGACAGCCAAATATTTAGAAAAATAGATGATAGGGGAATGGTTATCCAAGTTTTTTCATTATACTAAACCATATGAATATAAAAAAAACACTAATTTAAAAAAAAAAAACTTTCAGGCTTAATATAGATTCTAAGAATTCATTACTTGTTAAAAGATTACACTTTAAAAATATAGCTGAGTTATAGACATATTTGTGCTGAATATGCAAAGTACTACTGAATATGTGATTTTAGTAAAAATATGCCGGTGCACATATCTATAAGATAATTAGCATCAGAAACATAATGGTGAGGAAGCTAAGATAATTCACTTCCAATCTCTTTATAAAAATAATTGTGCTACTTTAATAAATGGGTAGTAAGATGCATCCGGTAAACATTACTTTCAAGAAATAGCATTTTGTAAGAATAAATTACTGCATATTTACAACTGTGGATCAGTTAATTTGCTAAAATAGTTCTACTCCATGAATTAATTTGCAGGGCTAAGACACTTAAAAACAATTTTCTACCTTATTAATAAATTAGTTAAAAGCAAAAATGTGGTAATTAATTAACATCTAGCTTTTTGTCCTTTGTTAATACATACGTTGTTTAGTGTCCAATGAAATTGTGACGCTTATGCTCTGTGATGTATTATTTGAATTATTATTTTTTCAATTATTCATTGTTATATGAAGATAGCATTGTTTGTTTATATATACCGTACTATATTCTGAATTGATGTTCAATATAAATTACATTTGATTTTATATATATTTTTATATACCGAGTGGGCCGAAATTCAGAGCAGGATTTGGTAGGTAAATAACTTATTTGTTAGTAGTTACATTTTTTTGTTGATAGGCGCATATTATAACTGAGTCTTTGGAGATTCATCAAGGGTAATTTCACGAAAGAACGAGTAAAAGTAGTGGAATTTTATTTTCAAAACTGAGATAACAGTTTTGCGAGCAGATAATTTCAAGAAATTCCCAGATCAATTAGCCGCCACGTTCGCCCGATCTTTCAGCTCCCGATCACTTCCTGTGTGGATATCTGAAAGAGCGAGTGTATGTGAACAAACCACGAACACTTGAGCATTACAAAGAGAATATTCATGCAGAATTTTGGGCGCTAGACCCTCAAACATTAACTAATGTTACGAACAATGCAATCGACTTAGCAAGATGGTAAATGGAGCTCATTTAAAAGATATCATCTTCCATACCTAGTCAAACAAATCTCCATATGTTAAGCATTCACTGAGTGTAATATCATTGAAATTGGTTCATTAATACAAATGTTTTTGACTCCTCAAACTTTACTCTGAATGTTGGCAAACCCTATGTAATATTTGGATTAGAGGGATTTCTGCAATCTAGGTGATTTCTACGTTTTCTGTCACTGTATCAACGCTTGATTCTATATTTCGCTTACTTGTTTTGACTTCATTATTACAGTTTCAAACTATTCCACATTATATGCTATTTTAATTTGCTTGTAAAAGTATGCAAATCTGTTAAGAAATGCAGAGAAAAATGTCCCTCCTATTTATCAGTACCATTGTCTATAAGACCAATCTTTTGTCTTTTTAAATTATAGCAGTGAAAGCAAGTTATACTATTAAAGCGGCACTGTCATGCTAAATCCCGTTTTTTTTTTAACCCCCCCTACCACCTCCACTACATCTAACTGAACCCCTAGTCACCCCCAAATGCCCCTAAGTCCCCCATATTACCTATTTTTTTATCTTCTTATTTCCCTATATAAGAATGGGGGGGACTACTGTCCTGCCCCCCCTGGCCCCCACCCCTAAGCGGTGGGTGGGGGCCCTAGAAAAACAATAAGGGGGGACCTACTGTCCTCCCCCTGGCCCCCACCCCTGGGTGGGGGCCCTAATAAACAATAAAGGGGGGGATACCTACTGTCCTCCCCCCCGGCCCCCACCCCTAAGTGGTGGGTGGGGGCCCTAAAAAACAATTAGGGGGGGACCTACTGTCCTCCCCCCTGGCCCCCACCCCTGAGCGGTGGCCCTAAAAACAATAAGGGGGGACCTACTGTCCTCCCCCCCTGGCCCCCACCCCTGAGCAGTGGGTGGGGGCCCTAAAAAAACAATTGGGGGGGCTACTGTCCCCCCCTGGCCCCCACCCCTAAGCGGTGGGTGGGGGCCCTAAAAAACAATAAGGGGGGACCTACTGTCCTCTCCCCCGCCCCCACCCCTGAGCGGTGGGTGGGGGCCCTAATAAACAATAAGAGGGGGGGGACCTACTGTCTTCCCCCCCGGCCGCCACCCCTGAGCGGTGGGTGGGGGCCCTAAAAAACAATAAGGGGGGGACCTACTGTCCTTCCCCCACCCCTGAGCGGCGGGTGGGGGCCCTAAATAAAAATCCCCTTCCCATTCAAGGTGACTAGGGGTCCCAAGCCCCTAGTCACCACCCCCCCACCCAAATAAAACTATCCCCTACCTATCCCCCTCACCCTAAAAATAACGAGGGGATGGATTTCAAGCCACCCAATCAGAGTGCTCTGTGTCATTTTACACAGCGTGGGAAAATTCTTTGGAATTCTTTGGCTTAAACTAACCAATCAGAGTGTTCTTAGCCTAATTGCAGGACAGGGCAAGGCTTTATAAGCCTTCCCCCGCCCTGCAGAGCTCAGTCTGCGCGGAGCCCTCCATGGGTGAAGATGGATTCATTTTTTTACGGTCATTTTTTTTTTTCGGCAGGATTTTTTTTTTTTGCTCAGGTTTTTTATTTTAGTTTAAGTTCGACGGGTATGATGGCTTTTTATTTGCCCTTTTTTGGGGCTGAAAAATGAAGATTTTAGAAAAAAGAAGACGCCAAATGGTAAGTTTAATTTTTGTTTACAGGTTAGTTATTTTATCCCCCCCTTATTATTTTTAGGGTGAGGGGGGTAGGTAGGGGATAGTTTTATTTGTGTGGGGGGTGGTGACTAGGGGTTCGGGACCCCTAGTCACCTTGATTGGAGGGGGGCGATTTTTATTTAGGGCCCCCACCCACCGCTCAGGGGTAGGGGCCAGGGGGGGAGGACAGTAGGTCCCCCCCCTTATTGTTTTTCTAGGGCCCCCACCCACCGCTCAGGGGTGGGGGACGGGGGGAGGACAGTAGGTCCCCCCCTTATTGTTTTTCTAGGGCCCCCACCCACCGCCCAGGGGTGGGGGCCGGGGGGGAGGACTGTAGCTCCCCCCCTTATTGTTTTTCTAGGGCCCCCACCCACCGCTCAGGGGTGGGGGACGGGGGGAGGACAGTAGGTCCCCCCCTTATTGTTTTTCTAGGGCCCCCACCCACCGCCCAGGGGTGGGGGCCGGGGGGGAGGACTGTAGCTCCCCCCCTTATTGTTTTTTTATGGCCCCCACACACCGCTCAGGGGTGGGTGCCAGGGGGAGGACAGTAGGTCCCCCCTTATTGTTTTTAGGGCCCCCACCCACCGCTCAGGGGTGAGGGTCGGGGGGGAGGACAGTAGGTCCCCCCTTACTGGTTTTTAGGGCCCCCACCCACCACTCAGGGGTGGGGGCCGGGGGGAGGACAGTAGGTCCCCCCATATCCTTATTTAGGGCCTCCACCCGTCGCGCAGGGGTGTGGGCGGGGGGTAGACAATAGGTCCCCCCATTGTGATTTATAGCCTCTACCCACCGTGCAGGGGTGGGGGCCGGGGGAGGGGAGGACAGTAGCCCACCCCTCCCCCCAATGTAATTTAGGGCCCCCACCCGTCGCCCATGGGTGGGGGCCGGGGTGAAGGACAATAGGTCCCCCCCAATTGTTATTTAGGGGGCCCCCACCCACCCGCGCAGTGGGGGGAGGGGGGGCGGTTAGTAGTTTTTTTTGGTTTTTTTTTAAACCGTGAGCAGCCACAGGCTGTATAGCGAGTAGGGGCATAATTTACTAATACTAAGTAATCTTTACTTAGTATTAGTAAATGTGGCTGAAAGACCAATTTAGGTCTTTCAGCCTTTTAGTAGATAACTCCCTAATACCGTGGGAATTAGGTTTAACAGAATAAGCATTAGTCTAACGTAAGGTATATAATAATGCTTAATGAATGATATATCATGAATAAAATAATAATTAAATAGTGTGTTAATAATTAGACAGAAATAGTATATTCTGCCGTTGACTTTAGAATGTCTTAAATACAAAAATAGTTCTTTCTTTTTACTGTGTCTATTATTTTTGTGGACCCAGGACATACTTGAAAACAAGAGAAATCTCAATGTATCTTTCCTGGTAAAATATTTTATAAATAAATAAAAAAAATAAGTAAAATTGAGACGGTGTGTTTGTGTTATATCAAGATCTCACAATACTAATAAACAACGTTTTTTAAAGAAATAGAAGAAGGAAAATGAGAGGAATGGAAACAAAAAAAAGGAGGAGGAGGAAAGAGGAGGGTGCCGTTGCACGCTTCTTACTAAGAGTGTCAGTCACAATTAGTTTAAGAAAACTCGTTAGAGATACATTCTCTCCAACAATCGCATATTATAGAGAATGCAGCTTTTTAATTTCTGAACTTTAAGGTCAGTCCTTTCATGAGCGCATTGTCTTCGACTTTTGTAATTACATCTTGTAATGTCTGGGGGTACATTTTTGAATTTTTTTTTAAATAAACTAAATAATAACACATCTTGATTATAGAATGCAATTCCTCTGTTTGTCTGTTGGGCGTTATGAGTAGGAAATACAGGAACTACACAATCTATTCTTCTTTACATATGCTTTAAACATAGTATAACCACCTATATAAGTTGACAGTATGCTCATCAACCTGTATAGGCAAGCTCGCTGCCTTAATATTATCTTTGATTCTGGCCTCTCCTTCACGCATTGTATCCAATAAAAGTCAATTGCATGAAGATTCATGAGGACTTTGAATCTGACTGAGGACTGATGGTATCTTGATCCTCATCAGCAACTAATCTTGGAGTTTGCAGTCAGGTCAGCATTTATTAACCTGGCAAATTCTACTTTCTTTTCTACAATTTCTGATGAGCAGGCAACACAGCATCATCACTTCCAAATCATGGCAATTCCACCTTTAAAAACTATCCACTCATTTGTTAAACAAGATGCTACTAAGGAACGGGCTCATACTCTTATCTGCTGCTCGTACCCGTGCTGCTACCTTGCACTTACAGGACTTCTTGCAAGCTGCCCCATTCTTACAGAAAAGTCTGACTCCCCCTATCAGACTCTCTCCTAATCTCCCGTCCTTTTGAAATTTCCTAAAAACTCACCTCTTCGGAATAGCGTATAGCCCCCAGAGTAACTGTCATTACTCTCTTGACTTAATAATTGGGTCCATTGTCCACTCCACTCACACCTTCTGCTACTTTCTTCTCTGTCACCTTGTTGCTATCCCCCACACTACACTTCCTATTGTGTTTTTATATCCAACCAACTCTAGATTGTAATCTCGTTCGAGCAGGGGCCTTGTCATCCAATTGTCCCTGTCAGATTTTGTAATAGTTTGTCTCATTTGTTGTTAAATTCCTCATTTTATAACATTTATGGCACTATATAAATGCTAATAATAATATATGTATCAGTGACCCAGCCCTTTTTATCATTACATAAAAAATTGTGAAACATCCTTAATGTCCTCTAGTCGGCATAACTATAGTCGCTGCAGACAGCACGATACTCTACAGCCTATTCCCGACCCTCAGTTTCTCAGATTGATGTGATTATAATTTATAGCAGTGTCTGTATTTTTTTCCATGCTTCAATTCATGAGTTCAATGCTGCCACTATGACTCATTTCCTATATTTAACGAGCATGAATCAGGATGCTTTGTTGCAACGTGAATAATTTTCTGAACCAAATATGTCATACTTCAGTTGCATGTACCATGTTGTTTTTTTTCGAATGAATCGGTAAGAATCGTGATCAAATTATGTCAGAAACAACATGTTAAACAGTCCATTATGGGATATGTGACTTTAATACCATTAGTTTAGCAACATCTTCAACAGGATGGGAGGCATCCTATAGATATAGAACCGATTTTGTGCAGCGTACTATTCCATTAATAGTTTTCATTTGTGTGTTATTGTTTTAAACTCACATGTTCTGAATTGTATTATCTTTATCTCTTTTAATAAGGCAATAGCATATTAAACAATAGCTTACTTTTTTCATTTTCAGTCTTCTTATCAATCACTTATGCTCTATCGATAATCAATCTCAAGCAAGACACATGCCATTTTCTGAGTGATTTGCTTAAAAAATTAATGTTTACAAGACATAGCCATACTCACTGTGTTACTTGCTCTTCAAAAAAGCCCATGAAATCTGTCAGGTTAATAAATGCTGACCTGACAGCAAATTGCAAGATTCATTGTTGATGAGGATCAAGTTACCACTGGTCCTCAGTCAGATTCTAAGTCCAGTAGAATCTCCATACAAGTGACTTTTACCTTTGTGTTCTGGGAGTATGAATGCTTATTATTTTATTGGCTTATTCCACACTTACTTATACTGTTGAACGGGTAATGTTGTAAGACATTTTTTTCTATTTTTCAATCTGTTGTTGGGCTTTAACTAGCAATGCAGGTTGGGCATCGCCTGTTGACCTCTCTATGCAGAGATTATAAATGTGACAGTCACTAACCTACACACAGATAATTTACTATGTTAAATCATCGATAAATCTGTCAGACTGCCGTTTTGTCTGTAGGAGCTATTCAAGTTTTTTCTGCACAGCTTTGGTTCTGCTTAGAGCAGACATTTCTACACACACTGTTTGCTGTGCTTCCTGTTTGTAGACACTGCAGATTAGTAGGAAGGGACAGAAATTGTAGATTATGCTAGCTTTAGTGTACCTATAATCTTAATTTTATTAATGACAGGAGGCGAGTATTTGCTTAAGTCTCTCTTTACTAGAACTCCACAGCAGCACAGAAAACAACCAATCAGAAAAAAGTTAGGTACTATAAAACTCCCCTCCCCATGCATCATTTCCTCTTTCAAGCTGCGACAAAACAGAATAAAAGGCAGAGAACATCATGGGGAAGAAACGAAGTCCTAGATACGATGAATATAACGATGTCCACCATCCAAGTGTAACCGTCAAACTAGATAGTGTAGATGGACTGTAAACTGAAACGAGAGAAAAACAGAATCGAACAGGTTGATTATCCAATGAAATGTACTCTGAATAAACATGTAGGTACCCAACGTAGCAACAAAATTAACCTAATATATAAATATCCCAACCCTACTTATGGAAAAAAACACAGACATAAGGAACAAGCGACAGGTAGCAGAGACAACAAACAGAGTTGCATACTTACCTGATAATCTAAACTATAACCTTAAACAAGGGAGGGACAAGAATGGGTGGGAAATACTCGCCTCCTGTCATTAATAAAATTAAGATTATAGGTACACTAAAGCTAGCATAATCTACAATTTTATAACATGACAGGAGGCTTCGTATTTGCTGTTTCAACGCTCAGTTCACCAAACCAACGCTGTTTGTGTCGCTGGTAATATTCCAGGAAATATCAGAGTAATCCTAATTGGACCTTCCCAATACGATAGATGACAGCCGACGGGTCAAAGAAGATGCCAACCGACGAAGAATCTCAGATACGGAAAAAAAGCACCATCCGCCGGTAAATCCATTGTACGTGGTGTAGCAACCTGTTTCCTAGAAGTCGGTCCATGAGCTGGTAGGCTGACCTATTAGCCACATTCCTATAGTTGTATAACTTCGAAATCCGATCTAGGACCTAGGGTCGCGAGGAGAAAACTAACACCAAGTCTCAACTCATGACCCGTAAGGCGGCTCCTCCGATCGTGCCAGGGCCATTCGGCGATGCGGCCTTGCAGGGAGATCTCCAATTCCAAGGAATGCACCGAAGACCACCACCAAAATCGCAAAAGTAATCGAGGAGGAACTTTCGTACCTTCCTGTTCCACCCGGTGGGGTGTCGCATCCGAGTATAAATTCATAATGCAGGCAATAGTGTGGGCAAACCAGCCGCATACTAAGTGATTCCAATATTCCAAACGGACTGTGTAACTTCGGACGCCGTAGAGAAAAGGCTCCAAAGGACGTCCATTCAGGGTTCCGAACTGAACTTGGGTGGAGGAACGGTGGTCGACTATTCTGGGAATAAGGAATCCCAGAAATCTTCAAAGGAATGGAAAGTGAAAACAGGAACGCGGATTCCCATCCAGAAATGCCCCCGTCCAAGAGTGAAAGATGTTTGTGTAGGAGTCGTGGTATACCAGGTACCACCATAAGGTCTCGTAGGTCTCCTCGACGATAGTTGAAGAGTAGGGTAGCGCGAATCCAACAAAAACGGCTCCCGTGAGGAATAACTAGAGTAAAGACGGAGGGTCCTCCATCCCCGAACCCTGATCACCAGGTATGCGTTTCGAGGAGACGGGGCAGTCCTGCCATCTTATCCCAAGATCTGATGACCGGGGAGGTCAAGACAAACCGGGTTTCCCGGTCTTACCATGTGAACCATACGTACGGTTTGTACCTTCAGAGCGGGTAATAGGCCCTCCTTAATCCTGTTACCCGAGCAAGGCAGAGCCCGTTTGCTCCATGTAGGTCCCCGTATCTCCTGCCACCTAAATATGGGAGAAAAACTGTCTGAGCAGTTGTTACAATGGTCTGGATATCCAAAAACAGAAAGCAATCCTCTGCTTTCTATGGTGCCGAATATACCCAAACCTGCACTCACATAATACCTGAGTTCCATCCGATAGGCGAACCATCTCCAGGAATGTGTATAAATAAGCGGGAGTCACCCCTCGTTATACCTCTGTGAGAATATCCCTCCATTGCAGGAGATAGACTAGAGGAATCCAGTCTAAATATGGATATCTTGCATGAACCAGGCAGTCCTCTATATCGGAACCAGTAGCACGGACGTCAGATCTACTTGAATGCAGGAGGGACGCCCCTCCATGTAGTCCTCGATGTCTTGCACAGGCACAAGCCAGTGTGATGAACAAACGGATGGCACCGTAGAGCGTCGAGAGTATGAGAGAGCCGCGCTCTCTACTAATGTGATCAAATAACGTGCTAACGTCCGGCTGATAGTCTGAGCGGGCCGTACCCGTAAATAACCAAACAGTAGAGTCTGCATCGGTGACCGTACCTCTCCATGAGCATGTTTCCTCCAAACATGACCCCTGTATCCAGCTCAGTCCCTGGCTGAGGGAGAGGGAGGGGTGCGCCCTCTAATAACAAATCAGTGCCCGGTTCCGTATCTGAGAGGGGTTCGCTCTCTGCTCCAGAAGATAAAATGTCCTCGGATCGAAGTGATGGAGGGCCGCACCCTCCTGTGATCCAAGCTAGAGTCCCTAGAGACTCAGGGTGACCAACTAAGGGTACACCAAATACGAGTATCAGCATAAGGCTGAGGGTAATCTACGGGAAAAACGATGGCAAAACTATCAACTGACCGTCCGGATCCCGTGCGCACGCGCGGGTTCCAGGCGGACCGTTGGTAGTCTGAGGAAAGCAGGAGACGTTCTCCGCAATCCACGAGCACCCGGGAGGTCGGAGGAGGTCAAGTAAGGCCTCTCGACGACCCGAGCAAAAGGAAAAGGAAGTCACGAAAAAACGAAAAAGACAACAATAACGTAGGTATGAGTAAAAACGCAAATTCTATCTCAGCTAGAAGGCAAATAGCAGGCCGGAAGGCAAGACAAGTAAGACCCACTGCACAGGGCCAGAAGCTAACCTTACGCAGGAATAACTACCGATAGCTATATGGATACCGGGAGGCAGATACGGAGTTAGTTGATAAAGACAAGGAAAACACCGCGTTCTCCTGTAGGTGACTGAGTACCGGTCCTTGCCAGTGCAAGGTTCTCCTTTGAGATGCGCCGTCGCCGGACTGGCGCAAACCGCGGACGTGTGTCCGAGTCTTCGTAAGAAAACTTGCCCTTCAGGTCTGAGGTTTAGGGCCTTCACCCTACCTACCATATCCAGATGGCCGTATAAGGTGTCCTCTTGGATAGTATGGCAATGGTGCTTGTCCGGACACCTGCCTATTTCCGTGTCACTGGTGGGCACTGGCTTCTCCTCAGTGATATTCCCCCAGGCCCGCGGCCAAAAGGGGGTTCGGCACCAATAGAGCAGGCCCAGCAGGCCAAACTAATGGACACAGGATAGTTGGCCAAGCAAATAGGCACCGGCCTAGTAGGCCAGACAAATAGGCACCGACATAGGAGGCCAATAAATGGGACACCGACCTAGCAGGCCGTTCTTATGGGCACAGACATAGCAGGCCGTTCTTATGGCACAGACATAGCAGGCCAATCTTATGGGCACAGACACAGCAGGCCAATCTTATGGGCACAGACACAGCAGGCCAATCTTATGGGCACAGACACAGCAGGCCAATCTTATGGGCACAGACACAGCAGGCCAATCTTATGGGCACAGACACAGCAGGCCAATCTTATGGGCACAGACATAGCAGGCCAATCTTATGGGCACAGACATAGCAGGCCGTTCTTATGGACACAGACATAGCAGGCCGTTCTTATGGACACAGACATAGCAGGCCGTTCTTATGGGCACAGACATAGTAGGCCGTTCTTATGGGCACAGACATAGCAGGCCGTTCTTATGGGCACAGACATAGCAGGCCGTTCTTATGGGCATAGACATAGCAGGCCGTTCTTATGGGCACAGACATAGCAGGCCGTTCTTATGGGCACAGACATAGCAGGCCGTTCTTATGGGCACAGACATAGCAGGCCGTTCTTATGGGCACAGACATAGCAGGCCGTTCTTATGGGCACAGACATAGCAGGCCATTCTTATGGGCACAGACATAGCAGGCCGTTCTTATGGGCACAGACATAGCAGGCCGTTCTAATGGGCACAGTTATAGCAGGCCGCTTGAATGGGCACAGACGTAGCAGGCCAATCCTGGGTTGCGGATCATTATTATATTATCATAACATGGTATTTATATAGCGCCATTCTATTCCGCAGCGCTTTACAAGGGTATCGCGGGTAGAGGTCCCTAGAAATCGTAGATCCTCAGGGCATCCTGTGACATAGGACCCCTACACACCAACCCTTTTAGACAGTGTAAGCCGTGTGAATAACCTGAACCAGGACCGGCAGTCCCTAAATGCCCAGCAGGCAAAATAGTGGTATACCAGCCGTAGCACATACAGGCTGAACCTGGTCCAGTGATGATAGTGCTCATGAATCACGACATACAGCGTGATTAATTTAAAACTGAGAAGGCATGCACATGAAGCTGCAGACCTGTTTGAGAATTCGTCACCAGTATATGTCCCACCAGCATGCCATCTGAAAAGAAATAGAGTCAGCATAGACTGGTCTCTCATATCAATCTGAGCCAGAGATAGGTCTGCTTAGCTTTTTAAATACGCCCAGGATAGTGAGTATCTTACTAGAGTAGTCTGGTCTCTGTCTCCATGGATGGACCATGTACATAAATACCGAAGCATAGGGACTGGTGGTTAACCATAATTTTGCAATATAAAAATTTCACGTGTCCTTGCATCATATAGATCCAACAAAAGATGATCCACGTGTTCCTTCAGCCAGCATGTAATTACACAACAGACTGATGTCTTGCTATACAGGGGATTTGAACTCATGGATGAAAATCCCCAGTGCAAGTCTGTAACCACTGAGCCACCATACATGTGCTTAGGCTATATCTAATAGGAGGTAGATAATAAGAGGAGAGTAGTGAAGAAAACAATGGACACATACCTTAGTGCAAAAAAGAAAGTCACATCAATGAAAGCATACAAATACCATGCAGAAAATATGCAAAGTGAGAATCCAAGAGAAAAGCCTGGAATAATCACTTACAAATATCAATGTGAACTAAAATATGAATGTAGTCCAGATACTCACAGAAATAGTGAGCTACCTGACTTCTGGCTCTGTATGTGCCCTGTTACAGAGCCAGACCCCAGTGGGGAAGAAAAACTCTGTGTCCGACCACCCTGGGAGGAAGAGGGGGCGCGTTTAGCAGGCGCACCCTCCTCTATCTGGTCGGATGCACGTGGATCCAGGGGGGAGCCGCATGGCGAGGTGGCCATGTGCGTGAGCGATCCGGGCCGCCGGGTACTCGCGCCTGACCGCGAGATACCCCGCGCGCCGGCAGACTCACCCTGGAGCACGGGGAATCAGAGGAGTTAGCCAAAAGCTAGTCTCCTGGAACCCCAAGCTAAGCGTCCATAGTCCGCGGTGAGGGTTAACCGCGGGGTGTTAGAGAGTGGGGTTGGGAGAAGAACGAAGGGGTTAACTGCCTGAATCCCTGGGAAACACCCCACAAAAAACACCACAATGAGAGGGGGCCACCCCAAGGAAACAGGGAAGCCCAGAGACAGTAACAAAGGGGGGGGGTATTAACCCCAAAACCACACAATATGAAAAAATAACCAAACAAAAACATAAAATAAATAGCTAGATATAGGAAGAAAAGTACAAACAAATATAATATACAAGATGTATATATAAAAAAATAAATAAATACATATATAAATATATAATATGAAAAATAAAATATAAAATGTAAAAAATATAAATCCATAAAAAAATATAATATGATCACTAGAGTAACAAATATAAATAATAGATAAGTCAATCAAATCCCAGAGCCACCAACTAATAATAGCAGGAGGCAGAGGTACTCTGACCTGTACTGATGCGGAGCAGCAAAGAAAGAGGAAATGATGCATGGGGAGGGGAGTTTTATAGTACCTAACTTTTTTCTGATTGGTTGTTTTCTGTGCTGCTGTGGAGTTCTAGTAAAGAGAGACTTAAGCAAATACGAAGCCTCCTGTCATGTTATAAAATTGTGTTTTGTGTTTGCTGGTACAGTAACCGATACAGTAATCTGCAAGATGGTAACTCTCGAGAGAAGGTTCTATAGATGAGGCAGGGTTAAATGCAAAATTGATGGTCAGTAGACTACACACAGATAATTTGCTATGTTTCATTTACCTATAAATCCGTCAAGACGCCCAAATTGCCCTTTGAAAATTACGGTAATATTTTAAAAGTTAGCTTCTAATCTAGAAATAAAATAGTCACGTCTACTATGGTTTTATTTGTTTTGTCCCAAATATGATTTTATCTGGGTTTTTTTTTCTGATTTTATCTGTTTAGTGCTTTTTCAAATTTAAAAAAACTTAAATTTAAATTTAATTTAAAGCCACAAAAAAGTTTTTTTTGGTTTTTTTAAACAAATTGATTGGCTAAAAACACCTTGGGGCGGAAGCCTCTTTAGCTGGGGTTCTCTTGGTGGTTTCTCAGAAGAGATAATTTGGGATGGTTGCTAATATCTGTGGAAAGAGCTTGTGCCTGAGGAGCTCTAGCCAAATGCTGCCTTTCACATTGAAAGTATTTGTATCTCTTAGTGTGTGTGTATTCCTGTGGGCGAGATTTGGAGGCGGGCTTGACGAGGACCCAGACTTTGAGCTGTGTTAGGGGCCCCAACATTTCTGGTGGCGGTTCTGAGGGGGACATTGGGTTGGGGATTATAATATATATAATGAGAGGACAGACAATGGTCAAACATGATGCCCTCACTCATGGACAATTTAAATTGGTAACAAGTCTGGGCAGATGGGACTTTATTCACCTACAAGGTTTAATGGACATTGCACATTTAAATTTTTACAAAAACTAAAAAACAAACAAGCAAAAAAGGCGCTAATAGTGCAAAGTATTAATATAAATATTGAGATAATAAAGGTAGAGCAGCACCTAAGAGTGTACAAGCTCACAAAACACCATATAAAGAATACAATTAAAACATTCAATATGACATATGTGCAAAAAAAGTGAATTTGTCAAAAAAACAATATAAAAGTAATAACTTACAAAAAAAGGGATATATATATAAAGGGATATATACATTCCTTTTTTTGTAAGTTATTACTTTTTAGATAATTTTTTCACAAATTCACTTGCAATTTTGCACATATGTCATATTGAATGTGCTTATATCGTATATACACTTCCTTTTGCACTATTTCTATTAGAGATGTCGCGAACATAAAATTTTCCGTTCCCGAACGGCGAACGCGAATTTCCGCAAATGTTCGCAAACGGGCGAACCGGGCGAACCGCCATAGACTTCAATAGGCAGGCGAATTTTAAAACCCACAGGGACTCTTTCTGGCCACAATAGTGATGGAAAAGTTGTTTCAAGGGGACTAACACCTGGACTGTGGCATGCCGGAGGGGGATCCATGGCAAAACTCCCATGGAAAATTACATAGTTGATGCAGAGGCTGGTTTTAATCCATAAAGGGCATAAATCACCTAACATTCCTAAATTGTTTGGAATAACGTGCTTTAAAACATCAGGTATCGATCAGGTAGTGTAAGGGTTATGCCGCTTCACAGTGACAGACCAAACTCCCCGTTTAATGCACCGCAAACAACCGCAAACAGTCCATTTGCACAACCGCAAACTCCCCATTTGCACAAGGTTGGATACCAAGCTAGCCATGTCCCGTTCCTTGTCCTCACTGATGTCATTGAAGGTCTCTTCCTCCACCCAGCCACGTACAACACCAAGGGTCCCTGAAAGGTGACAACAAGCCCCCTGGGACGCCTGCTGTGTTTGGTCTTCCACCTCCTCAAAGCCACCTTCCTCCTCTGACTCCTCTTCTTCAGACTCCTCTCTCTGTGTTGCCTCTCTCTGCGTTATTCTAAGGTGTGTTAAGTAGTACTATTCCTATCAGTTTATTCCCTGTTACGTCCCCTATCAGGGGACGTGTATATGGCATCTATTTTAGGAACCGGGAGATGGAAAAAGATGCTTGGTCGGTCCTCCTACTTCAAATTTGGGGCACTGCGCGTGCAATCTAATGTGCCACCAGATAGGAGTGGTGTGTTAAGTAGTACTATTCTTATCAGTTTAATCTCTGTTACGTCCCCTATCAGGGGACGTGTATATGGCATCGATTTTAGGAATCGGGAGATGGAAAAAGATGCTTGGTTGGTCCTCCTACTTCAAATTTGGGGCACTGCGCATGTAATCTAATGTGCCACCAGATAGGAGTGGTGTGTTAAGTAGTTCTATTCTTATCAGTTTAATCCCTGTTACGTCCCCCTCATCAGGCCTTTTTTAGTTGAATGTATCGCCCACTGTCAGTCCCTTCGGGATCCATCCCTCATTCATCTTAATAAAGGTGAGGTAATCTAGAATTTTTTGACCTAGGCGACTTCTCTTCTCAGTGACAATACCTCCTGCTGCACTGAAGGTCCTTTCTGACAGGACACTTGAAGCGGGGCAGGCCAGAAGTTCTATCGCAAATTGGGATAGCTCAGGCCACAGGTCAAGCCTGCACACCCAGTTGTCAAGGGGTTCATCGCTACTCAGAGTGTCGATATCTGCAGTTAAGGCGAGGTAGTCTGCTACCTGTCGGTCGAGTCGTTCTCTGAGGGTGAACTCCAAAGGGCTGTGGCGATGCGTAGGACTTAAAAAGCTCCGCATATCCTCCATCAACAACACGTCTGTAAAGCGTCCTGTCCTTGCCGGCGTGGTCGTGGGAGGAGGACGATTACTTTCACCTCTTCCCCCGTTGTGCTGTGACATCACCCTTATACGCTGTGTAAAGCATACTTTTTAATTTATTTTGGAACTGCTGCATCCTTTCCGACTTGCGGTAATTCGGTAACATTTCAGGCACTTTCTGCTTATACCGGGGGTCTAGTAGCGTGGACACCCAGTACAGGTCGTTCTCCTTCAGCCTTTTTATACGAGGGTCCCTCAACAGTCACGACAGCAGGAAAGACCCCATTTGCACAAGGTTGGATGCCGAGCAACTCATGTCCCGTTCCTCGTCCTCAGTGATCTCACTGAAGGTATGTTATTCCCCCCAGCCACGTACAACACCACGGGTACCAGATAGGTGACAATGAGCACCCTGGGATGCCAGTTGTGGTTGGTCCTCCTCCTCCTCCCACGACCACGACACCTGACTGTGGGCAGATGAGCAGGAACTGCTCAAGGCGAGAGACGGAGTGGCGGATGGTTGAGTGGTGGGAAGGAGGACAGCAGTGGTTGAAGTGGCTGAAGATGCTGGACCAGGAGGAGGATGGCAGCTTTGAGTTTGTGTGCTGCTTGTACTCATGTGTTGATCCCATAGGCGTTTGTGATGTGCGATCATGTGCCTTTGCAAAGCAGTTGTACCTAGGTGGGTGTTGGACTTCCCACGACTCAGTTTCTTTTGGCACAGGTTGCAAATGGCATCGCTGTTGTCAGAGGCAGACACACAAAATAAATGCCACACTGCTGAGCTCTGCAATGACGGCATTCTGGTGGTGGCAACAGCATGCGTTGATTGGCGTGCTGTCTGGCTGACCCCGGGTGCCGATGCATGCTGTCTGATTGTGCCACTAGCTCCTTGCGATGACCTCCCCCTGCTTCCAACTCGTCTCCTCGTCCTCTCTGTCTCCCCTTCTGAACTTTCCCCCTGTTCTTCTTCTCTTCTAGCGGGCACCCACGTGACATCCACGGACGCATCGTCATCATCAACCGCTTCACTTGTATCTGACAACTCAGCAATGGAAGCAGCAGCGGGTACAACATCATCATCATCACACTGTACGTCCATGTGTGTGATGCTGCCTGACTGAGACATATCCCTGTTATCTACATCCTCTGGCAATAATCGTTGCGCATCACTCATTTCTTCCAACTGATGTGTAAATAACTCCTCTGACAGATCAAGTGAAGCGGCTATGGTGCTAGTGTTGGTGGTGGCGGCAGGCGGGCGAGTGGTAACTTGAGAGGTGCCCGAAGCTAAGCTGGAGGAGGATGGTGCGTCAAGGTTCCGAGCGGAAGCTGTAGAAGATTGGGTGTCCTGTGTTAGCCAGTCAACTATGTCCTCAGAACTTTTCGAGTTCAGGGTACGTGGCCTCTGAACACTGGGCATTATTCTAGGGCCAAAGGGAATCACAGCACCACCACCACGATGGCCCCTGCGGGGTGGCCTGCCTCTGCCTGTCATTTTTTTTTGATTAGTGGTACTATGCGTGCAAGCTAGTGTGACAACAGATATGAGTGGAACTGTGCACTGGCAGAAGTTGGCAGAGTAGACGCTGTAGGCCTGACACACACGCTTGCAGACAACTAAGTGCTATTCAATCTATTACAGTCAAAAAATTTTTTTTTTTAAATGTACACTACTGTTACACCAGATATGAGTTGCACTGGTGTGACACTGTGCCCTGGCAGGCCCTGAAACGCACACATGTGAAGGAAACTGACTGCTCTTATTTCACAGTCAAATTTCTAGTTTTTTTTAATGTACACTACTGTTACACCAGATATGAGTTGCACTGGTGTGACACTGTGCCTTGGCAGGCCCTGAAACGCACACGTGTGAAGGAAACTGACTGCTATTATTTCACAGTCAAATTTCAATTTTTTTTTAATGTACACTACTGTTACACCAGATATGAGTTGCACTGGTGTGACACTGTGCCCTGGCAGGCCCTGAAACGCACACGTGTGAAGGAAACTGACTGCTATTATTTCACAGTCAAATTTCTATTTTTTTTTTTAATGTACACTACTGTTACACCAGATATGAGTTGCACTGGTGTGACACTGTGCCCTGGCAGGCCCTGAAACGCACACATGTGAAGGAAACTGACTGCTCTTATTTCACAGTCAAATTTCTAGTTTTTTTTAATGCACACTACTGTTACACCAGATATGAGTTGCACTGGTGTGACACTGTGCCCTGGCAGGCCCTAAAACGCACACGTGTGAAGGAAACTGACTGCTATTATTTCACAGTCAAATTTCTATTTTTTTTTAATGTACACTACTGTTACACCAGATATGAGTTGCACTGGTGTGACACTGTGCCCTGGCAGGCCCTGAAACGCACACGTGTGAACGAAACTGACTGCTATTATATTGCAGTCAAAAAAGTTTTTGGTTTTTTTTTTTAAATGCAAGCTTTTGTGACACCAGATATGAGTGGTGGCACTGGGCAAGTGGGCACAGTATACGCTGTGAGCTTGACACACACGCTGGCAGGCAGGCAACTGCAATTAGATTACACAGGAAAAAAAAAAGCAGACTGATGTTCTAGCCCTAAAAAGGGCTTTTTGGGGTGCTGTCCTTACAGCAGAGATCAGATGAGTCCTTCAGGACTGTAGTGGACACTGAATACACTAGCCTAGCTATCGATTTCCCTATTAAATCAGCAGCAGCTACACTGTCCCTCCTCTCACTAAGAATGCAGCTTCCGAATGAATCTAAAATGGATGGTGTCCAGGAGGTGGGAGGGTCTGGGAGGGAGCATCTGGCATCAGTCTCCCTCCAGCCCCTCTGATTGGAGGCGACCCCTTCCGTTTTTTTGACCGAAACGTATCTCTACTACTGCATTCCATTCTATTCTCTAGTCTAACACATTCTTTTTCTATCTTTTATCTTCTTTTCCTATACGCCTCGTGACGAATACAGACTCTGAAGTGTGTAATGGCAACCTTTTTTGTATTAATTCTGATTAATATACGCACCTACTTTTTATATGCCATTCTCATGAGCTTTGATTCATGACAGAGTAATATATATGGATGATGCTAGGGGAGTCTGCATATTTACTTTTTTTAATTTATTTATTTTTATTTGTTTTATTTTATATTTTTGTTGTGCAGGTCGTTACAACAGTGCCTGTCTTGCAGGCACAACAGCATTTGCAGGCTCAATCAACATTGTTAAACAGAGATTGTGACATGTTTTGCTTGCACAGTTTTTGGTAATTAATGTGAGAGTGTGTGAGGTTTTTCATGCTGTATATAGATTAGTTTGTGTAAGGTAAAGCTATATAAACGTTAAGAACAAGCTATTCTGGGCATCAACATAATCAGTAAGATTGGTCTTAAAGCTGAAGTTAGAGTGGGAGATTATCCTTGCCATCTACAGTGTGGGTGAGCATGTGTAAGGCATAATATACTTAAGATTAACAGTGTCCACTTTAGGGTTGTCAGAGTCCATGCTGCCGGTAAGCTTCAGTAGATGGGCTGGTGGGTGCGTGATATGCAGGCCTCAGCCAATACCTCGTGCATACCATAGTGGGGGGTCGGGTTCCAGGCCGGCTTTGACAGTGCCTCTCCGATGTGTGGGAGCGTGTGTTGCGTTGCTTGTGGTGCAGACGATGTTTTCAGCGTGACATTACCCCTTCCCTTTGGCTCCGGGCTGTAAAGGGAGCTAGTGCCCTCTGCCCGTGGATCCTCCTCCGTTGTGAGGCTGGATCGCGGGTCCCCGGGGTTTCCAGCTTGCGGTCTTCCCTGCGGGTGGTCGGACTGCGGCCTGGAGATTTCTCCAGTTGGGCCCCCGGCCCAGAAGAGGGACAGGTATCCGCTGGTACTCTGCAGGTAGGTTCCGTCTTGGGAGGGGTAGGCAGGGGTCTATGCTTAGCAATGCGGTCCCAGAAGGCTTTGCAGATAGCGTCAAACCGGGCCTCAAAGGCCTCCCTCCAGCTCTGATCCGTCTGGCTTGATGGGTCTTGCTGAGGTTGCACTGTGGCGGCCATCTTGTGGGTGTCGCGTGGCTCACCAAGATTTCCCAGTTCGGCCTCTTGGTTCTGGCGTTGTGGTGCTTGTTCCAGTGCCCTGTGCGGACCGGGATATCCCCCACCGGTCCAAAGGGGGGGGGGGGGTAGGAGGTAGGAGGTTTGAGGTGTCTGTGAGCCTGTTCTCTAGCGAGGAGAGCGGCCGCCTCTCCCCGCTTCGATCCCTGGTAGGCCTCAGCAGGTTTTTAGGGTTCCCGGCTAGTGTCAGGCATGCTTCGGGTGTCAAAGGGTTCCCCCGGGTATCCCCTCCTCGCTTATTCTCCTCCAGAAAGTGGACGTGCCGGATTTCTGGGGTTTTCCCCCAAAAAATAGCAGTTTTGGTCAGGAGCTTGGGTCCTGCACGTCTGCTCAGCCTGGAAGCTAGGCTCCGCCCCTTGCATATTTACTTTTTATTCCAATTTTACAAAAATACCTGACAGAATAGACAAATGGGCTCAAATTGAGGTATACCTTGAGAAGTTAGCATTAATGTTACCGGTACAAACTGTCATCAATGTGAAGTATGGTATTGCATGTCTTCTTAATACCTTGACTTACTAGATGTCTGTATAATGTGTTACTTCTTGTACTTCCTGTCAGCCAAAAATAAAGAAATAAACAAATAAAAAAATAAATCGTTATAACTACTTTTCATCAAACTTTTCTTCAAATTTGGGACTTGGGGTCATTTGCATTCGTAACTGGAAAGAATATATGATTTTTATTTTTAAATAATTTGCTTTAGAATTATTTATTTACAGTTAGGTTTTTCTTTTTACTTTGTAATGTTTACATTTTGCTAAAAATGTTAGATAATTTATCCTGTTTTTTTTCTTCTTTACCAAGCACAAAACATATATTCACTTTATGCATGTTTTTATTTATTTCTATTTTTTTTTATAGTTTTCTTACCAGCTTTGTCTTTTTTACAACTCCTGCAGGAGTTGTCTCAATTTTTCTAATATGAAATGTATTTACTTATTCCAATTCCGAGGCCCAGTATGGCCACTATTACACAAAATTTGATTCCAGATATAAAGGGCAACAGTTCAGCAGTGCTATTATGGATGATAATAATAATAGCAATGATAACAGTAATAAGCAAAATTATCCACAATTCAATGAAACATTTTTTACATTAGTTCCAAAAATGAAGCACATTCGTCTTCAGAGAAGAATTTCCTTGACTTCCACGATAATCACTTTCCCTGCACTATTTCCTCAGCAATTTCTTTCAGCTCCACCTAACCAGTATAATTACATGAGCTGGTACATCGGCTTAAGCTGATTGCATTAATTAAAAATGTATTTCAATATACTTTGTGCATGATTCAATTACTCCCGCCTGCACTTTGAATAGAATACGATGATTTTTTTTGCAAGTATCTCACTATTTAATTGATGGTACGTGACAATTTAACACACTATATACTGCATATCCATTCAATTAAATCAGTGGATTGGATGCGTTTTCTGTGATATCCAGTTGCATATTTCACCACTGCTTCCTGCTGTGTGCTGTTTGCAATGTATATACAGCAAACGATCTATCTACAGAAAATGTGGACAATATGTGGCCTTTCAGGTGTTGAAGAATGACAATTCCCATGATCATCTACCAACGTGTGCAACTCTTAAAAGAAAACTATAGATATCAAAACAATTGTAGCTTAATGAAGCCGTTTTAGTGCATATATCATGCCCCTGCAGTCTCACTGCTCAATTCGCTACCATTTAGGAGTGAAATAACTTATTTTTCTGTTTATGCAGCCCTAGCCACACCTCCCTTGGCTGTGACTCACACAGCCTGCATGAAAAACATGTGACAAGAAAAAGGAAAAAACCGAAGGTACAAAAATAATGTGAATCACCAAAGTGATAATATGTAAATGAATACAAACTGGGATTATGTAGAAATGTAAGAATTCAAAATAGTATCTGTAAAAAATACATAAACAATATATAGGGTAATATTGTTAAAGACCACTTGGAGATATGGGTGGTAGAGAACTACATGCAATAACATTGTTACTTTTTATACAATCTGCACTATCTATTTTCTTTTCTCTATTTGGAGTGCATTAGAAGATTTGCTGCCACCTTATATTGAGATTCATCGCTGGAGGTCTCTGATATTTTCCAGTTCCCTAATACAGAGGGAGATATGCCTGATTTCATCTTACCTTTGTGAGTTCTCTACCACCCATATCTCCAAGTGGTCTTTAACAATATTACCCTATATATTGTTTATGTATTTTTTACAGATACTATTTTGAATTCTTACATTTCTACATAATCCCAGTTTGTATTCATTTACATATTATCACTTTGGTAATTCACATTATTTTTGTACCTTTGTTTTTTTCCTTTTTCTTGTCACTGTTGTTTTTTTGAGTGTTTATAAGGGTACACTTATAAACCTAGGATACTGTGTGCACTATAGTACTGACGGTTAACTTTTTGCTTTTCTCTGCATGAAAAACATGGTTTCATGTTCAATCAGATTTTAACTTACTTTAGAAGGTTTTTTTTAATCTCCTGGTCTAAAAATTGAACTTTAATCACACACAAGAGACTTCTGCAGTTTCTAGCAGGCTATCAATAAAGCAGGAGATAAGAAATTCTAACTTAGACTGTGCAATAAAGGAAGTTTAAACAGATCTCTCTTTATATTAAGTGTTTAGGAAGGCTATATAAGTCCCATGCAGGAAGGGGTGACTAGGGCTACATAAACTAAGTGATTTACCTCCTAAATGGCAGAGAATTGAGCAGTGAGACTGCCGGAACATGATCTATACACCAAAACGGCTTCATTAAGCTAAAGTTGTTTTGGTGACTATAGTGTCCCTTATAAGCTATCAGAGCTTCAATTGAGATGTTGTCCACCAGCAGTTGAAGAGGAATACATTGTTAACACCTGGTCTAAGAACTGTAGTTGGAATTGAGTGACCTAAGAGACGATTGGGACACCTTACTTCTTTCCACTTTATTTCTCCCTACTGACTTCCTCTTACCTGTACTTCTTTTTTTCTCAACACATACATAGACGCCTATTCCCCGACAAGGATATGCTCATATACCGACCACTATCTAAAGCATCACGATATCTGGGGTCTTTTGCTGAATTCTCATGTACCTACTATTTCCAGTTGATTATACTACTAAAGACTATTAAGATTAAGTGCCAACATTTTTGTTCATGTAACATGAACATACTTTCTTTTCTGGATCATGGTAATCTGGTCATCTGTGATCTGTATAAATATGTGTAAATCAAAGTAGATCATCTGGGCAAACTCTCATACTTGGTCACTAGAGTGAATTTGAAATTAATTTTACATTTTATTCCAAAATTACTGAACTGACAACATAACTGACTCCAATTTAAAACATTTTAAATTAAAATGCAATATGAATTCCTGACAATTTACACTTAAGTAAAAAAGCAACTTTTGTTAAAATCTCCTAATCTTTCTCCTGCACATTAAAGTCTTGATTTAATATTGCTGGATAAACTGTTCAAATAATTTAATATTTTTGGATAAACATTGAAAAAAAATTTTTTTCAAATAGTAAAATATCAAAAACTACATTATATATTACAAATATATAAAAATATAAAAATAATTTTCATAATTTTAACCAATTTTAAAAGTGTATTCTAAAATATTAAATAATTTGAAAAGCATATTCAAAAATATTAAATGGAGGCTTACATTTTATATTCTTTAGTTATTTTAACCATACAGCTGGTGGCTCTCAAACTAGCAATAGGCAGCATTCCATGGGACGATCAAAATGTGTTCAGCACTGGAGATGTTTGGAGAGCAACCATAATATTTATAGTGAGGAGTTAAAAGTGCATTTCATTTTCTCATTTTTAAAGCCATAAGCTGCTAGAATTCAGAGATAACAGAACTTCTATTTTGACAGCCAAAAAAACTGAATAAAAAAATTGTAATTATGAGAATCTACTGATTTGTGCTTTGCCATAAGTGAGAAATATAATAAATCCTCAATAAACCAACACTTGTACATTCTTTTGTTTAATAGGCGGCCACGTTACTTGTAGTATACAATGGATTAAACCTTTTTTGAGCGTTAAAAAAGAAATATAAAGGCGATAACAACATGTTAAAATACATCTTTATATATCTTTGATCATTGATCATATGTTCTGTATTGCAGGCATCCCAACTGTCCCAGTTGTGGAGGGACAGTCTCTGTTTTCCAGGTCCTGTTCCACTGTCCTGATTTTGGGACACGAGGGAACTCTCCCCAGGCAGCACACCTTTAGATGTGGTTACACTGTGCTGCTGGCACTAAGGTCATGCACAGAGCACTTCAGTAGAGTTCTCTGCATTGTCTTGTGTAAAACGGTCAATAAGCCTGGCGTGCATTGACAACAGTCTGACACGACACGTGGGCGTACCCACCCATTATGGGCACTGACAGTGATGCATCACTGGTGGCTCCAACTCGAGCATTGGCAAACCTGTTCCAAACCTAAATTGTCTCGGCCAATAAAATCTATCCAAATACTGGTAGGAACTTCTGCATTAGTGATATCTTATGAGAAAGTCCAACTGCTGGGAACCTGGGGGCCTAGGTAAGTGTCAAACCATTTGATAATAGTTTGATTGTTTCCCAGGTGATGATCTCAGGAGTCTCTGCTACAGCACTCTGATGGAGCATTTTCCCTTATCAGTGGTATTTAGCCTGCTATAATAATGATTCCCTCCTCAGGACTTATAAAGGCTGAAGGATATTAACCTGTACCCTATGTTTATGACAGATATAGGAAATTGGGGAAAATTGGTTAATTTCAGTTAGATGATTTCTAATACTAACCTGGACCCCTTGCACAACTTAAATATCATGATCTAAGGTCAGTATACAGTTCTAGTGACCATGTGTAACTGTAAAATCTTTTATATATACCAATGTAATACAACACACAGCAGACAGAATTTATGAGCAGCAGTTTGAATAATTGTTACTCTTTTTCTTCTCTCATTCTGCCTTTGAATGCTTGAAAAGTGAATCACGTCATCTCTGGTATAGTATGTTCTCTAAGAATCACAGCATTGGGCACATCAGTTATTAATCAATGTCACAGGCTATTCTGCAAGCAGTACCTATGGTACCTTTATTCCACTTGTAATTTCCTTCTTATTGGTTGTCTTTCAACCTTTAGATATCGTACCATCATCTTCTCAAAAACTTTCTTTTTCCAATATTTTCCATCTTTTTAAAAATGTATTATCTGTTATTAACATTTCCCAGAATAACTCACCACTACTGTGAAATTAATACACCTTCCTCATTTTTGAACAGAACCAACATATAACTAAACACACTATCCTTTAATTAAAAATACTGTTAACAACTCAAGATGGATGCCCTCTACTTGCATCAGATTACACCCAATCCTTCCTTATTTATTTATGTGTTTATATTTTTATTTATAAAATATTTTACCAGGAAGGATACATTCTCTTGTTTTCAAGTATGTCCTTGGTCCACAAAACATTACATTGATACAACAGGGTACAATAAAATACAAAACCAATATTAATACACAATATATAAAAAATGTAACATAGAACAGGTAAGAAATATATAATAAAGCATGAGAGGTGCATTCTGTTTTGAGACATGTAGAGAGGGATCTCTTAAAGTATTTTAGGCTTGGGGAAGATTTGAAAGTGTGCGGGAGGTCGTTCCATAATTGCGCTGCTCTGTAGGAAAAGGAGGATCGGGCTGCTTTCTTTTTGTATTGAGATAGACTAAATAAAATGCTGGTACTGGATGGGAGATTATAGGAGGTGGGAAAGGCTGGGGAGAACATTCTGCTCAAGTAGGGTGGGAGCTTCCCAGAAAAGCTCTTAAACACAAGGCTGGAAAGATGAAGGGTGCATTTGAATTCCAGCGACAGACAGTTTAGTTCTTTTAGCATGTCACAATGGTCATGTAATCACATTGAAGTACAAAGCGGCAGAACAAGTTATACAATGTAGGGATGTGCATGGGCAAAAAATTCAGTTTGGAAATTTGGGTAAGTAAAAAATGTGTCTGCTTTGGCAATTCGTACCAATGACATTCGATTTGGTACTGATGAACGTCGTCACTTCGGAACTTTGGACATTCGTAAGCACCTGAATGTCCGAATGGCATGAATGTACATTCGGAACAAAACAAATTGCACATGTCTTATTTATATATTCTACATAATAATTGACTAAGGATGTTTGTCCGATGCAGTCTTGTACAGTAGAGACTGAGAGAGACTGCATGGGACAAACATCCCATGCCAGGCTGCGAGGGAGCAAAGTACTTACTGTGCCCTCGCACATCCTTCAGGGTCCGCTGGCAGCCGCGATGTGACGCGTACAAGATATGACATCATTGAACAAAAGGAATTAGCCTATTGGTCAAGATTCCTTTAATCATTCACATAATTTTCCCTCCCTCTTGTTTCTCTCTCTTGTTTTGCCACTTTACAGAAATCCGAATCACTTTGGCACTTCGGTGCTTCAGAGCTTTGGCACTTCCATACTACCGAACTTCGGTGCTTTGGACATTCGTAAGCATCCAAATGGCATGAAATTCGTACGAATATACATTTGGAACTAAAAAGATTGCACATGTCTAATACAATGTATTAAGTTTATTAAGGTGGGTTTGCAGAGTAGATTCATAAACTACATCCCCATAATCAATGATTGGCATCAGCAATTGCTGTACAATCTTTTCCTTTACTGTAGGGCTTAGGCAGGATTTGTTTCTGTACAGGGCACCTAGTTTTGGATAAAGTTTAGATGCAAGTTTTTCCTATGTGAAGGCCAAAAGATTGAAAGAGTGGACTGCGGACAGTGTGCTATTTGATTTTGTTTTGATGCATAGATGGGAATTTAGTAATTTGTGTAATTTAGGTAATGTTCCAACCATGTCATTTCCCAAATTATTAAAAATCAACATGGGGCGTATATACATGTATTTAGTATATTTTACAGAAGTGATGTTTACAGTCTTTGCTAGGGAAATAAAAGGAGTTAAATTACTGTGTTAATGCAGCCCTAGTCACACCTCCCTAGATATGACTTGCACAGCCTTCCTTAACACTTCTTGTAAAGAGTCATCTAATGTTTACACTTCCTTTTTTGCAAATGCTGTTTAAGTTAGAATTTCCTATCTTATTATTATTTGTATTGGTATTTATATAACGCTAGCATTTTCCGTAGCGCTTTGCAATATTATCAGAGGGGTAGATTTAACAATAAATTAGACAAATACAAAAAACAGGAACAATACGTTGAAGAGGACCCTGCTCAAACAAGCTTACAATCTATAGGAGGTGGGGTATAAAACACATTAGGACAGGAGATAGCAATCAAACAAGGTGGGAGTGAAGCAGAGCTGGAGGAGAGCATAGAGCACTGCACTTTAGGAGAGAGCAAGAGGCAGATATGTGAGGTAAAGGTTATCCAAGGAGGCCGTAAGCTTTCCTGAAGAGATGGGGTTTGAGGCACTTTTTAAATGATTGAAGACTAGGAAAGAGTCTGATGGGGGTAGACAGGCTATTCCAAAGAAAAGGAGCCACCCGCGAGAAGTCCTACTTGCGTGAGTTAGCCATATGGGTGCGAGCAGCGGACAGGGGCTGGTCATGGGCAGAGCGGAGAGACTGAGAAGGGGCATACCTGCGGATAAAAAGATATATAGGAGGGGCTAGAATTGGTCAATGCTTTATAGATGTGGATGGGTACTTTGAATTGACTCCTATAGGATACAGGAAGCCAATGTAAGGACTGACAGAGGGGTGAGGTGTGAAAGGAGCGACTGGAGAGGAAAATCAGTCTGGCGGCAGCATTCATTACAGACTGTAGTGGGGCAATGTGGCTTCTGAGAAGACCAATTAGGAGAGAGTTATATTAATCCATGCGGGAAATTACTAGAGCATAAACACACTCCTTAGTAGTATCTTGTGTAAGAAAGGGGCAGATACAGGCTATGTTTTTAAGGTGGAATCGACAGGTTTTGGTGGAAGACTGGATGTGAGGCTCAGAGGTGAGGCCAGAGTCAAGTATAACACCAAGAAAGCAGGCTTGTAATGATCGGCTGATGTGGGTACCACCAACCTGAAGGGAGAGAAAGAGAGGACAATCAATAGTATGAGGAGGACAGACAATTTCAGTTTTAGGGAGATTGAGTTTCAGAAAGCGGGAGGAAAGCCAATCAGAGATGGAAGAAAGTCAAGCAGTGACACGTTGCAGGACGAGAGATATATCTGGGTGTCATCTGTGTACAGGTGGTATTGGAATCCAAATGAGGTAGTAAGTTGCCAAGAGAGGCAGTATAAAGAGAAAATAGAAGTGGACCAAGAACAGAGCTTTGGAGGACTCCAACCGACACAGGACGAAGAGCTAATTAGAAAAGGAGACGCTGAATGAGCTTTGGGAGAGATAAGAGGAAAACCATGAGAGGACAGAGTCACAGAGACCGAGTGATAGAAGAGTTTGAAGAAGGAGAGTATGATCAATGGTGTCAAAGGCAGCACAGAGGTGAAGAAGAATTAGTATGGAGTAGTAGCTTTTGGATTTAGTTGCGATTAGATTGTTAGTAACTTTGATAAGAGCAGTCTCGTTAGAGTGGAGGGGGCGGACGCCAGACTGAAGAGGGTCAAGGAGAGAGTTGGTATTGAGGAAGCAAACCAAGCAGGTTAAGACAAGTCTTTCCAGAAGCTTTGAGGAAAAAGGGAGCAGGGATATGATTGTTAGATGGGGAGGATGGGTCAAGACATTTTTTTTAAAGATAGGTACTAAAGTAACATGTTTAAGGGCAGCAGGGACAATGTCAGAAGAGAGAGAGCAGTTGAAGATATGTGTTAGGGAAGCCACAAGACAAAAGGAGAGAGATCTGATAAGGTGAGATGAGGCAGGATCAAGCGGCAAGTGGTGGTGCGAGAGGAAAAGAAAAGTGCAGCCACCTCTTGTAACCCGGGAGAAAGTCTGAAGGGTAGGAAAGACATGATCCAGATGTGGTTGGGAAAGAGAGTGGCAAGGTTTGGAGAATTCTTTCCTTAGCTGTTCAGTCTTGTCGGTAAAGTACAGAAAACCACAAACAGAATCGGGATACGGTTGTATAATCTATAGAGAGAACATATAAAAACAAAATAGTGTAATACAGTATGCACAATAGATCTTGCGCTGTTAATAAATGCACTCATGAGATAGCGTAGAAATAAGCGCTCACAAGGTGCCTCCCCTGATGATGTGGGGGGCTAGTAGTCCCCTTGCCAATGCGAGATAGTCAATGGTACACGGGACTCCAGGTAGATGATGGTGAAAATCTAATTATTTTATTTGTTTAAAAGGTGAAAAACATGATAAGAATAAAAATTAAGAATGAAGCGATAGGACCTATCGCTTCATTCTCATTCTTATTTTTTTTTTTTTAAATAATAAGTTACATCTGATTGAAAATAAAACCATTTTGCTTTCAGAAAGACTGTGTCAGTCACAATCAGGGGATGTGTGGCTAGGGCTATATAAATAGGGTCAAAAGTGATTTCACTTCTAAATGGCACAGAATTAAGCTGTGAAACTTCAGAGGCTTTATCGATACACCAAAACTGCTTTATTAAGCTAAAGTTGTTTTGCTTACTATTGTATCCCTTTAATTGCCGTCCGGATTTTGTTCCCTGGTGTTTTCCGAAGCTCAGAACACTAGGGAAGTCTCCCCAGACAGCACAGTGTGATGTCTCCCCAGACAGCACAGTATTGCTCTGCATATCTAATGACCGAACAGTGTATACTCTGTATATTTTTCTGAAATTTGAATACATAAAGATAAAAAAAAAAAGACATATGTATGCTAGCAGGTGAACTTTTATGACGAAGTTCGATTCAAATTGAATTTCTAACAGGGTTATCATACCATTTAAAAATAAAAACGTTGTCTGTCTGTCTGTCTGTATATCTATTTGTGGGATTTTTTAGAGAATAAATGGTAGTGTCATCTTAAATGGTGCAATGTTTTAAAGATGTGGGAATCGTCATGGAAACCGGTGATATCCACAGTCACATTTCATCGGTGATAATTTCTCTTTTAGAACTTTTTATCACTTTGTAGATCACAACAGTTTGATAAGTATCCCCTATATATCATCAACAGCCTATAACTAAACATAGATGATGCCACTGCGATGCCCAGATATACTCTATCTGTGGACAGATACCAATCTATCTGGGCACAAAATAACACAACAAATATGTATTAGATAATAGGATTATTTTATACTTACTTTGTGCACCATTTGCTTTTACACGTTCTCGTGGTTTTCTTACTGTAGAAATTAGATCTTGCAATAAGAAAATCTTGCAATAAAATTTCACTTATACAGATATTTTTACTCCCTGCTCTCCCTATTTGGCTTTCACTGAACCGATGAGGAATATGATGGAAATCTGAATTCTGTTATAGTCAATGGTATAATTGGCAGCAGGAATTGGATTCTAATAAGATCTAAACAGGGTGCTTCATCATAAAGGTGATTGCTACTAAAAAGAGAATATGATTGAGGTTTCAATGAGTTTGACCATCTTTGTATATAACCCTCTATGGTGTGTTTACTAAAAAGTGAATTATGGTTAATTGAATAAGCAAATTGGTAAATTTAGGCTAATATAGCTAATATAGCCAATAACTGAGATGTTACATTTCATGGCTTAATGTAGCCTTTCAGTTTTCACTTCCCGTTCATGATTGCCCAGCTAGCCCATTAACTAACTTTGTATTTGGAAGGGAGTTGCTATGCAGAAATACCTTTTGCCATGTTTATTTCTGGGGGAAAAATAAATAAAAAAAAACTGGCCTTAGTGATTCATTTACATAATTCACACTTTATACAGAGTGCCTTATATTTGTTTACTATGGGTTAAGAATATAATGTTGGAACATAGATTCTCAAGCCTTGTTAAGTTGAGGTGGCATTTTTAACAGGAAAAATAATTAAGGAGAGCAAAAAGCAAAAAAATAAAGAAGGACTCCCCAGATTTTTTTTTTTTTTTTAAATGACAGCATAGGCATCATGATCACTAAAGTCGGCTATAGAGCTGCAAAAAACAGAAACAAAAGCGATTTAACTTCTAAATGGTATTGAATTGAGCAGTGAGACTTCAGAGTCATGATCTATACACCAAAACTGCATCATTAAGTTGTTCGGGTGACTATAGTGTCCCTTTAACTCAAAGATGGCTGTTTCCCTCAATATGTTGCAAGTTATTTGCCACTTAAGCCTTTAATGAATAGACTATGCATGCAGGTGTGTATGACTGTGATTCCATTCTTTGATCTCATTCAGTGTTACATGTTATCAGGGTTTAAAAGTTGTTGTGCATCCATAGAATACCCTCTAAGAGTGAATTTATACTCGACAGGGCAAAATTCTCACTTGCCAATGGCTAGTGCAAGTGGACATTTTGAGGCCTGCATGCTATAGTAATATTAAATAATGAATCCACTTGTTGTGGTTAATATCAGCACATTCTGAATGCAGAAATATGTCCATATATGGGAAATTGAATATATACGTGTATAAAGTCGGATACTGTAAAGGAAAATCAGTATTGTGAGCCTAAGTGGCGTATCCTGGTTTTGTGCTGCCCTAGTTACCTGCAGGATGACTGGCTGGATTTTCTACCCACGGCGGAATTTGCCTATAACAATGCCCAACACTGCTCCACTTCTCTGAGCCCATTTTTTGCTAATTATGGTTACCATCCAACCTTTCTAGTGAGTCTCCCAATTACTACTTCCATTCCTGCAGTCACTGACCGGCTAACCGCCTTACGAGATTCCCAAGAACTGTTGAAGAAAACTCTTTCGGAGGCTCAGGAATGTTACAAAAGAGCTGCTGATAGGCATAGAAAGGAGGCCCCAGTTTATCATGTTGGTGACAAGGTTTGGCTGTCAACAAAGAATCTTAAACTTAGGATTCCTTCTCATAAATTGGGTCAAAAGTTCATGGGACCTTTTGAGATCATCGCTCAGATCAATGCTGTCACCTTCCGTCTGCAACTTCCAGATTCCATGAAAATACATCCAGTGTTTCACGTTGCACTGCTTAAACCTTTTCATGAAAATACTTTCCCTGGTCGAGCCCTGCCTGCCCCACCACCAGTCCTCGTGGATGGTGAAGATGAATACGAGGTGGAAAAAATTCTTGACTCCAGGATATTCCGCAACAAGCTTCAATATTTGGTTCTTTGGAAAGGCTATGGTGAAGAGGATAGATCATGGGAACCAGTGGACAATATTCATGCTCCTGATCTTCTTCAGTCTTTCCATGCACAGTACCCTGCTAAACCAGGAAATAGGGCATCCAGAGGCTGCGCCTGTAGAGGTGGGAGTAATGTGAGGAACTGACTCTGCTGGGTTTCAAACCCTGGTTTACATGCTGCTAAACCTCTTCCTTACCACTACACCACCCTGCCTTTTGCAAATGTACCTGAGATCTGGTAACCTTGACTCTATAAGCATTGGTATCAGTGACAAGTCTCTTCAGCTGTGTCTGGTCATGTGTCTGGTTCTTGGCCTATAAAAGCCCCTTCCTGTCTCTGTACTTTTGCCAGATTATTGTGGTTCCTGTACTCTCTAATCAAGCTTGTTCATGTTTCTCCTACCTGTTGCTGATTTTGGTCCGTTTTGACTTTGCTGCTTCTCCTTCCCACTGACCTCGGCTTGCCTCACTACGATTATCATCTCTCTGTTCCAGTCTCCCATCTCTGCTTAAGACCAGAAGGCCACTCAAGGCTCAGGGGCTCAACCACCTGGGTAACGAGTGGCTACCTCTGGCAGAAAACATTGCTGATCTGGCTACTGGACTCCAAAACTTTGTAACATCAATATCATTACACACACACTAACAGACACACACTCACTCACTAGCAGACACACACACACACTCACAGGCAAACACACTAACAGACACACACACTAACAGACACACTCACACTCAGTAACAGACAAACACACTCACTAACAGACACACACTAACAAACACACACTCACTCACTAGCAGACACAAACTAGCAGACACACTCACACTCACTAACATACACACACTCACACTCACTAACAGACACACACTCACACTCACACTAACAGACACACACACACACTCACTAACAGACACACTCACACTCACTAACAGACACACACTCACACTCACTAACAGACACAAACTCACACTCACTAACAGACACACACACACACACACACACACACACTCACACTAACAGACACACACACATACACACACACACACTCACACTAACATACACACACTCACAGACACACACTCACACTCACACTAACATACTCACACTCACACTAACAGACACACTCACACTCACACTAACAGACACACACACACTCACACTAACAGACACACACACACACACTCACACTCGCGCGCCGAACAGTGAGCCTGTGAGGCGGAGCCGGAATATGACGTCATATTCCGGCTCCCAGCCTCACTTTGCAGCGCGCGAGGGAGCTGAGCAGACAGCTCAGAGGAAGTGCTCCCTCGCCAGCCGCCCGCCAGCGCCGCCCGACTGCCCGACCGCCCAGCATGTCTTGTTAGCCGCGAGGCTAACAAGACATTTGCCTTGGGCATTTGGGGGCGGCTTTTTTTGCCGCCCCCTGGAAAATGCCGCCCAAGACAAATGCCTTGTTTGCCAAGCGGCTAATACGCCCCTGGTGAGCCTTTCTGTGTAAGCATTTGAATGTCCTGTCTGTTCAATATCCTAACATGGGCTGTACATCCGGTAAAGTGACACAATGTCTCTCAGGAATTGACATAATATTTGAGTTAAAGACATACTCTGGGCACCAATACAACATTTATATGTTTGATAGATTTTGGCCTCATTAATATGATGTATTTTTTGCACACACAAAAAAAATTTGTAGAATTCTGCACCATGATCCAGGTATCAAGGAGAAAGCTGGGTGGGTTCTGATAGGAGAAGCTTCTGATTGGATGCAAGTCATCAGTAATGGTGACTTCACAGGAGGAGGATTGGAACTGAAGTGATTAGACTCTCCCAGAGCTGTAATAAAGGGGAGTTTAATTAATTTCCTTTCAAAACTCCATGAAAGGATCATTGTATTAAAAAATAGTGTTAAGGTGACCGTTCCCCTTTAACCCCTTAAGGACCAAACTTCTGGAATAAAAGGGAATCATGACATGTCACACATGTCATGTGTCCTTAAGGGGTTAAAGAACACTCCGAGCACCATAACCAGTGCAGACTATTTTAGTACAGTTTGACAGCTTACCTGGATTCTACCAGAGCCAGGCTGTAACCCCTGCAACCAGTCTTTTCCTTTAGGAAAATCTGATTAGTTCTACTGTGCTCAGCAGAGCGTGCAGGCCTGTGCTCATTAGCTTAGAGCATCACGAGTTGCGAGAGACAACTTCTACAGTAAGAAAAAAAAACAAAAAACGGATGACACAGGTAAGTTGTCAAACCATTGTAAAACATTTTGACTGCTGACTTACACGGTGTCAGAGCACTCCAGACACTATAACCACTACAGCAGTTATGATTTAGAGTGTTCTGTCTGAAATATTGCAAGGAAAGTAATGCCATATAATGCCTAAAAATAGTATTCTTCAATGTTTCTGTAAATGATGCAATAATAAACGAAAAAATTTAAATTGTGTAATTTTACATAATTAATTTTTTTATGCATTATATATACATACGGAATGAATCACAATTTTCATGCAAAATTCCTATTTTGTTCCACCTTTGCTTCTTATTTTTCAAGTAAATCTGTGCTAATATTTTCCTTTCCACCTAAGTGTGCATGGTAGTAAATGGATTATAGTGATGCATGGATGTGACTATTCCAAATATTTAACTGTCAGTGGTATCTACAGACCAACATAGATTAAAGCGTATCATAAAACAGTCTAAAACCAGAATCACCCACATAGCTTTCAAAGAGAGTTAACATTTTATAAATTACCCTCATTGATCACCGAAGCTTAAACAAAATTCAAAGCTGTCCAGTTTGTTCATATAGTAACTGGCTATTCAAGTGGACACAAATGAGCAAAGGTTATGCAGATGCAAATGTGGTTCACCCTCCTGATAAGATGTGGAAGGAAGACATTATCTATTGGAGCGGAGGCGTTGAAATCAGGAACATGCATCTCTTCTTTGGACGAAGCACTGTTTTAAGTGTAAAATAAATCCAAGGTTTTTGTAGCTAAGGTGAAGAAGAAAAAAATATCCAAGGGTGTTCAGTATATTAAATATATAGTTCTTGTTACAAACATGCATTATGATTTGGGTGCCATCTTGATTCTATAAATCACTGTGGTCTTGTCATTACAGGTTCACCTTAATGGGTAACTAAAGCACTTACTATAACATTCATCACAAACAATGACATGACATGAAGTTGTGTGTTCCACCACACGTACACTTTAAGGTCACTCGTCTGTCTCCTAAGTGCTTATTATGCACACACGAACGTGCAGATAGCGGTTACCTATTATCTAGTCTGCTAGAGTAATGTGAACAGCCAGTGTTTACTGAGCATTAACGACTCAGCTAGACCTATTGTGTAGTAAGGCCATAAAGAAACTGTTTAGACATCCACGAAACTAATAACCAACTTAGATAAGTCAGAAATTACCATGTGCTCCCTTTTAGACAGAGACATCCCAGTGTAATCCAACAATATAAATAGCTTGAGGAACAATTGTATTCTATATCTTTATAATAATCTAGTCCTTAAAACATTGTCATGGCCACATTTGTTGTTGTTTTTTACAACCCCCTCCTGACTCCACAACATTTAATTGTCTTCCTAGGCACCCCCAAATGCCCCTAGGCTACCTCTTTATTTCTTCTCCGGATCCATGTTCTAGGTGCCGCCATCTTAGTGTTCCTAGATGACGTGTATCACAGGACCTCTATCTGCCCACAATAGCTCATGCTGCCCGCACATGCCCAGTTTTAGACTCAGGCATTTCCTTTTGTCCAAAATTTGGACAGGAATTTCGGCTATTCGTTCATTCATTAAGATGAATGAAGGAAAAGAAATGACAAAGAATGAACTTTGTTTAGTTTATTACAAGGAAAGAGCTACCAGCTAACTGTTCCCTCCTTGTAATATATAAAAATTGAAGCAGCAAGGAGCTCCCCCCATGCCCCATTGATTCTCCGAGGGTCAATTTGAAATAATATTAGCATAAGGGAGGTAAAAATCTCCCTCCTGCCCCCATCCAACTGTGCCATGATTAGGGTCATGGCTGCTGAACTGTGCGCCAGTTGCTGCTCACTGATGTAAAAAAAGACACCCTCCCAATCCAATAAAGGGGACCTGGCACATGGTGGGGCTCATATTAAAATAATTAGCAAGGGGGCAGAGTGTCTCAACCTGCCCCCACCCATAATAGGCAGGTGGGGGGCCTAATTGATAAGGGAGGAACCTAATGTTCCCCCCAGCCCTCACCCATTAGTGGTGGGTGAGGGCCCTAATTGATAATAGGGGGTCCTTCAGTCCCCACCCATTATCAACAGATGGGTGTCCTAAGTGATAAGTGGGGACCTATTGTGTCTCCCTCAGCCGCCACATTTAAGCAGCGGTGATAAAGAGGGATCAATTGTCTCCTCTGCCCCACATCCATTAGTGGTGGCCGGGGGCCCTAAATCATAAAGGGGACCTATTGCCCCCCCCCCCCCCCAGCGGGGTTAATAACTGCCTGGAAGAAGGAGAACAGTCAGATGGGTCAATAACTGCCTAGAAGGAGAATAGCCAGAGGTGCCAATACATGCCTTGAAGAAGCTGGACAGCCAGAGGGGTCGATACCTGCCAGGAAGAAGGAGGCATTGGCAGGTGGGCCTACGCACTAAGACCAGCAATGCAGGGAGAGATATCACTAGTTTCTGGTTTCAGCGATTGTCCCTCCCTGAACTGGCAGACCCACACCTGTGGCAGTACATTCTGGGAACTGGTAGGCCCGGGGCAAGACGTGCGGTTATGTGAATTAAGGGTTATTTTTTTTTTTTTATCTTAGCTTTCCTGTGTATTTGTCAAGAGTAAATAAATTAGTAGATTACCTGCTAAAAGTAAAACAATGCCTAACTCAACATTGAGTTAGAGAAGATTAAACAAAGATTTATTGTAATGATCATTTACCTTGTTTGATTTTTTTTATTTATTTATTATTTAATACGGTGAATTTCATTATGGTATTGTAAGAACTGACTAATGTCCAATTAATCCCAGTTCAGCAGAGTTAACCAATGACAATGATGCCATAAACCTTTAGAAGTTGTTTTCCATGGAATCTTCAATGTTATTGCTTACCTCAACATCTTCTGTTCTCGCATGTTACATTTATTGAAAATACTGTCCTGAATAGGACATTCAGCTCACATACACATCCCATGTTTTATTCATTTTCAGGAGTTCTTAATGATTCTACATGATTCTAGAAGCTCTCCCCTAAAGTTATCAAAAAAAACGGCTACACTTACAATGCAGTAAAAAACAACCAAAGCCATTGTAACCTGACATGGAGATATTATGTCTCTAATAATATTTTATCACCAACTAATGGAATGCAAGGCAGCATAGGACAGAAAATAATTAGTGTACATTTGGCTTGACACCAAACTCTTCTTTTTCATTCTTCAACTTTCCGATACGCTAATTGATGGCTAGTTTAGGTTGTCATGGAAACACCAGCTGCTTTGCCCTGCTAGCCTAGATATCCATGATTTTCTCATGATAAACGTTGTGAGATAAGTTAAACCAGCCACTTAGCTTGACAAATGTCCTATAGAAGTGATAATATACTTCACTGGAGACTCCGCAGCTCAACGTCTATTGAAACCAAACCCTTGTAGGAAGAAGAAGAAGAAAAAGAATCTGATCTTACAATATGTGCAAAACTAAAAAAGACATATCAGAATAGATTTAAATTAAACAAAGCTGTTTTAAATAACAGTCTGAGAAATAGCATCACAATGCAATACTTCTAGTTCAGGATATACCAAGATATTTTGCTTTGATCAGAACAATTAAGGATCTAGAATATATATATATTTTTTTGAAATGCCATCAATAAAACATTAAAGTGTAAAAACCTGTATTTCTCTCATGAACTAGTATTTATTAGGATATTTTGATTATAATCATTTTTCACATCCCTGATTTGGGTTTTTAAGATAATTGATTAAAAATGATGTTTTAATATTATTATTTCATTTAAGGGTTGCTCTCCCTCTCTTAGAGGGTAGACTTGAGAGATTCAATATTCCTTACCTTCTAGTCTCCCCTTAAGTTCTTATATATTTTTGTTCCTATGTATAGGGGTTACCCCCATTCTCTTGAGCAACCTGAAACGTTCTCCTTGCTTGAATCAATTTCAACTTGTAAAAAACTAGATACAAATAACATTTTATATCAAATATAAAGTGATGATAAAGGGTGAAAGATACTAAACATTGGTTAAAAAAAATTGGCTCTGTAAAAATCAATCCATATGTAGCAAAAACTATCATATATGACAAGAAGGATTTGCACGGAAAAGATAAATTATAGCTTGTGTGACTGCGTTTGTGGTATGCATAACATACATTAATTAATGGCTATAGGAGCCGTGATAAATACTGCATCTACATGACCTAACATTCACTCCAAGAATAAAAAGATCTTTCTCACATCCTCCATTCTGATTTTTTTCTGAAACCATGACTTATAAATATGTAACCTCATTAGATACATCTTTGAATATTCAAAGAACTTTTAATGAGCTTGTTATATATGCATTGCAATGCTAATCTAGTCAAATGCAGGAGTGAATATTCATGTAATACTTATAGAATCCAGGGTTGCCCCTTGCAGTTTCAGTAATGATTCAGGCGCAGCACACTGCTTGTGTATGTGTATCTTTACTCGCTCGCACCCACGTCTGAATGGCGCTCCCCAGAGTACTTTTTGGGCGCACTCGAACTAAGTCGTGAATGACGTGATATCCCCTATGTGCCAACCTTGCATGTTCTGGTGCTCCTGGACGTGGTCCAATCCTAATAGAGCCACATGTATTTAAAAACCTGTCTTTCTCCTACCAATCACCCTGTTGTGGTTCTTGCCCTATACTGCTTTTATTATATTTCTGATCTCCGGTTACTAACCATGGCTTGATTACCGTTTATTCTGTTCTCTGTATTCCTGATATTTGGCTTGTCTAATATTTACTCTAATTTCTCCTACCATTTACCTGTCCTTCACCTTGGCTATTTCTCTGACCATTTATAAATTAAGCCTGGCCAGTCTGAGGTTCATTAATACGTATTATGGTATATAGCAGGTTTGTACATAACACGACCCACTGTTGGATTTTATGTGGCCCATGAAAAATCAGGTGGGGCACCATTTGGCACCAGAAAAGCGGCGCGATGACCTTCTGCAAGATGAAGAGGCCCATTGGGTGGCCCATGCACTTAGGCCCTCCCAATGGCTATCTTTGATCAGTGGCCCGGTCAGGCACGCTGCCCTTTAACAGGTCTGAGTCAAGCCACGGTGCACTTCCACCCAGCTTACCAACGAGCTGTGCAGAAGACCGAGAGGACCAGAGAGGTGGGAGACCCTGGAGTCTGGACCCAACTCCCATCAGACCCAGCCCAATGCCACTAGACCCTGGGGAAGCTACACTCTGCACCAAAAAGGTATGGAAGCTGGGCATGAATAAAATCTGTGTGCGTTAGTGTGTATCTGTGTGTGTATATGTGTGTATGAGTCAGTGTGTCAGCATGTGTGTGTCAGTCAGGGCCGGTGCAAGGATTTTTGACTACACAGGCGAAGATCCAAATCCCCCCCCCGCCGTATAAATGTATCTTCCCCTGTGTGCCTCGTAACCCCTCTATTTAATTCCCTACCCCCTTTAGTGTTTAATATCCTCTTTAGCCCATTTGTTTATGTGTTACACTAAAGGGGGGATATAATACACTAAAGGGAATGTGTCTTACATCCCATTGTGTGTCTTACTTCCCCACCAGCCTCTTTCTGTATCACTGTGCTTTAGTTTGAGCGATAGGGACTTTATTATTATTATTCATATAGTGACAACAAATTCTGTAGTGCTGTATAATAGGGCTTTAGTGGGGTTAATAGGGGCAGTATTGTGGGGGATTGGGGATTTATTATGATGGTGACAGGGGCCGTATTGTGGCGGATTGATTTAGTGTGGGGACAGGGGCCATATTGTGGGGGATTGATTATTTAGTGTGGGGACAGGGCAGTATTGTGGGGGATTGATTATTTTCTTTAGAATGGGGGTATAGGCCCTATTGTGGGGAATTGGGGTGTTAGTGTTAGAAACAGTATTGTAGGAAATGGGGCTTTTGTGTGGTGGGATTGGGTAGTTTTGTGGGGGATCTGGGTATTAGTGAGGGGATAGGGGCAGTATTATGGGGATTGGCACATTAGTGAGGGGATCGGGGCAGTGTTGTGGGGGATTGATTCTTTGGTATGGGGGGGATAGGGGCGTTAGTGGTAGATTAGGAACAGTATTGTGGGTGGGTCTTAAGTGTGGTGGGATAGGGGCAGAATTGTGAGGGATTGGGGCATTAGTGAGGGGATAGGAATGGTATTGTGGGGGATTGGGGCTATGGTGGGGGGATAGGAACAGTATTGGGGCAGGACAGCATTGGGTGGGCTGGGGGGCTATGGTGGGGGGATAGAAACAGTATTGTGGTGTTGGGACTTTAGTGGGGGGACAAGGGCAGTATTGTGTGGAGTAGGGTCAGTATCGTGGGGGTCTTGGGCTATGGTGGGATGGGGATATGGATAGTATTGTGGGAGTAGGGAAGCATTGTGGGGGACTTGGGCTATGGTGGGATGGGGATAGGTGCACACACACAATGTAGGAGGGGGAGTGGGACATACACACACACACACACACTTTCTTTTCTTCAATCCACCCAGTCTCCCTACCTGAAGAGCTGGAGTGGATCCTGGGGCCTCTCTGCTCCTCTGAGGGAGCTCCGTTCTACATCAGCATGTCCTGTATAGCTCCCACACGTGCCCCCTAGTGGTGCCTGGGCCGGAATGTGACGTCATATTCCAGCTCCCAGGACCTATACGGAGTACGCGAGGGAGCTATACAGGACCGACACTGCGCACCGTGCAGCCAAGGTACTGGTGCTGGGCCACGCTACAGGAAATGACCGGCTGGTGTCAGTGTATGTGCCAGTGTGTGTATCTGTGTGTGTTTCAGTGTATGTGTGGGGCAGTGTATGTGCATACATCGTAGCAATCAGACGCCACCTCTAGATAGAAACACATTCAAACACAAACTCAAACACACATACACCACTGTCCGTCACCTCTTCTTCAACCCGTTTCTTCTTGTTTCACCATTAAAACCTCCACTTCATATATTCTGTATATGATATTCTCATGATGATATATGATGTTCTTGTTAGGTTGTATGCAGTTACTACACAGCTGTTAAAATAAAACATTAGAACTTTCTCTTAATATTTGTTAGCATTATTAAAAGGACTCTGTAATGACCTATCTCTCGTATCTTATATGACTTAAAGCATAGTTTTATTGATTGTAAAAATGAAGTTCGATCAATGGAGATGTCAGACTTCATAAATTCAGAATGTGGTTTTCTTTACCGATTGCTTTTGTTTAAATTTATTTTTCCTAAGAAAAGTAATTGAAATCTTTTCTGACTCAGTTGTTGTAAACAATAGCATGACCCTCTGCCTTTTAATTATTGGATTTATTCTCTGAGCGTACAGATCTGGTTAACTAATTGATGATTTGTAAAAATGTTACTAAATTACCTGAGTTAGAATAACATTTTAGACCACTAACATCCACTAGATTCACTCAAGTTAGAATTATTATATACTAGAGAAAATCTGTCACATTAACCTAAAATTCACGGTCTTCAAGGAAGAGAGTAGAAGTAAATATATATTGGTGTGGATTGTTCATGTTTAGCCTGATCTCCTCCATCGCCTGAATCTTTTCTACCTTAGATACCCAATCCTGCACAGGCCTTTAAACGGACACTATGGGCACCCAAACCACTTCAACTCATTGAAGTGGTCTGGGTACAGTGTCCCAGCATCCTTAGCCCTATAAAGGTAATTATAAAAAACTGCAATAATTACCTTTATCGGTTAACTCCTATTCTGGTGGCTGTCTACCAGACAGTCACTAGAGGGACTTTTGTATCGTTAGGCGACTTTGGTCACCTAACTGATGCTATGGAAAATTCCTAAGGCGAGCGCGGCCATTGCCAATCATGCACATTAGGTCTCCAAAAGGCGTAACCGAGCCAGCGCCGAGGGACCCAGGTAAGTGACAGTAGGGGTTTTTAACCCAATCTGCACATTTTGAATTTACTTTGAAATTATTATTTTTATTGAATAACCCTGATAAGGATCTAAAGCTAAACATTTGCAATATTTGGTCTGCTTACACTAATTCACTCCTTGAAATATCGTCTTAGACCATCTAAAAATTAACTAAAATCCTAGACCAATAATCAGGACTAAATGAACCAATTGCGAGTTATTTTTCTTTAGTTGCATAGAAATGATGTATAATCAAAACGAAAAAAATATACATTATTTATAATTTTAAAAATATGTTATTCCTAGTTATTGTGTTACGTATACATAGTGGGCATTGGAAGAAATCCCTATCTGTCCTTTAAAAATGATATATAAACTGTATGGGTACATGTAAATAGAAACAGATATGTTACAGTGGAACTAACATATAGAAACGGTTCTAGAACGCTCTGTCACAAACACGGAATCCTGGAAAGGCCATGGTCATGAAAGGGTTAAACCCCTTTACTCTGTGTTAGCTGCAGCTTTATTCCTCTATCCTTGCATTGTGACTTCATTCATTGTCTGCTTTGTGCAGCAGTTATGATGTCATGATGCTACAGCTGACATCACACCAGGTCTGTCCTTTTCACTTCATTCATTCAGAACGTTTGAGGCAGACAGTGCAGAAATGAAGACTGTCCTGTTTTTTCTTTTCTTTTCATTATTACTTTCATCCTCTGGATATCTGAGACCATCGATTCTAGAAGTAAGTATATCCTACACACAGATAGCTGCGATTTACACCATATTTGTAGAATAACTTAATTTCTATAACCCGTCTTCTAACCTGAGATCTGGTTAGATCAAACTATGCCAAGCAGTGGGTAAGTGTGCGTCCCCATGTTAGCAGTGTACGATGTGCACGGTGGGATCTAGCAACAGGCATCACATGGAAAGGACCAAATGAATTAACTCTATAGAATTTCTGGTAAAAGCACATATATTAATTAGTCATGGGCTTATACTCCCAGCATGGTTCGTAAATACCTTTTAATGGCTCTAATATTACACGGCCTTTATACAAGGCATCCACCTACCATTACTTTATATGGATTTCTAAATTACATATTTTTGTCTCAGTAGATACTTTGTCTTTGAGCTGAAAGCATCCCAAATTAAGTGTTATACTAGGACTCACCTAATAGATTTGCCACTATGTTGGCAGGTGAGCTAACACTTTATGGACATTCAGTTCTACTAAAACTCTGTTTAAAAGTGAACATAGGGATTTGGGTAAATGTTCTCGCTTTGCTTTATTGATGCTGATTTTAGTAAAACAATATAATGATTGTATTATACTTTAATGAAGTGGGCATTATTAACAGGTCTTAACAACTTTAATTAAATTCCCTTGTAGAACTGATCACAGTTTTTCAATTGGGACTGTACTATACTTACTTCATCACCAAGGAAGGTGTGGTAATGGTATAAAACCCTTCCATAGACTTTGCACATAGTATATTGCAAATACAGTATATGTTCTATTGTCTGAGAAGCTAATTGTGCATCAAAATCTGCATGGTAACTTTGTGTTTTTTTGTGTGACAGACTATTAACAACACACTTTAAGAAATTTTCACTACCATATTTTTTTAGTTCATGAAAACCAACTTCTGCCGGTGGTTCTACCTGGTGATCGGAAAAATGCTCAGCCTGGTGATTGGATGTGGAGAGGACCAGGAGCCGGTTGATGAAGGAAGAAGACGTGTATGTCAAGCCGTAACCTGACTAAACTTTGGAGTTTAAAAGCTACTTAGTGAGTAAGAATTTTAAGCTTTTAGGGATTGGGGCTAGATAATTCAGTAATGCATGGACCATTTTGGCAGAATAATGCTCAGTGAATGGTGAATATATTTGAATTACAGAGACATTGTAACTAATACATTTCTTCACATGAAGATACACAGCCTGGTCACTGATCATGGATGGATCCAGGAGCCAGTTTAAGATGGAAAAAGACACGTATGTGGAACCATCACCTGAGTAAATGTTAAGGTCTGACAGCTACTTACTGAGTAAGAATTGTAAGCTTTTATGGTCTGGAGCTAATTAAATCAATCACACATGGACCATATTGGCTAAAGAATACTCACTAAAACATGTTTATATTTGAATTGCAGAGTCATCATACACAATCGCCTTCTGCTCTAAAAAAAAAAAAAAAAATCTAATTAAAAAAAAAATATTTGAATACAAAATGTAAATAAAAAAATCTAATTTGGAAAGAAAAAAGTATTCCTACCCTGGAGACTGACCATGGGTGGATCTTGGAGCCAGTGAAAGATGGAAGAAGGCACGCATGTGGAACCATCACCAAAGTAAACTTTGGGGTTTAAAAGCTACTTATTGAGTAAGAATGTTAAGCTTTTAGGGATTGGGGCTAGATAATTCAGTAATGCATGGACCATTTTGGTAGAATAATGCTCAGAGAATGGTGAATATATTTGAATTACAGAGACATTGTACCCAATAAATGAAGATACACAGCCTGGTGACTGACCATGGATGGATCCAGGAGCCAGTTTAAGATAGAAAAAGACACATATGTGGAACCATCACCTGAGTAACCATTGTGGTCTGACAGCTACTGAGTAAGAATAGCTTTGGGCTAATTAAGTCAATCAAACATGGACCTTATTGGCAAACGAACACTCAGTAAAACATGTTCATATTTGAATTGCAGGGTCATCATACACAATAGCATTCTGCACAAAAAAAAAAAAATCAAACAAGAAAACAAATAGAATTTGAATACAAAATTTAAATACAAAAATTCTAATTTGGAAAAAAAAAAGTATTCCCAGCCTGGAGACTGACCATGGATGGATCTGGGAGCCAGTGAAAGATGAAAGAAGACACATATGAACAGCTAGGTAAGAGTTTGACCATTTTACATTTTGGGCCAATCAGAGCTGGCGCTGAGGGACCTCAGTGCTGGGATAAGGTAAGTGGTTAAAGGGTTATTTAACCCTTACATTGCCGCAAGGGGGGGAGGGCAGAGGGACACTATAGTGTTAGGAGTAAAGCTTTGTATTCCTAACACTATAATGTTCCTTTAACATATTCTGCAATGGAAATAAAACATACAAGGAAATGAAACCAATCAAAATCTGGTATTGAGGAAACACGTAAAGATACGAAGGCCGTTCTTGATCTAGCTTACAGAATACAGTTAGTGGATTTAGTTACAAATGGCAACGTGCAGTATATTCTGATGGTGAGACATATACCGGGAGTTTTAAATGAGACCTTAAAAAAATAGAAACATGTTTTACTTTGTCAGAATGGGAGTTGGATGTACTCATTTTCGAAAAATCATTGCTTTTATCCGAACTGTATATTTATATTATGGGTGTGTTTTAATAGTGTGCATTTCTTACTAAAAGCCTCAGTGGTATCTCCATTATAGAAGCAAGTGTGACTTTGTACTTTTTTTTTTTTTACTTCAGACAATGTACCATCAGATGTCCTTCAAGAAGCCCAGGTCTATTTGTTTAAGGATAAATGTTGCAATGGCCCAAACTGTAAAAAAAAAACCCCACAAAAACTATTAGCGGTGATTTGGACTATTGAAATTTTTTTTCTTGGGGAAGGGAAAAAGGGAGGATTTACTAGATTAGTATTTACAACTATTTAAGAAATCAGTCATATTAACTGTTCAGTAACTTAATTTAATTATGCAATACTAGAATATCAGACAGCCTAATTCAAAGTCTTCATAATAAAACCTCAAATCTAGTCCAAGGGTCTTTTTGGTCCCTAGCTTCTCGGGTGGGGGGGCATCTGCCCTGGTGCTCCCCCCCTTGGCTCCGCCACCGGTAGCAGCTTGTGGGGCCGGCCACGGGCGCATGGTGCGGCGGCTGACTTCATCTGGGCTGCTTCTGCGTTCCCTGTTCACTAAGTACCAGGGCGGGGTAAGTGGGGGCCTTCAGAGCGAGGCTAATCCTGGCCTGGGCCTGCTGGTGGAGGCTGCAGTGTGGTTACATGGATGGTGAGAGGGATGGGGTGGTAGCTCATGCTGCTGCTTGTGAGACAAAGAAAGGCTCAAGGAGATGCCTAGCCTAGTGATGGTAGGAGGAGATGGGTTGTCTTATAGTTATGGTAGGAGGAGATGGGTTGTCTTATATTTATGGTAGGAGGAGATGGGTTGTCTTATAGTGATGGAGTGGGGCCTGTGCATAATGGTGGTGGGAGAGAGAATGGGAGATTGACCATGAGCTGCCATCAGATATTGTGGTGTCTTTTATAAAACCACTGACAGATACACCCTCAACACAATCTCCAAGGCATACCGACATATATACTCCTACATTCCCTCACATCCACACACTCTGCTTAACTGACATACATACTCACACACACACACACATACAGATACACATTGTGAGACAAATACATATAAACACTCTACCACGCACACAGATACACACTGCCATGTCACAAACAGAGATGCACTGCAAATGCACACACAGACAGCACACAACACAGATACGCACCGTCAAATACACACTCGTAGAAATGCGCATTGCCAGACACACATTCAAATACACACTGCCAGACACGCACAGTTACCCTACTGATGGCAGCCCTGGAGATGCCTAATGGAGATGTAAGAGAGTGGGTCTGATGCCTAATGGTGATAGGAGAGGGGTGGGTGATGTTTAATGGTAAACGAAGATCGGAGAGGGTGGGGGTGATGCCCAATGGTGATTGTTATCAGCATAAGCATCACTCCCTCCCCCTCCCATCACCATTAGTCATCGCTCTCTCTCATCATTAATCATCAGTACTCTCCCTCTCACATCACTATTGGCCATCACCAACTCCCTCTCCCACCATCATTAAAGGGTCATTGTAAACACCATCACAACTTTGCATCATTGCAAAGTCGATGGTTAATAGAGTATTCTGTACTTGCTCTCAGGTGTGTGAGTGGCTTAGAACTGCAGCGATTTGTAAAAATCACACAGCTATAAGCCAGATACTCAGAACTATCTACAGAAACACAGGTAATGGATTCACAACTCCAGCAATTAAATAAAGAAGGAGTTTATTACTCCAGCACGTGAACTCGGCAACATTTCAACCCATGGAAAAGATGTCTGTCAAGCTAGACTTGGCAAACACTCCTTCTGTGTGTCGAAACGTTGCTGGGTCCACGTGCTGGTGAATGAACTCCTTCTTTATTTAATTGCTGGTGTTGCGACTCCATTACTTGCTTCCTCCTAACCATCACTACTTGTGTGCAGGCGCTCCTTATTTGTTTTTTTCCTTAGAACTGTCAGACAACATTGATATCTGTAAACTGGAATTGAGAGTTCCAGCTGTCTGATATCAATTTCTTCCCCATCGCCACACGCACAACTTGGACTGAGCTCTCTCTCCTTCTGAGAGATTGAGAGAAGAGCTGTAGACCGTACATGTATGGACTGTAGCTCCACTGATTGCTGCATGCAACATTCATAATGGTACTGAGAGAGGGATGGGGTGATCAGGGTTGCCATCAGAACTCATACAAAACACTGAGTGAACTCCCACACAACACACACTCTACCAAATACATACACAAGCTTCCACGCACACAAACGTATACATACATACATACCTGCAGAGACACAAATACAAAACACACTGTGAGACACACACACAAAATACATACTGCCACATACACACAGAAACACTCTGACAGTCGCATGCACATCTAAACACTGCCATACACACGCATACACAAATACACACTGCCAGACACACGTACAAATATACACTAACAGACGCACATACAAATATACCCAGACAGCCCACTGATGGCAGCCCTGGAGATGTCGAATGAAAATGTGAGAGAGAGGGTCTGATGTCAGATGGTGATGGAGAAAGGAGGGGTGATGTTTAATGGTGATCGTAGACGATGGGGGTGATGCCTAATGGTGATTATTATCAACATACGTATCACCCCCTTCTCCTATTACCATTAGACTTCACTCTCTACCATCATGATTAATCAACACCCCTCCCTCTCACATCCCTATTGGCCATCACCCACTCCTTCTCCTACTACCATTAAAGGGACAGTTTAGGAACCATCACAACTTTGCAACATAGATGGTGCCTAGAGATCTGTGAGTGGCTTAGAACTGCAGTGATTTCTAAAATCCCTCAGAGCTGCCAGTCGCCAGCTGGAACTCTAAATTCTGGCCGCCTGATATCAAATTTGTCCATACTGGGCATATATAGACTTAGCTCTGTCTCCTACCCAGAGATTGGGCCCACCTGTGCACTGCACATGCTCAGGCCATGGCTCAGCCAATCGCTGCATGCAGCAATCATAATGAAGGTGGGAGAGGGATGAGGTTATCTGGGCTGCCATCAGAGTGTATACAACATCACTGACTGGACTCCCCTGGACACATTCTCCTAGACACATCATGCATACATAACTTCCCACATACACATACATACATACTCGCAGACACACACAAGCAGAGATACACACTGTGAGACACACACAAATACACAATGTGATACAAATACACACTAAAATACTGCCATACGGGGGCGGAGTCAAGCAGCCGAGCGAGACGGACGCACATCGCATGAGCTCCGTAACACACAGCGATATTTCCAGCTTCCAAATACCTCCGGTGACCCGAAACCGGGAAAGACAAGCACCCACACTCACAATGGGTCGCAAAACAAAAAAGCAAAAACCCGACAAGCCCAGGATGAGCATGAATATCGGGGACCTCCTGAGACAAGCGCACGCAGTGAGCGGGCCCAAGATGGCCGCCGAATATGATGACTTTTCAGATTCCTCTGAGGAAATGCTGCCAGAAAGGGGATCTACTATACCACCTTTACCTCCACCCCCGGCAGTCCCTCGAGGAGATGACTCCCAACCAGTGACAACGACTGTCCTGAAGGACCTGCTCGCCATCCAGCAGAAAACCATTCAGGCCGATGTGGCATCCCTCCGCTTGGACCTCTCAGGCCTTGTGGGTCGTATAGAGACCGTGGAAACAACATCTACGCAACAATCCCAACGGCTCGCATCCCTGAAAGACGAAGTGCGATGCCTTAAAAAACACCATCTTACCTTTGAGCAACGCTTTGCACTCCTGGAAGACGCTTGGCACCGCAATAACATTAAGGTCCGTGGCGTCCCAGACGACCTGCCAATGGCAGAACTCCCACACCTGGCACGGCGACTGATCGGGGCCTTGCTAAATCCCAAAAGGGCCAGAGGCATCAACATCGATGGGACCTTCCGAATCCCAAAACCACAGAGAGCACTGGAATCCGCCACAAGCGACATTGTGATACGTTTTTCCTGCAACGGGGAAAAGGCGTCAATCATGGCGGCACTGAAGGGAACGTCACCATACAAGTTTGAAGGCATGGCGCTTAACTTTCTGGAGACACACTTAAATGGAGAAATCCCCGCAACCCTTCACGACATTGCTCTGCAACAGAGACATTCGATATCGATGGCGCTTCCCACGAATGCTACTGGTCCTGCAGGGCGATGTTACCCATGTGGTTCGAGATCTGACGGAGGCAGCCGCTCTACTAGAGGTCCTAGGCCTCCCGCGGGACTCTTTATCCAGGCCCGGCTCGCGCGGCCCTTCAGCGCTACCACATACCTGGGACATGGAGAAAGTTACTCCTTTTGTCCCGGGGGCCACCTACAAGGCAGCCGCAACCTGAACAGTCGCAATGATTTAAGTTTTTATTGTTCGATTTGTTACCTATCACTTTTTAAGTTTGACACGCTCTCAGGCACTTGACTTACACAAGTCCATACACCTCAGCAAAGGGCCACTAAGGCTTGAATTCAGCTCCTCAACCCCCCCGCCCCTACAACCCAGACGACCAACCAACAGCCTAAGCAACACCCAGGGGCGTAAAATTACCGCATCTATCAGTCTACCATCCCACAGCCCAAGACAAATGCCATGCCCATAAGGTCAGGCTCCGGAGGCTAGACTAGCTCTAGTGACGCCCACACACCAATACTACTCTAATTGTAATCGTTTTGGTTTCCTTCTAACCATCAAACACACATTTTTTTAATTTTTATTATACTTTTAATGGCCCCCACATACAACCTCTAGCCACAGAACACCTAGAGTCACACGCTCACTGTAGCACCTTGCAATTGACAACGTGACATACGGCCACCCCACACAGAGGCCACTTAACAGATTATATACGACGTACCGACCCCAGCCTTCTAATAACCTAAAAATTCTCACCTCAGTGTATAAGACACATCGGACACAATCTCTGTAATGTTGTATGCAAACCGTGTATTAATATTGTTTGTAAGATTTTGGCAACTTACTGCTTATCTCCCAACATTGAGGTGAGCAAAAATAAAGAATTGAGAAAAAACAAAAATACTGCCATACACACAAACTCACACAGACATAAACTCTGACAGATACACCCATACAGAAACACACTGACAGACAGATACACACTAACAGACACACCCACACAGAAAAACACTGACAGACAGATACGCACTGCCAAACACACCATACAGAAACACACTGACAGACAGATACACAATAACACCCACCCACACAGAAACACACTGCCAGACAGATACGCACTGCCAAACACACCCATACAGAAACACACTGCCAGACAGATACACACTGTCAGACACACCCATACAGAAACACACTGCCAGACAGATACAAACTGTCAGACACACCCATTCAGAAACACCCAGACACAGGAGATGTCTAATTAAACTGTGAGAAAGAGGGTCTGATGTCAGATGGTGATGGGAGAAAGGAGGGGTGATGTCTAATGGTGATTAGAGAGGGTGGGGGTGATGCCTAATGAAGATTATTGCCAACATACGTATCAACCCCTCCTCCGACCACCATTAGACTTCACTCTCTCCCATCATCATTAATCAATCCCCCTCTCTCTCACGTCACTACTGACCATCACCAACTTCCTCTCCCACCGTCATTAATGGATCAGTCTAAGCACCATCACAACTTTGCATCACTGCAATATTGATAGTACATAGAGTCTATCTCTGTGAGTGGCTTATATCTGCAATAAGCCAGCCCCACAGTTCTGTCAATTGCAGCAATTGGAATTCTCAATACTGTCCGTCTGATATCATTGTAGTCTACATTGTGCATATGGCATGTACGAGCCACAAGCACGTAGATTGTATGTATGAGCTGCAAGCAGAACTTGGACTAAGCTCTCATTACAGTGTTTGGAGGTGAGAAGAAATATGTCCTAACATGTACACTGTACTTTGCACCAAGACTATTTTATCTTGTTGAAGTAGTTCTGGTGCAGGGACTCACCTTCAATGTCGGTTTTCAGATCTTATCTTTTGAGATTTGGAGTATGAAGCTCCACCTTCCACTGGCTGTTAGATTGACATCCTGGTAAGGAAGATCAAATGTGTCCAATTTGTGTCTGTGACGTCCATAGGACACACAGAACTTGAACTGGGATCTCTCTCCTCTGCCAAGATGTGCACACAGCCCAATTCATTAAACAGTGAGCTGGACTGTGTATAAACTGATAGCAATGGTGGTATGGCCACTATCTGTATACAGAACAGTTCTGATCATCAAATGTGATGTTTGGAACTGATAATATTCTTATCCCATATTCCCAGGCTGGGTATAGTCCAAAATGAGATGCTCCTGAATGGAGCCTCTTCCTGCTCAAATAGTGTCCAGCCTGTAACTGCAGTCAGCCCCACTAAACCGAGCCTCTCCCGGGATCGTTAATGGTAAGTATTGCTTTTATTGAAATTGATTATAATAATTATTTATTTTGGAGTTTACTTGAATGCATTGAAAATGGGGGTAATTTTGATTGTATTATTTCCTTTTACTGCATTATCTATATCAGGGGTGTGAACTCAAATTTACCTGAGGACCTGTGGCCGAGTCGTCTTCTCATATGGAGTGCTGCTGATCTCTACTTACAGATCCAACCTCCTAGACACATATAGATCCATACTTCCAGAAACACACACACACACAAACACACACACATATGTACACACAGACCTATATTCCAGACACACGTAGGTCTGTACACACTCCCCAACACTCACAGATCCACACTGACTGACACACGGACGCACACCCAGATACACAGATAATCGGTGCCATACCATATAGACGCACACTCACAGATAAACTCATACATAAAAACACTCATGGATACACACAGATGCAGATCCGTACTCCTGGACACATTCACAGATTCCCAATGACACACACTCACAGACACTCACAGACATTCACATACACACAGATCTCAAGGCACCACTCTTCAATGCTGGTCAGTGGATTAGCAGCTCAATTAAAAGACTGTCAGTTGCCAAGTGTCCAGTGTCTAACCAGACAGTCTGGAAATTTAGTTGCCGGCAGTTTATCTCCTACACCATGGGCCGCAAGAAGTAGCTTGGGCACAAAACATGGTCCATGGGCCAGTGGTTTGAGGCCCCTGTTTTATATAATGCAGTAAAATGAGGGACATTTTCCACCTATGGTTTCTCTTTAATCAGCCATCACCCCTTTCTCTCCACTCACTATCCGGCTCCTCTCCTATACGTTAGTGATGGGAGTAAGAAAGGGTTTCATGGAGCCTAATGTTAGCGGTGTGAGACGGAAGGCTGTCTAATAGTGATGGGAGAGGGAGGACTTAATGCTTAATGGTGCTGGGTGAAGGAGGGGGATGTTTAATCATATTGGAATAGGGAGGGTTGATGCCAAATGGCGATGGGAAGGACAGTGATGCCTTGTGGTGATGGGAGAGGGAATTTATGGCTAATAATCATAGGAGAGGAAAGGGATTGGTATCTTCTGGTAATGAGAGAGGAAAGAGGTTTACGCCTAATGGTGGTGTTAGAGGGAGGGGATGATACCCAGTTATAGTCGACGAGGGCCCTCCTTTTTGTATCATCCCACTCCCTCTTCCATCACCATTAGTCGTCACCGCCTCTTTCTCCCATCACCATCAAGCATCACCCCCTCTCTCTCCCATCAACATTAGGCATCACCCTACACTTCTCTCACCACTATTTGGCAGCCATAACTCCTTCCCTTTGCCACCACAACTCGGCATCTTCCCCCTACATCTCCCATCTGCCAGCAGAGGAGAGAGCGAGGCTCAGGGAGAATGCTGTAGGTAGGAATAGAAATGTGTTTACTAGGAGTTTTAAAGGGGGAGAGGGTGATTCCTAACAGTGATGGGAGTAGGAGGGAATATAATTCCTAATAGTGAGGGTAGTGGGAGGCGAGATGCGCTATGGTGGTGGGAGAGGGTGATTCCTAATGGTGATGGGAGTGGGAGGGAATATAATTCCTAATAGTGACGGTAGTGGGAGGCGAGATGCGCTATGGTGGTGGGAGAGGGATGATTGCTAATGGTGGTGGAGGTGGTGCCTAGTGATGAAGTGAGAAGGAGGTGGGGTGGTGCCTAGAGGTGATGGGAGAGGGTGATGCCAAGTGGTGTTGGAAGAGGGAGGAGGGTGATTCCTCATGGTGGTGTTTACATCATCATGAGGCATCACCCCATCCCTCTCTCATCACCATAAGGCATCACCCTGCTAACTCCTATCACCATTAGGCATCACCAAACATCAGTCTCCATTAGGCATCACAACAATCCCACCGCCATTGGGATTTACCACTTTCCTAACACTAATATTAGGATAGCTTCTCTCTGTCCTACAATTAGCAGCATGAGCAGCCATTCTCACCTCCTCTTGCCATCTACATAACCATATAGCAGTCTCCAACACAGCCTCACGGCTGGCATCTTCCAAGCTCAAGCGGGTTTTTGCTTGCTCCCCCTGTTGCTTGCTGGATAGCGAGCGCACAGGTGGTTCAGGTGGGGTTGGCTGCCGCGCTGTGCGAACCTGCAGCCAGTCCTGCAAGCTGTCACCAGTGGATCCAAGGGGGGGGCACTAGGACAAATGCCCCCCCACCCGAGAAGCCATTGAGCGATTTGTTGGCTAGGGAGGATCATGGCAAGTGTCTCCCCTTTCCCCATCAACCAGGGGAAGGAGAAGCTGGAAAACTGTTATCATTCCAGAGATACAACACAGCTTTTTTCCTAACTCACATTTTTCTCAAAAGTCTTGATTTATGGTTTTTTTTTTTTATGAAAATGTTTCAGTAAGCTTCCCCAGAAAAGTTTTTGTATCCTTTCCTGCTGCCCAAACTACCCTCGCCTCACCATCTTTTTTTTTTTAATATTGTTAGAAATCGCAAATAAACTACTTTGAACAAAAAAATAAAAAATAATCTCAGTAGTCCTCTCCACTGCCAACAGTTTGGGTTTTTATTTTTAATTTTTGCAACAAAAATTGGTGAGACGCTGACCACAGTACTGCTATGGATGAGCCTCTATTGGAGTTAGTTGAAAGTCGATTAATGAAGTATCCACCCTGCAAACCGCGGATCAGGGAATTTCACCTGACAGTAAAAAGGTAGGTAGCCATATATTATTTTTATAATCAGTCTGTAAGATTTTATATTTACGTCATATTTTATTTTTATTTTCACTTTATTTGGCAACCGCCCCAAATGCAAAAAAAAGAAAATTAATTAAAAATCCATAAAAAAATTTCCTTCACTGAGGGAAACTTTTCCCTCAGCCCAATTTTAATCGACTGACATTACTCCACCTTGGGGAGGGAGAGCTGGGTGGACAGACTGAGGGGACCACTGGGGTGGCATGTAAGGTGGACATGATGCCATTGGCTGTCTGGCGCCAGCATGGTGTACCTACTGCCATCAGATGCCAATTTTGCACAGAATTGATATTAGCGAGCCCAATTCTCGGCTGGCTAATGACACCCCATATGTATGTGCAGCATTTCATAGCATTTTCAACTCTACACTAACAGACTCCAGACACCATGACCACTTTAAATCACTGCAGTGATCTTGGTGGTTGGAGTAACCCATTAAAGCAGAGTTCTCCAGCTCTCTGCATAGTATCATATTATGCTATTACTAAAGCGTTATGTTTGTCTTATCCTTGGGTAATACAGAGCCTGTCTGACACCCATCCGGCTCTGTAATGTAAGTCAGGAATGTAGGTGGTGACACATTATATTTTTATAAAAGATCAGAAGTATTTAAGGTCTTTTTACCTCCCGTTATTAATTTACTATTATTGTATATATGGCTATTTTAATATTTTTTTATCTTTATTCTACTTATATGTGTCGACCTTCAACATAACCTTGACGTTTTCCTGTTCTCTCTGACATATTAAATGCATGACATCATAATTACATTGCACTTTCAGTGATATAGATTTAGCATTACACGTAAGGGTTTGTTTATACTTTATTTCTCTTTACAGTTAATTGAAATATGAACCCCAGCACCGATCATCGATATTAATCTCATCCCGAATTATTCAGCTAAGATGGACGTGTTACAGGTTACAAATTTCTCCAAGTCTGACTTTTGTCTCAGCTTCTGGTTTCCGACCGTTGGCTTCCTATCAGCGTCTGGTTTTGTACCCCCAATTCTGTACTGTGATTGCAGATTACTCATGTACGAACTCTGGCTTAATCCAAGAATTTCTCTTAATACATCGACTGGATTTACTAGTAACAACCCGAACTAGGCTGAAAGACTAGCTTCTATCTGTTCCATGGACATCGTTACATAGTTTTATTTTCGCTTTCTATTGTGATGTATCATTTCTTTAATATTTAATTAATAAAAAAAGTTATATTGGAATAAAATGTAAGTTAATTTTTCCTTTTCAAACACTGGACATCTGTAGCTGTATATGAGAAAGAATAGAAATACAAGCAGTGTGTGCTTGGGAAATGTTCACTGTAGACATTTTCAATATTTGCTGTAGATACAATGGTCGGACGATCTGAGCAGAGGAAGAGTTTATACTCTACTTACAGAATAGCAATATTCCTATAGACTTCAATGGAGGATTTCCTATTCAGTATGTAGATTAAACCCTTACTCTGCTATCAGTATCCAGCCCAGTATGTTTATGTTATTTTTTTAATAGTTTTTATTTAAAATAAGCTTATTGTCAGGTATAACAATATAGTGGAATTATATATAATTATGTCAGAAACTCCTATTTGGAATATCACGAATTCATTGAAAGAATGAAGCCCATGGAATAAGCAAAGCTAGGTGGAATGGGCCTTGACAGAGCTAGGAGGCAGGCCTATGGAGGAGTGTGACTTGATTGGTTATTTGGTTAAAGGGGAATGGCCTAGTCATATAATAATTCGCCATTTTAAAATTGGGTTCCATTTTAATTTGAAATCTTTACCTGTTGTTAGCTGTCCCGCCCACCCTCCCTAATTTTAGTAGGTTAATGGCTAAGAGGTATGACTCTCCCATTTTGTCACGGCGGCGGGGGATGGATTAGTTTAATTGGGGGTAGGTCGGTTTTTGGTAAGTGGGATAGGTCAGGAGGAATACTTACCTTTAGATTTGGTGGTAGGTCCGAGCTCGGCGGTAGCTACGAACCTGGGGGTGTAGGGGTGTCTCGGTATGCCCCTACACTGGAAATGGATGCCCTTGGTGGCTGGGATAATTCTTAATCAACAATTCTTAATCGTAGATCTTCTGAGAGCTCTTTTGTGCGAGGCATCATTCACATCAGGCAATGCTTCTTGTGAAAAGCAAACCCAGAAATCCCCCCCAGCTCCGCCGGCCCCCCTGATGCTGCAGCCGCCCGAGCGCTCTGTAGAGAGCCTCAGGCTGCTGCAGCTTTGCCCGGGCTGGTGCGTCCATGAGGGCGCACCGCCCGGTCGCAGCATGAAGAGAGGAGCTGACAGGAGGAAAGCGCTCAGCGCTCCCTCCTGTCACTCCCTCACTGTAGCGTGGCCGAGCGCTGTATAGTCCGCCAGTACAGGGAGCATATGTCTCCTGTACCCGGCTGGACTAACAGGAAGTGCACACTGAGTGTGCACTTCCTGTTAGTCCGCCGGGTACAGGAAACAAAAGCTCCCTGTACCGCGGACCATACAGAGCTCGGCCACGCTACATCATAGGTAGGGGAGTGGGGAAGAAAGAAAGAAACAGGGGGGGAGAAAGAAACAGGGAGGGGGGGGGAAGAAAGAAACAGGGAGCGAGGGGGGGGAAGAAAGAAACAGGGAGGGAGGGGGAATGAAAGAAACAGGGAGGGAGGGGGGAAGAAAGAAACAGGGAGGGAGGGAGGGAGGGGAAAGAAAGAAACAGGGAGGGAGGGGGGGGGAGAAAGAAACAGGGAGGGGGAGAAAGAAACAGGGAGGGAGGGTGGGAGAAAGAAACAGGGAGGGAGGGGGGGAGAAAGAAACAGGGAGGGAGGGGGGGAGAAAGAAACAGGGAGGGAGGGGGGGAGAAAGAAACAGGGGGGAGAAAGAAACAGGGAGGGAGGGGAGAAAGAAACAGGGAGGGAGGGGGAGAAAGAAACAGGGAGGGAGGGGGGAGAAAGAAACAGGGAGGGAGGGGGGGGAGAAAGAAACAGGGAGGGAGGGGGGGAAAGAAACAGGGAGGGAGGGGGGAGAAAGAAACAGGGAGGGAGGGGGGAGAAAGTAACAGGGAGGGAGGGGGGAGAAAGAAACAGGGAGGGAGGGGGGAGAAAGAAACAGGGAGGGAGGGGGGAGAAAGAAACAGGGAGGGAGGGGGGGAGAAAGAAACAGGGGGGAGAAAGAAACAGGGAGGGAGGGGGATAAAGAAACAGGGAGGGAGGGGGAGAAAGAAACAGGGAGCGAGGGGGGAGAAAGAAACAAAGAGGAAGGGGGGGAGAAAGAAACAGGGAGGGAGGGGGGGAAAGAAACAGGGAGGGAGGGGGAGAAAGAAACAGGGAGGGAGGGGGGAGAAAGTAACAGGGAGGGAGGGGGGAGAAAGAAACAGGGAGGGAGGGGGGGAGAAAGAAACAGGGAGGGAGGGAGGGAGAGGGAAGAAAAAACAGGGAGGGAGGGAGGGAGGGGGAAGAAAGAATCAGGGAGGGAGGTTGGGAGGGAGGGGAAAGAAAGAAACAGGGAGGGAGGGAGGGAGGGAGGGGAAAGAAAGAAACAGGGAGGGAGGGAGGGAGGGGAAAGAAAGAAACAGGGAGGGAGGGAGGGGAAAGAAAGAAACAGGGAGGGAGGGAGGGAGGGGAAAGAAAGAAACAGGGAGGGGGGGGGGGAGGGGAAAGAAAGAAACAGGGAGGGAAGGGGGGAGGGGAAAGAAAGAAACAGGGAGGGAGGGAGGGAGGGGAAAGAAAGAAACAGGGAGGGAGGGGGGGGGCAAAGAAAGAAACAGGGAGGGAGGGAGGGGAAAGAAAGAAACAGGGAGGGGGAGGGAAAATAAAGAAACAAGGTGTGAGGGAGGGGAAATAAAGAAACAGGGAGGGAGGGGGGGAGAAAGAAACAGGGAGGGGGGAGAAAGAAACAGGGAGGGAGGGTGGGAGAAAGAAACAGGGAGGGAGGGGGGGAGAAAGAAACAGGGAGGGAGGGGGGGAGAAAGAAACAGGGAGGGAGGGGGGAGAAAGAAACAGGGGGGAGAAAGAAACAGGGAGGGAGGGGGAGAAAGAAACAGGGAGGGAGGGGGAGAAAGAAACAGGGAGGGAGGGGGGAGAAAGAAACAGGGAGGGAGGGGGGGGGAGAAAGAAACAGGGAGGGAGGGGGGGAAAGAAACAGGGAGGGAGGGGGGAGAAAGAAACAGGGAGGGAGGGGGGAGAAAGTAACAGGGAGGGAGGGGGGAGAAAGAAACAGGGAGGGAGGGGGGGAGAAAGAAACAGGGAGGGAGGGGGGGAGAAAGAAACAGGGAGGGAGGGGGGGAGAAAGAAACAGGGGGGAGAAAGAAACAGGGAGGGAGGGGGAGAAAGAAACAGGGAGGGAGGGGGAGAAAGAAACAGGGAGGGAGGGGGGAGAAAGAAACAGGGAGGGAGGGGGGAGAAAGAAACAGGGAGGGAGGGGGGGAAAGAAACAGGGAGGGAGGGGGGAGAAAGAAACAGGGAGGGAGGGGGGAGAAAGTAACAGGGAGGGAGGGGGGAGAAAGAAACAGGGAGGGAGGGGGGGGAGAAAGAAACAGGGAGGGAGGGAGGGAGAGGGAAGAAAAAAACAGGGAGGGAGGGAGGGAGGGGGAAGAAAGAATCAGGGAGGGAGGGAGGGAGGGAGGGGAAAGAAAGAAACAGGGAGGGAGGGAGGGAGGGGAAAGAAAGAAACAGGGAGGGAGGGAGGGGAAAGAAAGAAACAGGGAGGGAGGGGGGGAGGGGAAAGAAAGAAACAGGGAGGGAAGGGGGGAGGGGAAAGAAAGAAACAGGGAGGGAGGGATGGAGGGGGAAGAAAGAATCAGGGAGGGAGGGAGGGAGGGAGGGAGGGGAAAGAAAGAAAGAAACAGGGAGGGAGGGAGGGAGGGAGGGGAAAGAAAGAAACAGGGAGGGAGGGAGGGAGGGAGGGGAAAGAAAGAAACAGGGAGGGAGGGAGGGGAAAGAAAGAAACAGGGAGGGAGGGAGGGAGGGGAAAGAAAGAAACAGGGAGGGAGGGGGGGAGGGGAAAGAAAGAAACAGGGAGGGAAGGGGGGAGGGGAAAGAAAGAAACAGGGAGGGAGGGAGGGAGGGAGGGGAAAGAAAGAAACAGGGAGGGAGGGGGGGGGGGGGCAAAGAAAGAAACAGGGAGGGAGGGAGGGGAAAGAAAGAAACAGGGAGGGGGAGGGAAAATAAAGAAACAAGGTGTGAGGGAGGGGAAATAAAGAAACAGGGAGGGAGTGGAGGGAGAAAGAAACAGGGAGGGAGGGGATAGAGAAAGAAACAGGGGGGGAAGAAACAGGGAGGGGGGAGAAAGAAACAGAGAGGGGGGAGAAAGAAACAGGGAGGGGGGGAGAAAGAAACAGGGAGGGGGAAAAAGAAACAGGGAGGAGGGAGAAAGAAACAGGGAGGGGGGGGGGAGAAACAGGGAGGGAGGGGGTGAAAGAAGCAGGGAGGGAGGGGGGAGAAAGAAACAGGGAGGGGGAGAAAGAAACTGACAGGGGGAGGGAGGGGAAGAAAGAAACTGACAGGGGGAGGGAGGGGAAGAAAGAAACTGACAGGGGGAGGGAGGGGAAGAAAAAAATTGACAGGGGAGGGGGAAGAAAGAAACTGACAGGGGGAGGGGGGACAAAAGAAACTGACAGGGGGAGGGGGGACAAAAGAAACTGACAGGGGTGGAAGAATGGCAAGGGAGGGAGGGGGAGAAAAAAGAGAGTGAGGAGGGTGGAAGGGAGGGGGAGAAAGAGTGACAAGGGAGGGAGGGGGAGAAAGAGTGACGAGGGAGAGAGGGGGAGAAAGAGAGTGACAAGGGAGGGAGAAAGAGAGTGACAAAGGAGGGAGGGAGGGGGAGAAAGAGAGTGACAAGGGAGGGAGAAAGAGAGTGACCAGGGAGGGAGGGGGAGAAAGTGAGTGACAAGGGGGGGACGGAGGGGGAGAAAGAGAGTGACAAGGGAGGGAGGGAGGGGGAGAAAGAGTGACAAGGGAGGGAGGGAGGGAAAGAGTGACAAGGGAGGGAGGGAGGGGGAGAAAGAGAGTGACAAGGGAGGGAGGGAGGGGGAGAAAGAGAGTGACAAGGGAGGGAGAGAGATTGACATCCACCACACACACACACAATCACACAATTATACCACCCTTACACACACAGAAACACACAATTCATCATTACACACACTCAATGCACCCCGTGCACACACACACAATCACACAATCATGCAACCCTTACACACACAGAAACACACAATGCATTCCTTACACACACTCAATGCACCCCGTACACACACGCAATGCACCCCTTACAGACGCACACACTGCATCCCGTACATACACAGAATCACACCTTGCAGCCCTTACACATACAAACACAGATTCACACAATGCATTCCTTATACACATATCAGGACATCGCCTACACACTCCACCCCCTGTGAACAAACTCATTGGTGGAACATGAAGGTGGACCCTGGGATCCAGACCTTGAGCTGTGTAAAGGGCCCCCAAAAAATAGAGCTGCTTCCCGTTCTCACAGAACATTGATTTTTGTGACCACAGTTACAAACAGCCTCCAGAGAGCCTGTTCTACACCAGACCAGTGGAGCCAGACTGCAGCTAGAGCCCATCATCATCCTCATCTGGTTGTAAGTAGGCAATCTAGCATATTATTTGTGGCACTAATCTCTAATTTACCCAGGGCCGGCCTTAGGGGTGTGCGAGCTGTGCGCCCGCACAGGGCGCCATGGAGCAGGGGGCGCCCTGCGGCCGCATAGCTCACACGGCAGGGGCGTATTAGCCGCAAGGCAAACAAGGCATTTGCCTTGGGTGGCATTTTCCAGGGGGCGGCAAAAAAAAGCCGCCCCTAAATGCCCAAGGCAAATGTCTTGTTAGCCTTGCGGCTAACAGACATGCTGCTGGGTGGTCGGGCGGCGCTGGCTGGCGGGCGGCTGGCGAGGGAGCACTTCCTCTGAGCTGTATGCTCAGCTCCCTCGCGCGCCGCAGAGTGAGGCTGGGAGCCGGAATATGACGTCATATTCCGGCTCCCAGCCTCACTCTAAGGCACGCGAGGGAGCTGAGCAGACAGCTCAGAGGAAGTGCTCCCTCGCCAGCCGCCCGCCAGCCAGTGCCGCTCGCCCAGCAGCCACTGGACCACCAGGGAGGGAGAGACACCCCCAAGCATTCCCAAAGGTAAGGAGGCTGGGGGGGGGGGTGTTTAAATATTTTTTTTTAAAATGTGTTAATGTGGGTGAGTGTGTCTGTGTCTGTTAGTGTGTGTGTATGTTAGTGTGTGTCTGTGTCTGTTAGTGTGTGTCTGTGTCTGTTAGTGTGTGTGTCTGTTAGTGTGTCTGTGTCTGTTAGTGTGTGTCTGTTAGTGTGTTTCTGTCTGTTAGTGTGTGTGTCTGTTAGTGTGTGTCTGTGTCTGTTAGTGTGTGTCTGTTAGTGTGTGTCTGTTAGTGTGTGTGTCTGTTAGTGTGTGTTTCTGTTAGTGTGTTTCTGTTAGTGTGTTTGTCTGTTAGTGAGTGTGTGTGTGTGTCTGACTGTGTGTGTGTGGCTGTCTGCCTGTGTGTGTGACTGTTTGCCTATGTGTGTGTGTATGTGTGTGCGTGACGGTCTGCGTGTGTGTGTGTGACTGTCTGCCAGTGTGTGTGTCTGTCTGTCTGTGTGTGTGTGACTGTCTGCCAGTGTGTGTTTGAATGTTTGTGTGTGTGTGTGACTGTGTGTGTGTGTGTGTGTGTGGCTGTTTGCCTCTGTGTTTGGCTGTCTGCCTGTGTGTTTGTGTGTGGCTGTCTGTGTGTGACTGCCAGCCTGTGTGTGTGGCTGTCTGCCTGTGTGTGTTTGTGTGTGTGACTGTCTGCCTGTGTGTGTGTGTGTGTGTGTGTGTGTGTTTGTGTGTGTGACTGCCTATGTGTGACTGTCTGGGCAGACTAGATGGGCCGAATGGTTCTTATCTGCCGTCACATTCCATGTCTGTGTGTGTGTGTTTGTGTGTGGCTGTCTGTGTATGACTGCCTGAGTGTGTTTGTGTGTGTGTGTATGGCTGTCTGCCTGTGTGTGTGTGTGACAGGGTGTGTGGGAAGGGGGAAGGAGTGGGGAGAGGGGGACGGGAAGGGGGGGGCACTGTGAAGATTTTTCGCACAGGGCGCCCAAATGCCTAAGGCCGGCCCTGAATTTACCTCACATTAAAGAAACACTATAGTCCCCAGAAGCACTGCAGCTTAATGTAGTGGTTCTGGTGTCTATAGCCTGTCCCTGCAGGCCTTTTAATGTAAACACGTCGGCACTCCAGCACTGGCGTTAGTTAACATGGCAGAAAAATAATTGGAAAGGGTTAGGGGGGCTACTAATAAGGATAGGGGAGAGGGGTAGGTAGAAAAATAATTGGAAGGGTTTAGGGGGGCTACTAATATGGATGGGAGGAGGGGGGAGGTAGAAAAATTATTGGAAGGGGTTAGGGGAGTACTAATATGAATGGAAGAGGTAGGGTGGGTTCTAATATGCATGGAAGGGGTTAGGGGGTACTAATATGCATGGAAGGGTAGGGGGTTAATATGCGTGGAAGGGGTAGGTGGGGTTCGTTTGTGCATGGAAGGGGTAGAGGTGGTTCTAATATTCATGGGAAGGGTAGGGGTGGTTCTAATCAGGAGGATCCCGGCGCTGTATCCGGGTAAGTAAAACCCCTTCCCTGTAGTGACCCTTTAATGTTATTATTTAATCATTTATATAGCGACTGCTAATTCCGTAGCGCTGTACAATGGGATAAACAACTCCTAGTTTACGGAATAAGAATATACCCGGCGAGTAAAAATGCTATCCCCCCCAGATTTTTTGGGGGTTCCTACGCCCATGATGTCAAATGCACATGCTCATGACATCGCATTATACTGTCCTATGGGAAAGCATTGGTGCCATGATTATCTATGGGGATTTTACGGACACTGGATGTCCTGATGCAAAGTGTAAGGACGTCTAGTGTCAGTTAGTCACTTAGCAAGCAGGAAGTGCCCCTAGTTGCTGTTGATTGACAGCCACTAGAGGCAGTCTTAGTCCTGCAATTTTCAAAAACTGCGATGATATACACAAAAGAAGAGTTCCACAGGCATCACAACATAGGGTGAAGGCAATTTTTTTTTTATTGGAGATCAAAAAGTACAAAAAAATAAATAAATATGTTTCAGCCTAGAGGCCTAAGTCATGTATACCAACCATGGTCAAGTAACACATATAAACATCCTCAAGAAAGCAGAGAAACACACCCCCACCAGCTAATTACAATCAAGGGGATGACATCATCAATTTCAAACATAATAAATAATTAATATTAAAACATGGCATCAGTGGACAATCATAGGCAAAATCAATGAAAGGATACAAATACTATAAAGTACAGAAGATATGCAAATTGATTGTAATTAGCTGGTGGGGGTGTGTTTCTCTTCTTCCTTGAGGACATTTATATGTGTTACTTTACCATAGTTGGTATACATGACTAAGGCGTTGTGGGCCAAAACTTATCTTTTTCTGATCTCCAATAAATATTTTTTTTGCCTTCACCCTACATTGTGACGCCTGTGGAACTCTACTTCTTGTTGTTCCTGGTGGACTACGGACCCCCCTCCACAGAGCTCCTGCATAAACGTACTTGTGTGCAGCACTCCCTTGACTTTATGCGATGATTTACACTGCAGGACTAAGTGGGACTGGGCCACTGCACCCAGACCACTTCAATGCGATGATGTGGTTGGTGCCTATAGTGTCCATTGAAAAACAAAAGAAATAACAACTAATAGACTTGTGTATTCAGTTTCAAATAAATCGTGATTCACTCAACGTTTTAGTGATCGGTGATTCATCTGAAATCTTGAATTCTGAACGAAACGCTATACGGATGAATCACAAAATAAATGAAATGGACACAACTGTTTTGTTTGTTTTATGATTCAGAGTTCCATCCGTTGTGCTACAAAAAAACATAAAAAATTATTGCTGGAAAAAAAGATGATTGCTAGAGGTCAGTCACTAAATGTTGATAAGTGTTCAGTGTACTGAATACATAATATTTATATTTTTTAGTATCTAATTGGCCAGTTTTTAGCCCTTTTAGTTTAGTTTTTCCTGAAATAATTGCATGGATAAAATTCGTCCAAACCAAAATACCACATGTACAAAGTCCACACTGCCCAAAACAAAATTTTTATTCAAATGAATCTATTCGGACTAAACAGATTCTATTCGCCATGCCATGCATGAGGACAAGTAAATAGAAGTTGCTTGTATTTTTGTGATATTGTTAGTCAAATAGCCAATACCTTCTGAAAATATTTCTATTTAACCAATCAGAGGCCGGAATAGTGGAAGTATAGGGTCCCGTCTTTACTGCAATAGAGGAGAAGCAGTCAGAACTGGTTCTGAGAGCAAACAGATCTTGAATACATACAGGATATCAGTGAAAGTAAAAAAAAAAAAAAAAAAAAAAAGAAAGGAATTTTATCTTGGCCAGCTTAGTATACACCATTCTTTGTCTATTCTCCGAACAGGAAAATAGACTCTTGTAATTAGGAGGAGGGTAACTCCGCACAATGGGAGTAGGACAACTCACACACCTGCTGGCCTTGAAAACGTTAGCTGCAAACAGTAAAAGTATTGTTACAAAATAATTAGACTTACTGCTGAGCATACACATTTGGCTATTAACCCTTCTAATACCAGACAGCAAGCTTATCCAATATATAATATATATGTATATATTGTGATATTTACCACAGTATTGTGGCGTAGCTTCCTTCTGAGGTACACTCACATCCTTTAGGAAATGAAAAACCAGGGAGGGGATGTTTGGATAAAATAGAGTTTTTTGTTTTTGTTTTTGTTTTTACAAAATGTTCTGCATTAGGTATAACTGAATATGATTTTTGCATGAAGTCCATTTTTACATTTAAATGTCTTTTAAGGGTAAAATCTTTAGGTAAAGTGTTTTAAAATAAGTTATCTATTTATGCATTGCATTTCTACAACACATTAAAATAAATGCAAATACAATACATTTTTAAAATGATTCTCGCATTTGCTACATATCCCTTATACTTTGCAGAATCTGTAGTGAGCGTTCAGGAAGTGACAGTCCATCGTGATAACTTTCTGTTATTGTGTCTATATTATACAATGCAGTGCAGTAATGGCTTAGCTGGGGAGTTAAACAATTTCTCCAGCCAACCTGCACACAGCAAGCGGCCCGCACAGCCCTTCTCGGGCCCCTACTGCTAGAAATCTGCTCCCCCATGCAAGGCACACTGAGGGACAGCTAAGGGGCCTTCCCAAAAACCCCACTAGGCTGCCCCTCAGTGTGCCGGTCTGTGTGATTGAAGGAAATCGGCAGAGGCTCCAAGAGCAGAGCCTCTGCCAGCAGATCAGCACAGCCACCGGAGCTGCCCTGATCAGTGTTGCAGGCAGGAAGTTCCTTGTGGCTGGTTCTGCAGGAAGTAACATCATGCCTGCGGAGCTGCCCTGATCTGTGTTACAGGCAGCATCTCAAGCATCCACCCCAAGGGTAAGAATTCCCTCCTCCCTGGCTAAAGGTAAGACTTAGGGAGGGGGGAATACATTTTTGTACGTTTTTTTTTTCCAATTACGGTAAAAATATTAAGTGTCTCATCTCCCCCTACTGCCCCTTCACAGTTCCTATCTCTCCAACCCCTTAACAACAAAAGCCCCTATAAGCCCCTACACTCCCTATACCCTGCTCTTAATACAACTTTTATTACCCCCAGGCACCCACTAAAGCCCCTATCCATTAGCAGCCACTAAAGCCCCTGCAGTCCCTACCCCCCTCAAACACACAACATCCTCTACCCTTCTGCATCCATTAAAGCCTCTAACCCTTAGCACTAAAGCCCTTAACCCTCCCCCCCTCCCCGGCACCCACTACAGCCCCTACACCTGCTGCACCCACTACAGCCCCTACCACACTGAACCCACAACCTCCTCTAACCCACTGCGTCCACTACAGTTCCTATGCCAAGTAAAGCCTCTAACCCTTAGCACTAAAGCCCTTAACCCTCCCCCCCTTCCCCGGCACCCACTACAGCCCCTACACCTCCTGCACCCACTACAGCCCCTACCACACTGAACCCACAACCTTCTCTAACCCACTGCATCCACTACAGTTCCTATACCAAGTAAAGCCACTACCCCTTAGCACCCACTAAAGCCTTTACCCCCCTGCACACACTACACCCCCCATCCCCTGCACCCACTACAGCCCCTACCCCCTGCTCTTACTACAGCCCCTGCTCCAACTAAAGCCCCTGCACCCACTACAGACCTTACCCCCCTTACCACACTACAGCACCTACCCCCGTTACCCCACTACAGCACCTCCCCTTCCTGCACGCACTAAAGTGCCGACCCCCAGGCACCCTGTAAAACCCCTATAACCCCTGACCCTGCTACAGCCCCTACCCCCCTGCACTCATTACAGCCCCTGCAACCTGTATTATACCCCCTGCAACCACATCTCCTACCCCCTGCCCCACTACTTAAATAAAAAAAAAACACACATTACAGGGACACTATAATCACCAGAACAACTACAGCTTAATGTTGTTCTGGTGTCTACTGCCTGTCCCTGCAGGCTTTTTAATGTGAACACTGCACAGGAACACATTTAGTGGCAGTCACTCAGATGGCCTCTAGAGGGGCTTCCCGGGTTAGTGCTTCCAATTGTGAACAGTCTTCATAGAGAACCATTGATTAAATGCAACTCTATGAGGAGAAGCGGATTGGTGCAGAACGGCGTTTTGCCACGCATGTGCAATAGCCTTCCAGTGCTTTCTATAGAAAAGCATTGGATTGGCTGAGATCATCTAATTCTATGATCTTAGCCAAGGAGGCGGAGTGGAGTCGGAATCAGCAATGAGGAGACCCAGGCGGTGCTGGAAAAAAGGCAAGTATTTCACCTTTTTAACAGGGCGGGTAAGGAGGGCCAGGTCCAAATTTTGGCCGAGGCAAAATTTATCAGCATATATATCCGTCTGCAGGGGCTTCAGGTCCTAGTTTTGCCTGGGGGCCCAGGCCACTGTTAGTCCGTCCCTGCCATCATCTACAGTAGTATTTGTGGAGACAAAAATGTAAACACTGCAGGATGGGAGACAGTGGCAAGAAGGTTGGGCTAATGGAGCAAAATGATTATTTCTAAGCAGATTAAAAAAAAAATAATAATCAACCAACTCTGAGTAATTGTAGGGGTAGGTCCATAATTAACCTAGCCTTTGTGTGTACCTGGAGTGTTCCTTTAAATAAAAATATGTTACTAAAGAATGTATCAAAAATACATTGGGCATGCACGTAAACAATTCCTTTTTTAAAATGTGCTTGTAAAAAACTGTTCCGGTCTACAGCTGTGCTAGGATATTTAATTATCTTCAGAAATAACAAAGGAAATTAAAGTATTGTAATTGTTCTAAGCTGGGTACTGTAAAATTATATGTTCTGCTAGTAATTTAGTTCTGTGTGTGACTATGTGTATATTTACACTGTTTGGTTGAGTGTACATTTTGAGCTGAAGAAGACAAAAGGATAATTCGCAACCACGTATAACTGGAAAATCTTGGTCAGCAGTTCAGAAAAGTATAATTGAACGTATCAAAACACATGATTACAGTTACAAGAATGCTCCTCATTGTGTAGTGCTATAAAACAATGATTAAAGCAATATTCCTCTATCATATACTAAACACAAGAGCCAGAGCACTCTTCCACTAAACAGCAACTTCATAGCTTACAGAATGTAATAGTTTTTTTGTTTTTTAAACACCTAATCTAGGCAAAAATTATGTGGGTTTAGTATATGATCATACATTGCGTAAGCTTGCCACAACGTCAATGTACCCCATCTTTGGCATTTGGCAAAAATAATGGGGGTTTAGTATATGATCATACATTGCGTAAGCTTGCCGCAACATCAATGTACCCCATCTTTGGCAGGTCCTACTCGAACAACCTAATGTCAGGCCCGGGGGAGATAGCGCAGCTAAGCGGACAAGGGCACATGTAGGAGTGTGGGGATAGATGCATGGGATTAGTTGGGAAAGAGTGTTTCGGTGGGATTATGTTCTGTGTAAATTAGTGTGGGGGAGGTCTTACCTCAGTGCCACTTGGGATTCGGGCCAGCAAACAGCTTGCTTCCTGTCCTCCTGCTCCTGTTTGCCTGGGCCTGCAGATTTACACAGCTTGAGGGATGGAGGTTGAGGCTTGCTGGCTTCCCTCAGAGCTGCTGCAGCATGGATGGTGGCTGGCAACTCCTGATTCAGGTGCTCTCCTCTCCCCTCTCCATCTGGGGCCTTCCCTGTGGCCCCTGCTCCCCTCTCCCATGGTGCCTGCCGGTGTGGGTGCTCCCCCCCGCGGCCTGAGTCCCTCTGGGCCTTCCCTGTGGCCCCTGCCCCCCCTCTCCCATGGTGGCTGCCGGTGTGGGTGCTCCCCCCCCGCCTGTCTCCATCTGGGGCCTTCCCTGTGGCCCCTGGCCCCTCTCCCCTGGTTGGCTGCCAGGGGAGGTTCCCCCCGCGGCCTGTCTCCATCTTTGGCCTTCCCTGTGGCCCCTGGCCCTTCTCCCATGGTGGTTGCCGGTGTGGGTGCTCCCCCCGTGGCCTGTCTCCTAATGGGGCCTTCCCTGTGGATATAAACAAAGCAGCACATTTTCTATTAGGAAGAGGGCGTTGGAAAATGTGGTAGAACTGAAAAAAAGGAAGTATGGATTTGTTATAGTATCTGTATGTGATATTCTGGTTAAAGGGACACTGTAGGCACCCAGACCACTTTAGCTCATTGAAGTAGTCTGGGTGCCAACTCCCATCACCCTTAACCCTAGAGGGGTAATTATTGCAGTTTTTATAAACTGCAATAATTACCTGCTAGTGTTACCTCCTATCGTAGTGGCTGTCTGCCAGACAGCCACTAGAGGGACTTCCAGCTTCTTAGACGACTTTTGGTCATCTAAACGATGCTGGACGTCTTCACGCTATGCATGAGGACCTCCAGCGTCGCCAGAATCCTCATAGGAAAGCATTAAATAATGCTTTCCAATGGGGAGATCCTAATGCGAGTGTGCCCATTGCCGTGCATGCGCATTAGGTCTCCCCATGGCAGACTTCAGCAAGGGAGGAGCATAGTCGGAGCTGAGCTAGTGCCAAGGGACATCAGCGCTGGACCCAGGTAAGTGACTGAAGGGGTTATTAACCCCTTTAGGGCTGCGGGAGGAGGCCTTGACAGAAGAGGGAAGCTATAGTGCCAGGAAAACCCTTCTGGTTAGTGTCTGCAGGAGCAACGGGAACGGTGTTCCTGTTGTATAAAAAGGGCAGGAATGCCGTTCCCACGCGTTCCTGCAGGACTCAAGCCCTGGTTAAACTGTCTTATTGCACTACTAGCTGGTTACTCAATGCTTTCATCTAAGGATGTCTTATTGTACTGCAACCTTCCAGGACTCTTGACCTTTGTTTTTTTTGTTTCATAATATTGCTGCTGATCCACATTTTTGTGCCAGGTTTCGGCATTGGTCACCTTCCAATCATCTACATGATCTGTCTCGTCAACCAGTTCATCCACTTCTTCACTTCTTCATATCAGTCTTCATTTCTCGTTGAATCTCTTCATGACACATTAACAGGACATATAGAAAAATCAATGTGGGCTATCTGCAATGCTAAGCAGAAATATTCTAGCCCCACAAGCATGCTAGATAGAAACAGGGTTGAGGATGATGATAAGTGGCAGGTGGCACTGGCTGAGAAATAGGATGCTATAACCGTGACCTGATTCTGTCTCTTAAGGGATTCATACAGTGACATACTAACTACTTTCATTATTTAGAAAGTAAGGTAACTTTACAACAATACAGTTGACATGTATACATGATATATTTATGGGTACATACACACACTTAAAGGGACTCTTCCTATGAAACAACTTAATCTCAATTAAGTTTTTTTTTTCGGGCCCAGAGTCCCTGCGTGCCTTAAGGTGTTGAACTGTTTTCTGATGATTTAATATCTAAGTTGCTCCCTGGGTACCAGCAGCACTCATTCCTCTCCTCAGTCACCATACTGAGCAGAGAAGGGTATACTCACTATACTCAGCTGATACTCTTAGCACATAAAGTAATCACATTGGATGACCAGTGATAGACAATAGGGCGGCAATGAGATGATGTTGTTTCGAGGGAAGAGAGTCCCTGTAATGAAATTGAGAAATACACAGTAATAAGCTTTCATTTAGACTGGCCCATCACAACTACATGAGATATATGATCTCTATGGCACTGTCTTTTTTCAGCTCACAGTATCTAACCTGAACAACCTCCTTTATTCTTAGACTGGTTTGTCCTTTGGCCACCTGGTCATTTCACTGCAAGTGGAATAGACTGTTGTCTCTTTTCTGACTGTCTTTATGTTGTCATGAAGCTTGTTTTGTAAATTCACTCTACAGGGTCCCTGTGTTCTCTGTGATCTATGTTGAACTTCCGTACTCCATGCACTCATCATGTAGGGTAGATAACTTGGATGTGCTCTGGTTTGCATTTTGGTCTTCTTGATTGGGTATGTATTTATAATCTTTCATGTCATCTTCATGTCATTGTATTCTCTCCGATCTCGTGTAAAGTAAATGGAAAAGTAGTCATTTGATAATCTGATCATACTGAGACTTTTACTGCAAAAGTGAGGACTTATTTTATCCACAGTTTGTTTATTTGTGTTTACTTATATAGCTGTTGTTTCCAGCTTTTTATTTGATAAACCTACTATTTTATTCATCATCACCTGTAGAGTACATCCTTCATACAGCCCTCATCATGCTTCCGGGTCCAGCATATACCCCTAGGTGGGGATGGTTCTACCTCAAGTTCTTCATACCAGAGCAGGACATTGAGTGATGTAAGTAGATTTTCCTCCATCAATACCAATTGTTTCTATAAACCATACCATTGGATTTCCTATTTTGCTTTTTTCACATATACCTACTTCATCCTGAAAACAAGCTCCAGAGACCACTTATATCCGTAGATGATGATTATTCCATCCAGGCCTTCATAATAGAGCTGAGACAGCTCTAAAAAGTGTGAGTGTGCACTTTTGCCCATTTGTACTCCCTTCACAAACATCTACTGTACTGCACCATAATCTGTTTCTTGCTTTGTACTTATAGATTCATATACTAAAAACATCATCTCTATCGTATGTATATACAATCTTAAGCGCTGATCCCCTGCTGTCTGTTATCTGATACTTTTTCTGGACTGTTCAAAAGGGTCCATGGAAAGTTTAGATGAATTTAGCATTTTGCTGTCTCTCTGGCATACTGAGTTGCATCAAATTGCATTAAAACTGGTATTGTGGAGAAGGTACAACCCACCAGTGTATTTTGTGTAGGCTCTTTTACCTCTCTTTATCCTGGGAAAACAGTTAAGCAGACTGTCCATTCCATTTCTGCATTCTTGCAAACCATTGCTAGGGTCCTACTGTATTTCTGTTTCCAATCCTTGCTTCATCCCTTGCATCTGTCTCATTGAAATCTACAATTTATCTTTGAATTTCGTTTCACCCACTCTCCAGCATGATCAGTTTGGCACACTTCTTTAATTGATGCTCCAATTCTTATTTTTCAGTCTGTAAGGAGGTCAGCTGAAGGACAATACTGTGACGTTATTACATCTATGAAGGAGTATCACTGTCAGTAATGCAATTGTGACGACAATATAAAAGACAAAGAACTCTTGAAAATTTAAAGAATTTAAAATGTGATTTCACGTTATTCATTATTACTTTTACTTTGTTACGTTGCTCTTTAATATCCTCATATAAAAGTACTATAAAATTAGAATCCGAGGAAATAAAATCTATTTAGTTCACAGATATTTTACGTTTTATTATGCGTTATAGCTGTCAGAAGTGAATATCAATATTCATCATATTAATTACATCAGTATGCTACTTGTAATGCTTTTCTCTTGCCATTAAAACCTTTTCAACATTTTTTTGGTTTAGAATATGAAGTTGGAAATCAAACAAGCTGTATGACAAATAAACATGTATTTGTAGTTCCCTGCAAGAAAAATCATAAATGCATATATAACAGTAGTTCACTTAATTGTTTCTTTAATAGACAGAGTTTAGTAAAAACTAAAAGTTTCCCTCACTTTTTATAAAGTTAGCTTGTCTTAACAGGTTTACTTTAACATATAACAGCTCAAAAAGCAACATGTACACTGATCAGCCACAACATTAAAACTACTGACAGGTGAAGGGAATAATACCGATGATCTTGTTTCACATTTTGGAAGCAGGAACAATGGGCAAGTGAAAAGATCTGAGTGACATTGACAAGAGCCAAATAGTGTTGGCTAGATTACTAGGTCAGACCAACTCCCAAACAGCAGGACTTGTGGGGTATTACCAGTATGCAGTGGTTAGGACATACCAAAAGTGATGAAAGGAAGGACAACCGATAAACTGACGTAATGGTCATGGGTGTCCATGGCTCATGGATGCCTGAGGAGAGTCCATCTGGTCCGATTACAGAGAAGAGCTACTGTAGCTCAGATTGGTAAAAAACTTAATGCTGGCCATGAGAGAAAGATGTCAGAAAACACAGTGCTTCGCAGTGCATCTGGGGCCGCAGACCAGTTAGAGTTCCCAGGATGGGGATGTGAGCATCAGAACTGGACCAAAGAGCAATGGAAGAAGATTACCAAGTCAGATGAAACATTTTATTTTTTTAAATCAAGTCATTGGCTAAGTGGGTCTGCGTAATTTACATCAAGATGGCATCATGTGAAGATGGCAGGCCAGTAGAGGCAGTGTAATGTTCTGGGCAATGTTTTGCTGGGAAATCTTGGGTCCTGGCATTCATGTAGATGTTACTTTGATACATATCACCTACCTAGAGATTGTTCCAGACCACATACAACCTTTTTTTTTTTTTTCAAATTTAAGTTTTATTGAAAGAGTTTTCATAAAGTATGGGGAACAGAAAAGAAAATGGGAGAAAAACATTGGGGGATACAGTGGAGTACATTACCGTACAATGAGATGAAGTAATGGAACACAAAGTAAAGTAACGTAAAGTAAAGTAACCACGGATCTTTGGGCGATCTTACATTTGTACAATTAACTCAGTACATTGTGCGGTGCGGTCGTATCTTATTAATATACTATCAACTTGGTATTGTAGACAACATATGATTGTAGACAACTTATGATTATAGATAACATAATGGTGTCCTCCATGTTATCTGGTGGTAAACACAATACAATGTTCAGTATCATAAACAATATAGTATGGGTCATGAATCTCATACATTCACATAGCCTTATTATATAGTATCTTTCATATTACTTGTTATTTGTCAAAACCGTTACTCCAATTTTACTTTATTAAAGGAACACTATAGTCTGCTAAATTACTTTAGCTAAATAAAGCAGTTTTAGTGTATAGATCATTCCCCTGCAATTTCTCTGCTCAATTCACTGTGATTTAGGAGTTAAATAACTTTGTTTCTGTTTATGCAGCCCTTGCCACACCTCCCGTGGCTATGATTGACAGAGCCTGCATGAAAAAAAAAACTGGTTTCACTTTCAAACAGATGTAATTTACCTTAAATAATTGTATCTCAATCTCTAAATTTAACACATACAGGAGGCTCTTGCAGGGTCTAGCAAGCTATTATCATAGCAGGGGATAAGAAAATCTTAATTAAACAGAACTTGCAATAAAGAAAGCCTAAATAGGGCTCTCTTTACAGGAAGTGTTTATGGAAGGCTGTGCACGTCACATGCAGGGAGGTGTGACTAGGGTTCATAAACAAAGGGATTTAACTCCTAAATGGCAGAGGATTGAGCAGTGAGGCTGCAGGGGCATGTTCTATACACCAAAACTGCTTTATTAAGCTAAAGTTGTTCAGGTGACTATAGTGTCCCTTTAAGTATAGTCGATCCATTGTTGCCAGTTATAGTGAGAGGTAGTTATTTGTTTGGCTGTCTGCGCTGTCAGCATTTCATATTTTAAGTATTGTCGTACTTTGTGATGAAGTAGTGTTGGGTGTGGACAAACCGTCTGTTTCCAATAATTGGCGATAAGGTTGCGTGTGGCTAGAATTATGATCAGTAACAGTTGTTTGTCTGGGTGGGAAATCTGGTCAGGTAAGAGACTGATCTTTGGTACTAGGGTCAAGTTTAGAGAACCGACTGTGTTCCACAATTTCTGAGTTTTTTCCCATAATGGAGCAATAATAGGACAACCCCACCATATATGAGTCATCGTGCCTTTGGCCTTGTCACATCTCCCACATACATTAGAGGAGCCTGGATAGATTTTATGGAGCTTGTCTGGTGTGAGATACCATCTGTAAATTAGTTTTTTATGTGCCTCTATATGGGAGTAGCAAGAAGTAGAACCTTTTAGTGCCAGTAGCGATGTAAGCCATTGTTCATTGCTAAGGTTTTGTGGGTTTTCTTTTTCCCATTGTTGTTTGTATTTAAATTCTGGGATAGGGGTTTGCTCACATAATGCCGCATATCCCAGAGATAGAGTTTTGGCTTTAACCAGGGTTTTATGGCACCTTTCATACAGCGCAATTAAATCCTTGCCTGGAGATTGTGCTCTATCTGTAATTCTCATTACTTTGCCATCTATGATGCTCTTTAGTTGGATGTAAGCTAATATAAATGAATGGGGTAACTTATAGGCAGTTTGCAACTCTGGAAATTGTATAATTTCCCCTTGTCTACATATATCAACAATGCGGGGATTTCCCAATTCCTTCCATTTATGCATAGATAGCCAGGGTTAAGCGCCTTTAATGGTGCCCATGGTAGAAACCTGTGGTCATTTGTGCGTTTTCGGTGTAGGTGGTCCCAAGCTTTATTGAAAATCTGGCGAGGGGTGATAGGGTAAGGGTATTGCCTCTAAAACGCTTGGGTGTCCACATGTAGTCTGTTGCTGAGCCTAATGGGCTATAGTCATTTTCAAAGTCATTGTAGTGTAGATCTAGGGGCATGGAGTTTAACCGCTGTTTCTAGTACAGCCGCCCTCTGATATGTCACAATATTGGGGACACCAAGTCCTCCTTCCGTTATCGGGGCTTGCAGTAGAGTAAGTGGCAACTGCGGTTTCTTTTTCTCCCACACATACATTGATAATATCCTTTGAATGTGTTTTCCAAGGGTAGGAGATATCGGGATCGGCGCCATTCTAAATATATACAATAATTTCGGGAGTATCACCATTTTAATTGCATTTATCCTACCGAACCATGAGAGCATTACATCTTTCCATTTGTGAAGTAGTTGTATGCACATTTGCGGTAGGGGTGACAAGTTTTGTGTGATTATCCCCCTGAGTGTGGATGATATCTTTATACCAATAATGTGTAATGTGTATGTAATGTGAGTGTGTCTCCAATCGAAGGAGAAGTTATCTTTCAGTGTTTGTACTGTGGAGCTTGCGTCTTAGTTTGGTTTAGCTTATAATATGAAATTGCACTGTATTCCTGTAATGTGGGCATGAGATGGGGAAGTGATTGTGCCGGATTGGATAGGGAGACAAGGACATCATCCGCAAACATTGACATTTGCATTCCATATTAGATATGTGAACCCCTGTTATGTCATCACAGTTTCGTATTTTATCTGCTAGTGGTTCTAGAGATAATACAAATAAAAGGGGTGAGAGTGGACAGCCTTGGCGTGTGCCATTCGTTATCGGGAAGGGGCTTGACAAAAAACCCGCATTGGAGACTCTAGCTGATGGGTTACAATATAAGGTTAAGACTCCTTTTATAAATGCATTGGGAAAACCGAATTTTAATAGGACTTGTTCCATATATTGCCAATTTAACCTGTCGAAGGCCTTCTCTGCGTCCAGCGCTAAGAGAAGGCCCTCCATGTGTTGTGATTCCATGTGGGCTAAAACATTCAAGACCTTTCTTGTGTTATCCGACCCTTGTCTGTTTTTCACAAATCCCGATTGGTCATTGTGTATAATACTTGTCAATATATGTTTCAGTCTTTCAGCCAGGATTTTAGCATAGATTTTCGTATCACAGTTCAAGAAAGATATGGGTCTAAAATTTTGGCACATTGTGGCTGGTTTGCCAGGTTTCGGTAAAGTTGAGACATGTGCCTGTAGCATCTCAGGTGGCATACTGCCACTGTTAAAGCAGTGGTTCAAAAAGTTTGTGAGAAGGGGCGTTAAATTTCCAGAGAATGTCTGATAATAGAGGTTAGCAAGACCGCCTGGGCCCGGGGACTTGTGTAAGGGTAGTTTGTTAATAGTCTGTATTAGTTCTGTTTCTGTGATCGGTTGAGTGAGTAGGTCAATTTCGGTTTGTTGTAACGTAGGGAGGTTGACTGTAGCTAGGATGTTTAGTATTTGGGATGCAGATGGGGTGTGAGTGATGTTATCGTCTTTGAGATTGTACAATGTTCTATAGTATTGTGCAAATTCTTCCACAATGTCTTGTGGGTTCATTATTTTTCGGTTATCCGAGGAGTGGATCCAGGCTACTCGAGAGTTGGCCATTCGTGCTTTTAATTTGGTTGCTAGGGTCAAACCTGATTTATTCCCGTGTGTAAAAAAATTGTGTTTATATCTCTGTAGGATATAATTGTTTTTCTCTAATTCAATTTCATGCAGTTTAGATTGAAGTTCGGTGCATTGTGCCGCGGTGGGGCTCAATTTATTGGCATGTGTGAGGGTTGTTATGTCCTTGATAGGGTCATTATATGTCTTTTCTCTTTGTTTCTTAGCGTGGCTGGCATATTTAATAAATAATCCTCTAACCACAGCTTTATGAGCTTGCCATATCATTCTATGGAAGAATTTTGGGTGGTATTGATTTCAAAATACGAGTTAAGACCCTCCGTAATTTGGGTTTGAATATGGGGGGCTTTTAATAATGTTTCATTAAGTCGCCATGCTCCGCGTCCCTTAGTGGGGAATCGTTCTTGCAATGTTATGGTAATGGGAGCGTGGTCGGACCACGTAATGGTCCCTGTGTTCACCGTATGTATTTTTGGTGTTGTGGAGGCATGTATCAAGAATCTGTCTATTCTCGAGTACGAATTATGCACTTGGGAATGAAACTTGTAATCCTTATCAGAATGAAGGAGAACCCTCCATATATCTAGGAGCCCTGCTGTATGTATTGCCGCCCTAAGGTGCGCTGCTGTATTTGAGCGTTTTCGTGCCGTAGCTCGTGACACTGTAGTATCGGAGGTCGTGTCTAAGACACTATCTAAAACAAAATTTGTGTCTCCTCCAATTATTAGGGTCCCAAACAATTTTGTTAGTATATTGTACTTGATTTTCATGGGGGCCATATATTTAGCAGTGTGTAAGGTTCATTGTTCAAATGACATTGTAGCAACAAGAACCTGCCTTCTCTGTCACTCACTTTTTTATGAAGGGAGAACGCTACATCTTTATTTATTAATATCGAAACCCCTCTCTTCTTTTTATCGTAGCCTGTGTGAAATCCTATCGGAAATTGTTTAGAATAGAACTTGGGCATATTAGTTTTCAAGAAATTAGTTTCTTGAAAAGCGCTACATTAACCTTTAGTTTTTTGGCTTCCGACAGGGCCAGCCTCCTTTTGTGTGGAGAATTCAGGCCTTTGGCATTAAGGGATAGTATAGTCAAAGTCATGTTGAATATAAAGAGGATGATAATGAGTCAGTAGTAAGGGTTTCGGCCAGGGTAAACTCAAGATCTGCTTTCGCAATACTGTGTCAATTTTACCCATCCAACCGCGATCCACAACCATGCTTACTTGTGTGCCATATGGCATGTTATTTAGATGGCAATAGCATATTGCAACCCTACGCTTTATTGAGTGGTGGTCTGCAGTTCGCTGGGCAAATGACGTATATTGAAGTAGATATATATTACGGGGCAAGGGCGGTATTGTTATTGTGTTGTTGCCATTGCACCAGATAGTATCTTGTAAGATCTGTGTGTTGTAGTATATGTCACATGATCCATGTTAAGGGGAGGGAACAAAATAAAAATGGGAGAAACAAACTTGGCCATAAGGCAACTATGTACAGAAGGATACACCAGGACGAGACGTCCAGTGCCCATATAGGAAGTATCGGCCCAATGGAGCCAGAATGGGGGAGGGTAAATTTAAATTGAAGGTAGTCACTTAAACCCTTAGTATGTCATCTGAATTGAATGTCGCCTAGTAGCATAAAATAACCTTGTGTCTAGTGTTACAACCACTAGTGGTATATCTTCAGTGGTCAATTGTTAACCAAGTGTGTACATATTTAGAAACCAATTGTACAATAACATGTTATACATAACCAATTTAACATTCTCACATGTCAACATGTGGTCTCAGATTAGAGGGTCAAGAAAGCTCCTGGCCGGCCGGTCAGTATCGTGGTAGTCTCTCACTTATGTTTTGCTACAGTGATCCATTCTTTGGAAATCTTCGTTGGTGACTTGCGAGTGTCCCTTGTATGGACCTCTTCGTCTTGTTGATCGATCTGTATGTTCCAATCAGTTAACAATTGAGTTCCATCTGTGCTGGATCTTATTTGATGTTCTATGCCATTCTTCCTTACAATTAGGCGTGTTGGGTATCCCCACTTGTAAAGAATCTCTGCTTTTCTTAATGCTTTAGTTATAGGTGCAAATTCTTTGCGTTTTGCTAATGTGGCTGCTGATAAATCCACAAATAGTTTGATCCCAGCATATTTAGCCGGCATGTTGCTGATGTCTCTTGCTGTTTGCATAATAAGTTCCTTAGATGTGAGGTGGTGTAACCGGGTAAGTACATCGCTAGGTACCGAGGCTTGCGAGGAATCTTGGCTTTGGTAGCCGGTGTATGCGGTCTAAGCAAAGATCGCGGTCCGTGAGTTCAGGGCATAATGTTTTGAACATGGTTGTTACGTAGTCCTTTAGGTCAGAAGGTGTAATGTCTTCAGGTATGCCGCGTAGACGGACATTGTTACGCCTATCACGGTCTTCCTGGTCAGCTACTTTTGCAGTTAAGTAGGTTATCCTTTCTTCAAAAGAATCATAAGTGTCTGCAAGACTGTTATGAGCTTCAATTATTTCCTCTGTTTTATCTTCCAGCAGGGAAGTGCGTTCGCCAATAAACTTAAAATAACACTATAGTCACCTAAATTACTTTAGCTAAATAAAGCAGTTTTAGTGTATAGATCATTCCCCTGCAATTTCACTGCTCAATTCACTGTCATTTAGGAGTAAAATCATGTTGTTTCTGTTTATGCAGCCCTAGCCACACCTCCCCTGGCTATGATTGACAGAGCCTGCATGAAAACAAAAACTGGTTTCACTTTCAAACATATGTAATTTACCTTAAATAATTGTATCTCAATCTCTAAATTGAACTTTAATCACATACAGGAGGCTCTTGCAGGGTCTAGCTATTAACATAGCAGGGGATAAGAAAATCTTAATTAAACAGAACTTGCAATAAAGAAATCCTAAATAGGGCTCTCTTTACAGGAAGTGTTTATGGAAGGCTGTGCAAGTCACATGCAGGGAGGTGTGACTAGGGTTCATAAACAAAGGGATTTAACTCCTAAATGGTAGAGGATTGAGCAGTGAGGCTGCAGGGGCATGTTCTATACACCAAAACTTCTTCATTAAGCTAAAGTTGTTCAGGTGACTATAGTGTCCCTTTAATGTCTGCTCTGACGTCACAAGCTAATTTGGCAAATTCAGCTTGAAGTGTGTGTTGTAGCTCCTGTAGCATTTTATGTAGCACCGTTTCTGATGCTGGAGCTGTATTTCCCAGGGAGATGGAAGTGTTATCGCTCCTATCGGAGCATGCTGCAGGAGATGATGGGCCGTCTACGCCATCTTGTGAGTTCCGCCACGGTGAAGTCAAGGCAGCAATTTGGGCATTATTTTGGTTTTTTTTGCTGCCCTCTGTGCCATGGTTATGTTGGGCGATCAATAGGTGGTTTTGTGTGTTGGGTGAAGTCGCTACTGCTCTACTAATTGCTGTTTCAGACGTACCCTCGTTGGAGCTGACGGCTCACACTACCATATCCTCGAGCAGCCAGGCTACACCCCCCACATACAACCTTTTATGGAAATTGTGTTTCCTGATGGCAGTGGCCTTTTTCAGCAGGATAATGCACCCTGCCAAAATGCAGAAATTGTTCAGGAATGGTTTGAGGAACATGACAAAGAGTTCAAGGTGTTGTCGTGGTCTCCAAACTTTCCAGATCCCAATCCAATTGAGCATCTGTGGAATGTGCTGGAACAACAAATCTGATCCATGGATGCCCTACCTCACAACCTGCAGGATTTAAAAAGATCTGCTGCTAATGTCTTGGTGCCAGATACCACATGAGACATTCAGACATCTTAACCCCAAATGCAATTTTGGAATCCAGACATCTGGTCTGGATTCCAAACTTGCATAGCAAAGACAAAAGCACATTGGGGGCAAACCCGAAATGTGCATTCTACAGGAATGGTGCTGCCGCAATGACCAATATTCATACATAATACAAATTAAGTTACAGCTCACACATAAGAATACACTTAAAAAACTTATCAGGTTACTTAAAATCGCCTATCCTAGAAAACAAATATAGGGATTCAGTTTCACCATATGGCCATATTGTGTTAAGCCCACCACTACTTCACAGTACACTAATATTGGTGGGTCCTACACTAATTCCAAACGTGCGAGACAAATTAAATATTGTGCTATTCATTTAACTTTCAGCAGTTGAGTTGGAAACATTTGAAGTCCATATATTTGCATAATTATGTGATTTTAATTATTGATATGTTGAGGGACCTGCTTGGCAACCCAGGAAGAAAGTCCAAAGAATTGGATTTGTAAGCCCTATATTTAACCCTGTAACTTTCCAATACACTATAACACCTTTTGTACTCATTGTGGGGATATTTATGGGATATTAATTGTAAACAGAGAGAATTGCCCACGATTTCAATTCTCAGATCCTTAATCGTTATCGTGTTAAATGAAATGTATAACCATATACCGGTAATTAAAAATCACAAATTGTTATAAAAATAGATATTTATTTCTTAACAATTTAAATAATAATGATGAGTAACATGCATGATAATAATCAATGGAATTCGAGTATAACATGAATATGTAATACAATATGGCAATAATAATTAATATGCAGTATAAAAACAATATGCAATACAATAGGCAATTTACTTCCTGGTTAGTACAGCATAGACTCCATTAGCTGTCAAGACTGATTTACGACCCTTTCTTTACAGCTAAGGAAACAAAGTTTTAAGGAGACAGAGCATTCCTTAGAGCTGCAGTAAAACTTTCTGGCAGACGTAACCCTTTCAATGCTGGTTAGACCTCCTAAGTAGTTAAGATTTACTCCTATGTAATATTAAATAAAAATAATATTTAAATAGTCAGTAATCACTCCTTGATCCATCCAATGAGAAATCTACATGTTACATAAGCTGATGTTTTAAATAATTTGTTTAAATAGATATTTTATCTTATTTTAGAGCCAATCAATACAGCTGGATAAATGGTCATGATATGCTAACGTGATATTAATCACACAAATACATTAATGATTATATTGATCCCAGCTGCAGATAGGATGCTATAACCATATATATATTCTTTAATAATTAAGATTTCTAAATATGAAATCAAACATGATTTATCCAGTCATATATCATGCTATTAATTTTAATTAATTTAAATTAATTAATTAAATGCCTGTATATTTACCAGTTAAGTAGATATTTTCTCATCAGATATCCTCAGGTAGCTAAATGTCATAGATCTCTTTCTCTGCATGGAGTGTGAGAGTTTCTTGGTTACTCTGGTCGCCCGATTCTGCCTGGATCTCTCTGAATCCCCAGAGTGTCGTAATGTCTCTCTCTTCAATCTTTGAATCTCCGAATCTCCCTCTCTTCCCTTGTCTTAACTTTTAAAGGGAAAAATTCCTTAGGTGATAGCCAATCACAAATGTGGGGTGTGGTTCCCTTCTAGGTAATCATTTTAGTATTTGAACTCAAGAGGGCAGCCTTGTTCCACTAGACATACCTATCCAGGAAAGAGTTAACTTTTCCTGGTGGCTATTTTTGACGTCATTTACGTTATCTTTATGTATCCAATAACTTATTTTATCTGTCAGATCACAGGGTTTTTCTCAGTTTTGTCCAGACTATGCATCTGCAAATTCTGCTATAATTCCTAAAATTGATAGTTTGTGAACTAAGTTTCACCTTAAACTATAATGGGACGTTGTACAATATCGAAAGTAAAATTTAATTATTTAATCTCCTCTGTCACCTAAGTCTGGGAATAGAATTTATACAGTCTGTCCATCCCCCGTTCTCAATGTCTTATCTATTTGGTTTGGTTATATACACATTCCATTCAGCTCTGGCTAAAGCAGTCAGTCAAAGAGAAAGGATAGAAATTTTGTGTCTTTGTTAACTTGAGAATAACAAAATGGAGTCTGGTCTGTTCAATAATGACTTCAGAATATACACTTTGTATTTCTATCATAGCACAAAATGTCTGCCGATATAAATACCCTGACATCATGAATCTTTGTTGAACAAAATTATGAGTGCTTTAAAAAAGCAAAACATATACTAATGCTAATATAATCAGTGAAAGTGCAGTTTTTGAGTGAACAATGCCAAAAAAATATGAACATTTTCTATGGCCAGGGTTTGTGTCTGCTATAACTTGGAAAATAACAATATTTTTTATTTTCTCAAACCTTTTTAGATTTTATTCATATTAAATTATGTTTCATATATAAACATTTGATGTTGAATGAAAGCCCTGTTTCTGCTGAACAAAATGGTTCATAATAAGTCTGAGTGCAGTTAATATAAAAGCGGTAAATTATGGTTGAGCAGACATGTAGCTCAAATTCTAGGTTTTGTTTTGATCAGAAATTGGACAAATGACTCTGTCTTTAACCTCCCTGGCGGTATGATTATGTCAGGAATTTTGTACCAAAAGTGGTACCATTTTTTTGCATGGAAATTTGGTGTTATGTATTGTAGGTCAGTAATTACTTTCTTAACCCCTTAATGACACATGACATGTGTGACATGTCATGATTCCCTTTTATTCCAGAAGTTTGGTCCTTAAGGGGTTAAACCTGACCAAAAGTACGCTCAGATGTGATAAAGTTCGAAACATAAAATCATGAATTATAATCTAATAAATAATATAATTTTATTCAATAATGTAATAAATAATGAAATTTGTCAAACAAAGAAAATTCAGTAAACATCCTGGGTGTGGTAAATTTTGAAACATGGGACTGCACATAGACCGACATCACAATCAGGGCAATGGAATCTGGTTTCCTTTCGGATTTTTTTTTCCATTGCTATCTCGCTTTGAGCAGCAAACTACACACATCCTTGTAGGTGCTGCCTTTTTTGCGGTTGGCGGGATGTAATCCATAAAGTGACGACCAGTCAGGCGTTCTGGGTTGACAACGTCAACAGCACGACGTCCAGATCTGTTCACGGCCACTGATGCCGTTTGGTAGTTCACAAAAATCCGCTCCGCCACCTTCCAGATAAAGTCAGAATGAACAAGAGGCTTGTCACTCTTTCCTCTGTGCAGTATATAGGCATTCCAGAGGCATTGTTCCAGTAGATGCCTGAAGATTTTTTTGTAATATTTTTGTTGTTGTTTCCGCATAGCCGGATAAAATGTCATCGACTGATCAGCTCTATCGACTCCTCCCATGGTGTTGTTGTAGTCAATCACAAGTTGTGGCTTCATGACATCTTTCCCACCTCTTGTGTGGACCATGGCAGTGGAGGCGTTATGCACTGTACTCATTAGGCATACGTCTTTTTTGTCACGCCAACGCATTGCCATCATCTTTCCTTTCTGCCAGGCAACCATTTCTCCTGTTTTCAGTTTTTTCTTGGCAAACATAGATGGCAGGTCACGTCGGTTGGCCCTAACGGTTCCATATCCATCAGTCTTGTGTTTTATCAGAAACTCGTACAGCTCAGGCGATGTGTAAAATTTGTCCGTTGTCACACAATACCCCTGATTCAGCAATGGCTCAAGCAGTGTAAGGACTGATGACGTTGCCATCCCATAGCCGCTGTACCTGGGGTTGAATTGTGTTCCTTTACCGGTGTATATGACGGAATTCCATATATAGCCAGTGGCAGACTCGCAGAGCATATAGGATTTTATTCCAAACCGTGCTCTCTTGGATGCGATGTATTGAATCCAGCTGAGGCGTCCCTTGTAAGCCATCAGACTTTCATCAATGCTGATGTCTCTATCTGGCACATAGGCCTGCTGGAAATTTTTTAGGATCATTTGGTATACTTCCCAGATCTATTTGAGTTTTGGCGCTGGATGTGTGGCTTCGTAAAATTCCTCGTTGTTGGTGAAGTGCAAATTCTTCATTATGAGGGAAAATCGGTACTCGGACATGATGGTGCCAAAAAATGGGGTTGCCAGCCATTTATTGGTAGTCCAGTACCATTTCTGCAGGGGTTTCCCCACCACCCCCTGAAGAAGTATTAGCCCCAGAAACTTCCAGATGTCCTCTTTAGTCACCGGTTTCCATTTTCTGTTCCTGGAAAACTTGCTATGCAGAGTTGCTGATTGCTGCTCGTTGTAGCGATTTGTCTCCGTGACAATCTTTTCAATGACGTCATCTGTGAGAAATAATTTTAGGTATGCCAAAGGATCATTGTGCTCAACGTCTACCTTCATGCCAGGTGATCCAGTAAACGGAAATCTTGGCGGCGGTACCTCATCCATACCGCAATCAATAAGGCACCAAGTGCGCACATCACTGAGCTCAGGTGCAGAATCGTCGCTGTCGCCACTTCTCTGGTCACTGTCAGAGTCGGATGACGAATCTTGCCACGAATCGCTATCGCAGTCGCTCAATTCTGCGAAGGGCTCTGTGTCGCTGCCGCTGTCACTCATCTGATCCAAACCCGCTTTGGAGATGCTAAAGTGACGCTTTGATGCCATGGTAAAAAATGTATTTCATGGGCAGAAATTACAGCAAAAAGGGCAGGCAGGGCAGTGTAGGATGATCACATTTCAAATCTGAGGTGATACTGTGTCAAATCTGAGGTGATACAATGTAATCTGACAGGATTTCACTGTATCACCTAACTTTATGTGTGTGTGTCACTTTTATGCTTGAAACATTTGAATTACCCGCCCAGTTCCGCCCCAATGAGCCTCTGCGGCTCACAGAGACGGAACCAGGAAGTCAGATGGAGGCATCCGCCGGGGCTCTCACCGGCAATCACAGCGCGGGGACATCGCTGGATCGCAATGAGAAGGTAAGGAGACTCCGCTGCCAGCTCTGTTATCTACCCCGAGCGTGACTCGGGGTTACCGCTTCTGGCAGCGAAAATTAACCTCGAGTCACGCTCGGGAATACCGCTAGCCTGGTTAAGGGGATACAATTTGGCTGTTCTATATCTGACAAATTTGTTTTGACCTTAGCTTAGTTACATGTTTATTTATTTATTTTTAGTTTTTAGTTTGTTGAATTTTTTTTAAATATGGAATAAATCATTAGTGAAGAGGTTTTGTGCAATTTTGAATCAAAATGAAACCAAGACTAGCAATGATAGATGGCAATACCCACAATGCATCTGAAGGCTGACAAATTTGTGAGTGAAGATTAATGTTATTTTATTAAAGGTTATTTCAACTTCAACTGCAGCCATTTTGTGTGCATTTTCCTTTTGTGTGCATTCCTCATAACGATTTTTTTGTTGATTTCTATTGTATAGTTCGGAGGGTATAGCTGTAATGTAAACGGGCTGCACCAACATACTCAAATTTACCACTTGAAAAAGTACTTACCTCAATAGTCCTGGTAAGTGGGCTGATTGGTTATCGATCTACCAACCTCCATGCTGATTTGCTGTCGGTCCTCCTCTAGTTATTATTCACGATCCACTTAGACAACTCGACATCTTATTTCTACTTCGGCCACTCACGGACACATAGTGAGGATTAAGTGCTTTGCTGACTTTTGAGGCAGACTGTGTACTATTGGAACAGGGAGAATATGGACACATACATACAAATAATATATATAAACAAACTAAATAAATTAAAAGAGATAAATACATTGTAATATACAAAAAAAAAAAATCCATACAATAAAACAATGTTTTTAACTTATTGGTGAGAGTACCTCTTTAACAATGAATAGCTATCCACTGATCTAGCAGATCAGTCTGGAATTCCATCTGATAAATAAACTAAATTCTGGGACTCAGAGCATACTCAACGACGGCCTATTCAGTGACAATGACAGACATGAACAGCTGTATCTCTGCATATAGACAGAGATTAAATGCATAACCATATTGAGAGCAGTGGTTTTAATGAGACAGCATGCTTAGTAAAGTAAGGAAACAGATGACATGCTGTGTTAACAGCTCTTGATGAAGCATGTTATAAATGCATTACTAATTTCTAGCCTTTATAACCAAAGGAAATTAAGTGTAACTATTGCACGTAAAAATTGTACTAGAGCTAAAATGAAAGACAAAGGGCCAAACAGGCTTTTCTTTCTATCTCTTTCTTGCAATGGTTTGGGTCAGTGGTATAATATGGTTTTGTGTTGCCCTAGGCATGACTAAACTTAACGCACCCTTCTAATCTAAATGTGCTCCACCCCTTCCTTCAAGGCACCACCTTTCCTGTTTAAGACACACCCTTCTTCTTTAAACCACACCTTTCCTCTTTTTGGTCTCACCTCTTTTTCTTTTGGCTCCACCTTTTCCTCTTTGAGCTCCATCTCTTCATCTCTGTCCTCAAACAGCTTTTCAGTACCATCTTTGTCCCCAAATAACTTTACAGTGTCATGTCTGCCCCCAAACAGCCTATTAATACCATATTTACAGCCAAACAGTGTGCCAGTGCCATCTGGTATATCATGCCACTGAACTTCAAATGCAAAAATGTAGTATATCATGGCAATCAGCTATAAATGCAGAAACTTGGTATATCGTGCCAATGACCTGAGAGCTCTTTACTCTGAAGCCACTGCTTCTTAGCGTGCGTTGGGATGTGATGTCACACTTGGCACTCAAATCCAAGGGGAGGGCGGCAAGCAGCTCAGTAGTGAGTTGAAGTTGTGAAGGCAGGTGGGGGCCAGTAATGTGACTAAGATTGGTGTCATACGGTCCGGTAACTTATGGTGTCACCTCTATGGATGCCCTCCCCCCCATAGAGAATCCATAGAGTGTTGGAGCTTCAAGTGGATACATATTGCACAATATGATGTATAATGGTGTTTTCCAGTGGATGTAGTGGTTGTGTGTAGAAATCTCAATGTATCTTTCCTGGTAAAATGCTTTATAAATAATAATAATAATATCAGATGCAGTGTGTGTTGTGGATACAGAGTGTGTTTGTGTAGTGGATGTAGTGTGTGTTTGTGTAGTGGATGTAGTGTGTGTACAGTGAATGCAAAGTGTGTAATTGTGTAGTGGATGTAGTGGTTGTGTGTAGAAATCTCAATGTATCTTTCCTGGTAAAATGCTTTATAAATAATAATAATAATAATAATAATAATAATAATAATAATATTAGATGCAGTGTGTGTTGTGGATACAGAGTGTGTGTATGGTGAATGCAGAGTGTGTATTTGTGTAGTGGATGTAGTGTTTGTGTGTATCAGATTTTTAAATAGATTTATCTAAAGTTTAATGCATTTGGTAGCAATTCTGTTAACACAAAGTATAGATAATTATACTATCATCTAATCTAAAGTTGTATAAACAATTTTTTGGGGGGGAAGTGGAGAGGAGTCTTTAGAACAAAGATTAGATTTTTCTTTAACCCCTTAAGGACACATGACATGTGTGACAAGTAGAAAGGAAATTAGTACCGTTTCAGTACATTTTATTAAACTTTTAATTAAGTGCTTTGTAGTTATTAGTACCAAAGACAAATACACCAATTTTAGTATAAGATTTACCAGTATATGTCAGGAATAGTGGCAAGATAAAACCTTCAAGTATAGAGTAATGTAATGTTACAAATGTTACATGTCTGTTTTATTGAATAAAGGAGAAAACTGAACGGTAAAAGAGGGGAAGTATCTTCTAAAGATGCGTTTAGTCACTTATTAAAGGACCACTATAGTGCCAGGAAAACATACTTGTTTTCCTGTCTCTATAGGGTCCTTGGGCCCCCCTCGCCCTCAGGGCCCCCTCCCACCGGGCTGTAGGGTGAGGAAGGGGTTAATCCCTTACCTTTTTTCCAGCGCCGGGCTCCCCCCTGCTCCTTTCCCCATCATCGGCTGAATGCGCATGCGCGGCAAGAGCCACGCGCGCATTCAGTAAATCCATAGGAAAGCATTCTCAATGCTTTCCTATGGACGCTGGCGTCTTCTCACTGTGAAAATCACAGTGAGAAGCACGGAAGCGCCTCTAGCGGCTGTCAATGAGACAGCCACTAGCAGCTGGATTAACCCATTTGTAAACATAGCAGTTTCTCCTAGATGGACCTGGCACCCAGACCACTTCATTAAGCTGAAGTGGTCTGGGTGCCTGTAGTGGTCCTTTAAGAAATATAGATTGAATGGAATGACTTGAGCCTATTCTATAGAGTTTCTATCTTGGTCTCCATGGAGTTAAGCTATTTCTTTACCCACTGTTGAGGTCAGGGGAAACAGGTTGTCCCCCATAGGACATGGGCAATTACCTGGATTCATCAAATATTTCTTTAGAGATTACATATATACTGAAATTAGTAGGGATAAAAAAATGCAGCATGATTTTGTCTCCTACTATGGCCTCGAAAACAACTCAGCCAATAACATTTTTCGGCAGTGTATTGGCTCTTGATAAGCATTTTATCGTTTTGAATCAATTTAAGACTCATCAGGATCAATATTTTTTTAAATAATATAAAAATATACGATTTGGCTATTTGATGACATTTATGAAGGACATATAAAAAGACACATAAACTTAGATGTTATTGTTAACTAAGTGTTAGTATTGTTACTTTTAACAGGTACAGAGAGAACCTTCTCAAGAAATAGATCTGTGCACCATTTTACTTGTTGTTTGTATGACTGTTCTAGGTTTGCTGCCCCTAAGCTTGACCATAGTGGGAATCGTGCCTGATCTACAATTTGTGTTGTGTGCTACTTGATCTAGAGAAATCCAGAGGTCAGGTCACTTACTGCTCTAAAGGAGATTATCCTCTGCTGGTCTGGAGAAAGTTTTTAGGATTGCACTCTCTGTATCTATATAACCTCCCGTAGTATTTTTTCCCTTTCAAACTTTCTTTATCCCTTTCTTCATTTCCCCTGGTTTCTTGTACTTCCACGCCTCTCTTTTACTCTTTTTGATGCAAATATGCCTGTCTATACAATCTACCCACCTCCATTTCCCTTCAGTCCTGCCTCCAAACACTTTTTTCCTTTCCTCCTTTTTTTTCTCCCTTCTTACCCTAAGGTTGTAGAAGCTTGATGTCCTTATCTTTATGGCCTTATCCAACCCAAATTACACCTGTCCTACTAAAAATGTTCTGAGAGACTGAACAGCCTTGAACTCTTTTGCTTGTTCGACCTTGTCCAACTCTCTATTACTGCTAAGGCACTGAATATCTCACAAAAGTGGGGAGGGCAGAGAAATATTTGCTGTCAATAAGATTCTGTAGCCTGTATTTTAGGAAGACTCATTTCAGAAAGAACAGTGCTCTCAAACTTGGACATTCCTCAAAGATTAGCAATAACCAAGAAATTGAAACCAGTAAGCAGGACACCTTGTAAAATAAAGACTGGGTAGAATATATATTAAATAGCAGACTTGTGCATTTGGTTTCTCCAGAACAGACATTCATGATTTGGGCTGATCGATGGTTTATCTGACATGCCGGATTCCAAAATGCTATATGGATGAATCACAACACAAGCAAATGCAAAAAAACAGTCTGTTGGATTTATGACAATGAGTTCTCTCCATGGCACCAGAAGAAATCATTTGTCAGAAAAAAATATGATTTTTGGTTTGGGGGACAGACAAAAAGTGTTGATTTTTTTCACTGTTTATCCTCTTTTACAACTCTATTGGTTACTTCTTCTCATCTTGTATAATATTACATATTTATTCACACTTTAAATAGGGATATCTAGATTAACAATAAGTAACAGATGATTTCAAACAACATGGCTTTCTGTGCCTGAGAATTCTGAAATGTGGTTGCGTTTAAAGAGGGTCTTCATATGGCTCCATATATGGCCACAGATTTAGCTTAAAGTTCTGGCGTCATTATGGTCATAGCTACTATATAGACCACAAGGCCTGTCTGTAAGTTCTCTGACTTTGAAGACTCTATCTCTCCTTTCCTGAAACCAGCAATTAACATCTGAGTTGAACATCATCATCCTGTAACATCCTTTGTTATTTTATTATATATTTGTAATTGTAAGTAGAATAAACCTAGAGAAAACATATGTGTGATGCGTATTGATGTGTCTAACTGACACACAAAATAATTATCCTTTATATGTATATTAACAACACAGCGAGCCACCCAACAAGAAGAAGAAAGAAGAGAAATATATATTTACAAGAAGTGATTTTTTGCACACTTGATCTGTGATCCAAATGGCGTGAAAATCCACCTAAGAGTGTACTGCAAAATAAAAAAACATAATATTTCTATTTTTTTGGTAGAGTGATTGACCTATTTTCAGCCCATTTTAGTTCATCTGTAATGTTTTTCCCAAAATGATTGCATGGAATAAATTTGTCCAAACGAAAAGGTCTCACGGACAAATTGATTTAGATGTACCAAATGTTATCACTGTGCACAAATTTATTAAATAGGCCTTACAAGGAAACAGTCTCCTCATACTATTCATTAAGTCATGTAGGGATGTGCATGGTCAACAATTCGGTTTAGCACTTCCGAAATTCGGGACTTTGGCAATTTGGCACTGCGGTTCAGTTTGGCACTTCGGAAATTCAGGACTACGGCAATTCTCTACCCTTAACCCTACCCCTAACCCTATCCCTACCTCTAACCCTACCCCTAACTTTAACCCCTTAAGGACCAAACTTCTGGAATAAAAGGGAATCATGACATGTCACACATGTCATGTGTCCTTAAGGGGTTAACCCTACCCCTTAGGGGTAAGGTTAGGGTTAGAGGAAGGTTGGGGGCAAGGGTTATGGTTAGTGGTAGGGTTAGGATTAGGGGTAGGGTTAGGGTTAGAGGAAGGTTGTGGTAAGGGTTAGGGCTAGGGTTAGGAGTAGGGTTAGGGGTAGGGGTAGGGTTAGATTCCTGTCATCAATCCCTTAATTTTCCCTCCCTCTCCTGTTTTGCCACTTTTCAGAAATCCAAAGCACTTCAGCACTTCTGAAATTCGGCACTTCTAAAATTCGGCACTTGGGCAATTCGGTTCGGCAGTTTCCCGAAATTCGGCACTTTGGCAATTCGGGACTTTGTCAATTCGGCACTTCACCTAATTCGGTTCGGCACCTCGGCACTTCGGAAATTCGGAAGCATTTGGACCAAAACGAATTGCACATGTATAAAATCATGTAACCAAGCACACACATTTACCTATTCAATGGAAAAACTGTGATATATTTTAGGACCCTATAAAAATATTAAAAAATTCTTGAGATTCACATTTTCAAAGAGTAAAAGTAATGCAACAATATTACCTTCGTCAAGTGAAGTATTCACAGTATAGAAATAGGCAATCCATTTTGTCTGACTCGTGTTACGCAAAACATGAGAATCAATACTGAAGTTTGCAAAGTCAGTTGACTGACAGGATACAATTAGCAAGGGACAAGTAGATTAATGTCACATAAACTTGATCAATAAATCTGATTGCAAGAAACCATTATAAAAAAAAATAGAGGCTACATTTAGCAAGCAGCTGTAGCTAAATCTGGATAAGAAAAAAAATGTACAGATAAGTGACAATCATGCAGTTGTTCACAAAAAGGGAATTTGGTTCCACTGTAATGCATTAAATATGCATTATAATTAAAAACAAGCAATTTTATGTTAAAATCAATATATAATCCACAGGCTGCACAGTATAGGTGCTATTTAGTTAAGCTTATTGGTACATACAGGAGACAATGCACCATACAATACTCCATTGAAAATTTATGGTGGGATATGAAGAAGGTGGTTACACTCAAACCCAACAATATTACTGAACTGGCAGCCATTGCTCATTATTATTATTATTATTATTATTATTACTACTATTATTATATTTATATAGCGCCAACAAATTCCATAGAGCTTTTCAATGGGTGGGCTAGCAAACATGTAATTGTAACCAGACAAGTTTGACACACTGAAACAGAGGAATTGAGGGCCCTGCTCAATGAGCTTACATGCTAGAGGGAGTGGGGTAAAGTGACACAAAAGGTAAGGGAAGTATTAGGGAAGTAGATTGGTAGAATAATATTCAATGAGACTTAGTGTGGGTTTTCTTTATGTGCGCCATTAACCGTTTAATTGATATGCTTTGGTGAAAAAGTGATGTTTTTATGATTTTTTGAAGGAGTGGAGACTAAGTGAGCTTCTAACGGAAAAGGGAAGGGAGTTCCATAGGAATGGTGCAGCCCTAGACAAGTCTTGAAGGCAAGCTTAAGAGGTGGGAGTACGAACAGAGGATAGTCGCAGGTCTTCGGCAGAGCGTAGGGGCCTAGACGGGACATACTTGTGTATTAGGGAGGATAGATAGGTGGGAGTAGCATTATGTAGAGATTTGAAAGCAAGAAACCAGAATTTTACATTGAGCCCTGTATCTTACAGGAAGCCAATGCAGGGACTAAAAGAGATGTGAGGTGTGGGAGGTGCAGGCAGACAGGAAGACGAGCCTCGCCGCCTCATTCATTATCGACTGCAATGGGGTAAGTTGGGAGCACGAAAGACCACTGAGAAGTGAATTGCAGTAGTCAAGGCGAGAGAGGACAGTGGCATGGACCAACATCTGGCGTTAAGTAGGGGCGGATGAGCGCAATTATTTTGAGATGGAAGCGGCAGGATTTAGTGATTGACTGGACATGAGGGGTGAAGGAGAGGTCGAAGTCAAAGAGAACACCTGGGTAGCGAGCCTGTGTGGTGGAGCTGATGGTAGCGCCATTAATGTGGAAGGAGACAGAAACACTTGAGGGAGGAAAGACCAGAAATTCTGTTTTGGACAAGTTGAGCTTAAGGAAGTGGGCAGCCATCCAGTCAGAAATAGCAGAGTGGCAGTCAGAGACATTAGTCAAGAGGGGCGAGGAGAGATCAGGGGAGGACAAATAGAGGTCATGAATTATGGACTAAGATTACTTAGGAACGCTTCCAGAAGCTGGTGTCTGGCTATGCATCTCATTTGCAGCAGATCATAACCGCAAAAGGGTGCTCTACTAAGTACTAAAGATCCTTTTCATGAAGGGGTAGAATCATTTTGAGACTGGTGAAGTCAATATAAGTTGCATTTTCAGTTGAATTTGGGGAAATTACTTAAAAACATTCGTTGTGTTCAGCTATTTCAATTGCTTTTGTTTGATTTGTTCATTGCAGACAGCCGAAAGTCTGTACATTTTGACAACAAACCTGATTTCTATGGGAGTTGAATAATTTTTATTACAACTGTATACGGGTGTGGGTATGGGATTTAGTGGCCAACCAACCTGATATTGTGGTGATTGATAAAGAACAGAAGACGGCAGTGGTGGTGGATGTGGCAATACCCAGTAACTTTAACACCAGGAAGAAGGAACATGAGAAAATGGACAAATAACAAGGACTGAAAGAGAAGCTAGAAAGGATGTGGAAAGTGAAGGCAGTAGTAGTCCCAGTTGTGATAGGAGCACTCTGGGCTGTGACTCCCAAGTTGGAGAGTGGATTCAGAAGATTCCAAGTGGGGCTGAGACCACTGTCCAGAAGAGTGCAGTTCTAGGAACAGCTAAGATACTGCGCAAAACCCTCAGACTCCCTGGGCCCATTAAAAGACCCAAAAATTTGAAATAAACAAAAAATATCACCCAGGAGGGGTGAGAAAATAACCTAGACAAAACTAATTGGGGTTTAGTTAGATTAATCTATTTACTTGAGAAATCTTTCCTCCTGGGACTATCTGCAGTGCAAAGTTAAATAGGGCCCTAGAATGAGGCACCTGTGACACGCAGGCATGCAAAACCAGGGAACTGGTCTGGACTCCCAAACCTATAGTGTAGAGATGATAGTAGGTGATGGTATGTCAGAAGAGATAAGAGGAAATAAAGATCCCACCTAAGTGGATCACATGGGATAGAGTTTTGAATGGATATGCGGGAAGGTGCAAGTCCTTTAGCAGTAATGCATCAGAATAGAATGAAGATTGGGGAGAAACTGAGTTCTCTATACTCTGAACTTGTGAGTAGACATGAAGATAATGAGGCCTTGTGCACTAAATTGAATTTTGCTTTGCTTGCAGAAATGGATTTTCCATTAGGTAGAGTAGGCACCTGTGCTAAAGGGGGAGTCTGCTCTGCCTGATAAAAATCCCACTCCTTCCTCTTGTCCCATGTCTGCTGGCTCCATCACTCTGGGATCACTGCATTCAGTCTGAGGGACCTGATTGTGTTGCAGCTCCATGTTTTGTTACTTATGTGAGTTTCTTTATTTTTATCTTATATCACCACATTTGGGCTGAATGGAAGTCAGTTGTGAGGGATATATATTTTTGTAGGAGTGCCCATTTTATTCACTGCATTTACAGTGAGGGAAAAAAGTATTTGATCCCCTGCTGATTTTGAACGATTGTCCACTGACAAAGAAATGATCAGTCTATAATTTTAATGGTAGGTACATTTTAATAGTGAGAGAAAGAATAACAAAAAAAGAAATAGCTTGTGGGACTTAGAGTTGTTGGTAAAAACGTGACTATGGTAAGAGTTCTAATTTAAAGTATATAACAGTGTCCTTCTTCTTACTTGCCTCTGAACCAATGTTTGTGTTATGTAGGCTATCCGAGTACAAGACTTTTAAAGATTCCTTATTTTCTCTAATTTAGCTAAACTCAAAGGCTATGACGTATTTCCGAGGAAGGCTGGCATTTCAGTATAAATTCAGTTATTGCTTCTGCAAAATTCAATGCAATGTTTGGTTATCAACAAAAATTTCAAAATAAAATTGATTTCATGCTTTTTACTTGGTTTAACGTTCCAAAATAGAAGAAAAAAAAATCCATTGGGGAGTTTTGTTAATCTAAAATTCTGGCGTTGAGCTAAGTTGGAGAAATGGTTTATAAAAAAATGTATTTCATTTCAAAAGACCCACTTGTACAAACGTTTTGACATTTGCCGCATTTGTAAATGAAAGTGTCATGGCAGATATTTCTGATTTGGAGTATTGAATAGATACAATTTTACTTACCCAGTGAATTTGATGGGGTTGCTCTTTGATTGCAGCTTCTGAATGTATCCCATTAAAAAAGGAATCAAGTGGTTTCGGTCAGTGCAGTCAGGAGGATCATGTGATTGGTGAATCATTTCATTATCAATATAAAATGTATGGTTTTCATTCTGAATTAGTATCATTCTAAGACTTAAAGATTAGGTCAAATAAAAATTGACTGTACTGCATGCATTTTTGTGTGATATATACAGAGGTATACAACAACATATTATACAGATTTCCATATTAAGAAAATGTTTTTCAACCAGCAAAAGATTTTCTTTAGGAATATCACATAATAATATGATTGTTTTCATATGTATCACATAAGAATTGCCAGCAGAAACACCCCAAAAGGGGGGCAGGGAGGAGGTGTGTGTGTGTGTCTGTGTGTCTGTCTGTGTGTGTGTCTGTCTGTGTGTGTGTGTGTGTGTGTGTGTGTATTTTCCATGGATTTGGGTTTTTCTTTAACATATCAGTATTATGATATTCATAATGGTAATAAATTGCCTATGAAAAATGCAGAAAGACACAGCCACAGTTGGCAGACATTAGTGGTACAATGACTTCGAAACAGTCTCAGGATACCTCTTTCAACTAGTCTGGCTTGTTTATATTTGCGGATATCATGTCACTGTCATCAAGGATATACTTTAAAATTGGGGGCTTCTAATCTACCCCAAATCCGGCTTTACCCAGCATACCAATCTGTAAAAATGGTAAAGAGGAAAAGAAAAAAAAAAGAAAAAACCAAAGGAAAAAACTGTGTATGTACACCACAAAGTGATAATAATAAAAAATTATACAAACTGGATAACGAAGATATATTCTGCCTCAGATATATGTCTATGTGGAGAAATATAAAAGTATATAGTGTTATACCATTAATACATATAAAGGGTGGGGATGGTAGAGAAATCACAAGATTGAGATGAATTCAGTCGTATCTCCCTTAATATTAGGGAATAATGGAATGTGAAGGACCTCCAGCGATGTAATTCTGGATAGGAAAGTAACAGATCTTCTTGCCCACTCAAAATAGAAGGAAAGAAATAGATAGTGCAGATTGTATATAAAAATAACAATGTAATAAATATATTGCACTCACAATGTGTCAGATCAAAGACAGCATGTCTCCACATCAAAGTGGAATCCACGTATTTGAGCCAGTCCAATCACAGCAGGAAATGGCAAAAACAGCACCAGCAATATTAAAATAAAATAAAATAAAAATAAAAGTTCATATGAACCAATAAGCAGCTCCAACGCGTTTCGTCCTCTTCTGGACTTCCTCAGGGATGTATGACTCCAATCCGAGTAAATTCTGTTTTTATATCCACCTTCAGATGAAGAAATTGCTTGCAGATGATGGCGTGCATTCCAGCTTGGAACGCATTCATTATTTCCGGGTGACGTCACTTCCGGTTTCACGGACCGAGCAGAAACTTTGTGTCACTTCCGGTTCCGGACAGAGAAAGCTCAATATCCAATACTTATTAACAGCACTATCAAGTATATTTCATTGAAAGCAGGGGGACATGTATAAACCATATCAATCATATAGCAGTATATTGTAACAGAACACCATATAGGTATTGAGCATTTGTGCCTTCTTGACGAATGATTTAATTAATGGTCCTATAGCTCAAAATGGTTAAAAGTAAAATAAAAAAAATATAAAATAAAAAAATGAAAATATGGTCTAATCCATCAGTTTATGCATATAAAAAGCACATATATGTATATATATATATATATATATATATATATATATATATATATATATATATAAAATATATAGATGTATATAAGGGAAATGCATATAGAGGATGATATATAGGCAATAAGTAGTTATAATGCTCAATACCTTTACATAGGAATACAAATATATACAGATCCAAAATATATCAAAAAATATATATAAAAAATATAGGGAATTCCTTGTATATATTGGAATGGGCTAAATGATCTGTCTGTAATTAGAAAAATGAGTATTAGTTACATCTATTATAAACATCTATCCGGATATATTTAAATAAATTAATAAAATTAAAAAAAAAAATAAAAAAAAAAAAATTAAAATTTAAGAATGTATACAGATATAAAAATAAAAATACGCACAGGTGGAAAAGTGGCTGACTCCGCAGCAACTGGATATCGGCAAAGTGGTTTGTGACAACGGAACAAATTTGTTGGCGGCATTGAAGTTGGGCAAGTTGACACATGTGCCGGAACATGTCAACTTGTTCCTAATGTTCGACCGCCTGCTCCAACAAGAAAAAGCCGTTAATGAATATTTGTATGACCGGGATGCTAGGACAGCCTCTGGCGTGCTGGGGATTTTTTTGCCACGTTACTGGACGCTCATGCGCAATGCCTGTAGGCTCATGCGTCCTTTTGAGGAGGTGACAAACCTAGTCAATCGAACCGAAGGCACCATCAGTGACATCATACCATGTGTTTTCTTCCTGGAGCGTGCCGTGCGAAGAGTGCTGGATCAGGCCGTAGATGAGCGTGATGAGGAAGAGTTGTGGTCACCATCACCACCAGAAACAGCCTTATCAGCATCGCTTGCTGGACCTGCGGCAACGGTGGAAGAGGATTGTGAGGAAGAGGAGTCAGAGGAGGAATGTGGCTTTGAGGAGGAGGAGGAAGACCAACAACAACAGGCATCCCAGGGTGCTCGTTGTCACCTATCTGGTACCCGTGGTGTTGTACGTGGCTGGGGGGAAGAACATACCTTCATTGAGATCACTGAGGAGGAGTAACGGGAAATGAGTAGCTCGGCATGCAACCTTGTGCAAATGGGGTCTTTCATGCTGTCGTGCCTGTTGAGGGACCCTCGTATAAAAAGGCTGAAGGAGAACGACCTGTACTGGGTGTCCACGCTACTAGACCCCCGGTATAAGCAGAAAGTGGAGGAAATGTTACCAAATTACAACAAGTCAGAAAGGATGCAGCATTTGCAGAATAAATTAAAAAGTATGCTTTACACAGCGTATAAGGGTGATGTCACAGCACAACGGGAATCTAACAGGGGAAGAGGTGAAAGTCATCCTCCTCCTCCCACGACCACGCCGGCAAGGACAGGACGCTTTAAAGACGTGTTGTTGACGGAGGACATGCAGAGCTTTTTAAGTCCACAGCCCTTTAGGATACACCCTCAGAGAAAGACTCGACCAACAGGTAGCAGACTACCTCGCCTTAACTGCAGATATCGACACTCTGAGGAGCGATGAACCCCTTGACTACTGGGTGTGCAGGCTTGACCTGTGGCCTGAGCTATCCCAATTTGCGATAGAACTTCTGGCCTGCCCCGCTTTAAGTGTCCTGTCAGAAAGGACCTTCAGTGCAGCAGGAGGTATTGTCACTGAGAAGAGAAGTCGCCTAGGTCAAAAAAGTCTAGATTACCTCGCCTTTATTAAGATGAATGAGGGATGGATCCCAAAGGGACTGACAGTGGGCGATACATTCGACTAAAAAAGGCCTAATGTGATGAGCTGCCTTGGGCTAAAAATGGTCCACACGCTGCTGTATTTTAGCTCTGAATGCCGGTTGACTTGCGTGACTTATCCGCCACCAACTAGTGTTCATGCCGCAATGTTTTAGGGCACTTTCTGCCTGGGAAACAAACATCATTTTTATGGCCGCTGCTACAGCAGCGGCAGCAACAATACCTAATTTTTCAGGCATGTGTACATGCCTAATTTTTCGGCCCTCTGGTGCTGCACTGTGGCTTCAAAAACCAAACAAAAAAAAAGGCACATAACAGGGATTAAACTGATAGGAATAGTACTACTTAACACACCACTCCTATCTGGTGGCACATTAGATTGCACGCGCAGCGCCCCAAATTTGAAGTAGGAGGACCGACCAAGCATCTTTTTCCATCTCCCGGTTCCTAAAATCGATGCCATATACATGTCCCCTGATAGGGCGCCAGCTCGTTATTCTCTTGGGCGCCAGCTCGTTATTCTCTTTTTCACTTCACTAGGGACACTTTACTATGGGCACTTAGACCCACTCTTTGACTTGCACACTGTTATTCCTAGCCAGCATCTGTGATGGGAAATCAGGCAGTCATCTAAAACAAAACAAATAACAAACAAACGGACACCCGTGAGAAAAAAATAAGAACAGAAAACTTAGCTGATAGGTACACTGCTTCCCAAGGTTATCTCCCAGCTGATATAGCCCATCAATCACACAGTCATATAAACGTTTAGATTGAGCTTTAGCTTAGAACACCCTTGAAGGTGTTTAAGGAGATTAGGGCTAGTTTAGAGGATTCTTCTTAGACCTCTCTGAGTCTTTATAGCCCTTCTACCTATCCAGCATTTCTGGAAACTAGCTAAGAGAAAGGGTGGCTGTGTGTCTGTGATACATTTAACTTTATATCACCTTATTGACACTTTATCACTCCGGTCTTCATACTCTCTGCCTATACCTATCTATTTAGAGGAAATTTCCTTGCCCCTGACAATATTATATAATAGGTAATAGTATTACCATTATCACACAATTAGGTCTCTGAGAACATGTGTCAATCCATATCTGCCAAGTGACCCTATGTAGGAGGAACAGTCCATATTCTGCTCTGTGTCAGTGTGTATCAGGGATCCTTGGGATAGGTGTCAATCCATACCTGCCAAGTGACCCTATGTAGGGTGAACAGTCCCTATTCTGCTCTGTGTCAGTGTGTATCAGGGTCCCAGAGGACAGGTGTCAATCCATATCTGCCAAGTGACCCTATGTAGGGGGAACAGTCCCTATTCTGCTCTGTGTCAGTGTGTATCAGGGATCCTTAGGATAGGTGTCAATCCATACCTGCCAAGTGACCCTATCTAGGGGGAATCGTCCCTATTCTGCTCTGTGTCAGTGTCTATCAGGGGCTCTGAGGACAGGTGTCAATCCATATCTGCCAAGTGACCCTTTGTAGGGGGAACAGTCTCTATTCTGCTCTGTGTCAGTGTGTATCATGATCTCTGAGGACAGGTGTCAATCCATATCTGCCAAGTGACCCTATGTAGGGGGAACAGTCTCTATTCTGCTCTGTGTCAGTGTCTATCATGGTCTCTGAGGACAGGTGTCAATCCATATCTGCCAAGTGACCCTATGTAGGGGGAACAGTCCCTATTCTGCTCTATGTCAGTGTGTATCAGAGATCCTTAGGATAGGTGTCAATCCATACCTGCCAAGTGACCCTATGTAGGGGGAACAGTCTCTATTCTGCTCTGTGTCAGTGTGTATCATGGTCTCTGAGGACAGGTGTCAATCCATATCTGCCAAGTGACCCTATGTAGGGTGAACAGTCCCTATTCTGCTCTGTGTCAGTGTGTATCAGGGGCTCTGAGGACAGGTGTCAATCCATATCTGCCAAGTGACCCTATGTAGGGGGAACAGTCTCTATTCTGCTCTGTGTCAGTGTGTATCATGATCTCTGAGGACAGGTGTCAATCTATATCTGGCAAGTGACCGTATGTAGGGGGAACAGTCCCTATTCTGCTCTGTGTCAGTGTGTATCAGGGGCTCTGAGGACAGGTGTCAATCCATATCTGCCAAGTGACCCTATGTAGGGGGAACAGTCTCTACTCTGCTCTGTGTCAGTGTGTATGATGGTCTATGAGGACAGGTGTCAATCCATATCTGCCAAGTGACCCTATGTAGGGGGAACAGTCTCTACTCTGCTCTGTGTCAGTGTGTATGATGGTCTATGAGGACAGGTGTCAATCCATATCTGCCAATTGACCCTATGTAGGGGGAACAGTCTCTACTCTGCTCTGTGTCAGTGTGTATCATGATCTCTGAGGACAGGTGTCAATCCATATCTGCCAAGTGACCCTATGTAGGGGGAACAGTCCCTATTCTGTTCTGTGTCAGTGTGTATCAGGGATCCTTAGGATAGGTGTCAATCCATACCTGCCAAGTGACCCTATGTAGGGTGAACAGTCCCTATTCTGCTCTGTGTCAGTGTGTATCAGGGGACAGGTGTCAATCCATATGTCAAGGTGTCAATATGTCATATGTCAGGTGTCAATCCATATCCATTGTGATTTAGGAATGTTAGGTGAGTTCTGCCCTTTATGGATTAAAACCAGACTCTGCATCAACTGTGTAATTTTCTATGGGAGTTTTGCCATGGATCCCCCTCCGGCATGCCACAGTTCAGGTGTTAGTCCCCTTGAAACAACTTTTCCATCACTTTTGTGGCCAGAAAGAGTCCCTGTGGGTTTTAAAATTCGCCTGCCTATTGAAGTCTATGGCGGTTCGCCTGGTTTGCCGGTTCGCGAACGTTTGCGTCAGTTCGCGTTCGCCGTTCGCGAACCAAAAATTTTGTGTTCGCAACATCACTAATAATGACATACAGAAAGTAGGTCTCATGCAATGTTATTAGAGTGACTAAAATCAGGAGAGTGCATCATCAGCCATGGCTGATAGTTTATCACAGTACGAATTACAAAATTGGGACAACTAACAAGGGAAACATACGCAGTCAGAACTGTCTGGTAACTTATGCAGTGTAACGTGTAGGATTGGGGTACTTTTACAATAATAGATATACATATATAGTTTGCAGCCTTGCTACGAGCAATGTTAGTGGTGGAAGGGCCTCATAATGTGCATAGACGGTAGTCTGTGAGTACCTGGTCAAAGGCTTTTATACGTTGAGATAGGATTGGCAGAAGATATATGTTCCATATATAGAATATCTTTGAATCTGGAAAAAAATAGTCAATGAAGAATGAGGATTAAAGCCTTTTCTGCTACCAGTAGGTGTGGGGGACAAGATTTTCAAAAATTGGATAGAGGATATTGATTGTGAAATAAAAGAACTTCACCTGATGTTGCTGTTTGAGGGAAATGTTTAGAATCATTTGGGGCACCGCTACTAGATATATGAAATGGAGCCTGGCGAATTATTACTTCACTAACAAATATTATGTATATATTGGTTCCATGTAGTTTGGGGGGGGGGGGGGGAATGAGGGGGGTATTACCATCTAGTAAGAAATTTTAATTGACTAATTGGCATTTGTAACAAATTACAATTCCATTTATGGTACATATCAGCCTTCTACATCAAGGCAAGCATTTTATATTCTGGTTACATTTTAAAGAAAGCATCCCCCATCAATAGTTCTGTAACACATGAATGAATAAATGAAAAATAAATCTGTACGTTAAAATAATTTTATTTTTTTAATAAATATATTTTTAAACAACAGTATAAATATGAAAAGTATATTTTGTCCTCAGGTAGCCATTTTAAGTTTCAAATAACTTGGTAATTAAAAGGTTAAAAAGCTAGCTGTATATTGTTATGTTGTATATTTTTTATAGCTTTCCCTACATTCTGTCAGCTTCACGTTTTAGATGGCGTGTTTCACATTTTATACACATTATACAGCAATATCAATTTTTGTTCTGCTGATGAAAAAAAGGCTCTTGCAGAAGGTTAAGGTAATTAATAAAAGATGTCAAAATATGTTTTGCAGATGTACCGGACTAAGAAATGATATTATTAAGTAGTTAAGAAAAAGTTCCCTCGGGTATAATAATGCGTAATAAATGTGCTTGTAAAATCTATGAAAAATATCTGATGTGTGATCGTAATTAAAAATGTACTCTGTGGGTTGAAATGAATAATTCAGTTTGTTCAGTGTCCAGTGATATGTAAACTACATAATGAAGCAACATCTCTTACAATTAACTGTTTTGTACCATATGTTATCATTTAAAAAATATCAGTATACTATAATTACAAATATTTATCTATTAATATTAAATGCATTAATTAAGCCAATTCTAATCTAGAACTGGACGGACTTTGAAATAACTATCATAATTAGAATGAGTGCTATTGCTCTCTACGGGAGTCTGCATTTCCCCTTAATCTTTCTCTAGAACTTTACGGTGAAGACCACTGACACGCAAACTAAATAAACATCACACCTCCCTCCAGCGCTGATTGGGATAGATCTTCAGTATAGATTTTATTTTATTACTTTTTAGTATTTCAGCTGTTTTATACTATAGAACTAAACTGGTTGTCGCTGGAATCCAGGTGCACCCTTCATCTTTCCAGCCTTGTGTTTAAGAGCTTTTCTGGGAAACTCCCGCCCTACCTGAGCAGAATGCTCTCCCCAGCTGTTCCCACCTCCTATAACCTCCGATCCAGTAATAGCACTTTATTTAGTCTACCTCAATACAAAAAGAAAGCAGCCCGATCCTCCTTTTCCTACAGAGCACTGCATTTATGGAACGACCTCCCGCACACTTTCAAATCTTCCCCATGCCTAAAGTCCTTTACGAGATCCCCCTCTACATATCTCAAAACAGAATGCACCTGTCATGGTTGATTATATATGTCCTACCTGTTCTATGTTAAATTTAGTGTATATTGTGTATTAATATTGTTTTTGTATTTAATTGTATCCTATTGTATCAATGTAATGTTTTGTGGACCCAGGACATACTTGAAAACAAGAGAAATCTCAATGTATCTTTCCTGGTAAAATATGTTAGAAATAAATAAATAACACATGGGCTGCCAAGTAGTATAGGGTGATGTTCACTTCTTCCCTTCCATTCCCACTAATAACTACTTCTCCCTCTCCTTGCATAATGCCAGGATTTAGAGTCAGGGATGTCACTTCACAATAAAAGGTCATTCAACCCCATACTCAGAAGGGGACACCGGCTGATTAACTAATTGGTTGCATGCATTAAAGATATGCATTATAATTTTGAATCTCTGCCTAAAAGCTGGAGTATGGCATCAACTTAAAAACAAACAAGCAAAAAACCTTATATGGCATTAAAAAAACAGTTGTATGCAATTTATGTGATTGGCATTGAAGTGATTAACTTCAATGCCAAAACTGAGTTTAACATTTTTATTTTCACATATTTTGCAATATGAAATTCAGTCCATTTAGTCTTACTCACCCTCATTTATACTCTAGTTATGATTACCGAACAAATTTATCTACCAGACGACACTGGTTTATTGATATATTGCCTGTTCAATTGATGAAAATGTATGCTCACTCATTGCTTTCCAACAGTATAGGAAGTTTCACAGGGTGATAGCATTCCTACAGACAGGGGGAGGAAGGAGTAAATGGACTCTACCATATCACTGTCAGCATTACATTAGCAGTCCAGAGGTTGAGAAAGATTGCTGTAGCAGTTTTAAATACCTTTATTTGAGAAATATATGATCTAACTTCATTTACTGTATTTCAACATTATGCTCAAATGCATACTTTCTTTTTATATTATGTTGCCATTTTGCGTAAGGTAAACTGCTAGTAATACAGTCCAAAAAAAAAAAAGGGTAGGTCAGCGCTAATAATACAGTGGATAGGCAGCGGCCTTGCAGAGGGTAACCCTCTAACCCTCTATTTGAGAAATGTACAATAAGAAAGAGAAAAGGCTGCGCCAAAGGGAAATAAAAAATATATAGGAATAAAAATAAATCAAAAAGAATATGAAAAATATAAAAATATAAAAAATAAGTTCCAATGAAAATAAGTATAGTCACTGATTCCGCTGGTAGAGTGTCTTCTCTGTTTATAGTAGTTCGAAACGTCTCGTGATATGGAAGACACAAGAAGAGAGAACTAATCGTGTGGAGTGTACAAAATTAATATTACAAAAAATAAAATTTAAGTAATCCACTCACATTTGGATGAGCTATGGCCAGCTCAGGTATAACAGGCATACAGCAGAATAATCCCCGCTTATAGGATATGTTGATGCTTGTCCTCCAGAGGGTGATAATTTCCAATTCTCAGGAGAAGAAGGAGATAAAAACAGCAAATAGTGCTCTCTGATAATATAATGTAACAGTAGATAAAATAGAATAAAATATACTCACAAATAGAGTGCAGACAACACTGCACTCTGGAAGTAGCGTTGGTGGTATAATCCCCACCTCAGGATAAATTGAGTAAAATGGCAGGAAAAAATAAAAATAGTGTGTAAAAAGATAGTGGCACAAATATATAGCCAAAAATCATTTATTATAAAATACACAATATTTTAAAAAATCCATTAACGCGTTTCACCACTGGGGCTTTATCAAAATGGATTAATATAAAACCTGGCACATAAAGAGTATATATAGGTACATTGGTACTTTAAAAAATGGCGCCAAAATGACATCATTAGTCAATGGCCAATCAGAGACATGCATTATACATTTACAATATAAAATTTACAATTAAGAATAAAATAATAAATAAAAGTACAAGTAATTACTAGCTATATTTCACAAGCATTTATGATAAAAAACGAGGTTCCAAACTTTAAGTTTAATATTAAATTAGATTAGATGGGACGCGTCACGTGACCCGCACAGCACTATGGGAAATGTAGTGCGAGGGTCACGTGATCGGCGTCATCGTGATGTGCTATGACAGGACATGGGAGGGAGCTTAGCCGCATAGTAGAGGTAGATGTGCAGCCGTCCTATTGGTGGGCGGCTTGCACATCATAGGGGGCAGGTCCGTAATGGATCTCGTGACCCACGGCCAATAGGAGGGAATGGTTCGCGGGTCACGTGATCGGATAGTGGCGCACGGATGCATGGGAATTGTAGTTAAGAGCGTCCTGCTGCCATTTGGTATAAGAATATATTAAAATAGAAACAAACAATGTGAAATATACCTACATTGATAAGTCTGCAGACTAATAAAATATAAAATAGTGAAACTTAGCAGATAATAATATGTTTGTAAAAGAAGCTATAAAAGACATTAATCAAAGAGGCCATATTTGTTGTGGGCATCCATATACAAACTGGGAGTAGATTAAAAGTACTTCGTAAAAGTACTAATACAGCACATGGTAGTTGAAATGTGGTCAGATTGGGGGTATCCTAGACTATAATGCCTTAGGTAACAACTATGAATAGGATAGCCCCAAAGTGACAGCAAGGGTATTAAATGAACAAAATAACATATAAAAGAAAAGGATACAAGTAAGGATAGAACCAATAATATTCTTATAAAAAATTAAATAAATCAAAATCTACATTTAAGCCTTGTGGGGTTAGGGTCTGTAAATTAAATACCCACTCCATTTCTGATCTACCTAAAATATTTTTTATGTTACCTCCTCTCCAGGGCACCTTACATTTTTTAATTCCTATACATTTAAGAAATTTGGGGTCCTGATTGTGTTTGACAAAATGCTTGGAAATGGAATGGTTTAGGTATCCGTTTTTTATATTTCTGCAGTGTTCTGCTAATATTGGCAACTAGTGGTCATACCCACATATTGGAGGCCACAAGGGCACTCCAATAGGTAGATAACATTGGTAGTATTACATCCGATAAAACCTTTTAAAGTATAGCTTTTATTAGTTGAATTAGATTTTAAGCTAGTAACTTTGGAGAGTGTGGAGGGATCGGTGCTCTTACATACAATACAGCATTTGCATTTGTAGAAACCTATTGCTCCATCTAAAAAAGTGTGTTGCTCGTTTTTGATTTCCCTAGTATAGTTGTTAGTTAAGATAGATCTAAAATTAGGCGCATCTCTAAAAACAATTTAGGTTGTGTTGGTAAGATTTCTTTAAGGAGATCATCTTGTCTTAAAAGGTGCAAATTTTTCTTAATTGTTTTCTTAATAAAACCACTTTTATTATTATAATTAAAAATTATAGGGAGGGTAGGAGCTTCTGAGAAATTGTTGTCCTTATAAGTTAAAAGGCTTTCTCTAGATTTATTTTACACTATTTCTATGGTATTATCCAATTGTGTGAGTGAGTAGTTTTTTTCTAAAAAAATGTTTTTTAAAAGCGATGATTGTTCATTAAAATCATCAATGTGGGAACAATTCCAACGTATTCGTAAAAATTGCCTCTTGGGGGCACTTTCGAGCCACGGCTTGTAATGGCAGCTAGTTTGGTCAATTGCTGTGTTGGTACATACTTTAAAAAAAAATGTTTTAGTATGTATTCTACCTAATAAAAATACTTAAATCTAAAAAATTGTTTCTTTGCTATATTCGCATGTTAAGACAATCCCTCTGTTGTTAGAGTTAAGATGTGATATAAAAGAATTAAGTGAGTCCTCCGAACCTTTCCATATAAAAAACAGATCATCAATGTATCTAAAATAGGAGACCAGGCTATGCTCCTAGGCATGCCGCCCCCAGACAGCACTGGATTCCCAGTCTGCCATAAAGAGGTTGGCATAACTGGGGGGCAAACCTGGTCCCCATAGCTGTCCCTCTCTTTTGAAGATAAAAAGAATCATAAAACCCAAAATAGTTGTTATTTAAAATAATATCAATGCCCTCCACAATAAAATCAATCTGAGTATCTGGTATTCTTTTTCCATTTGATAACATAGTTTTAACAGCATTACATCCAAGTTGATGGGGAATAATGGTGTATAGTGAAGTGACATCACATGCCCACCAATAGGACGGCTGCACATCTACCTCTACTATGCGGCTAAGCTCCCTCCCATGTCCTGTCATAGCACATCACGATGACGCCAATCACGTGACCCGCGCACTACATTTCCCATAGTGCTGTGCGGGTCACATGACGCGTCCCATCTAATCTAATTTAATATTAAACTTAAAGTTTACAACCTCGTTTTTTATCATAAATGCTTGTGAAATATAGCTAGTAATTACTTGTACTTTTATTTATTATTTTATTCTTAATTGTAAATTTTATATTGTAAATGTATAATGCATGTCTCTGATTGGCCATTGACTAATGATGTCATTTTGGCGCCATTTTTTAAAGTACCAATGTACCTATATATACTCTTTATATGCCAGGTTTTATATTAATCCATTTTGATAAAGCCCCAGTGGTGAAACGCGTTAATGGTTTTAAAAATATTGTGTATTTTATAATAAATTATTTTTGGCTATATATTTGTGCCACTATCTTTTTACACGCTATTTTAATTTTTTCCTGGCATTTTACTCAATTTATCCTGAGGTGGGTGTTATACCACCAACGCTACTTCCAGAGTGCAGTGTTGTCTGCACTCTATTTGTGAGTATATTTTATTCTATTTTATCTACTGTTACATTATATTATCAGAGAGCACTCTTTGCTGTTTTTATCTCCTTCTTCTCCTAAGAATTGGACATTATCACCCTCTGGAGGACAAGCATCAACATATCCTATAAGCGGGGATTATTCCGCTGTATGCCTGTTATACCTGAGCTGGCCATAGCTCATCCAAATGTGAGTGGAATACTTAAATTTAATTTTTTTGTAATATTTATTTTGTACACTCCACACGATTAGTTGTCTCTTCTTGTGTCTTCCATATCACGAGACGATTTGAACTACTATAAACAGAGAATACACACTACCAGCGGAATCAGTGACTATACTTATTTTCATTGGAACTTATTTTTTATATTTTTATATTTTTCATATTCTTTTTGATTTATTTGTATTCCTATATATTTTTTATTTCCCTTTGGCGCAGCCTTTTCTCTTTCTTATTGTAAACTGCTAGTAATCCCTTCAGGGTCCTTACAAATACCTATAAGCATGGTATTTTACAATTTTTTTATTTATCTATTTTTGTCACCTCTGCTGTGTACGGGGAAAAAATACATTTTAGTTCAACAACTTCTGTCTGATAAAAAAAAAAAAAAAAATGTGTTAGCGCTACTAAAATTGCTTGTTGCACCAAGACTAAAGATATAAGACATATACAATTTGAGATATGTTGAGATAAATTGCAGTATATAAATAATTTCTGACAGTGTCTGGTAAGATTAAGCTTCCATTTGCAGAAACGTAATGAGTACAATCAAGGTAAAGAATATTGTCTATTTTGTTAACAGTTCGATGTAAAAACTATTTACACCCAGTCATAAGAATACATTAATGGGAAAAAAAAAGAATTGACTTAAATAGTAATAGGGAAAATACATGCATTATTTAGTTATAAAAGTGTAACATTATTTCTCATATGAAAAGGTAGAAAAGTTATAAAACCATTTGTATTTCAAACATTTTCAAACGATTTCCACAGTTCAGTGCAACACAGTCTTGAAGGAGGCACTGAATGTGCAATCCCTCATTAGGTGCAGTTTAACAAGAACTGGAGGATTTGCCAGCACCCAAAGCCTACCCTAAAGCTTAGGATTTTCTATGAGAACATTTATCTTCTTCATTAGGCTTATGGTAAAAGAATTGTATGGGTAAGTGGGGATTCTCTGCTTACCCTGTTAGCACCATGGAATTGATGCAACCCCTTTGTGATACACATGAAACTTAATTTCAATAAATTTGATGCCATCGGAGTAATGCGTTAAAATTTACCAAGGGATTAACAATAAAGGCCAATATAGATTATTTTGTAAAATAGGTAAATGCCAGTAAAATATAGTTTTTGGGGTATTTTTTTTTTCTTTTTTTAAATTTGTCTACAGGCTCAAAATCCCATTTGACATGCAGCCCTGGTAAGTGTGAGGTAAAGACTTCTCGGTAACTGCAACTCAGTTGTAAGGGCAATCACATTGCTGATTGCATGGCTTTGAGAAGGCATGGTTCTTAAACTCTGTGCTTTTAGACCTTCTCCTGCATCATCATGCTTTCTCCCTGCATGATTTCTCCCAATAGGTACATATAGGTGCTAGGGGGGTACAGAGGCTGCATGACTTCGCATCATCAAACAGGACATTGAGAAATAATCAAAAAATATCATACTCTTTTTTTTCTCTTTTAAGTTCTCCCTGCATACTGTGAGTGAAAGGGAATGGGGGGCTGACTGTCGGTTTTTAATCCCTGCAGTATCTGTTTTATTTATATGCACAATCATTTGAATAAGACTATCAAAGATCAAATTATGACGATTTTGCATCAAAGTCATTAAGATCGCGTTTGATGAAGAATTCAGTAGTTGTCTTTCATGTCAGAAACCATAAACACCCCTCCCCCCATTTATAACCTTAAAGAAACACTATAGTGTTAGGAATAGAAAACTGCATTGCTAATACTATAGTGTCCTTCTGCCACCCCCTCCCGCCCTTGTGCTCCCCCTGCGGAGGTTAAAGGGTTAAAAAAAAACTTCAAGCACTCACCTCAGGACCTCATGCTGTTTTTTTTTTTTACTTACCTTTACCACAGTATTGATATTCCCTTGGCACTTCCAACCGCTCCTCCTTCCATGACATCATCTGACTCTTGAGCCAGTGACCAATCTAATGCTCCTCACAGCGGAGCATTGGGAAATGATGCGCATTCGATACATGTACATGGCGCATGCATCCATATGCCTCACATAGGATATCATTGGATTCAGTGTTTTCCTATGAGCTTCTGCAATATGTGACTAGGTTTTACTTAATTAGTGTGGCGGAAGCGCCTCTAGGCTGGAATGTAAGTATTACAGTTTCTAAAAAAATGCACTGCATTCAAACACTAACACTACACACAAACACAGCCCTGAAAGCAAACAATATCACTACAAACAAACACAGCCCTGCATTCAAACACCAATACTACACACAAATACACCACTGCATTCAAACACTAACACTACACACAAACACACCCCTGCAAGTAATAACTAGCACTACAAACAAACACAGCCCTGTATTCAAACACTAATACTACACACAAATACACCACTGCATTCAAACACTAACACTACACACAAACACACCCCTGCAAGGAATAACTAGCACTACAAACAAACACAGCCCTGTATTCAAACACTAATACTACACACAAATACACCACTGCATTCAATTGCCAACACTACACACAAACACACCTCTGCAAGCAAAAACTAGCACTACAAACAAACACAGCCCTGCATTCAAACACCAATACTACACACAAATACACCACTGCATTCAAATGCCATAACTACACACAAACACCTCTGCAAGCAAAAACTAGCACTACAAACAAACACAGCCCTGCATTCAAACACCAATACTACACAAAAATACACCACTGCATTCAAATGCCAACACTACATACAAACACCTCTGCAAGCAAAAACTAGCACTACAAACACAGCCCTGCATTCAAACACCAATACTACACACAAATACATCACTGCATTCAAACGCCACCACTACACACACACACCCCTGCAAGCAAACACGATCACTACAAACAAACACAGCTCTGCATTCAAACACCAATACTACACATAAATACACCACTGCATTCAAACACCAATACTAAACACAAACACACCTCTGCATTCAAACATCAGCATCATACACAAAAGCATAAATTGTTTAAGCACACATACTCCATATCAAAACATACCTATATTCACACACAAGCACCACAAACAAACACAATACTATAGGGATGAATACATGGCAGATGCACAGCTGGAAAAGTATTGTGCGATGTGTACAGCAGTTGTGGTTTTGCCTTTTGATCACCCCTGCTCTATAGGGGGTCCAACCTTATTTTTGCATCACGGACCTCTCTTGATTAGTTCCATCACTGATAACATTTCATGTGTTTCAGGCTAATATTACATTGGTTGTAGGCATACTGACACATGACGCAGGGAAAATATTCAAAATACAGGGCGTTTAGTGTGAAAGCTTTGGCGCTGTAGCTTTTTCCTCTCCACACTTAATAAGTTTAAATTGGCATATTCAAAAATACATGTGGGAAGCAAAGCTTCTGACTCATCGTGTGATAATGGAAGCTAGGATTTTCCATTGTTTTGCATGCTGTGTGAAATACCAGGAGAAAGCCTTTTTTTTTTCGGTTTCACGCTGCGCAAATCTCACACCTACACCTTGCTAAGATGAACTTGAAGGAAAAGCTTAGAAAGCCAGCACAGAAATATAAAGTGTATCAGGCAAGAGTAACAGTTGGTATTTGACAGATAAGTTGTATCTTGAGTTAGAATTTTCATTAACTTCAGCACTTTAATAGGCTTTACGTAGAGACCCTTCACAATGGATCCCCAGCGAAGGCTGACCTCATTCAATACTGAAATTAGTAAAACACCCGTGTTTGGGAGCCTCCTAGTGTTATGTCACTAATTTGTGTAAATAAGTTTTTATTCAGTTTTTTTGTTTGTTTTTGTTAAAGTAAACATACGGTTGCTCAAAATCATTGTTGGTCACTTAAGACAGGTGTACGAGTATCAAAAATCCAAGTAACATCATTTGTTTAACTACCAAAGGCTCCCGAGGGGTTATATATAGAAACTCACCCAGGTGAGTTAGGGCAGGGCAGAGCAGTGCTGCCTGGGTCTAAGGATAATATCTTGCTCCCTCCCCTGCCCCTCCCCCTCCCCATGCCAAAAGCACGCCACACCAACATCCATCAGGTTATGCAGTGTGTGTAGTAAATGCAATGTCTATTTGTGTAGTGGACACAGTGCGTAGTGTATGCAGTGAGTGTAGTGAATGCATTTTGTGTGTCTTTAGTGGATGCAGTGGATGTGTGTCATGGATGCTGTCTGTTTTTGTGTCATGGATGTAGTGTTTGTTGTATGCAGTGTGTGTGTTGACTACCTTGCCTGTGTGTGTGGAAGTAGATGCAGTGTGTGTTTTGTTTAGTGTGTGTAGTGCATGCAGTGTTTGTGTGGTAGATGCAGTGTCTGCGTAGCGGATGCAGTGAATGTGTAGTGGATGTAATGTCTGCATATATAGTAGTGCCTGTGTACTGTTGGATAAGTGCTGGGGGGTGAGCAGTTTAAATAAAATCAGGCTTATCACCCTCTCCCTGCCTCTTAACTGTGGGCTGGAAGGGGGGCATAGTGTATAGGAAGGTGACAGTATAGGGGGACAATGTGTAGGAAGGTCACAGTATAGGGGGGCAATGTGTAGGAAGGTGACAGTTTGGGGAGCAGTGTGTAGGAAGGTGACAGTATAAGGGGACAGTGTGTAGGAAGGTCACATTATAGGGGGCAGCGTGTAGGAAGGGGACAGTTTGGGGAGCAGTGTGTAGGAAGGCTGTGAGGGTGACAGTGTGCGGGGCAGGCTGTGGGGGTGATAGTGTGAGAGTGCAGGGTGTGGGATAGCAGGCTGTGGGGGGACAGGGTGTGGGGGCAGGTTTGGGAGAATAGGCTGTGGGGATGTAAGTCGTGGGGGGTGGTTTGTGGAGGCATGGTGTGGGGGGTGGTTTGTGGGGGCATGGTGTGGGGATGTAAGCCGTGGAGGTAGTTTGGGGGGGCATGGTGTGGGGATGTAAGCTGTGAGGATAGTTTGTGGGGGTTGGTTTGTGGGGGCGGTTTATGGGGGCATGTTATGGAGGGTGGTTTGTGGGGCATGGTGTGGTGATGCTGACATTGACATACCATTTCCCCGGTTGTCCAGTGGGATCACTGTCCTGTCTGCAGCTCCGCTAGGTGTGAGCTGCAGACCAAGTGTTCGAGTTCTTGCAAGCTCCGGGCACAGCGTTACCGTGGTAACCTGCGGCAACACTCTGTGAGCTCGCGAGAACTATATTCCATAGCCTGCAGCTCACACCCAGCAAAGCTGCAGACAGGAAGGTCTCCTTGGGCAGACTGAACAGAGGGGCCCAACACTTGGCAGCATACAGGGAAAACCGCCGGGCCCCCTTCAGGTCAGTCTGCCCTAAGGCAATTAGGGAGCCACCTCGCTGTGTATCTATTCAGCAGAAGCGGCCCGGGCTCTTAATAGCCATGGCTCCAGTCCGTTCTATGGACAGGCGTGCCCTGGAGCAGAGAATGCGACCCATAGAGGTAAAGACAAGTTTGCGAGCCGTGTGGCAAAAGCAGCATATCTACAGTGGGTCAGATGATCAAATTGTCCTGACACTGTGTACTGAACCCCCCAGAAAATAACCGTGTGACTGTATTACTTACCATAAAGGTTGGAGCGAGTGGAGCAACTCCACAATGCTGCGAGGCAGTGGTGCCCAACAAGTAAACCCCAGATGTTGTAAAACTACAACTTCCATTATGCTTTGCACAATGACAAAGCATCATGGAAACTGTCGTTTTAGAAAATCTGGGGATCTGCCTTTTGGGGTACCCCAGCTTTAAGGAATTTGTGTCCTGGAGGTTCTCACAATCTGGGGATCATGTACAGAGCTCTATAAGGAAGCTGAATTCACTTGTGAAGTACCTCCAGCAGTGTTCAGTGGTCCATACATTCTTGCACATGTAAGCCCTAATTAATTTGCTGCCATTTATAGTCTTACATATTCTACAGTAACGGCTGTAAACAAAGTAAACCAATGAATATCTTGTATGGACAGTACTCATAAAATATGATTTGCGAATTGTATACAGTTATTAAACCTAACATTTTGCTAAAAGAGAAAGCAATCAATGTAACCTTTTAAAAATGCAAGCTAATTTATTAAAATATTTTTGTCTGTGATATCACGCAAATATTACAAGATTTTATTGTTTCTGGTGTGTTCAACAGTTATCAGCGCAATGAGTAATGATGCAGAGACATACAAGTGAAGTGTTTCTTTCTGCCCTACTCCAGATTGGAATTTTAAAACCATTTTAGAGCAGTAAATAATTCACATGGTCCAATTCCCAGGTTGACCTTTTTGGGTACTGGCTGTTCATTTTGACTTTTGGATTGCTCAGTTTTCAACCTTTTAGGATGATAAAAGAAGGACTCCTGTTGGCAGGTTTCCATTGAAGGATCACAGAAAACTTGCTTTACACAGCTTGATATTGGAGCCCTATATATATATTTAGATTTTTTGTTATAAAACCGATAACATTGGGATTGTGAATTACGTACTATGGTCAAGTCGTACATTAACTGAGCTGTAGTTTAGTTAATGAGTTTATTTGTTTCAAACTTCCTATTAATTATGTTAGCATCTATACATTGGGTCACGACTAATAGCCAGTAGAGGTTATAATGTGCTTATTGAGGCAAACAGGTAAAAATTATATTCTACATGGAGACAGCTGCATTGTATGATTTGAATGGTATATCTTTAATGTAATCTTTAATGTAAAGCGCTGCGGTATAAGCCGGCGCTATATAAATGTCAATAATAATATATCAATATCTGCTTCTGAATCAAACCCAATGAGCTGTCTTCTTCCTGCCAGACCACACACAGTGATGATCACAGGATTCCACGCAGAGCCCAGAGCAATGCATATTCGGGCTCGAAAACATGCAGGGAGATCAGGTCATTGTCTTTTAGATCTCAAAGGCCACTGTATCATTCTAGGAATACGCAGTGATGTCATTGATGAGATTGCGTGGTTATGGCCAGATCGTGGCTGAATATGGCTGAACCGTGGAGACCAGTTACAGAGCTGTGTGGATCTATTCAGACAGTTTGGGGTTCACTAATTTTGGTACTGCTTTTACATAGGTTCCCCAGAATTCTAGCAAGGGATCAGCAGAACTGGTGCAAAAGCCACACAAAGACATTATGCCTTCAATAAACAGTATGTCTCAGACAAACATGACAACGTAATTTTGCCTTCTGCACACCAAGCAGTTGTGTGTGTGTGTTTTTTTTCTTTTTTCTTTTGTTGATTTCTTTTTTTTTTTTTATTTAATTATAATTATAATTATGGGTTGCTTTCAAAATAATTGCCTTCCAATATCAACTACTGTTTGGTCTCCTAATAGGGGAAACACCACTTTTTTGGAAGTTCCACCACTAAATAAAACATTGAAAGCCAGCTTGTGTCAGCCTGTTTTTACTAAGGTGAGAACTCAAAATTAATTCAAAGTGAATTTTAAATTTGAGGCCAGAGTAGCGGGATGAAAAGCATAGCTGAGGTTGAGAATTTTTCCAATTCTGCTATTTTGACCTTAAATTTGAAATTCACTTTGAAATCTCGCTTCAATGAATGAATGATTTAGCTAATGGCATAATTATCCAGTTCAGACCAGGCAAAGACAGGTCAAACATTGCAAATGAAGAGAAGAAATGGAAGAATGCTCTATCTATACTGACTGTCAGGTGTAAAGGATGGAGTTTATGAGAACGACTGACAGGGAAGTAAGAGGCCACCCAGATACAGGGAAATAAGTGTGTATTTCTGCATTTAATTTTATTTTTAGTACATAATTAACTCATATTTGTTAAAGGGACACTATAGTCACGAGAACAACTACAGCTTATTGAATTTGTTCTGGTGAGTAGAATCATTACCTTCAGGCTTTTTGCTGTAAACACTGTCTTTTCAGAGAAAATGCAGTGTTTACATTACAGCCTAGTGATAACTTCACTGGCCACTCCTCAGATGGCTGTTAGAGATCCTTCCTGCATCATGGCTGCCTAAAATGCATCCAAACATTCAGTATCTCCTCCCTCTGCATGCAGACACTGAACTTTCCTCCTAGAGATTCATTGATTCAAGTAATCTCTATGAGGAGATGCTGATTGGCCAGGGCTGTGTTTGAATTGTGCTGGCTCTGCCCCTGATCTGCCTCTTTGTAAGTCTCAGCCAATCCTATGGGGAAGCATTGTGATTGGATCAGGCTACCACGTCTGATGATGTCAGCAGGCAGTGGGCAGGTCTAAAGGAAACATGGACAAACTATGCAGCTGCAGGCTTGAATTTAAGTAAGATTTCACTTTATTTTTAGAAGCAATAGGGGACCAGGGAGGCTAGATGGTGGATTTAACCCTATAGGATCAGGAATACATGTTTGTGTTCCTGACCCTATAATGCTCCTTTAAAAAGAAACATAATATTCAAAATCTCAGAAAGTGACAGTTTAACATCAGAGGGAATTGTGTGGCAGCTTATCACTACTCGAAACAAAAAAGTTGCACAGACTGCAGCCCAATCTTTCTACCTTGTTCCACATTTACAAATAAAACAAAGTTAAGGCAACAGAAATTTTGATCCATTCTTATTCCTTACCCTGTGCAATGGCATTTAACATTGACGTATAAATTATTGCGTGTTTAATAAATGTAATGTTTTATAGCGGTGTTTAATGAATGTGGATACACTTTCTCCAAAGCTTTTGATGTCTTTTACTGGAATATAAAAATACTGGTGAGTGACAGAAGGTGTCTACTTTTAACATTTTTAAAAATTATTTCTACTTACTAATTGTAATTAAAAGAAATGTATATATTTATTTATAAATATATATATGCTGTTAAAATATATAAATAAAGTTAATGAAATGAAGCAAAAAACAGTATAACTAATTGTAACCCAACATACACATTGCAATTAACATCTGTCAGTGCCTGGAGCATCCCTTTAAATCAGTGATGTCATTCAATTCTTGTTTCAATCTCAAATGTCCTTGTTTTTATTCTACTTTCTCTTACACTCAACAAACTATGATTTCATTAGACATTCCAAAGCCATGCACAACTTGGTCATAACAAAAGTGATTTTTTTTTAGTTTACTCATAATCCAAATAATGTTTTTGGATCTCGCTTTTTTCCTACTTCTAGCTAAAAATAGTTTTTCGCAGTCCTGTATCAATAAAAGATATATTAAATAGATCAGAGCAGGTATAAACCCAGAATTCAGATAATAAAAAAAGAATAAAAAGTATAAATTATACAACTTCATTCAAAATAGTGAGCCTTTACTATGATTATGCGTAGGTGACATTTATCTATCATTTCTAATTATAAAATAATATTTGATCACTACTTCGGAATTACGTTTTGCTGGGTAATTTTTTAGTTTATTCCTTTTGAGTTTAGTGAGCTTTAAAATCTGGATTCTATAATTTCCAGTTACTCCAATTGCCCTATCAATATAAGTATTGGGTCTTATAACCTTTATGATCATGCAATCCTACGCAAGACATCTGGATGTCTGGTTTAAATCACCTCCTGAAAGGATCCCTTTAAATATACTAAATACAAGAATTCAACACATTATACTTCATATTTCATCCAATCCAACATTCTACATTAGAAATTGTATAACGTATTTTTGAAAGTATTTAAATGCGTTTTCATTTCTCCAGTGGCAATGAAACAGGCCAGGGGAATAAACAAACCCAGGCAATTTCATTTAGCCACAAGCACTGTATGAAATTCTTTATCATCGGAAGTTGCAGATTTGAGAGAATATATTCATTTCTAGCAATCTCAAACAAACTGTTTCTTAAACCAATACATTAAAGGAAATGGTTGCACGTTTCCAGTGTAATGCATTCCTCTTTAAAATCCATCTCTATATATTTTACCATGGGCAATCAATTATATATTAATAACCAAAAAAACTCGTTCTTAAAATAAGGTTATTTGCCTTAAGTTTGCAATGTTGAATAGCCATTGAGATTTTATTTAACATTTCAAAATACTTTGTTTTTATTCGTTAATGCTAATTTAATATTTAAATGTTGAACTTGCGAACTTATTATTATTTGTTTTTAATTATTTAAAATAGCAAACTTCATGTATAAAAACTGTTACTTTAAATATTTGCACAACACTCCAGAACAAAGAAATATTTGTGGAAGGCAGATCTCAATAACCTGTTTGTGCCAAAATAGATTATGATTATGGCTGGATTGATGATAGCCATGAGAAAGTCACATAAGGCGAAATGCATTGGGTAAGAAGTGCCCAGCTGATTTTATTCTGCTTAAATTTAATTTACTAAGCAAAATTTTTACTGCTTTCTAGTGCTTAACATATTGTGAGTGTTATTCTTAGAATTTTTATCTGGATTAACTAAAGCATGCAGGTTTATTGTATGCACTTTTCTGGTTTACAACTTTCTATATTTCTAAGGCAATTTATGTTTTGAATAAATAAGTGCCATTTCCAGTGATAGCCAATTATTTCTATATTTACAACAGGTAGTGATTTCCATAATATTACCCGTCATTATTTTTAATTTTCTTTCTCTGTGCCGTTTTAAGTTTGCATATGTTTTTATGGTATATAGTACACAGATTAAGGAATAGCGCACACACAAAAATACTGTTTAACATTTTATAAGTCTACTTAAAATCACCTATCTCCGCAAACAAATATGAGGATTCAGTTCCACCATATGGCCATACTTTACAGTACCCCAATATTGGTGAGTCCTACACTAACTTTAATGTAGGAGACTAATTAGATAGTGCTGGTGCTAAATTAATTAAAATATATTTAATTAATCTGTTGTAAGAGCATTGGAACCTAAAGGTCTCAATATGGATTTTGAACTCAATGTGTTTTTTTTTTTTAAATCTAGTATATTTTTACAAGTTTTTAATATGACATATTTTATATTTCTTACATTTTTTTTATATTTTACATAGCTTTTTTGTAGCTTCTTTTAAGTACATTACATATTACTATATCCCCATTTAATTATAGATTTCTACTCTCTTACCTCTTTATCTATTATTTCATACATCCTCCCTTTTGTAATGAAGCAGTGATTATATACACAATATATATATAAAGTTTATCCATATATACATTATATGTAGGTCCAATGTATTTGATTTAATTGTTTTTGAACTAGTTCATTTCTATATATTTTTTTCTTTTTCAGCATTGCTTGGAAATGTATTTATTTATTTCATTTTTTTTTTATTTCTTATTGTGTCCAATCAATATTTGATTGTGTCCAACAATGTTGTCAATATCATATACACTGCTCAAAAAAATAAAGGGAACACAAAAATAACACATCCTAGATCTGAATGAATTAAATATTCTTCTGAAATACTTTGTTCTTTACATAGTTGAATGTGCTGACAACAAAATCCCAGAAAAATTAAAAGATGGAAATCTAATTTTTCAACCCATGGAGGTCTGGATTTGGAGTCACACTCAAAGTTAAAGTGGAAAAACATACTACAGGCTGATCCAACTTTGATGTAATGTCCTTAAAACAAGTCAAAATGAGGCACAGTAGTGTGTATGGCCTCCACATGCCTGTATGACCTCCCTACAACGCCTGTGCATGCTCCTGATGACGTGGCGGATGGTCTCCTGAGGGATCTCCTCCCAGACCTGGACTAAAGCATTTGCCAACTCCTGGACAGTCTGTGGTGCAACGTGACGTTGGTGGATGGAGCGAGACATGATGTCCCAGATGCGCTCAATTGGATACAGGTCTGGGGAACAGGCGGGCCAGTCCATAGCATCAATGCCTTCGTCTTGCACTGACTGCTGATACACTCCAGCCACATGAGGTCTAGCATTGTCTTGCATTAGGAGGAACCCAGGGCCAACCGCACCAGCATATGGTCTCATAAGGGGTCTGAGGATCTCATCTCGGTACCTAATGGCAGTCAGGCTACCTCTGGCGAGCACATGGAGGGCTGTGCGGCCCCCCAAAGAAATGCCACCCCACACCATTACTGACCCACTGCCAAACCGGTCATGCTGGAGGATGTTGCAGGCAGCAGAACGTTCTCCATGGCGTCTCCAGACTCTGTCACGTCTGTCACATGTGCTCAGTGTGAACCTGCTTTCATGTGTGAAGAGCACAGGGCGCCAGTGGCAAATTTGCCAATCTTGGTGTTCTCTGGCAAATGCCAAACGTCCTGCACGGTGTTGGGCTGTAAGCACAACCCCCACCTGTGGACGTTGGGCCCTCATACCACCTTCATGGAGTCGGTTTCTGACCATTTGAGCAGACACATTTGTGGCTAGCTGGAGGTCATTTTGCAGGGCTCTGGCAGTGCTCCTCTTGTTCCTCTTTGCACAAAGGCAGAGGTAGCAGTCCTGCTGCTGTGTTGTTGCCCTCCTACGGCCTCCTCCACGTCTCCTGATGTACTGGCCTGTCTTCTGGTAGCGCCTCCATGCTCTGGACACTACACTGACAGACACAGCAAACCTTCTTGACACAGCTTGCATTGATGTGCCATCCTGGATGAGCTGCACTACCTGAGCCACCTGTGTGGGTTGTAGACTCCGTCTCATGCTACAACTAGAGTTAAAGCACCGCTAGCATTAACAAGTGACCAAAACATCAGCCAGGAAGACTAGGAACTGAGAAGTGGTCTGTGGTCACCACCTGCAGAACCACTTCTTTATTGGGGGGTGTCTTGCTAATTGCCTATAATTTCCACCTGTTTTCTATCCCATTTGCACAAAAGCATGTGAAATTGATTGTCGCTCAGTTTTGCTTCCTAAGTGGACAGTTTGATTTCACAGAAGTGTGATTGACTTGGAGTTACATTGTGTTTTTTAAGTGTTCCCTTTAATTTTTTTGAGCAGTGTATAACTCTATAAGTATATGTGGAGGTAAATGTCACTTTAAACGAATGTAGTTCAAGTTTTAGAAACCCCATTTGCCTCTGGGGAAGTGAACCATAGATTCATGAAACGCATAAGGTGGGATATCAGCGCAAGATGGAGTGTTGAGTGCAAATTTAGTGAAGTGAAAAGCAAGAGAACATCAGGTGGTGAAACATGCATCGGGAATCAGAAAACAACTGAAGGCGAGTAGCAGTTCTGATCTTCGCTTGAAAGCCAGCAAACTGAGGAACTGGTGAAAGCTAAAGGACTGCGTTCCCTGACATGCACTTTAACCTCAGGAGTCTTCTGAGCATTTTTAAGCTTTATGTTATCATAGTAAGTAGGGGGCGGGGGCGGGGGGAGGGAGGGGCAGCACCATGCACTCATATAGATGTTTGTGTGTGTGTGTGTGTGTGTTTTTATATACATATTTATTTATTTTATATTAGATACAAGTTCCAGGTATATTGCAAAGTATTTTCATTTTGCTGTTTTTTATAGTCGCTTGACTGTGGATTATAAATATATATATATATATATATATATTTTTTTTTTTGCATGAACTGTCTAAAATGTTTTTTTGTCGGGGCGGAGCCTGACCGCAGATCGGATCAGACGCATCTTGTCTGAGCTCCTGCACCAGAACTGGAATATTGGTGCTAACAGCGATCCGAACACAGCTACAACCCTGGGTTTAGACTCACAACACTCACCAGCTTATGGTGAACACGGGGATACCCCTCAAGTTCCCATCTGGCATCAAAGTACCCCGATTGAGGTCTGCGGCCTGGGAAAGCTTGAGCTGGGGTGAGACCGCCGCTCTCCCAGTTCTCCGATCGGCGCTCTGCTGTCCCCCCCTCTGGACCAGCGGGGGTCATCCCGGTCCCCACGGCAGACCGCCGTTAAACATGACTGTGCTCTGACACCCATCCTGCGGAGAATCGCGGCCTGGATGTTGTACCCCAAAATGGCTGCCGACCGACGGCCTCGTCCATGGAGTGGTGCAGATGCTGGGCAACGCTGCAGAGCTGACAACAGCTCCTGGAACAAGCTCCCGGCACACCTGGGGACATTTCCAGCAGCAACTGCCAAACATCAGTGGTCGGACAGGGGGCGGAAAACAGGCGGGACCCCCAGGCGCTGTTCCCACGACACCTCCGCAATCCCACACAACGGGCCCATCAGGGTTGAAGACCACCAGGGATGCACTGCCGGAGCACCGGCCACTACTGCTGCAGATCCGACGCCGCTGGCAGCAACTAACCATCGGGATCCACAGCCGACCCCTACGGGGGTAGACCTCGACCTCCCATGTGAGGACCCAGACACAAGGCCAAGAGGTGCAGGCCTTCAAGCCAGCCCAGGGCTATGGGGAGGAACTGCTTGGACACTGCCCCCGGCCCTCACATCACCCCCTGAGTTTGATACCGAGCCAGGGCATAGGATGAGCCAGGACTTTGTGGCACACAAGCGCAGACAGCCGCAAAAACAGGCCGCAAACTGGACCAACTACCTACAAGCGACAGGCCTGCCTATGCTCCAGCCCTGCACATGGCTATGCTCCTAGCGAACTCTGACACGAGTATCCTGAAAACTGTGTATTTGACATGACCACACGTTAAGGCAATTAATAATGTATGTTTGCTGTAGATGAGCATTGACCTAGTGGCTCACCAACAAGTGACCTGTCTGATGCCAGAGTATATATGATACGCTGCAGATGCACACATATGATACAAACAGGGCATAGCTATATACCTGCCCAGCAGGTCACATACATGCATACGCACTCACGGCATCCACTGCAAGCCTGTATTGGGGACACCAGGCTGTTACTCCGAGCACAAATAAAAGAAAGAATTTTAAAAAATAAAATGTTTTTTGTCCTGTGAGTAATTCACACATTAGTGACATCACTAATGGGGGGACTGGTGGTCAATATACTGATATGGTCCCACATATTAGCACCAAGTCATTTAGCCCTGACAGGCTGAACTACTCTCTATATCTTTATGTAGGAGTTGACCTGGAACTGGGGGGACCCAGTGTCCCTATTCATGCCCCATTAGTGGGAGCCATTAAAGTAAACAGGTATCTCTAGCCCCTTACACGTGGCCAAAGGTGGGGACTATAAAATAAAATGAATGGGTGGAAGGTGGGGCCTCTGAAATTAATAACAAGGGAAGGAGGGATAGTGTCAACAGGGCCCTAAGCAATAAACTGGGGAGTGAACCTTTTGTCTCCCTCATCACCCAACCATTGGTGTTGAGTGTGGGCACTAAGTAATAAAGTGGCAGGTGGGGGCCAAAATGGGTGGGTGGTCTTTTTGTCTACCCCAGTGCCCACCCATTTGCAGTAGGTGGGAGCCCTAAATAATAAGGGGCGAGTGGGGGTTCTAGGTAATATCTTTACTATATGTCTTGGTGGGTGTCCTTTACTCTTAATGCAGATTAGTTTGAATTTCAGATCATTCAGTACTATCACTGGCTGAGCTGTGTGTATACAGTGGATAAAGAGGTTGGTTTATGAAGTGAAGGGGCGTGGCTAAAGAGGTAGGCTTATGGTGCAACATTCTGTTAACCAACATTTTTTTAATACAAAAACTATAAAGGTTTTAGAATGCAAACAATATAGCATATTAATGAGAACAAAACCTCATTATAGTACTGAGAAAACAAAGCTGGGTAGAGTGGGACCTACAATGCCTCCCTCCTTCGCCCCTCTCCCCCCAGTGATGCTGGAAGGATTAAAACCCTTCTGTCAGTTGGCGCTGGGTCAGGCTCCGCCTCTGCTCCTCCGCTGATGTCAGTCAGCGGACGGGGACCTAATGTGCATGCCCAACCAAGAGCCAGTCTCGCATTACGACTACCCCATAGGAAACTATTTCCTATGGGGTTTTAGATGATGCTGGATGTCCTCATTCATAGCGTGAGGACATCTAGCATCAGTTAGGTGACCAAAAGTCGCCTAACCACCCTGAAGTGCCTCTAGTGGCTGTCTGGTAGACTGCCACTAGAGGTGGACTTAACTCTGCAAGGTAATAATTGCAGTTAATGTCACTACTTTAGGGACTTTAATTTTCTGTTCTTTAAGGTTCTTATGTTAAACTGGCCGCTCCATGGGGCTGCCTTCCTAGTGTATCAGTGAATTGGTAAGGCTAAAATCAGGGAATATCTATCAAGAAATCACCCAGCATCTAAAATATGTCTTCTCATTACTTGATGTAACAGGTCAAAAGATCTCATGTGTTATACATGAATTCCGAATTGCATATCGTGCAAAGTGCATTTTTGTGTTGAATTTTTATCTGTGCATAGTCTAACCACCATATAATCTATGCAGAAGGAAGGTCATTAACTTGGCTCCAATGTTTGCTATTATGATTTCAATATTTGAAGATTTTATGTGAATGCTTAGTCATATTATTGCACAATCCTTTGCATAATCAAAACATTTAGGTCATCCCAAAGCTTCTACAATAACAGCATTGTGGAACTATGAAGAGAAATAGTCAAAAGATGTGAAAAAACCAAACAAATGAATTATCCCATAGGTACACCTTGCGTATTAAAAATGATCTATGACAATATCATATGTTGCTAATTCAGGTGTTTATTATAGATACTGTCATCACTACTAATATTTGTCCTTGTTCGCCTTATCTCTGTTATAATAGATAATGTATCTATGAAGATGTTATGTTATCGCATTTTCACAAGGACACTGATATAAGAGCCAGAATAAGGAAAAGACGCCATTTGTTTTCGTCAAACATCAAAGTCTACCATTACGATTACGTTTATGTTCCTTGAAGGTAATTGAAATAATCTGGATCAGGTATTTTATATTATGCTCTTATTATGCTGTTCAAAGGCTTATCCAAATATATTCAATTGGGGCCAGATTGTGATATTTTCTGATACTGATCCAAACTAATTAAATCAAAAACACAGACAGATGATGAAATTCTTGCAATTTAAACTATCTCCATTTTAATAGGTATTTGGAGAACAAGTTAAATTTAATGTGTTCATTGTGTGTACATAGATTTGTAGAGTAACAATGGAATTAAGGTCCTTTTTTGAACTTTATATGTTTATTTTACAACATTTTTTTTTTATAACTTAGTTTTTATTATTTTCTGAAAATATAGGGATACAGAAGAGAAGAGGGGTGGGGAGTCAAAACGATCTTATACAGTATGACACACTTTCCAAATTACATAGTATACATTTCGTACTATGGGAATATTATTACATCACTTGTCAGAACTTGTTATTAGTATAGACAGCTCGGGTCGTGCGTGGTAGGCTCGTACGTCAGGTTAACCATTGATGTGTGGTATAGGAACTGTGGGAGGTTGGTGATCAAGTGTCCGCCAGTTGCCCCTGTGAAGTGTTAATTTGCTCTTGACCTTCTGTCTTTGGTGCTGTCTAAAGGGTCTGTCAGATTAGGGTTTTAGTTTGGTCTACCGTCCCATGCCCAATGGGGTTTGTGGATTTCCTCTGCTTATGTGGTCTGAGCAATCGTAGGTGCCTGCGTAAGGTAGTTCCGTTGTAACGTTCTGGTTTATGAGACTATGCAGATGTTTAGAGCGTGTTGTCATGGTACTCTTCAGGTTTTGTCGCTAAGGCTTAATGGATAGGGGGAGGGGCAGAGGAGAGGGTGGGAAGATAGGGTGATAAAGAATAAGGAAGGGGGGGCAGCTGAAGTGGCTCCTGGTACAGTCCGACCGGGCAGGGGTCATCTGGGGGGCTGGCAGCTTGACAGGGGTCTCGTATAGTCTCGTGATGTGTAGGTATGTTGTGTCTAGGATGGATAGGATCCTCGTGGCTGTGAACTCTGGAGTTTGACTTATGTTAGCCTTTCTTCGCGTAAGGCTTTGGGAATTTGTGTAGGCTGTTTTAGTAGGTAGGTACGCCACATCTCGTCTATGGACGGGCTCAGTTTCCCTATCCTCATTTGGTTCCACATTAGGAGTTCGTAGTCGACAGTTGTCGAAATCAGGGTATTAATTTCTTGGGTTGAGGGGAGAGCAGGGGTCTTCCAGTTTCTCGCTATTAAGGTGGACACTGTGCTCAGAATGATGTATATCATTTTTTTTTCTGGTTTGGGGATGTTATTTGGTATTGACCGTAAAAGTATTATTTTTGGTTCGTGCGGTAAAGAGCAGTCTGTAATTTCATGAATCAAGCGTTCTGCTAATTTCCAAAGTTCGTTAACTGGGTTGCAGGACCACCAAATATGCATCATTGTGCCTCTATGTGAGTTACAGCGCCAGCATATGTCAGTTGTTGCTGGGTACATGGAATGCAATCGAGAGGGCACCATGTACCACCTGTATAGTATTTTACGCGACGTCTCAAAATGTGCTGCGCAGGTGGTCAGACCTTCATGAGCTGTGTAGATTTTCTTCCATTCTTGTGGTGTGATTTGTTCTTGGAGGTCTTCTTGCCAATCCCTCATGAATTTCCAGGTGTCATCTGTCTTGGGATTTGCGAGATTGTAGTAGCAATTGGAAAGCGCTTTTGTCGGGGATAGTGCTGTCATGCATTGTAGTTCGAACTTCGTAGCTGTGGTACGTAGCGTCTGGTTCCTGGTGTGAATCGAGTTGTCTGTCAGTAGCGCTTTCAGTTGGAGGTATGCAAACGTGAAGTTCGAAGGGAGTGTAAACTCGGTTTGTAATTCTGGGAAGGGTTTCAGGCCCCCAGGCTGATATAGGTGATACATGTGCGTGATACCTCTTTCGCTCCATTTTTGATGCGGGAATGTGCCATTGCAGTGGTGTAGGGTCTTGATTGGGGCAGCCAGTGCCCATGGATGAGCTGAGCATAATTTGTCTCTGCAGCTGTCCCATGTTGATATTAAGAGTTTGGTAGTGGGTAACATGTCTGTGGTTCGTGGTCTAGTGTGTTGGGGAGTCCACAGTGTGGAAGATAGGTCTTTGTTGGTACAGAACTGGCTTTCTATAGCTACCCATTGTGGGGGGTTGTCGGTGGAGTGGGCGTCGATGATATTCGTGAGGAGGGCTGAGTGAAAGTACAATTTTAGGTTTGGGAACCCCATTCCTCCATTCTTTACGTGTCTGAAAAGCAGGGCTTTAGGGACTCTGGGATGTTTCCCACTCCAGCTGAAACGTAGTAGTATTGCTTGGAGGCTCGTTAAATAGCTTTGTGGGATCTTGATTTGTAGGGACCGGAAAAGATATAGGATTTTGGGGAGTATTGTCATCTTGATCGCAGCTATTTTCCCTACCCATGATAGGAATAGATGTTTCCAGCCAGCGAGTTGTTTTTCAGTTTCTCGGAGGAGCTTTATGTAGTTTGCTGTGAATAGATCGGCGATTTTGTTGGTTATTCTAATGCCCAGGAATATTAGGTGGTCTATTCTCCAGTCATATTCATGGGCCGATTTTAGTATATCTTCTGTGGATCTAGGTACGTTGAGACACATTGCTTGCGTTTTAGTAATATTGAGTTTGTAGTAGGATTGCTGACTGTATGTGTGTAATTCTTTGTGTAATGATGGGAGGGATATGAGTGGTTGGGTGAGCGTGAGCAGTATGTCGTCCGCAAAGAGGTTAAGTTTGTACTCCAGTGGGCCGACCGGGACTCCATGTATGTTGGCGTTTTTGCGAATGGCTATTGCCAGGGGCTCCAAGGCGAGGACGTATAGAAGGGGAGATAGAGGGCATCCCTGACGGGTGCCATTAGTAATCTGAAAGGGTTGTGAGCAGAATCCTGAGGTCAGCACTGTTGCCGTGGGGTTGCTGTATAGGGTGTGTATCACAGACAGGAAGGGCGGTGGAAAGCCGTTAAGTGACAGGACTTCGTGTAGGAAGTGCCAGTTTAGGCGATCAAATGCCTTTTCGGCGTCTAAAGAGAGCATAATGCTCTCTTGTTTGGTTCGTTTTAGAAGGTGGTATATGTTAAGGACCTTCCTGGTGTTTTCCGGGCCCTGTCTGCCTGCTATGAATCCTACTTGATCTGTGTGTATTAGGGAAGGTAGTATTGTCTTGAGGCGGTCAGCATGGATTTTTGCATATAGTTTGGCGTCTGCATTGAGCAATGATATTGGTCTAAAATTTTGCCATGAAGTTGGGGGTTTCCCTGGTTTAGGGATGGTGATGACGTGAGCTGACAGGAACTCATTGGGGAATGAGCCTAGTTTAGTTGCTTCGTTGTAGAAATGGGTAAGAGGCTCGATCAGTTCACGTTTGAATGTTTTGTAATATGTGTTGGTGTACCCATCGGGGCCTGGTGCTTTCCCTCTGGGCATGGCATCTATATGGCGTTGTACCTCCTCTGTGGTGATGGGGGCAATGAGTTGTGCTGCCTGTTGTGGGTGTATAGTGGGGAGGTGGAGTTTACTGAGGTATGTTCTTATTGATTGTGGGGTGGGACCGGGTGAGTTAGGATCGTTTTTTAAATTGTATAAGGTGCTGTAGTAGCGAGCGAATTCATTACATATTTGCGTGGGTTGCATTACCTTGTGCCCGTGTTGTGTGTTTAGATAATGTATTCTGGTTTGTGCTTGTTTGTCCCGTAGTCTTGCTGCTAGCAGTTTCGAAGCTTTGTTACCTATTGAGTAGGAAGTGGCCTTTAGTTTCTTTAGTGCTGTGTGTGCCTTGCGTAGGTGGATTACGTTAATTTCATTTTGTGCGTGTTGTATTTGTTGTTGGAGAGCTTTCACGGGATTCGCCTGGTTTGATTTGTGGAGGTCTTGAAGTTTTTTGAGGAGTGAGAGCAAAGTGTCGTGGGTGCACTTTTTAAGATATGCCGCTCTGCCTATTAGGATTCCCCGTATAACTGCTTTGTGCGCTAGCCACAAAGTAGCGGGAGATGTGCCGTTAGGGGCGTTGGATTCGAAGTATTGGTGCATTTCGTTTCTTGTCTTTTCCATGAATGAGGGGTCGTTGAGAAGGTGTTCGTTTAGTCTCCAGGGGCTGCGGTTTTTGAATTGGTATGAGTCTGTGAGGACTAACGACACTGGGTTATGGTCTGATATTGTGGACGTTTCTATAGTGCATGATCTAACCTGTTGTAGGTGAGCATTGCGTATAAGGAACCCGTCTATGCGGGAGTACGTATTGTTAACTTGGGAGTAATGAGTATATTCCCTATCGTTAGGGTGTAGGGTCCGCCAGACATCGTAGAGACCGTGTGATGCCAGTATCTTGTTGATTGAGATGCAATACTTGTGTAGGTGTTTTTTGCGTTTCAGGGAGAGTCGGGCTGTAGAATCTGACATACGGTCTAAGATATGGTTGAAGTCACCACAGATGATTGTGGTGCCGGTTTGTAGTTTCTCTATTTTGTCTAGTAGGGAGGCCAAATAGGACTTTTGGTTGTCATTCGGCGAGTAAGAGTTCACTATGGTGTACATGGAGTTGTTCAAGGAGCATATGAGGATGAGAAATCTACCTTGTGGGTCAGGTACGATTGAAATTAGGTCAAAGGCTAGAGTGTGGCTCAATAGGATCGATACTCCTTTACTTTTGTTCGGGGAGGTAGCGTGGAATTGGTGTGGGAAATTATTGAGGCCCAGAGTGGGGTTAGAGCCATGTTTGAAGTGCGTCTCTTGTAAACAGACGATGTCCATTTGTGTGTTCTTGAGCTCTTTAAGGAGGGTATGATGTTTATTGGGCGAGTTCAGCCCTCGAATATTGTGGGTAATGATTTTCATATTTCGTGGGTGGTGGATGTGGGGTATGTGTCTTGGTATATGGTAGTTGCGTGACAAGGTTATGTTGGCTAACTTGAGGGGAGGAGTGGAGTACAGTCCCGTTGGAGTGGTGGGCCTGCCGGTATGTCCGGTCTGATTGTCTATGCGGAGCAGTTAGGGGGTAGCTGCGCCTGGGTGTTTAGGGATTGGAACCAGGTAGCACTATATAGATATCAATACAAAGTAAAACAGGTTAATACAGGTAAGCAAATAAACAGTAAACAAATAAAGTATCTTACAAAAGTGACTTTTAGAGGTATGTGCCTTGACTATGGCACTTCCTAGGTGGGGGTAAAGTGGTCGGGTCGAGCGGGGGTCGCTTCGGGCTTATCGTTAACCGGTTTCCCTCCGCCCTTATGTTCTTGCTTGGTATTTAGTGACTGTAGCCACCATTGCCTCTATGAGCAGAGAAGTGCCTGTGTTATAGCAGTAGAGGCCCCGACCCTAGTGGTCGGTGATTGGAAGCTTTTGCTCAGTATAGGCAGTGAAGGGAATTCGGAAGGGCTTTTGTGGGGTATAACACGTATTGCCCCAGCCCGTCTCAAGGGGTGGGCCTCATGGGCTTAAACTTATGGAGTAGTGTAAGCTTTATCTATGTAATAACATCACATTGTAACTTAATGGTAAACAAATAAGAGAGAAAAATTAACATTTGAAAACTTGCTGAGTTTCGCCGAGTAACATCAGTCTTCTCTCGGGGATGTGCGTCTCGTCTTTTGAGGGCGCCATTCTTCGGTGTTTCCGGGGTTTCGGAGAGATGTCTGCAGGTTTCGAGTCATTCCCCATTGTCGCAGGAGGTCCATTCCCTCGGCTGGTGTGGTTGCTGCGATGAGTTTTCCTCCCTTTGAGATAAGGAGCTTGGCCGGGTAGCCCCATCGGTATGGGACATTATGGTGTCTCAGCGCGTCCGCTATGGCTTTGAAGGTTCTTCTTCGGCGTAGTGTTTCTGCGGATAAGTCCATGAACATGAGGATGTTCTTGAACTGAACAGGTAAGTCCTTTTTGGTTCTGTGTGCTCTGAGTATTTGGTCTTTGATGTGGTAGTAATGGAGTCTCATGAGGATATCTCTCGGTGTGGTGGGTGGTAGATGTTGCGGTTTGGGGAGCCTGTGGATGCGGTCCAGGAGGAACATGTCTGCTGGGATATCTGGTAGTAAAGCTTTGAACATCTCTATAGCGTAGGCCGTTAGGTCTTGTGCTCCCACCTCCTCTGGTACTCCCCTTAGGCGTATGTTGTTACGTCGTGATCTGTCTTCTGCGTCAGCTAATTTAGTCTCATGGGAGTATAGTTGTTCTTCAATTTTGCTGAGGCGTGTTTCAGACTCTTGTTGTGCCCCTTTAAGGCCTTCTATACTGCACTCAAGGTGGGAGGTTCTAGCCTCTATGTCAGTGAGGTCTTTCCTCAAATCTTTAATGGCTTCTGTGACAGTGGATTGCATTCTAGTAACTGCAGTATCTAGCATGGCCTGTAGGAGGCTTTGTGTTAAGGGGTTATCGCCATGCCTACTCACTGTGCAGCCGTGCTCTGTGTCATAATCTGTTTCGGCGCCATCTTGGGCCTGGAGGTCGGCGGATTTGTGTTGCGGCGTTCTGGCTGCAAAGAAGGTAGATTTTTCTTTCGCCTCCGCAGTTTTCTTTGCGCGGTGTTGGGACATCTTTCCGTTTGTGTGGGTCGGAGATTAAGCCGGTAAGAGCTGTGATTAGCCGCGTTGTTAAGCCCGTGGAAGCAGAGCTCCGTCAGTGTGCCTCCATTCCGCACGGTGTCCGGCCACGCCCCCCCATTTTACAACATTTTTGATGTGCAAAAGTGCAAGTTATCTCTGCAGACACAAGTTCAATTAACTTGGATTAATGGAATTAATTTACTAAAAATGTAAATAATGCATGGCTATACAGCCTCGTACAACATAACAAATCCATATTTAATACTGAATAACCTTTAGACTGTCAAGTATCTTAAATAGAAAACTTTATTTAGACAGATTTTTCCTCCAAAAATATTTTAGCAAAATTAACCAGATCTAAACAAATAAATCTAAATAAATACATTCTGATTTAAAGGAACACTATACTGTTAGGAATACAAAAGTGTATTCCTAATACTTTAGTGTCCCTTTGTGCTCCACCCCTCCTCCGGCAAATAAAGGATTTAAAAAAAAAAAACTACTTTTTACACTTACCTGATTCCAGTGTCGATGTAAAAAGAACGATAGGAAACCTATGGTACCACACAGACTAGGGTGAATACGAGACCCAAATAATAAATCAAAATAACAAAGAATGTGTGGGAACACATAGATCTAATTGTGGACTTAATGGAAATAATCAGGCACCATTTCTGCTCAAACAGGAGCCTTGAGAGATTGATTGACATCACAAACCTACTGCTGGAAAAAATTATATTTGAGTTAATTTGAAAGTTGAAGGTGTTAGTAATTGATTATATGAATTCTTTTTCTGTAAAGCCAAGGGACCTTTTGAGACAAACTAATAATTTATGAGATCATTGATTTTGTTTTTTAAATTGTATTCTAATGTATGTGTGTGTATATATATACACACACCAAAAAAATTGTGTTTCACAACTCACACATACCCAAAGGAATACATGTATAAAGGGGAATTATGAGGCAAAAATTTGGTTCTTTGTTGAGCTCTTTCCATTTGCCTACCAAGAATCCCTTGTAGTAGTGAGAGCACTGTTAAAGTGAGATTTTTGTGGGAAAAGAAAGTCTTAAGGCTTGACTGGTGCGAGTATCTGTGTTTAGCAATGTATTAACTATTTATATAGTTTTGCAAATAACATTGCATAATTAGTTCATTAAAGGGACATTCTAGACCCCTAAAGCGTGTACTTTAGCTCGCTGAAGTACTATATATGAGGAGCGTGTCCTCTTTTTACATTTGACAAAAAGTGCAGATGTCAATAGAAATTGGCACGTTTATACATTAACTTTGATTCACCCCCTGGCTATCAATCACACAACCAGTGCAGTTACTTCCTAGTTGTTTAGTCCAGTGGAGATAAGCTCAAGAATAAGCATTGCCCAGAGCACCTGCCTTGCAAATACTTGTCATTGAGCTGCATTGGGAAGTCTGTAATTGGACAGACACAGAAAGTCTGGGCTGAGGATGAAGGGGAGGACGTAAAAAGGTCTGCAGACAAAAGTTCTGAACCTTTTTGCTTCATATATTTATATATATACACCCACGATTATACCCATAATTGATTTGCCATCGATAGTTGCAGTACATAGATTTGAAAAACAATCACCATTTTAGTTGTTTCACAATAAAACAATTTACTTAAGATTTAAGCTTATGTAAGAAGTACCAGTTTGATAGAACATAAATCACATACGCTGATGGACCATGCATAAATATATAGGTATCTTGTGTTTGGTAATTGGCAAAGCTAATTGCATAGACATCTTGGACTTATTCCTTCAATCACTGTCTCAGGGTTAAAGACAAAGTGGTGAAGGGATCTCCTACCTGATCAGGACTGGTGCTTCAAATGGCCCAGAGGACTGATCTATCATACTGTATTAAGCATTACTCAATGCCAATGTTATATTTCTATTTGTGCCAAATTTTATTTTATATATACATATATAAAGGAATATAAATCTTTATATACTTTTCCACATACTCAGGATTGAAGATCATCCGAGGATCTATATTTATGTGGTTTATCATACTTTCTGACTATAGGTTAGTAAAGGTTTCTCTTTTTTTTTTAAACTTTTTTTCTGTTTTTGAAATATGTTAGACTGGTATTGTGCCCATACTTAACGATACCAATTTGAATCTTTATAGGCACCAATTAACAATATCATATTTTTTTTTCTTTCTATGAATCAAATCTATTTCTTTCTAACATATTTTAGTATTAATTATCCAATGACAAAAAAAATGTAATGTGCACATTCCGGTCATTTATGAGTCGGAGTTTCAAATATACGAATATTAAAGACTCTGTGGTATGTGATATAATTTAAATATAAAATAGAGAAATTAACTTACTATGAAAAGTGCAGATATACAAACCAACCCCAAACATACTACCAAGTGTCAAATTTATCCTAATAAATTAAATAACCCCACTCAGTGCTAATTATACAACTCTATAGCAGTCATCCATCATCCAAACTGGTCTATAATAATTTGATACTTATTGTGATGTACGCATGGATCCATACAACTCCATATATACTTCGTTGTGATGATCACTCCGGCCGCAGGGTATTAAGGTGGTAAGGAAGGTTGTCTAGATCATTAATGAGTTATCATTTGTTCCCCAGGGGTTCCATCTCTTATAATACAAATCTAAATTATTCATGGATTGCAAATTCCATTGATTTCTGATAATTCATTTTGTATTTGGACTTCTGTCTAGCTTGGGCATTCAAATTATTTCCAGTATCTGGTAACGCATATTTTTGTAGCCATCAGGGTATGAATAATTAACATTTGCTTGGGTTTATTTACAATAGGTAGGTCTATGTGGAAAAGAAACAATTGTGTGGTTAATGCACAACAGCATCTATCAGTTCAATTTTTCAAAGGGACTAACTTTGTACAATCCCACCAAATATGTTTGTGTGTACCTCTATCTTCACCACATCTCCAACATATGTTTTTTATAGAAGTTTGAATTTAGATATCCTGTCAGGGACCAAATGCCATTTATGAAGTATCTTCATGTAGTTCTCATCAATATATATGAAGAAAAGGTTTATTTTTAATTTATTGATATTTATTCATCTGGGTTCTTGATATTGATTGTAAACTGAGTGTACACACATTATATCGCCTGCTCCTTACATTAAATAAAAAAGATTAGGCGGATATTCAATGTAATGTGTGTTGTTTTTAATACAGTTTTTTTTAACTCCTTTGCAGTCTACCTGCATGATGCAGAGGGACTGAGTAGTGAAGAGTTAATTGGTTTACCGGTATTTATTGATATTTATTCATCTGGGTTCTTGATATTGATTGTAAACGGAGTGTTCAAACATTATATCACCTGCTCCTTACATGAAATAAAAGAGATTAGGTGGATATTCAATGTAATATGTGTTTTTAATAAGATTTCTTAACTCCTTTACCGTCTATCTGCATGATGCAGAGGGACTGAATAGTGAAGAATGAATTGGTAGACATTCAAAGTGAATTAAAAATGAATCAAACCAAATAGTCAAACTAATAACATTGCTGACTTTTTCAATTTGACTACTTTGGCTTAAAACATATAAAAAAAAAATGTACATTGTTACCAAACCTGCTTCAAAACTGATTAACAAGTTCATGCACATTTGCATATTGTTTCCATAGTAACAGACTTAGAAAGTTAAGGCAATACCATACTGATTATACATTATTCATTGTTGACATGTTGACAAAAATTTATAATTTCTTCTTCTTATTACTTTAAAATAATAAAATGCTATTTGCGCCTAGTGTCCCTTTTAAACGGGCACTGCCAGTTCTCAATATTTATAATCGTATGCTTAGCTATTCAAAATATTTAACAAGTAAGTGTTTGCAAAGTTTTGAAAAATACAATTAAATGTATAAAGGGAAGTTTAAAAAATTATGTTAAAACTAGAAATTCACACCTACAAAACAAAAGAGAAACAATGTCTGTATTTGTCTTTCTCATTTGCAATGTGTGTCTTGGCTGAGCATTGATTGAAATGGAGATTTATGCCATTTGCTAAATATAATCTAATTTAAAAGAAAATTATGCAATTTCCAGAGAAATTACAGTTTCCCTTTTAATGCAGAAATTTTCCATCAATGTATGAAGTCAATTTGATTGCAAATTTCAGCTCTTTTCTCGAGGACTACATTGTAAAAACATATCAGATAAAGAATGTTTTCATTTTACTTTCTATTTAGTCACCTTGGTTTTAATTTCCTTTATATTTGTTTCACAATTTGTGCAATCTTCCATCAGCTTCCACATTAGTATTTTTACAATAGATCATTCTAATAATAAACGTTACAGGAGCACTCCAAAGTTCTAAGGTGCTTCAGTGTGCCCTCTTTATTACTTTAAATAAGTGCCAATTTTAAGAGAAATTCACACTTTTATAAAGCATCTAGGTTCAATTTCCCAGATGTCAAAAAGACACACACAATGATTCCTCTCAATGGTGCTTCTCATAGATGCTTCTTTTGAGAAGCATCGCTGGCAGAGCCCAGTGATTACAGCATTGGACTGACCAGGAGATCATCCCTAGTGATGAACTCCCAGAGGTGGAGTGGAGCTGCAGCATGGGACCTCCTCTCCACTGTATTAGAGGAAAGTAACTTGGTTTTAGTGGAACAGGGAGCCCTACATCTAAATAGTGTTCGAAACAGTCCAGCCTTACAAATCAAGGTATTTCTTATAACACTAGAGCAGTGGTTCCCAACCCAGTCTTCGAATACCCCCTAACAGATCCACCTTGTGCCAAAGGTGTTTTTAGAGAAAAAAAAAGAAAACACTTTAGACACAACAGGATAATCCCTAAATCCTGGACTGTTAGGGGGTACTTGAGGACTGGGTTGGGAACCCCTGCACTAGAGTGTTCCATTAAAACATATGTTTATCATGTTATATACGGCAATATTATTTATTCCACTGTAGCTCAATTATTATTTTATTCTAATTTATTTTTTCATCTTAAATGAAATCAATTGTCTCTACCTGACTTATTTTATGTGAATAGTTCACAAATACTCATAAGAATTATTCATTACCAAATCCAGACAGACGTGTGTTTTTTTCATTGGAATCAATAACAGATATGAGACTGGAGTTAATTGATCTTATTCCTCAATATTCCAATCTTTGTCTGGATAATTAAAAGCTGTCCTGATTAAAGCTTCATCCAAATGTGAATATTGTTTTAATCAGAAATAAAAGCAGGCTCTTCTTCTTTTGACTAATGTTTGATGGGTTGTTACATTCATCTATATTTTTGGAGTAAGACATGTTACAAAAAGTGTAGCAAGTGCTACCCCAGCTACAGGTACATTTTATAATGTGTGGCTATTCATTCATCATTTGCAGTATCCTTTGAAAGACAATACCATACAATTTGTGAAATGTCTGCATACTCGTATAAAAGTAAAAAAAAATCTAAATTTTTAAGGAATCCTTCTAAACTTAGAAAAAACCCAGATGATTTCTTTGTGATGTCACTTCTTAGAATATTTGAAGTTCGTGACAGTAATTAACTTATTTATGTGACTCAGAAATACGAGTAGGCGGAATTAGCATTCTGACATCAGTATCTAATTAAATCTGGTGTTTCGTGTTGCTCTTAATGAGACATCACTACAGTAATGCATTTCTTTTTTTTCATAAAATATGGATTTTAGAGGATCATTAATGGAGATATCTCCTACTTTTATGCAACATTTTATGGGTCATGTATGTAAACTAAACCAGAAGTTGCAGTGTAGAAGGATATGAGTTGGGCACTGACATGTTTTAACACACTTACATAAATCATTTAACTTTTGTCAAATCTGGAGCCTTATATTTGGCTAAAAAAAAATAGATTTATCTATCTTTCTGTCTGTATCCAGATTATAAAAAGGAATACAATGTTTTTTTTTTTTTTTTTTGTAAACTGGGACGTTGCACCAATAAATACTCCAAATATTATTATGTTTTAATTTTAGTTAATGTACATTTCATCTCTTCTAACTATTCACAAGTATGATTTTCATTTTATTCACCTCCTGATAATAAGGCCACCTATGTTCCTCAAGCTCCTTCTATTTCTTAACAGACAAGGTTAAAACTAATATTTCAATGTTCTTTTCAATTGTACTAATCCCACAACTTCTACCACCTCGGGTTCCCACTTCCATTTAATACTTGTTACCTCTCTAATTCTCTAATTATACACAAGTCATGTAATACAGTCTTACAGTAAATAAAATACAGGCAATAAACACTGGAACTGCAGGTTGCCTGGCAACATGTTAGGAGCCTTCCTTAGAATTTCCCCTTGGACAATATCGTACAGTACTGAAATTATTGAGCCTCGGGAGTTAACAGTCTTTGTCTATGTTCTACATACCCCTCAACTGTCTTGAATTTGTCGTGACAGTCCTGATATAGGTCACCTTGTCTCCACTTGTGATTTGTACTCTGGTGTTAATTTTTTGTGAAATCCAGCAAAAAAAATCCTCAGGAAATTGCACAGAACAACCTCAGTGCCTGTTGGCCAATAGAAAGCAAAGCAATGGCATACACATGGGAAACCAGAACCGTGAAGGAGGATAGATACTTGATTGCCGGTTGGGGTACACGCACAACCCTTCTCTGAAACCTTATACCTGAATCAACAGTGATGCTCAATGTTTCATTACCCACCCAGCCTAAATGTTGTTATTCCTGTCGTGTTGCCAGTCCCATTTGCTATATATCTAATACAACCTCTTAGCAGAGTTAGAAAACAAATTACAGGAACAAAATGTATCTTTCACATCATAACTACACAGCATACGCAGTATATTACAGCTTGGTTTGCCTAATAAAATCTAAATGTACTGACCTGGAGCTGAACCTTCAATTTCACTAAAATAAACAGCTTACAGGACGGAATGTATTTTAAATAAACAGGGATGTAAAAATATGATTATAATAGAAATAACAGAAATGAAACCACAAAGGAAATAATGCCATTTGGTACTTTTATGGGAGGAAAAAGGATAATATTGCATTATAGGTTTTCTTAAATAAAATATACAAATAGACTTAAAAGGAAACTCTAAGCGCCAAAATCACTTTATCTCAATGTTGTGGTTTTGGTGCAAAGATCCTGTACCTGCAGTTGAACAAAACAAACAATGGATGGAATAGTTTTGTTTATTTCGTGATTCGGAGTTACATGTGTAGCACTATTAAAAAAAAAAGAATGATAGAAAAAAAAGATGATTGATGGCTGGGAACAGCCGCTAAATGTTGATTGTATTCACTGAGCAAGTGAAATGTGAATGAACAGAAGGAAAGGAACAGTAATGTATATTTATACATGATATATTTTAAAAAACAGAAATATTTAAATATAGATTTGTTTTTTAATTTTACTGCTCCTCGTTTCTACCTCTATTAGCTATCTGATCTGTGAACCAAATGGCACGGAAATGCGCCTATCAATGAACTGCAAAATATACAGATAATATTTATTTTGTAGTATACTGATTTTTGTTTGGCTGAATAGTTTTTTCCCCAAAACGATCACATGGATAAAATTTGTCCAAACTTAAATGCCACATGAATTTCTCCTAAATCGCCTGAACAATTTTATTTATTTTTTGATGAGTTGATATGGATGATTATTTTTGCTGAGTGCAAGTCTAATGTTTGCAATTATAACGTAACTTACCTCTAGTGATGGCCAGACTAACTAGAGGCATGTTCTCATGAAACCCTTTGGATTTTAAAGGCCTTCACGATTAGTATCATCACACATGGCATAGTGATGCCAAATGCTGAAAACTGTTCTCACGTGAGAAGTATCTGATTGATGAAGCCCGGAATATATTGCACATCTTCCATGTATCTGATTCATTATGAGAAACATTGTATTGGAATAGAGATCATTAGAAGTGCATAAAGCGGCTACCACAAAGAGACCAGGACAGAGGTTTTTTTTGGGTTTTTTTTGTTTTTTTTTTGTTTCCATAATGGAAGGGCCTTGAAATGGAACACTCATATGTTATATGTAAATGCATTTATTTAGAATGTTTACATTTAGAGTGAATTTCAAATTAAAGGGACTCTTCAGGCAGAGGATTTTACTCACCTGGTTCCAGCGCCGGGAGCCTCGTGAAGCCGCGCCCCCTATTTCGTCAAAATAACGAAATAGGCGGGCGTGAGCAGGGAGCAATCAGACGCTTCCATTTGGAAGCGTCAGTGCTCCCTTGTGCGCATGCGCGGCTTCGCCACACATGCGCACATACTTCATAGGGCGACATTCATGCCGCCCTCTGAAGTCCTGAGCGCACTACCACGCATGCGCGCGATGGCGAGCTGAGCTGACTGACAGCTCAGCTCGCGGTCTTTGCCCGCCCCCTCTCCTCTGCTGACAGGCAGGAGAGAGAAGGCGCGAACACAGTGCCTTCTCTCTCCTGCACACGTCAGATGTATTATAATAATACATCTGACGTGTACAAGGCCTTTTTAGGGCCCTACAAGATAGGAAGTCCCGCTGGTGGCCGTCTGAGTGACGGCCACTGGAGGTATTCCTATCAATCAATGTAAACACTGAATTTTCTCTGATAATACAATGTTTACATGAGAAAGGCTGCAAGGAGCTATAGATCTCACCTGAACAACCACATTAAACTGTAGTTGTTCAGGTGACTATAGTGTCCCTTTAAAGGCCAAAGTAACCAACCTGAAAGCATTGCTGACCGTTTTTCACTTTGAAATCCCTTCAATTTTCACTAGTGAATAACACTGAAAGTGTTCCATTAAGAGTAAACTTGATTCAAATTATATTAAAACCGAATACACAGTGGTAGGGAGTTTATTAATGCATGGGAACTGGACATTCCAGTCCATTGTACATTATTGCAAAGACGGATCAATTAATGGGGGAATACTGAACATCACCCAAAATGTTATTGGAGGAGGGCTGAGGCTGCCTCCTTGTAAATATGTGGTCCTCCTTGGATCATGAATGAGTCCTCTGTTCCCCACAATTAGCTGGACAGATCAGGAGAGGGTGAACTTGAGTGTTATTGAATAGATTCTCCCTGTATTTAAAAAAATATTTCCGTATTATAGAGCACAGTAATATATTATATTCATATTAAAATCATATATTATTATATTATGATTTTAACCTGCTGCCTATGGTTTGTGGGAATAGGAGAGAGAATATTGCTAGGGTTTTTGGCCATTACCCAAACCACTATAACTTAATGAAGTGATTTTGGTGTAAAGATCATACCCCTGCAGTGTCACTGATCAATTCTCTGCCATTTAGAAGTCAAATGCAACACTAGCCACATCTCTTTATTTAGATCATACCTAACATTCAACTCAACATCAGCAGAGTGCATACTTTAATCCTGGTTGGCATAGTAGATATAAGGTTATCTTCTTATCTCCTATCTCAGAGCTGTGAAGAAACTAATGCTATTCAGGTTTAACAGGGTGTTTACTTTAGGACTTGCAGAAAGAGTGGGGTCCTTCTAATGCTCAGGGCCATGAAACAGTATATAAGAACTCATTCTCCCTGCCAGCAGCCTCCTGTATGAGATCTCACACAAAGTCTGAAGAAAGTCCTGCATACTTTGAACTCTTTATAGCACAGCATTGCTATAATAATGATTTCATATAATTTGTAAACTTATTTATATTTTTTAATAATATCTATTTCCATGAATGTTTTATACATTTCAATTGTGTTTGGGGCATATTCACTAAGCTGTTATTTGAGTGTGTTTATAATATGTTATAATATGCCCTACATATCCACAATGCTTCCCTCTGAGAAACATTTGATTGGTCACTTCCTAGTACAAGGGCCTTTATACTGAGCAGAAAGTTGGTAGATCTGGTTAGCTGCAGTATTGAGCATAATTGTTGTGTAATAATATATATATAGATACACATATACACACACACACACACACTATATTGACAAAAGTTTTGGTACACCATACCACTAAGCCAACAGTGGCTTTTTTGACATTGCATTCTAAATGCATAGACATTAATATGTAGTTGGTCTCTCCATTTGCAGCTTCCACTATTCTGGGAAGGCTTTCCACAAGATTTTGGAGTGTTTCTAAAGGAATTTTTGCACAGTCATCCAGTAGAGCATTTGAGAGATCACAAACTGATGTTGAATGAGAAGGCCTTGCTCACAATCTCCATTCCTGTTCATTCCAAAGGTGTTTGATGGGGTTGAGATAAGAGCTCCAGTCAAGGTCTTCTAAACAAAATTCAGCCAACTATGTCTTTATGGACTTGCTTTGTGCATTGGGGCACAGTCACGCTGGAATAGAAAAGGACCTTCTCAAATTGTTCCCACAAAGTTGGTAGCATAGCATTGTCCAAAATATCTTGGTATGCAGAAGCATTACGATTGTACTTTACTGGAAGTAAGTAGCCTAGCCCAAGCACAATGCAGTCAGGCAGGTAACGTTCTCCTGGCATCCACCAAATCCATACTCACCCATCAGACTAACAAACAGAGAAGCATGACTTATCATTCCACATAACACGTTTCCACTTCTCCAGAGTCCAGTGATGACGTGCTTTACATCACTCTATCCTATGCTCAGCATTGTACCTGAGCCTTGCATGCAGTTGCTCAGCCATGGAAAACCATTCGATGAAGCTCCCAATGCACAGTTTTTGTGCTGATATTAATCCAAGTAGAAGTTTGGAACTCTTCATCTATGGAATCAGCAGAGCGTTGGCGACTTTTATGCACCATGTATGTCAGCACTTCATGACCCCACATTTGACTTTACGTGGTCTTCAACTTCATGGCTGAGTTGCTGCTGTTCCTAAATGCTTCAACTTTCAAATACTATCACTTATAGTTGAGGGTGAAATAACTAACAGGGAAGAAATTTCATGACCTGACTCAAAGGTGGCATCCTATCAAAATACCATGCTTGAATTCACTGAGCTCTTCAGAATTACCAATTTTTTCAGAAATGTTTGTAAATACAGACTGCTTGGCTATGTGCCTAGCCTCTTAAGGAACCAACTTCAAAAATAAAAGGGAATCATGACGGAATATTTCCGTCATGTGTGCTTAAGGGGCTAGTTTTATACATCTGTGGCAATGGCTCTGATTGAAACGCCAGAATCTAACAATTAAGAGATGTGTCCCAATACTTTTGTCCATATAGTGTAAATTATTAGATAAATAATAGAGTAACAGTATTTCCTCTCCATCGGCCTCCATAGCAACTGAAAAATGTTCACACCATATCAAGCTACTATAAATTTGAATTGGTTGCCATGTTAATTGTAGACTGTTCAGGTCTGGCTTTTTCCTTTGCAGGAAATACAAATTAACTCATCCAACTTGAATTATTAAGCATTAAGCTATCAAACACATTTCACTCATATCACAATAGCACATTAAAGGTTGTTCCTACATAAATGGAAGGATAGGGAGTGGAACACTTACACACTGTTATAGGCACACAGCTAGCATTGATAATAGCAAAGTAATTTAAATTGTATTATTTTTGTTTTTTTATTTTTCAATGTTCTAGTGCAAGCATAGGCAACCTTTGGCACTCCAGATGTTTTGGACTACACCTCCCATGACGCTTTGCCAGCATTATGGGTGTAAGAGCATTATGGGAGATGTAGTCCAAAACATCTGGAGTGGGGAAGGTTGCCTATCCCGGTTCCAGTGTATTATATAACAGGCAGTGCCCAGCTTTTACAAGTATGGCATATTTAATTGAAAGTAATGGTACACTATATGTGAGTTTTTTTGACACCATCAAATAAGAAATGGATCTAACTCATGAATGAAAATTATTGACAACTTTATATATTATTCACATGATAATTCTATAGATAATCCATTGTGAATAAAAAAAAACATTCTATTGCTTCCTCTAACCATCTGAATATATAAAAATGGCATTATTTATTAAAGCCTAATTATTAAAAAAAAAAGAAAACCAGTTTTAGCACAGCAGAGTCTGCATAGGTTTCCTTTGATCCAGTTATGTATTTAATTCTCCATGTGACTAACAAAGCTTGCGTAATATGACTAACTACGTCTCTGGTGTAATCATTAAGAATGATCTGACTGTTGTTGTAGCTGATCTGTGATGCAAAAATGATATATTGCTGTTTTGTACTGAATACGATTTCAACTGTACATTTTATAAGGCAAATTTCTGGAAATACGCTGGTTATTCACTGAACCTAAATCCATGATCTTACAGTGCCTAGTAAACAATTACTATTGATAAAAAAAAAATAAGCATTCTAGCAAAACACGTTCTAAGATTATAAATATTTTTTAATTAAATGTTAAGTAAATTAAAGTAAGCTGGCTCAATTATGACGTCAATGAAATCCACTTATAGTATGAATGAAAAAATATATAATAGGGAAAAAAAAGAAGAAAAAAAAACAGTTGTGATGGTGAATTGTAATGATGATAACTGTATATAATAAGATTATTCATAATGTTCTTCTGAAGTTGGCCCATTTTTTATGATTAATAGATTATGTTAAATGCAGAAATTACAATAAAGCACAAATAAATAAACCAACAAACATGTTTTTCAAATTATTTTACAAAATATTTTTGTAAACTTAGTTTTTCTTTTCGATATATCCAATTAGCCACATCTCTCATGATCCCATTGAGCGTGGAGGCGTCATATCTAGCCAGACCCAATTTAAAAGGTAAAATAATTTTGCCCAATCCCTGTGGCCACAACACTACAGTTAGCCCCTCCCTAGTTGTCCTGATTTATTGAATTATTTAATTGTGATAATAGTTATAACTCTGTGAAATCAGAGCTACATATACTACATAAAAGTCTTATTAGATGTTTGACTACTTGAATTTTGTATCTCCTCTGCATAAAAAAGATTGCAATCACTTTCTCCTTTCTGTAGTATTTAGAGTAAGAACTTCTCAAACTTATGTTCCATGTGATGCCCTAGTAATTGTGGAGGGTCCAAAGAAATGAAGGTCTCACTAAAAGAAAAATCGGTAGTTCCTAGGAACCTCTACTAAAAATTGGCCATGAAGAATACCCATTGTTCATTAAATCAATGTGATATGGATAAAAGGATTTTTTTTGGGTAAAGACTGGGCTCTCTGTCACTAAATTTTTCTCCTATTGGTTGATTCTGAGGGTATTAAATATAACAATATCTCTTGGTTAGGTTACTTTCCAGGAAAAGGATGACTGAGGACTACTTATCTCTATGATGAGGTCAGGTTCCCACAAAATGATTATAATACCGAATCATCAAAGACCCAGTGTAAGATCCCAAAAAAATTCAAAACACACACAAAATTAATCAATATTTTCAATCAAATGACTGGAAGCAACATGTTAAGCTTCCAGATTCCCACAGGTCAGTAGTATCCTCTACTACTGCAAACTTCTAAACATGAGTTTACTACATTTCATTCTACTTCCGTGTGTAAACCTAGCCAATCAAATCACTGTGGAAGTTTGTAGAGACCTCTCTGTTCTAGAAACCTCCCTATTCGACCGCTAATGCCTTGACGGGAAACATAGATTCATTTTATTGGCGCTGTTGGGATATTAATTTATTAATTTTTCAATTGTGTAGACACTTTTTTTTTAACTAACCTCTTCCCATATCCAAAGAAGAGTAGTTCAAAGGCTTGTTTTGATATTGATGGATATTTTAAGTAGGAATTAATGCTATTTTACATTTTTAAAGCATATTGGAAAACATCCAAATATCTATTTTTAAGAACAGTGGTTCGGACATGAGCTTTATATTTAATTTCTTATAATGTCGGTTGATCGTCTAAAAGGGGCCTTCGACAAATCTTCAGAATATTTATTGGAGAAAAGGAGGGTGGTTATTTTTATATTTCAAATTGTATCACGTCACACTCTCCAACAATGAATGATGTCCAAGCTGGAAAAAATTTATATTGCTAAAGCATAAAGGAAACTTCTGTTTTAGTTAAACCACATTAGAACCCAGCTATGTGTCAAATTATTTAAAAATGGTTTTGCTCCTTACTAAGGTATATTTGGCACCATTACCATTACACTTCAGTGTAGAGGTTATGGCTCTTAGATTACTACTTTAAACTTCTGAAGCCCTAGTCTTCATTTTAAGAGCTAAGACTTTATACCTACATCATGTAGAGAGCAATTTGCAATTTTATTAAATGTTTAAATTGTACCTACTCCTTCTTATGACTTCAAACAACCTTAAAGACTTGACAACACAAAAAAAGACAGAATTTAAAAAATCATGAATATATGGATAGTTTAATAATATAATCATAGGTGCTGCCAAGCTCTGTACATAGGCATTTGGTTGGAATTATATGCATCAGGAGGAAAGAATTGCTTTAATGGGTCTCTAAGAGGATATTTGACTATTGCCCCAAAGCTGCTGTCATGGTCCTCCGATGGCTTGTTAAAGGAAAGCTGTGGTGTTTTTTCTTTTGTTATTATTTATAGCAAAATATTACATGTATCATATAGCCCGTGTCTGTACTATATCATAATGCATAAATATAAACTATTACCTCTTTTCAGTGAATCTAATGGCTGATCAGTGTTCTCTGGGGGTGGCTAGATTTAAAGCCACCATAGTGAGGAGCACAGCTTATTTGACAAAGCACAGTGCGGGCAATAAAGTTCTAGAGTTTGTTCCCAAATTCTGACATTATTCACTAGAGCAGTGGTTCCCAAACCAGTCCTCATGGCCCACCAACAGTCCAGGATTTATGTATTTCCCTGTTTTATTCCAATGGAGATACTAACAAAACCGGGACTGTTGGTGGGTCTGGAGGACTGGTTTGGGAAACGCTGCACTAGAGCACCTGAGAAATTTATTCTGGGATGGTTTCAGACATTCAAAGTGTGCATGGTCTTTACAGATAAATGCCAAAGATAGCTCAGGGTGACAACCAAGCCCCACCTAGAAAGTGTAAGCCAGAAGATCAACTGAAAAGAAATATTATTTTATGTGAATTCATTACAAAATAATACACAACAAGGCTAAACACGTAATCATTTATTTTCTATAATAATGCAAATAATGGCAGCGCAGTTAGTGTCTCCTCTTTGTGAATTCTAATATGATTTACACAGACAATAAAAATATAATGCAAAAAGAAACAAACAAAAAATACGGATATAATGAACATAACACTATAAAAGCAATGATAAAATAGAGCCTTTTGTTGAGTTTCTGAAAGGAGAACGCCCAGAACTAACTTTCCATCAGTTGCTTCATTAAAGTTTAAACATCTTACCTGAGGCACATCAATGAAAGAACTCGTAACTCGCTAGTTCGCTTGATACACTGCAGATCTTGTGCATGTAGAGTTCTATTTTTTATATGGCAAACGATTTTTAAGATGCACTTGACGAGTACTTCTATTTTACTTATTTATATTTATTGGTTTTGGACAGAATTTTTCCTTAAATTAAGGTGACAAGGAGTAATCTGCAATTTTCCCCTTTTTCATCAACAATACTTTATCTAATGTATATGTTATTTTCATATAAATATATATATATATATATTGATTGTAACCTGTTTTATTTGTTTGACAGAGATTTTTTTTTCATCTTTGATTTTAATGCCAAAAATATGCAACCTATAATTTAAAGCAATAAGCAATAGAAGGAAGTCCTGGGATATTAAAGGACCACTATAGTCACCCAGACCACTTCAGCTTAATGAGGTGGTCTGGGTGCTTGGTTCAGCTAGGTTTAACCCTTTTTTTCTATAAACATAGTTTCAGAGAAACTGATATTTTTATAAAGGGGTTAATCCAGCCTCTAGTGGCTGTCTCATTGACAGCCGCTAGAGGCTCTTCCGCACTTCTACTGTGATTTTCACAGTGAGAAGACACCAGCGTCCATAGGAAAGCATTGTGAATGCTTTCCTATGAGACTGGCTGAATGCGCACACGGCTCGTGCCGCGCATGTGCATTCAGCCAAGGAGGAGGAGAGGAGGCAGAGAGGAGGAGGAGAGTCCCCAGCCCGGAGCTGGAGAAAGAGGTAAGTTTTACCCCTTCCACCCACTAGAGCCCGACGGGAGGGGGACCCTGAGGGTGGGGGCACCCTCAGGGCACCATAGTGCCAGGAAAACGAGTATGTTTTCCTGGCACTATAGTGGTCCTTTAAACACGTACCATAACTACTACAGCACACTGTATGGCTTGATGTCTTTTCTGATAGTCTTAGCTCAAGGTTTAGCGCATTGGCGTAATTAGCTGACACTTTCATGCGATGAGCTAGCTCTGCATAATATGGATTAACTTAGGAGAGCTACTTGCCAGGAGTTTTTAGCTCTCGGACCAAAAGAGGACAGTGGTGCCTGGAGGACGCAAGTTCTAAAATGCTCTGTCTTTCTTACATTGGAGAGCACCATGGCACCATAGCCACTAAAGCACACAGTAGTGGTTATGGTGTTTGGAGAGTTCCTTTTAAGGAACATGAAACATCATATGGAGAAATTATGATATATTCATTACAATGTAGGGGTGATTTGTAATTATAATAATTGTAATTTTATATATGTGATTTCTGAATCAAATGCTTCAGTTAGTTTAGATTTTTTTCTGCAACTCTTTTTGAGTCACATAAATGTCTAATATATCTAAGTTATTATTATTATTATTGCCATTTATATAGCGCCAACAGATTCCGTGGCGCTTTAGTTACATTACATTATAACCGAGAGAGCATTATAATGAGGGCTGCCAATTAAGGGAGATAGTACAGAGTAAGAAACTTAATGAGGATATTAATTGGAGTGGGTATAAATGGGCAGTGAAATCGGAGAGATCATCTAGAGGATAGTGTAATGATATATATATAAAGTGTAGCTAAAAGCAATTGCCATGGAAACCAGTGGATTGCCATTCAACAATTCAACACTTATAACATCCAAGAAAAAACCCGTTAACTATTCACCATGAACTGTGGAAGACCTCAGGAAGAGGCATATAATATTTTTCCTTATAAACAATGAGGATTCAAAGCCATTTTGTTTTCAACAGAAGCTATAGAGACATAGGGATGATCAACTCGGGAGCAAAGGCTTGGGGGATATTAAATGTATCTCTGCAACTCTGTTGTAACTGTTGGGAAAGTAAAACATTGTTATGGACAATGGAGAAATGATGGGCAAACATGAAACATGGGAGCAGGGGAATGTGGTATATGAATATACCATGATAAGGAGCAACATGATGCCATATTTACTAACGAAGCAGCAAAACATTAAGATGAGGAACACAATGGAGAGATAGTAACTGAGAGAGGATTATAATGAGGAATACCAAATGAGGGAAGTGGTACAGGGTAAATGAGGATGGGATATTTGTAGATAGAAGAAAAATTGGCATGGAACATCTAGTGGACAGTCCAATATCAAGTGTAGGACAATGGAATAAGGAGTATTAACTGGGTAGAGAGGTGCATGGGTTATGTCAACTGCAGAAAGGTTGAAAAGGCATCGAAACAGTGTGAGTAGTGGAATGGGAAATTTCAAGGAGGCACTGGAAGAGGTTATCAGCTAGAATAGCAGCTGAATTAGGAGGTCAGTTGGTGGAGGAGTAGAAAAGGTGTTTGTACTTAAAAACAAAAACTTAGATCTTTGGCTGTCATTATAAATGTTTATGCCCCTTGAAACATCGCCACATACTTCCAGACACATGAACATTCACATAGATACATCACAGAGACATACACATTCCCACACACATATACAAATAGATATGCATTCACACACACACACACACAAACAAATATACAAACAAAGAGGGTTATTTACTAAAGTGAGAATTGTCAGGAATCCAATGTGAATTTCAAATTAAATGCCCTAAAAAAATAGCTGACATGGAGAATTTCCCCAGTTAGGATGCATTTTCCTTAAATTTGAAATTCACTATAAATTCCTAACAATTTTCACTTTATTAAAACAAATGTCAGTGAAACACCAACTGACAGACAAACATATACACCCAGATAGACACACACTCTCCCAGACATACGCACGGATTGCCAGACACATCTACACAGACTCACATACAAAACTCACATACACATGCTCTGTCCCCCACAGACATATACAAACCGTAAGACACACTGGTTGGGGAAATATTTCTAACCATATGAACAAGAGGAAAGAGGGAGTATACAAAATATCCTTGGGGCACCACAAAGATAAACTGAGCCAAAACCCCATGGCATGCAAAGAGATTAAATGTATTCTGACTATCTATGTATCTATGAGTTCTCAGAATTCTACTGGGAAGCTTCTCTTGGGTGGGAGTTGCCATATTGATTCATGACATCATTACTTATGATACAACCTGCAGTACATTCAGCAGCAGTCAGAACCAATGACTAGAGTGAACCGTAAGTGTTTGTTCACACACAAAGCCCCCCCAAAACTCTCCACAGACTGAACAGGACCTGTAAATGGTGTGTATGTCTGTACGGTTAATTAGCTAAACTATGAATTGTTGGGAAATGAAAGTAATTACAACGTGAATTTGACATTTTAGGCAAAGATAATATAAAATAATACTGACTTAGAGAATATTTTAAATTCACTATTGTGGCCTACAAAATCCATTGAATTGACACAAATTCACACTTTACTGATTCACCTTGTACATTTAAAACCTAGTAATATTGTTGGTCAATATTTAGTGCAAGTGCAAATCATACATGCTAGTACAATCATTTTTATGACTGGTGAAAAACGAGCAAATTTATTTGGCACATGACTTGTTTTAAGAGTGCAAATTTACCTAACTTAATGCAGCTGGCCATATGTGTAACCGTAAAACTTTAGTTGTATGGTACTTTCATTTGTGTAAAACTGTTTTTTTCAATAATATAGCTAGGTTTAAAGAAAAAAAAGTGAGCGTTTCCAGACTCACATGGCAAGGTTTACTGCATTTCTTTCATGAAATATATAAATAAATCCGACAAGATCTCCCTGTCAACCACAGCACAGGAGGTGGGCTACCACTGAGTGGGACAGTAACACAGAAAAAAAATATATATGTGAAAATGATACAAGCTTAGCATTTAGGCCTCGATTTAATATTTATGGATAAGCGTTTTTTCAAATAATGTAGCATTTTTGAATAAACTTTTAAAATGACTCAATAGTATGAAACATATTTTAATTTTGTAATATTTTGAGATTTTGTTTCATATATTACAATTTTTTTAAATAGTTTAGTAAGCTGAAAAATAATACGTTTACAAGTTTATCCAAAAATATTCTGTCTACAAAAAAACTCCAAAAACTACTTACTGTCTTAAGTCACTTACTTATCTTGGTGTGAAGCCCATCCAATTTTTTATGTATAGTGTTGTCAACCTATCACTGCCCTCTAGGTTGGCTAATATAGTACTTGATAAAGCAGAAGTATAGTTTCCTCATTATCAGCATGGCTGAACAAGGGGCTACCTATTGGTGATGGGCAGAGCATTGTTTTTTGTCAAAGTGCTCCAAAATAACATCCGTGACCTTGTAACACCTTAACGACTACTATGAGTTATAGTTATGGTGTTTAGAGTGCCCATATAAAGCCATGCTTTGACTATATCTTAGCAGGGTGTAGAGGGTCTTGACCTTATGATAGAGTTGGGAAAGACTGGACTGCTGAGATGTAAAAAGGATTCTCACTCTTCTTTAGAGCTGTTGGTGACTATGACCAATGTTGTTCATCAAGCAAGACAACCTGATATCTCTACTGCCACTATGACACATGAAGGTTTCAGCATTTGCATGGGAACTCTTCATAGAGAAACCAAAAATCTTGAGATTTTTGTTAATAAACACATTAGTATATTTGTTTTGGATTTATACATTCTTTATTCTTTATACATTCTAAGGCAAGTCATGCTAATTCACCCAATGCACTTCTTTCACACCGAATGGCATTGGATGCAATAACCTGCCTAAACTTACCTAAATGAGAAAAATGATTTGCTACCAGAATGGACATCTATAACTCATGAAGTACAACAAGATATCTATTGACCTTGTTGGTGGTTTTAAACTCTGGGGTGGCTCCCGTTAGTTGGAACAAAGTAACTGTATACATAAACTAGGCAATCCAGATCAGAAGTTCAATTAGGGATGTCAATAAAATATACATACTTCAGGGTTACATGTCAACCAAAACAGCCTATAAATATGTATTTATCACAGTTGTGTCACTATCTGGCAAACCAACTGGCACTTGCCAACAGCAAATGTTTTACTGGGTAGTTTTGGATTCATTTAACTTTGACACTGGGGAGAGTCTAATGGTATCAAATATATTGTTAATTTTAGAAATGGGTCGGTGAGCTGATATTACAATTAAAGAATTGGTTGCCAAGGTAATATAATGTACATAATTTATGTCCCTGTCAAAAAAAGTACTTCTGCCTTGGGGGAAGAAGAAGAAGTGCAGTAATCGAGGCCTCAACAGACAACAAAAGTTGAGTTTATGTTAGTGACTCCTTTACTCAGTGAGAATAAACAATGCAGAACCAAAAGCTAGAAATGAGATAAAGAACAAATCCCTGAAAACAGAGATAAATTCAGTGTGTCCAGATCGTATCTCTGTAGGGGATAACCCTTGTAATGCAATACAAAAACGAAACTGGAGTGTGAACCAAGGACAAGTGTCCAGGGAACACTAGTGAGATACTGGTCTGAGTTGTAGGTCACTTAAAATAAAAAATCATTTAATCGGTATACAAAACCATGAACTTAAAGTAAATGTAAAAAGAAAAGAAAAAGTAAATAATAAGTGCACTCTTACAGGGAGGAGGGTAGAAAGGTAGCTCAGGGAGCTCAGGGACGAGCTTAGGCAGTGGGTAAAGGGAGGTAGCAGTAGTTTATGGCTACATAATAGTCCTATGCAAGAATTAACTGCTTTCTACAGAACTGGACATGAGCTTTTGTGGCTACTATGAGAACCTCTCCAATACCCAGAGCAACAGTGTACACAAACTGGTAAACTCCAGGATACTGTAACAGCCTGTGTGATATAGAATACTTCACATCTGCTATAGAAACAGGATAAATCCTTGGAGTGTACAACAGCCCGTTAGTAGAACCCCAGTATTAGGTTACATAAGAGGATAGAGTCCTAGATCCGTGTTACAAATAATTTCACACTATCTCCTAAGGTACAATAAATCCTCAAAGGCTGGTGCCCTATCTGTGCCAAATCCGAGGTATAAACTCATACTGAACCCTGAATAACGCTCCAGACCGGTTACCAACCCTCCTTGCCCTGATTAAACACCCAAAACAATAGTGAAGAAAAAAGTGCTGTGCTTTAAAAGAACATAACTTCTGCCTAACGGAGAACTGACTCCGGACTCGTGTTAAGTATGTTGTACTGAAAGGAATGAGCCAATCAGTGAGGAGTGTGGGCGGCGTTCAATTCAGCCGCAATAGCCGTTTGTGAGTGGTTCGCCAATCTGTCAATCAGATGGTGATGCCCCAATCGGAAACAACGGGGCGGAGCTAGGTGCCGAATCTGGAACTCTTGTGTACTGAGTTACCATGGGTACCTGCTCGTATACCGGTCTCGTTCTTTATAGCATAAACTCATTCATACAGTATGGTATTGCCTTAGGGGCTCAAGAGAGACAGTAATACCCATACTCCATGATATGGCAATGGATAAAAAGCCCATGGGGTGGGTTTTCCCCCGGATTTACGGCAAGAACATATTGAATGGTTTACTTATAAAGTACATAAGGAGACTAAGTTTATCACATGGTGGCTATTTACAGTAAATACATATAACTGCCGTGTTTCCTTTTACAACAGTTCATGAAAATGACATATTAATATAATGATGCTTGTGAGGATAGGTGACAAGCAACTAATATATATCGTATGAAGGGTTTATGATGCAATAAAAGGGGTGAATGTGAAGCCTTCATTGAGGCCACAAGGGGATAGAGTGTTCAGTGTCTGGATCCAATAACATTCTTTCTGCCTCAAGATCAGATCCAGATCTCCCCCTCTTTTTCCCACAATGACCTTCTCAACCCCTGCAAATTTGAAGCATCTAAATGTTTCACTATGGTGTCCTCTAGCGTGTCTAGCCACAGGTGTATCCCTATTTGATGGAACTGAGTGGATATGTTCCATCATACGCCTCTTGAAGGGGCGTATAGTTTTTCCCACATATTTTTTACCACATTTACATGTGAGTAGGTAGACCAGTCCTGTGGAGTTACAATTAAAAAACTGTTTGATAGGGATGGTTAGTGTGCCTGAGGAGTCTGTGATGGATTTAGAGTCTTTATCAATGTAGCGACAGGCCACACAGCGTCCACATTGGTAGGTGCCGTACACATTTAACCAGTTTTCCTTGCTAGTATTGCGTTTGGAAAAGTGGCTGGGTACTAGCATGTCCTTGAGATTTTTGCCTCTTTTAGCTGTTATTGAGACATGTGGGGTGATCACATCTTTGAGGTGTCTATCTTGAGTAAGTAGTGGCCAAAACCTAGCCAGAATCTTTTTCGCTGGGTCCCATCCTGCATCGAACTTAGCCACACATCTAATAGTTTTAGGGGGGCATGGTTTGGGACGGTTGTCCAAGAGATCCTCACGTTCACTTAAGAGTGCTCTTTGGTATGCCTGTTTCAGGCATCTATTAGGATACCCCTTGGCTTTAAACCTTGCCTTCAGTATGGCTGCTTTCTCTATAAAGTCTTCCACAGATGAGCAATTTCTTTTAAGGCGCAAGTACTGTCCCACTGGGATACCCCTCTTTAGTGGGTTAGGGTGGTGACTGCGCCAATTGAGCATATTGTTAGTGGAAGTGGGTTTGCGATATAGAGTAGTCTGAATCGTGAGTTGTTCAGTGATAGTGAATGTGCAGTCTAGGAAATTCAAAGATGATAGCCCAATTTCCATGGTCAGATGGAGATTCAGGTCATTAGTATTTAAAACTTCCACAAATTCTATGAATAGTTCTTGGGTTCCTGTCCATATGACCAGAATATCATCTATATAGCGTTTCCAAAGATGGACATAGTCCATATAATGTTTTAAGCGCTCTGAATAGACAATATGTTTTTCCCACCATCCCAGGTGCAGGTTGGCATAGGAAGGGGCACAAGACGTCCCCATCGCAGTGCCCTGCACCTGGTGATAGAATTTGTTGTTGAAAAGGAAGAAATTATGAGTCAAAATGAACTTTAAAAGGTCTAGTACAAAGGTGGTATGATGTGAGTGGCTGGGGCCCCTTGTTTCAAGGAAAGTGCCAACGTGCTGTATCCCACCTATATGGGGTATTGAGGAGTAAAGTGCCTCCAACTCACGATTCAGACTACTCTATATCGCAAACCCACTTCCACTAACAATATGCTCAACTGGCGCAGTCACCACCCTAACCCACTAAAGAGGGGTATCCCAGTGGGACAGTACTTGCGCCTTAAAAGAAATTGCTCATCTGTGGAAGACTTTATAGAGAAAGCAGCCATACTGAAGGCAAGGTTTAAAGCCAAGGGGTATCCTAATAGATGCCTGAAACAGGCATACCAAAGAGCACTCTTAAGTGAACGTGAGGATCTCTTGGACAACCGTCCCAAACCATGCCCCCCTAAAACTATTAGATGTGTGGCTAAGTTCGATGCAGGATGGGACCCAGCGAAAAAGATTCTGGCTAGGTTTTGGCCACTACTTACTCAAGATAGACACCTCAAAGATGTGATCCCCCCACATGTCTCAATAACAGCTAAAAGAGGCAAAAATCTCAAGGACATGCTAGTACCCAGCCACTTTTCCAAACGCAATACTAGCAAGGAAAACTGGTTAAATGTGTACGGCACCTACCAATGTGGACGCTGTGTGGCCTGTCGCTACATTGATAAAGACTCTAAATCCATCACAGACTCCTCAGGCACACTAACCATCCCTATCAAACAGTTTTTTAATTGTAACTCCACAGGACTGGTCTACCTACTCACATGTAAATGTGGTAAAAAATATGTGGGAAAAACTATACGCCCCTTCAAGAGGCGTATGATGGAACATATCCACTCAGTTCCATCAAATAGGGATACACCTGTGGCTAGACACGCTAGAGGACACCATAGTGAAACATTTAGATGCTTCAAATTTGCAGGGGTTGAGAAGGTCATTGTGGGAAAAAGAGGGGGAGATCTGGATCTGATCTTGAGGCAGAAAGAATGTTATTGGATCCAGACACTGAACACTCTATCCCCTTGTGGCCTCAATGAAGGCTTCACATTCACCCCTTTTATTGCATCATAAACCCTTCATACGATATATATTAGTTGCTTGTCACCTATCCTCACAAGCATCATTATATTAATATGTCATTTTCATGAACTGTTGTAAAAGGAAACACGGCAGTTATATGTATTTACTGTAAATAGCCACCATGTGATAAACTTAGTCTCCTTATGTACTTTATAAGTAAACCATTCAATATGTTCTTGCCGTAAATCCGGGGGAAAACCCACCCCATGGGCTTTTTATCCATTGCCATATCATGGAGTATGGGTATTACTGTCTCTCTTGAGCCCCTAAGGCAATACCATACTGTATGAATGAGTTTATGCTATAAAGAACGAGACCGGTATACGAGCAGGTACCCATGGTAACTCAGTACACAAGAGTTCCAGATTCGGCACCTAGCTCCGCCCCGTTGTTTCCGATTGGGGCATCACCATCTGATTGACAGATTGGCGAACCACTCACAAACGGCTATTGCGGCTGAATTGAACGCCGCCCACACTCCTCACTGATTGGCTCATTCCTTTCAGTACAACATACTTAACACGAGTCCGGAGTCAGTTCTCCGTTAGGCAGAAGTTATGTTCTTTTAAAGCACAGCACTTTTTTCTTCACTATTGTTTTGGGTGTTTAATCAAGGCAAGGAGGGTTGGTAACCGGTCTGGAGCGTTATTCAGGGTTCAGTATGAGTTTATACCTCGGATTTGGCACAGATAGGGCACCAGCCTTTGAGGATTTATTGTACCTTAGGAGATAGTGTGAAATTATTTGTAACACGGATCTAGGACTCTATCCTCTTATGTAACCTAATACTGGGGTTCTACTAACGGGCTGTTGTACACTCCAAGGATTTATCCTGTTTCTATAGCAGATGTGAAGTATTCTATATCACACAGGCTGTTACAGTATCCTGGAGTTTACCAGTTTGTGTACACTGTTGCTCTGGGTATTGGAGAGGTTCTCATAGTAGCCACAAAAGCTCATGTCCAGTTCTGTAGAAAGCAGTTAATTCTTGCATAGGACTATTATGTAGCCATAAACTACTGCTACCTCCCTTTACCCACTGCCTAAGCTCGTCCCTGAGCTCCCTGAGCTACCTTTCTACCCTCCTCCCTGTAAGAGTGCACTTATTATTTACTTTTTCTTTTCTTTTTACATTTACTTTAAGTTCATGGTTTTGTATACCGATTAAATGATTTTTTATTTTAAGTGACCTACAACTCAGACCAGTATCTCACTAGTGTTCCCTGGACACTTGTCCTTGGTTCACACTCCAGAACCAAAAGCTATACACACATATATGTACTTTTAAAAAGATCATCTTACCAGGAACTAAGGATTCCTACTGCAATATAAATTGGTCATTCATAAATAATTTTTTAACCTCGCCAGAAAAGTTGGAAGTTGGAACACTTCCCAAAGACCCAGTATGCAGACCTTTTATGGATATCCAAGCCTTAAAGGAACACTATAGTCACCTGAACAACTTTAGCTTAATGAAGCAGTTTTGGTGTATATAACATGCCCCTGCAGCCTCACTGCTCAATCCTCTGCAATTTAGGAGTTAAATCCCTTTGTTTATGAACCCTAGTCACACCTCCCTGCATGTGACTTGCACAGCCTTCCATAAACACTTCCTGTAAAGAGAGCCTTATTTAGGCTTTCTTTATTGCAAGTTCTGTTTATTTAAGATTTTCATATCCCCTGCTATGTTAATAGCTTGCTAGACCCTGCAAGAGCCTCCTGTATGTGATTAAAGTTCAATTTAGAGATTGAGATACAATTATTTAAGGTAAATTACATCTGTTTGAAAGTGAAACCAGTTTTTTTTTCATGCAGGCTCTGTCAATCATAGCCAGGGGAGGTGTGGCTAGGGCCGCACACTAAATGACAGTGAATTGAGCAGTGAAATTGCAGGGGAATTATCTATACACTAAAACTGCTTTATTTAGCTAAAGTAATTTAGGTGACTATAGTGTTCCTTTAAGATCGATAATTAGTTCCCAAAACTTGACATCCATATGTAGTCTTTTTGGTGTGCACATTTGCACTCTACCAACATATATCAATACAATTTCAATAATAAGATTGCCACGTATAGCCATATTGCTTTTCCTGTAGTATTTTGCTATTTTAGTAGAGATTTTCTGATAATATTTCCTCAAAACATTTTAGCATCTCCCAGTAGTGTTATCATACTTATCTTGCAGTGTTTGGGGCCTTTTAAAAAAGATGATAAATCTCTAATGCATTTTATTTGGGTTACACCTAAATTTTAACAAATTATATGGAATGAGTTTCAGGGACTACATAGAGACGAGATAATTACATAATTTATCGTCTCGCATAATGGATAATTGAAATAGGTATTGTTGATAAAATTAGATATCCTGCTGACATGGTAGGAACATCATAGGGTAGGTTGTGTAATAATCTAGAACTTCCTAGAATAATTTAAGGGATGGGGCTATGTCAGATGGAAGAGTCCATAGATTTATTGACCAATAGATTTATTGGTAAAAAGTATGTGCCGCGTCCGTTAAATTCTTGTACAAATATAGCCACAACCAGAGAGGTCTAAAGATTATAAATATATGCAAATGTGGTGTGCACATGTTGGTTTATGATTTGTGGACCTGTTTGTGGGTAATGGTTCCTAAATGATTTGAAGGCCTCCTCGGAGCTTTGTGCAGAGGGGGTTTCAGCCATCCTTTAAGGGAAAGTATAGGGAATGTGGTTGAATTACTAATGGGGAGTGTATCTGAATGATGATAACATCTTAGGCAAGGGAGTGATGTCATTATAATTCAAAATGGGAGGATGAAACTGCATTAATCACCAACCTTGAAGAAACAAAAGGGTTTACATACCTCACTAAAAACTACACTAAATTCCTGCACCCTTCCTTGTTTACGTGATACGTAGGAGTGTGTAATACAGCATTAATGACAGCAAGTAAATTATTATTATTAAATAAATTCATTAATATGAATTCCCTAGGGAGTTAGTACACCCATGAACTAATTTTCCTGTTAATGATTTCACTGTTTATAGCTAGCTATAAACTCCTAGTAAATTCATGATATATTTGAGATATGATTATGCCTCAGAGATGGTTATATTAAATATAACAAAAAAGATGAGCTACTACCAGAGAAGACCAAATTAGCTTCATAAATATAAAGAATGTTATTATTTTTCAGACTGAATTTCTATTCACCATATTTGGCTTATTTTGAAATTGAAATATTTTGAAATTGTATAGTTTATAGCACAAACGAATGAGGTAATTGAGTTTATAAAAAAAATGCCCTGGATAATATCTGTTCTCTACTATTCATTTAGAGCAAAAACATACTGGTCTTTGAAGCCCAATTAACTCTTTTGGTGCCAGACAGCTGAGCTAAACAAGGAAGTAAAAATAATACAATTCACTCTGTAATATTAAAAGCAGGTAAGCAAAAGAAAAAAAAAAACATTTGCATTATGTACTAACAGCACATCAATGGTTAAAGCCATATGTGTTCTTTGTCTTACTTGTGTTAATTGTCATTGTACCAACTGTATGTGATCCCATCATTTATGCTTTCAAATTTTCAGAAACACTATAATAATTAAAAAGATAAATCCATAATCACATTCAAATCACTAGACAAAATAGATTTAAAAAAAAAAAAAGGTTAGTTGCATAACTGGAAAAATGTAAAATTTTATTCCAGGAAAATTAACAGGCTACACAAGAAAAAAATTTGGCAAATGCAACTTTATATTTCAATTTCACACACATCTGTATCTTAAAGAAGGAAAGAAAGACTCACAGACTCTAATGTTATTCTAAAATACTAAAAATGATAGGTTTTCACAAGAACAAAAAATAATAATAAAATAAATAAAAATAAAATAATTTAAACAACCAATACACCAAAATGTGCAGAAAGTATAAACAGGACTGTGCCTTCCGTAGAATTAATGCTTCACAAATTGTGCAAAATATAATACCAATGCTTCTGTTCTCTCCACGACAGTTGACTTAAAAATATAAACATATTCAACTGCCTGTATTTCATACAATGGACCCGAATTTGTAGCACATATGAAAGGCGGCGCTCACCCAAGCAATGTGCATACTGATTTGGGGAACAATGGGAGTGAAATGAAAGACATGGTACAAACAATCTTTCATGCCCTCCCAAGAGACTGACCACAAGTGACTGATCCAATTGTCTCACATAAAATAGATGATACTATGTAACCCATTAAGGCAACATGATGTATTCTGTATCATTGTGAGTGTTCCATATGTAAATCCTTTAATACTGCAATAAGCATATTATGTTGCCAAAGAGATTGATATCTAGGTTTGTCCGAAACAAAAGGATAAATTAATATTTGCCAAATTAAAGAAAAAAAAAAAAAAAAGAACACAGATTACATTTAATTGCGAGTATCACTCTTAAAGAAAACCTTCAATTGTTTATCGAAAGAATACTTGAAAAATTAGAATATAATTTTAACAAAAAAATACTGCTTTGAAATGCTCCCCAAGATTTACAAAAGTAAAGCAACCTTTTAGTAAGATGAATCCAATAATGCATGACAAATCCTTAATCGGGTACAGTATTTTAAATTCTCATTTGTCAATTTTTGCAAAAGAAGAAGAAAAAACAAAAAACAAACCCCCAAACAATATTAAATATTCAGAGTCTTCAAACTCTTAAAAGCATGTTTATTAACACATTACCTCAATTCAATTTATTTAGATGTCCAAATGCTAACCTTTCTGGGTTTATCTTGTTTGTTTTTTGTGTTGTTTTTTTTTTTTTTTTTTTTTTTTTTTTTAATGTGGTGATATACACAGCATTCAGCAGTGAATTGTAGCACCTGCCATTTTGCAAGATCTAACTTTCAACCACAGATATAAAATTAGATCCATGGGTTGAGTCCTTTGTTTCAATTACAAACCTTCCTCGGGTGGCCTGCAGGAGCACTTTAGGTTAAAATAGGATTACAGGTGCGCTATTGCAAAGTATGCACAATGCTGCAGACGTTCCATTCTTGATCTTCTTCTCAAGAAATGGCTACAGGCCACAAATGCTTTGCCGACAAGGGTAGTGTTTCACAAGCCTAAACATTTCTGCAGATGCTCCTTCATATAACACAGTAAGGTTCCCTTGGTAACCTGGATTTTCTGCAATAAAGAAGGGTTGTGCTGAAACAGCGCCTCAGCTCCCTGTTAGAGAAAATGCAGACAAAAGGATTGATTCCAGCTTGGGCAAAACTCATCCAGACAGCTGCTGTTAGAAATCCCCCTGGCACCACAGGACCTCTTGCAAAAACTCTCCAGTAACAAGCTACCAAATATGGACCCCACAAGGTCAGGAAAAGGAATGTCATGATATAGAACATTCGACTGATTCTTTTTTCCATTTTGAACTCATCTAGAACCAGAAGCCTTCTCCTGCCTGTGGTGTTTGCATTTTGCCTTATTCCCAGTAAGGTCGGTGGTGTGGGGCCCCTTCCAAAGCCAGCGAGCCAGTTAGCCGCTGCTTGCCCACTGGCTCCAGGACCATGGAAAGTCCAGTTCTGGCTTACGGCAGCTACAAACTGGACTGGCTTCATTTTCCTTCGATCATGAACAAAAAATATCAGCTTGAGGTAGACAAGCTGTGTGGCTAGAAGTATGAGGGCGAGGAGTAACATAAATCCTAAAGAGTCGTTGGCCCTGAAGGAACGATGCTGAAATGTGCATTGGTCTTCCTCCCTTATAAAGGAGTAGGTGCCAACATCTAAAACAGGGGGGAAGGCCATAGCTACAGATAAAGTCCACACCATACAAATTACTGCCAGGCAAGTCCAAAAGGTCAGCCTTTTTGTATAAAATCGATGGTGCGCTATGGCTAAGTATCTGGTCACACTTATGCAGAAGAGCATGAACGCGGTGTGAAAGCAAGACAAAACACCAAGAAATGCAATCACTTTGCAAGTAAGAGCCCCATAAGTCCACGTAGAACCATTCTTTACCGAGGTGAACACAAATGGGAAACAAATAGCAGATCTTAGGATATCTGAGCAGCAAAGATCCAAAAGGAAGTAGTATGGAGCTCTGTGCAAGGTCTTATCTTTCACTAGCAAGATGGAGATAAGAAGGTTGCCCACCACACTGACTCCTATGATGAAGCCCAATGAAGTCAGTTTTAAAAATGCTGTTAAAGGAGACACATTTTGCAGGATGTTGTCAGATGCATGGCTATCGTTCGCCATAGATGGACGATATAGATATTGCTTCAGTCAAGTCTCATGGTCTATATACAAGGGCAAGCACAAGGTAGATCCATACATTTTACTTCAAATGTAATCCACAAAAAGAACTGAGCTGGTGTCTTGGTACACATCCTTCTCTCTCATTCTTCTGATGTGTCATACTGTCAAGAGATCTGTAAAAAAAAAAAAATAATAATAATTAAATAAACAAAGAAATCTTTTCTTTTCTTCTTTTTCTTCTTTTTAGAAGGTAGCAAGTCATGATGTGAGAAAGTGCTACCATAAGAATGTTAATTTATGCATAAACGGAGGGGGGGGGAAGTAAATGAATACTATTATTTGTTTTCAAGTTACATTTAGTAGCAAAAACACACTCACAATTGGAGAAATAAGCAGCACTAATTAGCAGACTGAATATATATATATATATATATATATATATATATATATATATATATATATATATATACACACACACACACACACACGTATACCCAAACAGATAATGATATTGCAATGAATGTTTTACATGTTATACAGTGAATATTGTGCAGCTGATATAGTATATATATATGGATCACACCCATATATATATGCATAATGTGTTTTAGTCCACAGTGCTCTATTAAAGAATAAAATCACAATGGTTCCCATCCCCCAACTCTCTGCTTAACAAATACTGTAGGTATATGGCTTGGAAATGTGTATACCACAATAGCACAGCCTTGTATATATTGCAAAGCACACTCGTAACAAAATAAGCATCCAATCTGTTATCCCTTTGTAATCATGGTTAGCTAAATGCATATCACAGCAGGATTAGACCCTTCTGATTCACACTATCATGTAGGGCTGCAGCAATCCAACATTTTTTTTATGGAGAACAAATATGTTCTAATGCATCTGAGCTGATCCAGCACAGCTAACCACATTAGAAATCAGGATCCAGGCTCCATTATTCATACATGGAATCCTTGCAACTGTTACTATGCCCCTTCTCAAAGGATGGAAGGGAATCTGGGTGTGCAATTCTGCAAGATTTATACAGGCTTTGTCTAACTAAAACCCATCTTTTAATGCTCAGTTGTCAGTGTAACAATGGATTGTGTGTGTCTGTGTGTCTGTATGTATTAGTGTGTATTTGTGTAAGCATTGTGTGTGTATATATATATATATGCATACACACACACAGCTAGAAAGACACATAGAACGATAGATAGATATATAGATAGATAGATAGATAGATAGATAGATAGATAGATAGATAGATAGATAGATAGATAGATAGATAATAGATAGATAGACAATACATAGAAAGATAGATAGATAGACAATACATAGATAGACAGACAGACTAGATAGATAGATGATAGGTAGATAGATAGACAGACTAGATAGACAGACAGACTAGATAGATAGATAGATAGATAGATAGATAGATAGATAGATAGATAGATAGACAGATGGGTAGGTAGATAGATAGATAGATAGATAGATAAATAGATAGATAGACAGACAGACTAGATAGATAGATGAGAGATAGATAGATAGATAGATAGACAGACAGACAGACAGATGGGTAGATAGATAGATAAATAGATAGATAGACAGACAGACTAGATAGATAGATAGATGATAGATAGACAGACAGATAGATAAAGCACATACACCCATACACACTGACTCCCATAATGTCCCTTTGTTATGGCTTTCTATAATCAGTGGAATGCAGCCATCCATTGGGTCTGTTTGCAACATACCAGGTTCAGGCTTGCAATAAGCAGAGCTTGCTGTATCCGTATTGTCTCTCTGAGCTCCAATTATGCAGTTTATTGTCAACAACACCAGATAGCAAAGAAACCCCTTCTATCGTCTAACAGTCATTTCCCTTGCACAGCACTGAACCCACACACAGCATTAATATTATTACAGCCAGAAACACATATACCATATGTAGGAGGGGGGGAGGGGGGGGGGGATGGGGATAAATCAATCAATAAAATAAAATCAAAGATAAAAAGGCAGAGGTTCCTGTTCCTACCTGTTGATGTCTAATACTCTGAAAGGAGTATTCTTTATTTATTTATTTTTATTTTTTTTCTTCAGTGGACGTTCTTCTTTCTAAAAAATGCAGATTTTTTTTCCTTGATACCTTGACTGAGAATATAAGTCAGTGTTTGGGAAGGAGCATGCGCTGTGAGGCTCCTTCAACTGTTCGTCTTGTCCTCCCCTGTCGCAGAAGCAGACTCTCCCAGCAACAGCCTCAGCACCACAAGCAGCATTAGCATCCCCTCTGTTGTCTCAATTGAGGGACATCAGCCTGTTAAGCTCCTTGCATACCTGCTGCAGATAGAGGAGTCATTTCCTAGACACCTTGCCCAGCCCAGCCAGGGGCAATTAGACCTGCAAAGGGGCTGTGTGCTGCCTACTGCCTTTCCCTGGAATCAGGATGGAAATGCAAGATGCAGACTTGCTGTGGACCAATGATTGCAGCTTGCAGTGCATCCTTACTGCTGATTCCTCATTGTGTTCTCTAAAAAACATTGTGCAACAAAAAAGTATCTGTATCCATGAAATGTCCCCATAGTGATTTTAGTTACATTAAAAAAAAAAAAAATGCTAGAAAGGAAACACCCATACAGACTGATGCATTGTGAGTTTTTTTTTTTTTTTTTTTTTTTTTTTATATAGTGGTGAGTGGGAGGAGAATGGTGGCCACATTGTTACTGGGAAGAACATGGGTGAATTTGCATGCATCCCTCAGATAGGGTGGGATCATTTAAAGTAACAGTACATGATTGACATCTCTTTTATTAAATACAGCAACTAACTAGCAAACAAGTCTGGCATCATTACTTCCAAGTCAAAAAAATGTATTAACACAAACATTTGAATGATACAACATTACCTTCTGCATAGACTGTATTCATGTGCTTTTTAATTTGTAACTTTATTAAGATTTCAAGGCAAGTTTAGGGGGAGGAATATAAAAAAAATATAAAGAGGCAAATCTTGGCTTGATTTTTTTTTCAATCTTAGTGCATTGTGCATGAAATGCTTTAAAATGTGCGCATACAATATCTCTGGATGTCTCTTTTTGCATGCTTTTTCATAGATTTAATGCCAGTTTTTTTTTTTTTTTTTTTTTTACACAGTAATTGGCTGAGGGTTCTCATTAATTTCTGGTCCCCTTTCTGTTACTTAAAAAAAATTTAATTTTCTTCCACCCTGATTTATCTATCCGGTGCTGTTTAAAAAGGGACACAAGTGTCTGCAACTATGGTGCAAAATTTTTATTGCATGTAAGAATCTGGCATCGTAAAATGTTTCCCAATATTTAAGATTAATATTTATCCAACCCTCTATTTAAGTACAGGGTAATTTGACAAATACAATATAAGTCAAACTTGGACATACAGTAGTAGTTGAGGAGTCTGACCTGGAGTTGGCACAGTGGCATATAGCTATACATCCGTACTAACATGATCTGGATTACGAGTGGGTCTCTAATTAGATACATTCAATCACAAGGAACCTGCCTGCAATAACCCTTTACAATAAGCTCTTAAAGGGACACTATAGTCACCCAGACCACTTCAGCTCAATGAAGTGGTCTGGGTGCAATATCCCGCAGGTTTTAACCCTTCAGATGCAAACCCTTTAGATGCATCGCGCAGAGCGTGCATAGGAAAGCATTGAGACAAGCTTTCCTATGGACACTTTGAATGCGCTCCCGGCACTTGCCGCGCATGCACATTCGGCTCTTGCCGCACGTGTGCATTCGGCTCCGCTGACGTCGGCACAGGGAGCTGACGTCGGCGGGGGAGGAGAGGTCACCAGCACCGAGGGAGCCCGGCGCTGGAATAAGGTAAGTGACTGAAGAGGTTTTAACCCCTTCAGCACCACGGGAGTGAACCCTGAGGGTGGGGGCACCCTCAGGGCACTATAGTGTCAGGAAAAACGCTTTGTTTTCCTGACACAATAGTGATCCTTTAACTAGTGCCTTTAAATCTTGCTATAACATGTCACATAATCATATAACCAGGAATACTTGTGGTACAGTTGCCCAAGGGTCCATAGGCTTTTAGGAGATCAAATAAATATGTATTTTCGGTATGTGTGTGTGTGTGTATAAATACATGTTTGTGTGTATGTGTATATGTATATGGGTATATCTGTGTGTCTGTGTGTGGTTGTGTGTGTGAGAATCTGTGTTTGACAGTGTTTATGTGTGTGTGACAGTGTGCGTCTGGGTGTTTGGTGGGTATGTGACAGTGTATATAACCTTGTATGCCAAAACTAAACACAAATACATCTCTGCATTCAAACACCAACTCTACATACAAATAAACATTCAGTTAATATTCTCCAAAAGATAAAATAATCTTGATATCTGCAGCACCGGGGCCGCCCATGGATAAAGCAATACTGTACCTTGTTTAAATGAACAAAGTTCCACATTCAGTATAAAATTAAAATCCAAATGTATTAAAGTACACGTAAAACAATAGATACAATTTACAGAAGTAGGTATTGGGGATAAACATCATCTGGACGCGTTTCACGCCAGTATGGCACCTTTTCAACAGTTACTGAGCACCAACTCATCACTTCCCCGATAAAATAAGCATATCCCTTATTTCCCTTTGTAAAACATTTTTATACACATACATACTCCATACAAAAACACTCCATAATTCAAACACACCGACACTACACACACTTACTGTTCTGAATGTTCTGAAATGGAGGACTACTAGTAGATCGTCAGCTAGCAAATCATTGTGGGAGCCGTACACCGGTTTAAAATCAACATTTTTGGCCACCCCTGCTCCCCAGAGGTGCCACCATTTTTTTTTACAACAGAGCTCTCTCTTTATTAGTTCTGCTACCTCTGAAAATTATGGGTTTCTGTGCATAAATATATTTACCAGTAAAAATAATTCCAATATTGAAAAACATAGTCGTGTGGTATACTTAAAGGGACACTATAGACACCCAGACCACTTCATCTCATTGTCCCCTGTGCAGTTTAAGAGAAATGGCAATGTTTACATTGCAGGGTTAAGACTGCCTCTAGTGGCTGCCTACCAGCTTTAGTATGGGAAAAATTGAATGTGCACGCACCACTAGCCGCGCATGCACTTTAGGTCCTTAGCTCATAGAGGAGCATTGGACTGGACACCAGCAGAGGAGTCCATGGCTTCTCCATGACATTGTGAAGGGGGAAAAGTGAGAAACGCAGAGGGAGCTGGAAAACGGTAAGTATTACTATTATATTATTTCTAATTATTACTGCAAAAGAGGGGACAACCAAATACAGCTAGGGAGAGGGACATTGTAGCATTAGGAATACAGATTTGTATTTCTAACCATACAGTGTTCCTTTAAACTAGCAGTCAGTCGCTATATCTTTTTAGTACATGATGCATTTGTTCCTATGGTTGCCATGGTAGCATTATTGTTGTTCTTTTGTTACTGAGGAAATCTGAAAATTTAAAGGTACAACAGCACCAATACAGGTAAATGTTATTACACACATAAATATACACACAAAAAAAAGTTATCTTTCAATAGCATATGCTAGAGCCTTTAAGGATCGGCTCTAAACATTTGCACTTTTATGCGTTCAGACAGCACATTACCAACTCCTCCATGAGTTTCTATATAAGCAATTGCAAAAGGATAACAGACAAAATCATAGTGTAGTATCCTCTTGGGGCAGTACAATAAGACTGGTTCCGGGCAGACAGCAGAGCCACAGGACTCAAATATAATAATCACATAAACATTTATTTAAAACTTACAATATTAATAAAATAAAAGGGCAAAATAAAGTCTAAATTTATATTTATATATTGATATATACAATATTTAGTAAATATATAAGTATAGATCTTTTTTTAAAAAAATGTTTAATGTGTCCCTATTTTGCCCTCTGTTGGTCATTTCTCACTTGATATGTCAATTAAATCAACAGTGCTGTCCCCTATCGAGCAATCATCTTTTTTCCCATCAATCATCTCTTTTTTTACTTAACGGACGGAACTTCGGTTCAAGAAACAATCAATTGTTCATCCATTGTCCGTTTAGTGATTTCTCCATTTTCCTTTTTTTTAGAGTTACGAAATTCAAAAGAACCATCGTTCGCCCAAATTCAGCTGCTTGTGAAGTTGTTTATATAGGGGCATCTGTCTGTGACAAAGAGGTTGGGCTCAAGTGGGTGGATGGGACATGATGTTTTAAATGGCATGGTCAATTGAAAAAGGGACATACCATCCTGGTGTACATGCAGGCCATGGCAATGTTTGCACACACGGAGAAATGCCAGACTGAAGGGAGATGTACAAATGGTCTACCCTCACAAGATGTGCAAACCACAAGCTACACCTACTGGACTAACAGGCATTGATTCAACCTGAGGTACTCATCACAATAAATCTGTAGGGGAGTAGGAATTGCGGCAAACAATACAAAGGCTTAGATAAGTCCGAAAGGAAAGTGTTATTTACACGCAGGCAATAAGGTAACTTATTTCTAGACAGTCAAATCATATCTAGAAATGCATACAATGTACAGTATAACACATTTCCCATTAAGTTATATAATGGTTGCACAGGTATGTAATTCTAATGAGACATACTCCAAAGTTCTTGAAAGAACCATGCTTTGGGGATGACCGATCTCTTTCTATTAAAACGATTGTTCTTTGAATTGTTAATGCTTACTGGAAATATTTTCAGCCAGTCTAAATGTAATCGGAATACACGCATGAGAAAGGTAAAGACAAATCTATAAAGTTCGTTTGTCATACTAATTGACTTTTTTTGAGATTTCTGAAAAATAAACACAGCTTGTTAATATTTGTTGTTCTTATTAATAGTAAAATGCATATTCAATTTCTTAACTATCCCATCCTAATAAATTTATTAAAAAATGGTCACGACACTCCATTGCACTTCAAAGTATTACCTTGGCATTACGAACGGTCGCTCACTCCTAGTATAGAGGTACATTTCCATTTAACCCCTTAAGGACCAAACTTCTGGAATAACAGGGAATCATGACATGTCACACATGTCATGTGTCCTTAAGGGGTTAATTTGGTAGTATTTAGAATATGCTTTAGATCTTTGACTTTTTTGCCATTAAAATATCTCTAAAACCATTGCTTCTGGTGTTTTCATGGTAGTTGTTTACTTCTCTGGTCCCAGGATGGGTAGGATTTATCCCCGAAATGTCTACATTTTCCACTGGTTGATTACTCTGTCTAATGAATTAGAACAAGTGTCACAGTGGTTTTATGGGACGTCTCTCATTTGTACTGAAGCAGCTCACATACGCCACCTAGTGAATTGCACATTGGTGTTACTTTGCTGAGACTACAGTTTTTTTTTTTTTTTTCGCAAATCAACTTAGTATTTCAACTCCAATATATTTAATCACTTAAAATACAATCCATAAGATACATAGTTTCATACTTTACACTTGTATTTCCATGGTAACATAAACTGTAGGCTCCCCAAGAAGAAAAAAAAATGTGTTCTATACATTCTAATTAAAGTGTACCTGCATAATCTACATGTCCTTACTGGGTAGGAGATATTTCCCTTTCAATTCATATACTAGATCAAGCAAATATAAGGTTAGAGCAAAAGCTTTTTTTTATTTTTTTTTATTATTATTATCAATATACAGATTTAGCGGGACCCCAGCTGTTCCTTGCTGTTTTGTCCTAGCTTAAACAAAATCACTCAATAGAAAATGCCCTTGAAAATAAATGCATGTGTCCCCACAATAGGAAAAGTATGAATAATAATCTGTATATATTAATACCTGTACTCCATGACATTAACGGGAAACAATAGTTGCATGGCCGCTTCAGGGTATGAGCATACATACTAATTAAACACTAAAATAACACTAAAATAATTTCTTGGCAATTAAAAAAAATAAAAAATCTATTAGAAAGCACTGTTGTGATAACATGACTGCTCTTTGTAAAGGATATCATTTTGCTCCACCGGGTCCCAGTGCAATGCATTCGGTCTGCTTAGGAGCTGCAGCAGACATCGTCATAACTTGTTAGTAAGCATGTGCCAAGCAGCAGAACCCCATTAACCTGCCCCTATTAATATGGCTCAGATGCACAAAGAACCAGTACCAGATTTAAACGGTAAGTAGATAAATATGCCACTGCTTGAATGCATCTGAGGCCACGGCAGGCAACATGCTTCTGTGCATGAAACCCCATCCTATCAAGGTCCATGGATAAATCAAATCTATAATCGTAGTAGTGCTTTTAAGTCATGCCTACCGGAATGCATAATTTATACAGGTGTTACTCGAAAAATTAGAATATCGTGCAAAAGTTCATTTATCAGTAATGCAACGTAAAAGTGTCCGTCTAATATATGAGATAGACGCATTACATGCAAAGCAAGATAGTTCAAGCTGTGATTTGTCATAAGTGCGATGATTATGGCTTACAGCTCATGAAAACCCCAAATCCACAATATCAGTAAATTAGAATATTGTGAAAAGGTGCAATATTCTAGGCTCACAGTGTCCCACTCTAATCAGCTAAGTAAGCCATAACATCTGCAAAGGGTTTCTGAGCCTTTAAATGGTCTCTCAGTCTGGTTCAGTAGGAATCACAATCATGGGGAAGACTGTTGACCTGGCAGTTGTGCAGAAAACCATCATTGACACCCTCCATAAGGAGGGAAAGCCTCAAAAGGTAATTGCGTTGGATGCTCTCAAAGTGCTGTATCAAAGCACATTAATAGACAGTTATGTGGAAGGGAAAAGTGTGGAAGAAAAAGGTGCACAAGCAGCAGGGATGACCGCAGCCTGGAGAGGATTGTCAGGAAAAGGCCATTCAAATGTGTTGATGACTTTCACAAGGAGTGGACTGAGGCTTGAGTCAGTGCATCAAGAGCCACCACACACAGACGGATCCTGGCCATGGGCTTCAGATGTCCTATTTCTCTTGTCAAGCTGCTCCTGAACAACAAACGTCAGAAGCGTCTTACCTGGGCTAAAGAATAACTGACCTGGTCTGTTGCTCAGTGGTCCAAAGTCCTCTTTTCTGATGAGAGTAACTTTTGCATCTCATTTGGAAACCAAGGACCCAGAGTCTGGAGGAAGAATGGAGAGGCACACACTGCAAGATGTTTGAAGTCCAGTGTGAAGTTTCCACAATCTGTGTTGATTTGGGGAGCCATGTCATCAGCTGGTGTTGGTCCACTGTGCTTCATTAAGTCCAGGGTCAATGCAGCCGTCTACCTGGAGATTTTGGAGCACTTCATGCTTCCTTCCACAGACGAGCTTTATGGGGATGAGGACTTCATTTTCCAGCAGGACTTGGCACTGCCCACACTGCCAAAAACACCAAAGCCTGGTTCAATGACTGTGGGTTTACTGTGCTTGATTGGCCAGCAAACTCGCCTGACCTGAACCCCATAGAGAATCTATGGGGCATTGCCAAGAGAAAGATGAGAGACATGAGACCGAACAATGCAGAAGAGCTGAAGGCCGCTATTGAAGCATCCTGGTCTTCCATAACACCTCAGCAGTGCCACAGGCTGATAGCTTCCAAGCGACGCCGCATTGAGGCAGTAATTGCTGCAAAAGGGGCCCAAACTAAGTACTGAGTCCATATGCATGCTTATACTTTTCAGAGGTCCGATACTGTTCTATGTACACTCCTTGTTTTATTGATTGTAATATTCTAATTTACTGAGATTGTGGATTTGGGGTTTTCATGAGCTGTAAGCCATTATCATCGCACTTATGACAAATCACGGCTTGAACTATCTTGCTTTGCCTGTAATGCGTCTATCTCATATATTAGTTTCCCCTTTTACGTTGCATTACTGAAATAAATTAACTTTTGCACGATATACTAATTTTTCGAGTATCACCTGTTTGTGTCCCAAGAAATTGATTGGCGAAAAGGTAACCTTAGCATAATAACTAAATACATTAACCATTTTATATGCACAGTAGATATTACATAGCAATTTTAGGTTTTGTCCTTTTAGTGGGTTCAAAATAGTGTGGGTGGAACTCAACAGCTGAATGAGTTAGCCTTCTTACTCATCCTTAAAGGCATATGCTGAGCACCAAAACAACTTTTGCTTAATGAAGCAGTTTTAGTTTACAGATCATGCCACTGCAGTCTCACTGCTCAATTCTAAAATTAACTTTGTATTCTCACTTAAGTAAATGACCCTGCGAGTTTATACAGCCCTATCTACATACCCCCTAGCTGTGTCTTACACAGCCTCCATAAATTGTTTAGTTTTTAAAGCACAGTGCACATTCCTTATCTCTGTGCTATTTAACACATATATGGGGCTTCTGTAGGCAATTAACAGAGCGATATGAAATTCTAAATGAAACACACTGTGCAGTAATGGAAGTGAGAAACAAAAATACAACTTTTTATTTATCAGGGAAACTGAGTCACAGCCAGGGGACTTGTGGCAAGGGCTGTATAATCAGACTGATTTATAGGCTTACTCCAAGCTTTGAAATGGTCATGATGTTTGGAGTCTGTATGTGCAATGTTTTATCAAATATATACAAAACGGGAGAGCGCAACTCTATTAATATAAAAGAGAGTCATTAAGTTATAAATTGATGTATATATCAAAAAATGTAAACCAGCTATACACATAAAGAATTTCCTTAACCCCTTAAGGACACATGACATGTGTGACATGTCATGATTCCCTTTTATTCCAGAAGTTTGGTCCTTAACCCCTTAAGGACCAAACTTCTGGAATAAAAGGGAATCATGACATGTCACACATGTCATGTGTCCTTAAGGGGTTAAGGGGTTAAAACTTCACATTCAACAATATTTTAAAAATAAGTGTAATCGCTGTACTTAGAAAACCTTAAAATAGGTGATCTGCGTATATATCATGAAATAAAAACACCTACATATGCACTATTATGATTAGTGAAAAAACACTCTCGTAAATAATAAACCGCATATAAATCACAGTGTGTTTTATTTCAAATAACCATTAAAATGCTGGAGTCCAAAAATCTTTGGGTAACAGTCTCTTAGGGTTAATCTTGTCTCACAGCTAGGGTCCAGCGTCTTATCATACACTGTATAACACAGATGTTGCCGTACCTTAAAGAGATACAAAAAGGACCTGGTAGTGTAACAATGTAATTTATTATAAAAAAACAAGAACAAGACACCTTTTCCCTCAAAGGGAACCCTTACATCAGCATATGGTGGTACTCGTTGCCAAGCTACCACAATCAAACACAGGTATATGAAGCTGTTACCGCCCTACGTCCTGCCTGTACAGACTCCCACTCGATCTTCGTGCTAATAGACCAAGTATCGGTCTATCAAAAAGTGTGTCTCTGGTTTAGGTGGTCTAAAACTGTGTACTAATTATAGTACTAATTATAAAAATAAATAAATTAGTACACAGTTTTAGACCACCTAAGCTAGAGACACACTTTTTGAATTCAGAAAAAGTTTTTTTTAAATGTGGCAATTGCAGTATTTGCAAAGCGACAGGTCCTCCATATGGACAAATTTCAAGTTTTCAATCTTTAGTTACCAAACAAATCTTTTGAAATTAAAAAATGTATCACTTGCCATTCTAAACAGGTAATCTATTTGTTAAGCTGTTCCTGCGGAATACAATACGTAGGACAAACTAAAAAAAGAATGTTGAAAGTTAGACTTAATGAACACATATATAATATCAGAAGGAAATTTGAAAAATATTCCTTACCTAGACATTTTCTGGAACATCATGCCAGAAATCCAAGGTGTTTAACCCCTTAAGGACACATGACATGTCTGACACGTCATGATTCCCTTTTATTCCAGAAGTTTGGTCCTTAAGGGGTTAAGCTATTGTGGAATTGAAAAGGTTAATATTCCTTGGAGAGAGGGAGAACTAACTAAGAGGTTAACATATCATGAAATTTCCTGGAATTACAAGCTGAAAACGATGACCCCATTTGGCATGAATGTTGAATTTGAATTAGTCAACAGTCTATAGAAGAGTGTTTTATTAGGCCCACCTATGGGGTCTTTTAGACTTATAGTGACTATATGCATACACAATCTGTATTATTCTTTTTTAGAATATGCATACAATATACATATGATTATGGATTATGATCGCAGTCCAAGAGATAGGATACTAACTAAGCGTATCCTATATATATATATATATATTCTTATATGATTTCTTTATGTTCTTTATTTATTTTTTAATGGGAAATATTTATGGTCCTTCAAATTACTATCTTAGGATTTTATGTCTTAAGAGCTAAATATGCTTATGAAACATGTCTATATATGTTTGTTCTCTTCATCCCCGTTTGTTCTCTTCACCCCCGTTTGTTCTCTTCACCCCCGTTTGTTCTCCTCACCTCCCCCGTTTGTACTCCTTACCCCCATTTGTTCTCCTCACCCCCCATTGTTTGTTCTCTTCACCCCCGTTTGTACTCCTTACCCCCGCCGTTTGTTCTCCTCACCCCCACCCTGTTTGTTCTCCTCACCTCCCCCCGTGTGTACTCCTCACCCCCGTGTGTTCTCCTTACCTCCCCCCGTGTGTACTCCTCACCCCCGTGTGTTCTCCTTACCCTCCCCGTGTTCTCCTCACCCCCTGTGTGTTCTCCTCACCCTCACCCTCCCTGTGTTCTCCTCACCTCCCCACCCTATTTGTTCTCCTAACCCCACCTTGTTTGTTCTCCTAGCCCCCCCGTTTGTTCTCCTCGCCCCCCTTTCCCCATTGTTCTCCTCGCCCCCCCTTTCCCCTTTGTTCTCCTCGCCCCCCCCCTTTCCCCTTTGTTCTCCTCACAGGAGCTCAGCCACGCTACACAGGGTGAGGAGAAGAGAACAAACAGGGGGGGGGGGGGGGGTGAGGATAACATGGGGGAGGTCCAAGAGATAGGATACTAACTAAGCGTATATTATATATATTCTTATATGATTTATTTATGTTCTTCATTTATTTTTTAATGGGAAATATTTATGGTCCTTCAAATTACTATCTTATGATTTTATGTCTTAAGAGCTAAATATGCTTATGAAACATGTCTATATATGTTTCTAGCTCACAGCCAAGTTTTTTCTTACATTTATGTACCCATTTAAATTATTTTAACCATTTCATTCATTTTATGTAACTAATGCATTTGCATATAAATAAGATTTTTTTTTAAACATTTATGAATGTGTTTAGTTTTATCAAGTTTAACTCTTTATATATATACATCATTAATTGTATCTAATGATGTATATTTTAACGTGTTATTGAAACCCCAAATTGATTTGTACTATGAGGGGAGCCTTTTCCATGGAAGGATATAGGGCAGTTGGTACTTTAAGAGTTAAACAGACGTGAGCATATAAAGCATGGCTCTTAGTGGCCGCCGCACTATCTTAGAAAGTCCGGTGTTACGGACGAAGCGCGTTGAAGCCTGAGGGGCATTTACTTTATGAGAGGTGAAAGAGGAGTGACTCGTAAGCAGTGGTGTATCCTGGTTTTGTGCTGCCCTAGGCAGGACAAAACTCAGGCGCCCCCCTCACCCCTCCCCTGCGCCACCCCTACCCAACCCATCCCACCGCCCTGCCTTCTAAATACACACACACACACACATTCACTGACAGATACGCATACGCTAGCTAACAGACACACACTCACAGGCAAACACACTCACACTGACACACACACACACACACTAACAGACACACACACACACACTAACAGACACACACTCACTCACTATCAGACACACACACACTCACACTAACAGGCAAACACACACAGTCAGACACACAAACATTAACAGACACACACTAAGAGACACACACTCACTAGCAGACACACACACACTCACTAACAGACACACACTCACTCACTAGCAGACACACACACACTCACTAACAGATACACACTCACACTAACAGGCAAACACACTCACACTAACAGGCAAACACACACACAGTCAGACACGCACAGTCAGACACAGACACACACTAACGGACACACACTAACGGACACACACACTAACAGACACACACTCACTGACACACATACACTAACAGACACACACGCACTAACAGACACACACGCACTAACAGACACACACTCACTCACATTAACACATTTTTTTTTATTTAACCTCCCCCAGCCTCCTTAACTTTGGGAATTCTGGGGGAGGGGGGTTCTCTTTCTCCCTGGGGGTCCAGTGGCTGCTGGGCTGGCAGGCGGCGCTGGCGAGGGAGCTCTTTCTCTGAGCTGTCTGCTCAGCTTCCTCGCGCGCCGCAGAGTGAGGCTGGGAGCCGAAATATGACGTCATATTCCGGCTCCCAGCCTCACTCTGCGGCGCGCGAGGGAGCTGAGCAGACAGCTCAAGGGGAGCTCTCCCTCGCCAGCTGCCCGCCAGCGCCGTCCGCCAGCCCAGCATGTCAGTTAGCCGCAAGGCTAACAAGACATTTGCCCTGGGCATTTGGGGGTGGCTTTTTTTGCCGCCCCCTGGAAAATGCCGCCCAAGGAAAATGCCTTGTTAGCGGCTAAAACGTCCCTGCTCGTAAGCACTGGTCCCCATTTCCAGCTTTCTCCCGGCACCACTACTGGGTCTATTAGCACGGAGATCTAGCGGGAGTCTGTACAAGCAGGACTACAGGCGGTAACAGCTTCTATATCTCTCATATACCAATGTTTGATTGTGGTAGCTTGGCAACGAGTACTATCATATGCTGATGTAAGGGTTTCCATTTGGGGGAGAGGGTGTCTTGTTCTTGTTTTTTTTTGTACTAAATTACATTGTTACGCTATCAGGTCCTTTTTGTATCTTTTTAAGGTTCGGCAACGACTGTATTATACAGTGTATCATAAGACGCTGGACCCAGGGCCGGTGCAAGGATTTTTGCCGCTCTAGGCAAAAGAAAAATTGTCCGCCTCACACCCCCTCATGTGACATCACAATGCCCCACCCACATGATCAGTCATATGAACTAACGCCAATGTGTGTTTACATTGAAAAGCCTGCAGGGACAGAACCACTTAATTAAGCTGAGTGGTTCTGGGGACTATAGTGTCCCTTTAATGTGAGATAAATTAGAGATTAGTGTCACTAATAATAATAATATACTAGATTGCCTACTTACAACCATATGTGGATGGTGATGGGCTCTGGCTGGAGTTTGGCTCCACTGGCCTGGTGTAGAACAGGATCTCTGGAGGCTGTTTGTAACTGTGGTCCCAAAATTCAATGTTCTGGGAGAACAGGAAGCAGCTCCATATTTTAGGGGCCCCTTACACAGCTCAAGGTCTGGGCCCCAGGGCCTGATGGTGAGTATGCCCATAAGGCCCACCCATAAGTCCACCTACATGTTCCACCCATGTGTTCGCTCACAGGGATTAGAGTGTGTAGGGGATGTGTTATGTGTTATTGTAGAAGATCTAATGTGTGTGCTTATGGAATGTAGTGTATAGGGATAACAGTTTGTGTAGGTGATGTAGTGTGTTTGTGTGTAGTGGAAGCACTGTGTTTTTGTGTAAGGGATAGAAAGAAGTGTGTGTTTCTGGTTGTGTCTAAGGGATGCATTGTGTGTTTCTGTGTATGTGTGCAAAGGATGCATTGTCTTTATGTGTAAGGGTTGCATTGTGTGTGTGTGTCTGTGTAATGGATGCATTGTGTGTTTCTCTGTGAGTAAGGGGATCCCTGCCCTGCCCTGCCCCCTGTCCTATAGAGCTCTCCCTTCCGTCCCTTAGAGCTCTCCTATACCCCTTAGTGGTCTCTCTTCTCCTTCCCTGTCCCTTAGTCGTCTCTCCTCCCCTCCCTTAATGGTCTCTCCTTTTCTCCCCGACTTTCCATTAGTGGTCTCTGCTCTCCTCTGCCCCCTCTTTCCATTAGTGGTCTCTCCTCCCCCCCCACCCTCCCCTAGTGGTCTCTTCTCACTCCCCCTCCCTCCCTTAGTGGTCTCTGCTCTTCCCCTACCCTACCTTAGTGGTCTCTCCTAACCCACCCTCCCCTAGTGGTCTCTCCTCCACCCCCCTGCCCTCCCTTAGTGGTCTCTCCTCACCCCCCCCCTTCTCTAGGTGTCTCTACTCACCCCCTTCCCCTACTGGTCTCTCCACCTCCTTCTCCCTTCCTTAGTGGTCTCTCACCCCTCCTCCCTCAGTGGACTCTCTCCCCTCACATTCTCCTCACCTCCCCCCTCCCTGTGTTCTCACCTCCCCACCCTGTGTGTTCTCCTCATCCCCCTTGTTTGTTCTCTTCACCCCAGTTTGTTCTCCTCACCTCACCTCCCCTCCCCTTGTTTGTTCTTTTCACCCCCGTTTGTTCTCCTCACCTCCCCCATTTGTACTCCTTACCCCCGCCATTTGTTCTCTTCACCCCCGTTTGTACTCCTTACCCCCGCCGTTTGTTCTCCTCACCTCCCCCCGTGTGTACTCCTCACCCCCCCGTGTCTACTCCTCACCCCCCTTCTCTAATGGTCTCTCCTCACCCCCCTTCTCTAGTAGTCTCTCCTCACCCCCCCCTCCCCTAGTGGTCTCTTCACCACCTCCTCCCTTCCTTAGTGGTCTCTCACCCCTCCCTCCCTCAGTGGTCTCCCCCCACATTCTCACCTCCCTGTGTTCTCACCTCCCCATCCTGTGTGTTCTCCTCACCCCCTCTTGTTTGTTCTCTTCACCCCCGTTTGTTCTCCTCACCTCCCCAGCCTGTGTGTTCTCCTCACCCCCCCCTTGTTTGTTCTCTTCACACCCGTTTGTTCTCTTCACCCCCGTTTTTCTCTTCACCTCCCCACCCTGTGTGATCTCCTCACCCCCCCTTGTTTGTTCTCTTCACCCCCGTTTGTTCTCCTCACCCCCCCTTGTTTGTTCTCTTCACCCCTGTTTGTTCTCCTCACCTCCCCCCAGGCTTTCCTCCCCCCCCCTTGTTTGTTCTCTTCATCCCCGTTTGTTCTCTTCACCCCCGTTTGTTCTCCTCACCTCCCCCGTTTGTACTCCTTACCCCCATTTGTTCTCCTCACCCCCCATTGTTTGTTCTCTTCACCCCGTTTGTACTCCTTACCCCCGCCGTTTGTTCTCCTCACCCCCACCCTGTTTGTTCTCCTTACCTCCCCCTGTGTGTACTCCTCACCCCGTGTGTTCTCCGCACCCCCTGTGTGTTCTCCTCACCCTCCCCCTCCCTGTGTTCTCCTCACCTCCCCACCCTATTTGTTCTCCTAACCCCACCTTGTTTGTTCTCCTAGCCCCCCCGTTTGTTCTCCTCGCCCCCTTTCCCCTTTGTTCTCCTCGCCCCCCTATCCCCTTTGTTCTCCTCGCCCCCCCTTTCCCCTTTGTTCTCCTCACAGGAGCTCAGCCACGCTACACAGGGAAGGGGAGGTGAGGAGAACAAAGGGGAAAGGGGGGTGAGGAGAAGAGAACAAACAAGGGGGGGTGAGGATAACATGGGGGAAGGTGAGGAGAACAAACGAGGGTGAAGAGAACAAACAAGGGGGGGTGAGGAGAACACACAGGGTGGGGAGGTGAGAACATACGAGGGTGAAGAGAACAAACAAGGGGAGGGCCTAGTTCACCTTATAGGAAGCTTCGGCCCTGGCTGGACCCTACATGTGACCCTACGAGACTGTTACTGTGGACTCTTCAGCATTTTAACGGTTATTTGAATTAACACACTGTGATTTATATGCGGTTCATTATTTACAGTGTTTTTTCACTAATCATAATAGGGCATACGTAGGTGTTTTTATTTTATGATATATATGTAGATCACCTATTTTAAGGTTTTCTAATTAGAGCGCTTACACTTACTTTTAAAATATGTGCAATGTTTTACTAAGAAAAACAAACCGAGATAGAGAACTTCTCTTCTGGAGGTGTAACTCCACTCCCTGGCATCATCATTAGCCAGCCCGGAAAGTAAGTTCCGCCCTGACTAATGTAAGTTCTGTGTATAAAATATGTAAATTGCCAGTACCATAGAAGGCTGGCGACAGATGACAAATGACGGGACAGCCCACACCATATCGACCAAGTCCTTCCCTCCCTTTGTAGTGAGGGAAACTACGGAGGATTGGGTAACAGAGAGAATCTGGCTTCAATGTAGGAAACTGTATCTTTTTCTTTTACGAGTTGGGGGGGGGGAACCATGTCTAGGAATTTTCATTAGGTCAGGAAGGTGCAGAAGTTAACGAGTCATATATGCATACCAGTGAGAGAAAAGGGTGTTTCCATCTATAGAGTGCATGGTACAGATTAAAAGAAGTGTGAACAAACTATGAAAAAGCGGACACCTAGCATTCACACAAAACCTGTTGCATTCATGTAAACTTTTTAGTAATCACCTTAATTGGGGGTCTTTTAACAGAGGTGAAAAATGTAAATGATTTATAATAATAAATGCATTTGAAATAAAAAAAAACAAAAACATATTTAAGTATTCTTTACATTGCAATTTTCTGCGGAATCAAAGCATCCCCCTCCTAAATTAAATATGTAATTAGCACACAAGAGGAAGAAAAAAAAAAAAACACCCCTCCCCCCCCCAAAGCCTTTTGAGTCACTTAGCCTCATAATTGCGTCACCCCTGATGAGCCTAGCATGGTAAAATATGCATTGACTGGTTGCTGACTAATATGTTTATTAGTTAGTGGGTGAATGTTATAAACACTTCTTAAAAGACAAAACATTTTAATTTCCTGTTTGCTATTGCATTATTAAGGACAACAATGATTTTATTGCCAATAATATGAGAATGCTTTAAGGGTTAGTCTGTCTCTAATTCCATTTTGACATTTTGGATATCCCCTTGTAAAACCATAAAAATGCTAAACAATCATACAAATATCTATTGTAGTTGTATTCAATACAATAATATAAAAACAAAGTAAACTGATTTAGATAATCACACTTAATGCATACAAAAACACTTTATACTTTTCTTTTATGTGAGTTTCTGTTACTTTAATGACTGGATGCTAAAAGTTCAAAGGCTTGTTTCAACAAACATACAAAGTTTCCTATCAGATAATTAAGATCTTTTATTTTATTTTGAAAACCGCTAAGATGTTGAAAAGATTCCTCATATTTACTTCCACTTCTTCAACTGGTATTACACTGGATTGTTTCAAACATCTGACAATGGAAGTGAGGTAAACGCTGGTAGGGGAAGGTCTTCACGGTGTGGCACAGGTCGCCTTTGGATTCCAAATCATTGCAGCCTTTCACACTCACAACACAAAAACAATGTGATGGTTTAGTAGCTCTATCCACAGCATAAGCATGTCAAAGTTTAGTTATTAAAGCTTTTTATTGTTACACACGTATGGTTGTACACATGGGGTTCCATAGCAGAACAAGTATCACACAGCGTATTACATCACAATCTATATATCGCTCATTACAGGCTTTTTAGCATGCATGGATTGGAGCAGGACCCAGATCGGCCCCGTCCTCCATTAGGTGTCTCCTGGCCCACCTGGGTCTGGTGTGCATGTCCTTACATGGGTCTTGCTAACATTGGTAACAGCATCTACTTTACATTTTGGCTTAGTAATATGAACAGTAACAATAACCAATGTTTTAACTGAACCATCGCCTTTGTTAGATTTCACTGTGTGTATACCAGCTTTCATCCTGATAACTTAGCTGGTAATATGGGTCCTCTAGGGCCCTTTCCCCCGTGGTTGTGTAGTTGTGGTCAGTGAAGTGTGATTGCATCTAGTCCCTGGTGTACTGGTTGGTTCTGTTTAATTGCATGTATTGTGGGATCCGGTGTGTGGTTCCCCTTGTGTGGGATCCGGTGTGTGGATATGTGCCTTTCTTACGATCTAATGTTATACAGAGGGTCCCCGTCACCCCCCCCCCGTAAACGTCGTTGTCCCCTCCCTCCCCTCATGTGCACCACAGGTGTATATGGTATTAGTTTGTAGTGTCTAGTCCGGCCCTTGCTCTTCCCTCCAATCCCACTGTAGCCCATCGGAGACCTTGTGCGTCTTGGTCGTTGTGGGGACTGGAGTGTTGTAGGATTCTGTTTGTACATCCATAGGGGGAGGGAAGGGGGTGGCGGACAGACCTAGGAATGAACACCATGGGGGGGGTAGAAAGGAGGAGTGAGTGAGCGACCAGCGAGTGCCCCCAGGGCCCCCCCCCCCTTGGTGGGGCCGAAATATCCATTCCTCACGCATCCCGTCCATTGGCTGGATCGTCGGAGAGCCATTTTGTCCAGTGGTACCAGGTCTGGTGGTATTGTTGGGTCTTTCCCGCCGACTTGAGGATGAGTTCCTCGACCTCCCTTATTTCTTCTACTCTGCGTATCCAGTCTCCAGTGGAGGGGACGGTCTTCTGTCTCCAGTAACAAGGTACGAGGCTGCGTGCTGCATTAAGCAAGTGCGGTATCACCGTCTTCTTGTATTTTGTGAGTGGCATTGAGGTAACATGTAGAAGATAGGCTTCGGGAGTAAAGTCCACGCTGGTGTCCGTTATGGTGGTGGATCCTGTGCACTCCCTCCCAATAGGGCTTGATGTTTTGGCAGCTCCACCATTTGTGGAACTGCGTGCCCAATTCCCTGTCGCATCTACAGCATTCTGGATCAGAGAGCCTTTCGGGGGTCTTATACTAGTGATTTATCAGCTTATATCCTGATTCCTGGTACTTGGTGCTGATCGAGGATTTGTGTGTGTTCACGAAAACATCTAGTCATGATCATCTGTCAGTGTATGCCCCAGGTCCCTCTCCCAGTATTTGGCAAAGTATGGAGGTTGGTTTCCACTTTGAGTTGGTAGTATCATTTGGTAAAGGACTGAGATGCAATGTGCTGGGAGGGTGTCTTGATCGCATAGTGTTTCCAAAGCGGTAAATTGTCTGTTCGCTGAGTCCAGGTGTGGGATGGCCTTGACGTGCCTTACCAGCTGGTGGTATCTGAACTGAGTCAGGAAGCTCGAGGGGTTCGGGGCCAGCAAGTCTGCGAGGGGCACAATTCCTCCCCCTGTGCCTATGTTTTTAAGTCTGCACCGCCGGGGCAGTCCCAAGGATGTCAGGAACTGCAGGGAGTACGATGGCTTGAATAGCGGGTTTCCCACGATTGGTACATGGGTGACACTGGCGGCGACAGGCTTACCCTAGGCTTATGCCTAGGTATCCCAAGGCTTCTAATAACTCATGAAATCTTCCAATGCTCTTGAAATGGCCTAGGTTTATATAAAAACTGGTATAACCAATACTGATTTAACAGTAGCATTCACAAAATGCACAAGTCTAAGAATGTCCGACCTGGCAATAAAGTAATCCTACAGAGTACTATAAAAGCCAGTTGTATCATGCTACGTTCTGCAGTATCATAACTCCATATAAACTGGGAGCCATAACGGATTTTTGAGCAGTATCCTTTGACAGAAAACAGACTGGTGAATGTCTCAGGATATCAAATTATCACAGCAGGGATTACCGCAGTAACCATAACCGATTTAGAATCAATTTAAAATTAAATTGCTGCAATAACATTCTAAAGCTAAACTGTATAGAATAATTTTTCAAACCTTCCCGTCAGGGTGTGTTTCAGCCATTTAATCACACAATCACATGGCATCCTATTTAAATGATTTTGACTCATCCATGCTCCTCTAATGACACATTCAAATGATTGATTGATTGATTGATTGAAGGTAAAGAGCGTATTTACACCAGAGGTGCCAAATTCCAGTCCACAAGGAACACAAACATGCTGGACTTTCTGGATTCTAAATTAAAATTTGTTTAATGAGGGAGTCATGAAATTAATGTTAAATATAATTTTAAAATTTATTCATTAGCTTGAAGATTAGTGTTTTGATACCACAGTGACTTCAATATTCCAATCACTCCTAAAATTATTTTTTCCTCTAACACATTAGCCACACACACACACTGAATGTTTTTTATTTTATTTTATTTTATTTTTTTAACTTAACTCTGTGTTCAGGCTTCTAAAAAGGATGACTGGATAACTGATGGCCAGAGAATGACTCTCACTCAAAGCATTATAACCTCTACAGTTTATTGTCAATGTGTTTGTGGTCAAACTGCAGAAAATCGCCATGCCCAAAGTCCAATCATTACCTTGTGAAGTCATCCTCATGCTTCGTCACTGCCAGTATTGGCATACCTCCCAACTGTCCCTATTTACGAAGGAAAGTTCCTATTTTGGGTTCCCTGTGCCTCTCTTTTCTGTCACAATGTCCCAATCTTCTCGGAGGACCATATTGTTGGGCAACAATTCTCACAATAACGTGCTTTTAATCCACAATACATTTAGGTTAAACTGTGTAAATAACATACATTTTTCTCATTCTAAACATACATTTTACTCACCTACATTTTTCCAGAACAGCCCCACCCCTGGCAACACCCCCACTTAACCCCCTAAAATTAAAATGTCCACATCAGAAAAGTTGGGAGGTATGTACGGGGGACTGCAAGAATTCAGCAGTGTTAAAATTAAATAGATTAGAAAACAAACAAACACAAACAACAATCTGTGTTGGGCACAGCTATTTACTTCGTATTGAATATTGTTATATTATGTACTCAGATAGATGAACAGCCGAAAATTAAATTCACAGAGAATATTTTAAAATAAAAAAAAACAAAAAAAACACCTTCATTATAGTAAACAAATTCAAAACAAAAACACACTTTAATTATAAATGTATTTTTTTCTTATTACAATGGGGGAGTTACATGAGGTTCTGTACTAGAATCGTGGCTCATGAGGGTAAGGTAAATGTTAGGACAAAGGAGCTATACTGGTAAATTTGGGTAATCAGATGGAGTCGAACCCAGTAACAACTTGAAGTTACTGCTATAATTCGACATGACTCACAACTGAATTGAAGTGTGCCAACAGTCAGTACATAACACATTATCTTATGTTTTTATAACAAAGTGTTGAAATGACAGAGCAGTTCATTGGGAGCCGCTCAAACCCATATTTTATATTAAATACCCATCACAAAGAGCAAGGAAACAAAAACATACTCTAAACAAAAGGTAAATGCTGAAATGATAGGAAAACAGATGGCCTTATAAAACAAGTAACATCTCACCAAACAGTATGGTAGAGTTAACTCTCTGGATAGTGAATAGTCAATTGTTAAATGCATTATCACTGCCGAGAGCCTTTGATCCCATCAAAACTAGCTTTGAATTTAAACCTTCTTTAAATTCCTTATCCTGTTTTTTATGTGTGGGTTTAGTCCAGCGCATTGCAATTTATTAAAAAGGAGATTTAGTGTCAGTGTTACCGTAATGGGGAAACAAAAAAAGTCTTAAACTGGATTGCTGCTCACAGAAATTTTAATATAAAGTTGGAAACATAATGTGCGATGCCATTCCATTTGCAGTCGCTGTCAATGCAAAAACGTTGTGAAAAACAAAAAAAACAATCAAAACAAAAAATTAGAACATTGGGTTGCAAGCATCAGTAACAAAAACAAAACAAAATCTAGCAAAAACAAAGATTATAGTTGCCCTTCTCGTTTTCTTGCATAGTACCCCAAACATGCACAAAAGCCAAGTACAGTTATGACCACTCCAAGTAGAACAGCAATCACGTCTCCTTCGTCCAAAGCATCAACTCCTGGCAAGGTAAAACACAGGACAACAAACACTGCTAATAGTCTGTACATCTCTCCAAAGGCAGCCATGGTTAGGTGGTGTATAACCCTCTGTGCTTTATGATCCCGCAACAAGGAAAATCGATTTTTTTTCCCCACTGGAAAGAAAGAAAAGAGGTACATTGATTAATGACAACTTTGCAAAATTCTATTTTATTCAGTAACATTAGGGTAGCATGTCCACACAACCATTTCATTAAGATACCATATATAAAGATTTCTGTGTATGCATCTTACTCTCCATCAAATCTTATCTACAGTTAAAGTGACAAAATTGTCCAACTTGAAAACCTAGTTTAGCCAATTAACTCACTGACGATGCCTAACTAGGCTGAAACGATCATCTGGGGTTGCTGTATCTCTTGTGCAGAGATAGGCGGCTTGCATTTTGGTTCTGGGCTGCCCTTATGGGTGGATTCAGTCTCATTTGCAAATAGCCCTGGTTCTTTTTGTAATGGCACAAGATGAGCTAAAACCAGCTTGAGATCAGAGCAGGGACCCACCAAAGGGCAGGCTATGTGAGCTGTCACCCGTTCTCAGTACTCTCTTGAACCCTGTTTTTATGCTCTCCCTTATTTTAGCCAGTTACCCTGACCAATAAGCATCCTGTGTTTACCCGGCGTTGTTGTAAAGGAAATGCCAATTTATCTGTGTGTTTTAAAATCGTAGTAAACTTATGTGCACCTGCCACAATTTATTGTGATCCAATTTATCAAGATATGAAAACATGAAGTAAACACAATTTTTGTACAGTTTGGATAGAATACACTGCATGCTACTGTATTCACAAGGGGGGGGGGAATGAAGAGCGAGATTCAGTGGTCTGAGCTAAATTGAAGTGTGAATTGAAAATTGGAAAAAAAAAAAGTGTCAACAGAAATTGTCAGAATTCTTGCACAGAACAAAGAACGGTCTTCTGTTCTCAAGAGAAGATAAAGATCTAAAGTAACGCTAGTTCTTCAAACCAGCACGCGGAAGGAATGGCAAGTTTCCAGATCCAAATCCAGAAATGCGCAGCTGTGTGGGTGAAGCAAACAGATAGACAGAAATAACTTCTGATCGGGTGAGGGTAAAGTGAAAACTGTAAAATATTTTGCAGATGACAGTAAATTGTCTGTGGGATCAATTAGCAAACATGTGAACTGGCAAAAAAAAAAAATGAATGTGTGCTTCTAAGGAAAAACAAGGTCAGAAATAAAAAATTAAGCCCTGCGCTCAAACTTTCACTAGTCCCACTCCCACTACTCCTGGACAAAAGCAAGGACTAAAGTACACATTAGCCCTAATACATACAGTAAAAACCAAAGAAACTTTTACTTGCACACTATCCAAAATACTTTTTTTAGTATCACTCCCATGGCCATTAGATATTTTACCCAATAGCTGAAAACAGCAAGATGAATTGTTAGTGTAGGCAGTGGCGTATATATAAAAACAGATACAAGTTGTAACTTGTAATACCTTTTTTTATTGGAATAACAGAATTTTTTAATGGCAAGCTTTCGGGAGAACCTCCCTTTCTACTTGAAATATATATATATTCCATGATCCTGCACTCACATTTGTAGTATAAGTGCCACGGTGCTCTTTCAGCCAAATCAACATAAATCTCCGCGAAGAAAGGCACACGCTGGACTTTTTGAAGAAAACCATTTGTCTTTATTCATAACTCATGGGTTACAGCATATATATTGGGGACCCTGTGATGTTTTCTCTCTCCCTAACCTCGTTTACACTACCTTCCTGTAAGTCGGACACTAGGGGAACTGGAACTTAGATGCTAGCTAGTACTCCAGACAATTGATCCCCAGGGCACCGTTTAGTAGATCTCCCTTTTTTTCAAGTTATACTTTTTGTTTGCATATCCTTTTTTATCCTTAGATTGATTAAAGGTAGGGCCTCCCTTCCTCATTTTTTATACAGTGGAGCTCTCCTGATGTTGGTTTCCCCTTGTGGGACTCTACACATCACCTACTCCTATTACCTACATATTTTGGAGGGTTACCCCCTCATTGGAGCTCCCTATTAGGTGGTTACAGTGGTGTAGCTCATGAGCCCTTGACTTGTTTCCGGACTCCTGACCTGCACTCTGTTTACTTTATTTCTCCTTTTTGTAGTCAAATGCTATGTAACTGCCTACAAAAGATAGTTTACAGTAAAATTGCAGAGGAATTTACTCAGTGGGACGAGTCTAATGAAGACGTTTAAAGGGACACTATAGGAACCCAGATTACTTCATCTCATTGAGGTGGTCTGGGTGCAATGTCCCTGTATCCTAAACACAGCAATGTAAAAATTGCAATTAAAGGGTCACTCCAGATCTCTAGAGCACTTTAGCATACCGATAAAGTTTATGTGTAAAGAATGTGTACTATTATTTTAAATTTGAAAAAAAAAGTGCAGTTTTCACTAGAAATTTACACGTTTATAACCGTTTATTAACCTGGCACCTCCTGCAGTGTCACGGAGTTTAACTCTGTGAAACGACATTGGACGTCCTCATGTTGTGCATGAGGCTGTCCAGCGACTTAAACCCTCAAAGGAAAGAATTGAGAGAATGGTCAATACTTTCCTATGGGGAAAGCCTAATGCTTGTGGGGCGCTTGCCACACATGCACATTAGGTTTCCCCTGGGCGCTACTCTCTGAAGAGGCAGAGACGAAGAAGGAAATTCGGTGCTGGAATAAGGCGAGTGTTTTAATGGATTTTTAACCATCATATTACCGGGAGGTGAGGGCGTTGCAGTGGGACACCATAGTGTTAGGTATACAGCTTTGTATTTCTAACAATATAGTGTTCCTTTAATAGCAGTAAACAACTGGTTTATATTTTGGGATTCTTGTATATAAAACCATGATGCAAAAGATACAGGAAGATATATCAGTGTGTGAGCGTGTCCTTCCATTCCAGGGAGATTATGGTCAATGGCTGAATTAACATGGAATTTGAGGTTCTGAGTGCTGCACATTTCTAATTCATAAGTTTAAAGCTATACATTTCTGGCCTCAGCTGACAGAGGGGAGCACCGGGTATCAAGTGATACCCATTTATACCCAGTGCCAGCAAGGATCTAGTCTTTACTGGCACCAAAATTGGAAGATGTGCTCATACGTCATGCGTCATGAAGTGGTTAAACAAAATTTTAAACCCCGTAACATTTTTGTTTGTTGGCAACAGAAAAATTGTAACCAGGTGAACGGAATAATTTTTCATCATTTCCAAAACACTTGCAGAATTGTGCGTAGCAGCAACGGCACAGTGGAAATATATATTATTCATTATTTCTCTCACATGTTAATTTTTTTTCCCCACCTGATGTTTGCCTTATGAAAAATGCATGCTGTAGGATTAGGATGACCAAATAAATGTATTGTATTATGGTACTTTACAGAAAAAAAACTATTGCATATTTTGTTACTATTGAAAAACTGCATGTATGCCTCTTTATTATGAATATATATATATATATATATATATATATATATATATATATATATATATATATATATACACACACACACACACAAAATACAGAATCCAGCGCACTCGCTTATTCACTAAACAAGGTTTTCAAATCTTGGCAAAAACCTAGGCAAAAAATAATGGGGGTTTAGTTACAGTACATGATTATATATTGCATAAGCCTGCCACAACGCCAATGTACCCCATTCTTGGCAGGTCAGCACCCTATAATGTATGCATGTCCAGGTGAGTGCAGCCCTTTTGGTTTTGTTTGTATATGTGGGAGTCCAGGCCAACTGCTTGATTTTGCACCCTCCCTGTCACAGGTGCCTCATTCCAGGACCCTATTTAGCCTTGACTTGCAGAGAGACCCAGTAAGGAAGTATTTCCCAAGCAAGTGGATTAATCTCATAAGCGCAAGCATTAGGCAGTAGGACCTGCCAAGAATGGGGTACATTGATGTTGTGGCAGGCTTATGCAATATATGATCATATAATGTAACTAAACCCCCCATTATTTTTTGCCTAGGTGAGGTGTTTTTAAATAAACTATTACAATCTCTAAGATTTGAAAGCATTGTTTAGTGAATAAGCGAGTGCGTTGGATTGTGTATTTTGTATATTTTAATGTAAGCATGTTCAGGTGAGTGCAGCCATCTTGGTTATATATATATATATATATATATATATATATATATATACACACACACACACACACACACACGTGAAAAATAAACTACACCCTCTTTGATTTCTTTGGTTTTACATACCAGGACATAATAACAATTATCTGTTCCTTAGCAGGCCTTAAAATTAGGTAAACACGTCAGATGAACAATACATGACATATTACACTGTGTCATGATTTAACAAAAATAATGCCACAATGGAGAAGCCATGTGTGAAAGACAGGTGCTACTAATCAAATGCCCTTGATTAATTGATCATCAGCAAGTGTGACCACCTCTATAAAAGCTGATGTTTTAGCAGTTTGCTGTTCCGGAGCATTCCGGTGTGTGTTAACACAATGCCGAGGAGAAAGGACATCAACAACGTTCTTAGAGAAGCAATTGTAGCTGCCCATCAAACTGGGAAGGGTTAGATGGCGATTTCCAAACAATTTGAAGTCCATCATTCTACAGTGAGAAAAATTATTCAAAAAGTGGAAAACATTTAAGACGCTTGTCAATCCTCGAAGGAGTGGACGTCACCCCAAAGTCAGACCGTGCAATGCTCAGAAAAATTGCAAAAAAAAAAATCCAAGAGTTAAAGCTCAGAATCTACAGGCCACAGCAACTAGAAAAAGACTGAACGAGTTTGGTTTGTTTATTAGTGTTGACAGGAGAAAGCCTCTTCTCTTTAAAAATAACATGGCAGCGTGGCTTAGGTTTGCAAAGCTGCATCTGAAGAAACCACAAAACTTCTGGAACAATGTCCTTTGGACATATGAGACCAAAGTGGAGATGCTTGGCCATAATGCACAGCGTAACGTCTGGCGAAAACCAAACACAGCATCTCAGCATAAACACCTCATACCAACTGTCACTCACAGTGGTGGAGGGGTGATTATTTGGGCTTGGTTTGCAGCCACGCATTGGGACTGGGAACCTTGCAGTCATTGAGCCGACCATGAACTCCTCTATCTACCAAAGTATTCTAGAGTCAAATGTGAGGCCATCATAAAGCTTGGATGAAATTGCAACAAGACATTGATCCCAAGCACACCAGCAAATCTACAACAGAATGGCTGAAAAAATAAATAAAAAAATCAAGGTGTTGCAATGGCCCAGTCAAAGTCCAGACCTCAAACCAATTGAAATGCTCTGGCGGGACTTGAAGAGAGCTGTGCATTAACAAATGTCAGCAAACCTCAATGAACTGAAACAACGTTGTAAAGAAAAGTGGGGCATAATTCCTCCACAACAATGTGATCGACTGATAAAGTAATCCGGAAAATGATAACAGATATTGCTGCTAAAATTGGATCTACAAGCTACTGAATCATATGGTGTACTTCGTTTTTTTACACATGGCTTCTCCATTTTGGATTTATTTTTTATAAATAAATCATAACACGGTTTAATATGACATGTGTTGTTCCTCATCTAAGGTGTATTTACCCAATTTAAAGGCGGCTAAAAGGAACAGATAATTGTTATTATGTCCTGATATGTAAAACCACAGAATTCAAAGAGGGTATACTTTCTTTTCCCCCCTTTACTTTATATGTTGGGCATACAATGACAATCAGTCAAAATGGCTTAACACTTGTAAGTTTAAACAGGAGTGTTCCCATTGCTCTCTGAAAAGGCAATGTTTACATTAGAAAGCCTGCAGGGGCATGCTGTAGACACCAGAACCACTGCATTAAGCTGTAGTGGTTGTGGCGACTGTAGTGTCCTTTAAATACAATGAGATAAAAGAAGCCCAGGAAATGGCATTTGTTTTACAATACAGATACAATTTGCCACGTTCATACACACTGTAGACCTTTTAGAGTTTGGCATAAATTTGTGTATATTTCCCACTGGTGCATCTTTGCACATACTTTAAGGTCAACAAAACTGTAGCTGCCATCACTTTATTAACAGATGAGGACATTATTCACAGATGTAATTTATTTAAGGGAATTTTTTTTAATGAATTCAATAATATTCATTTGCAAATGTTGACACACTTTTCCCCCCTCTCTAGACTAGGGGTAGAAACCTTCAGCAGTCCAGATTGTGTGACCTTAGAGAAACGGAAGCTAATTGTGTATTCAAAAAGGTTTAAAGGACAAAAAACAAAAAATAAATAAAAACAAAAACAAACAATATTTAATAAAAAAAAAATGTTTTTATCGTCCTACAAAACAAAGAAAAAAAGTTAATATGCAGAAAAGAACAGGTACCGGACTATAATTTAATGAGAATTTCTACTTAACTTACTAGCCACTTTAATAGAAATATCACAAACAGATTGTCAGTTGTTTAAAAGTCATTAAACAAAAGGGAGTTGTAAGAGGCAAATGGCCAGACATTGGAGGGTGAACAGCATGAGTCACTGCTTCAGGGGGAAATAAAACTAAAATGTAGCCATCTGTAGTATATCGAGATGGGAGGATTTGTGCAAAGACTGGAACAAGTGCTCATCCACTTTATTTGACCTTCTGGATATTCAAATGAAAATGACTACAATGCATCTCAATTACAAATCAACTTGGTAAACTGTCAAGAGTATTGGTGAAAGCTTTTTACAGCAATTATAAGATGACAGAGACACGTTTAAGGAAATAAAAAGGTGAGCGGTGACAAAGTAACAAGACGTAAACTGAAAACAACAACAACAAAAAAAACATAAATAAGAGGCTATCACCAAAACCATGTAAATCTTTCCAAAAGGCAACATATTCAATGTTAAGATTGCAATAAGTTGTTTTAAAATATCATATTCAGTGGCGTAACCAGAGTTTCAGTTGACTGGGATAGAAAAACAAAGCTGATCTTTTGTATTGATATTTACGAGAGGATCTTTTTTTTTTTTTTTTTAAATCTAAGCACTTATTGGGTTGCAGCTATTTTTGGAGATTTAGTATTACATTTTTAAGAATTAATTAGCGCCATTTATTCCCTCATTACACTTCGATCACTTTGCATACTATAAATACCGTATATACTCGAGTATAAGCCGACCCGAATATAAGCCGAGGCCCCCAATTTTATCCCAAAAAACTGGGAAAACTTATTGACTCGAGTATAAGACTAGGGTGGGAAATGCAGCAGCTACTGGTAAATTTCTAAATAAAATTAGATCCTAAAAAAAATATATTAATTGAATATTTATTTACAGTGTGTGTATAATGAATGCAGTGTGTGCGTATGTGTGTGTGTATGAGTGCAGCGTGTGTGTATGAGTGCAGTGTGTGTATGAGTGCAGTGTGTGTGTGCATGAATGCAGTGTGTGTGTGCATGAATGCAGTGTGTGTGTGCATGAATGCAGTGTGTGAATGCAGTGTGTGCAGGGCCGGTGCAAGGATATTTGCCGCCGTAGGCAAAACATTTTTTGCCGCCCCCTCCCCCCCCCATATGTCCTGACTTCCCCTCCTCCTCCCTCAGTGGTCCTTACCTCCCCACCCCTGTGTTCCTTCACTCCCCCCCCCAGTGGTCCTGACTCACCCCTCCCCTAGTGGTCCTTACCCTCCCCTCCCATAGTGGTCCTTACTTCCCCCTCCCCTCCCATAGTGGTCCTTAGCCCACCCCCTCCTCTCATAGTGGTCCTTATCCCCCTTCTCCCTCCCATAGTGTTCCTTATCCCCCCCCCATCCCTCCCATAGTGGTCCATATACCCCCCCCCCCTCCCTCCCATAATGGTCCTTATACCCCCCCTCCCTCCCATAGTGGTCCTTATCCCACCCCCTCCCATAGTGGTCCTTATACCCCCCCTCCCTCCCATAGTGGTCCTTATACCCCCCCTCCCTCCCATAGTGGTCCTTATACCCCCCTCCCTCCAATAGTGGTCCTTATCCCCCCTCCCTCCCTCCCATAGTGGTCCTTATCCCCCCCTCCCTCCCATAGTGGTCCTTATACCCCCCTCCCTCCCATAGTGGTCCTTATACCCCCCTCCCTCCCATAGTGGTCCTTATACCCCCCTCCCTCCCATAGTGGTCCTTATACCCCCCCTCCCTCCCATAGTGGTCCTTACCCCCCCCCCCCTCCCATAGTGGTCCTTACCCCCCCCCCTCCCTCCCATAGTGGTCCTTATACCCCCCCTCCCTCCCATAGCGGTCCTTATACCCCCCTCCCTCCCATAGTGGTCCTTAACCCACCCCCTCCCTCCCATAGTGGTCCTTATACCCCTTTTTTTATTATTAATTTTTTTTTATTATTTTATTTCTTATTTTATTTTTTTTTGTCCCCCCTCCCTGCTTGATATATGGCAGGGAGGGGGGCTCTCCTTCCCTGGTGGTCCAGTGGCAGTTCAGTGGGGGGGAGAGGGGGGCTGGCAGAGCTGTAACTTACCTGTCCTGCAGCTCCTGTCAGCTCTCTCCTCCTCTGCGCCGTCCGTTCTGCTCTTCTGTCAGCTCCCAGTGTAAATCTCGCGAGAGCCGCGGCTCTCGCGAGACTTACACTGGGAGCTGACCGAGGTGCTGAACGGACGGCGTGGAGGAGGAGAGAGCTGACAGGAGCTGCAGGAAAGGTAAGAACAGCTCTGCCAGCCCCCCTCTCCCCCCAGTCTGTATTATGGCAATGCAAATTGCCATAATACAGACTCTGACTCGAGTATAAGCCGAGTTGGGGTTTTTCAGCCCAAAAAATGGGCTGAAAAACTCTGCTTATACTCGAGTATATACGGTAAATATATATATTTTTTGTAAGTCCTCAGAGTACACTCTATTTTGGATAACTAACTTTATATGTATATAGGAAACCAGCACAGTTATGGTGGGGAAGAATTGTGATTGAAAACCCCTTCCACCTGAAGTCTGTGGACAGTTAATACAATGTTAAACAAAAATCTGCACACCAGTCAAGCCACAAGACTTGCTTTTCCCATATAAATCACACATTGCAGTGATGTTACTAGCGCAAAGGATTCTGGGTGGGCATATGCAAATTAGTTTAACAAAGAATCACATTTTTGCCTCATTCCATTTTAAACATGGATTCCTTTCAGTCTGTGTTTGCTGCATACAACACCTTGAAACACAACTCACTCATGGACAGCTGTTTCATTGTTAAACTAATTTGCATATGCCCACCCTGAATCCTTTGCGGTGGTAACATCACTGCAAATATGTGATTTCTGTGGGAAAAGCAAGTTATGGCTTGTCTTGTGTGCAGATTTTTGTTTAACATTGTTACATAGCTGAAAAGAGACTTGCGTCCATCAAGTTCAGCCTTCCTCACATATGCTTTTGCTGTTGATCCAAAAGAAGGCAAAAAACCCAGTCTGAAGCACTTCCAATTTTGCAACAAACTAGGAAAAAATTCCTTCTTGACCCCAAAATAGCAGTCAGATGTCTCCTTGGATCAAGCAGCTATTACCCCACTAATTAGAAATTGTATCCCTGTATGTTATGTTTTTGCAAGTATTTATCCAATTGCAACTTAAACATCTGTATAGACTCTGACAAAACCACCTCTTCCGGCAATGAATTCCATATCCTTATTGCTCTTACTGTAAAACAACTTTTCTTTGCCTTAGATGAAATCTCCTTTCTTCAAGCCTAAATGTGTGACCTCGTGTCCTATGTATAGCCCTGTTTATGAATAGATTTCCAGATAATGGTTTGTACTGGCCCCGAATATATTTGTATAATGTTATCATATCCCCTCTAAGGCGCCGTTTTTCCAAACTGAAGAGATTTACATTTTTTAACCTTTCTTCATAACTAAAATGCTCCATTCCTTTTATCAATTTTGTAGCTCGTCTCTGCACTTTTTCTAGTGCCATGATATCCTTCTTTAGAACAGGTGCCCAAAATTGAACAGCATATTCAAGGTGTGGTCTTACCAGCGATTTATAAAGAGGCAAAATTATATTTTCATCTCGAGAATTTATGCCCCTATTTATACATGACAAAACCTTACTGGCCTTAGCAACGGCAGATTGACATTGCATATTGCTACCTAATTTGTTGTCTATAACAATTCCCAAATCATTCTCGTGTGTGGTTATCCCTAGTTCACTACCATTTAGGGTGTAAATTGCTTGTGCATTCTTAACCCCGAAGTGCATAACTTTGCATTTTTCTACGTTAAATTTCATCTGCCATTTTAGTGCCCACTCCCCCAATCTATCCAAATCCCTCTGAAGCAAGGAAATATCCTGCTCACATTTTATTACTTTACAAAGTTTTGTGTCATCTGCAAACACTGATACATGGGTTCCAATGCCCATTTCAAGATCATTTATAAATATGTTAAATGGAAGCAGTCCCAAAACAGAACCCTGAGGGACACCACTTACCACTTTTGTCCAGCTTGAAAATTTACCATTTATGACAACTCGCTGTACTCTATCCTTAAGCCAATGTTCTACCCAAGAACAAGAATATTCATCTAGACCAATTTCTTTTAGTTTGAAGACTAACCTATTGTGAGGAACCGTATCAAATGCCTTGGCAAAATCCAAGTAGATCACATCCACTGCAACACACTGATCTATATTTCTACTTACTTCTTCATAGAATGCAATTAGGTTAGTTTGACATGACCTATGTTTCATAAAACCATGCTGATTATTGCTAATAACACAGTTCTTCCCAATGAATTCCTGAATATTATCCCTTAATAGCCGTTTAAATCATTTCCCTGTCACAGAAGTTAAGCTCACAGGTCTATAATTTCCAGGCAAGGATTTTGAACCCTTTTTAAATATAGGAACAACATCTGCCTTCCTCCAATCCTTCGGTACAATACCTGAAACAAAAGAATCTTGAAAAATGAAATACAGAGGTTCACTTATTTCCCCACTTAGCTCCTTAAGTACTCGTGGGTGGATACCGTCAGGCCCCGGAGCTTTATTTACATTAATTTTCTTTAATGGCTGTAGCACCTTGTCTCGAGTTATCCAATCACAAGTTATCTGCAAGTTTGTTGCAGCAATCATATGCATTGTAATAATTATGTGTGTGTGTGTTTTTTCCAGTATTTATTTTCTGGGGATGTTTTTTTGGCTTTTTAGTCTGTTTGTATAATATATACAGGCTAGGTTACAGTTATTAGAGTTACACCCCTAGCATTACTAACGTCAGAGAGCTTGAGGTTCCGAAGTAGGAATTTTAACCTCAGCCAATGAGTTCAAGGAACACTATGGTGTTAGGAATATAGGCTTGTACCAAACGTTATAGTGTTATGTAGGTAGGTGTCCCTCCCACCAAGGTAAGATTTACTTGCCTTATAACTTGCAGTGCACTTGTCTCTATCAACCAATCAAATGTTTCCAAGTAGGGAAACAATGAGAGGCTTGTAAGCATGCAAACCTTCTCTAGTTTAACTATTGATATTGAGTCAGAAGCACCTCTACTGGCTGCCAGGAAGGCAGCACCTGGAGGCATGTTAACCCTGCAATATAAACACTGCTGTGCAGTCATAAAAAGACTGGGGTAATGGTAGTCTTTATGCATATGGAGTCCCTTTAAACGCTTAACTCAGGATAGCTGATTGAAGTTCCTGCTTAGTGACTAATGCTGGCTCTCTGGCGGCTCCCAGGTAAGAGGTCAAACTGTTAATAAAAGGACACTTCTGGCACTGTTACCAATACAGTGTACTGTAGTGGTTATGGTTAGTGATGTCGCGAACATAAAATTTTCTGTTCGCGAACAGCGAACGCAACCTTCCGCAAACCGCCGGGCGAACCGCCATAGACTTCAATAGGCAGGCGAATTTGATGGAAAAGTTGTTTCAAGGGGACTAACACCTGGACTGTGGCATGCCGGAGGGGGATCCATGGCAAAACTCCCATGGAAAATTACATAGTTGATGCAGAGTCTGGTTTTAATCCATAAAGGGCATAAATCACCAAACATTCCTAAATTGTTTGGAATAACGTGCTTTAAAACATCAGGTATGATGTTGTATCGATCAGGTAGTGTAAGGGTTACGCCCGCTTCACAGTGACAGACCAAACTCCCCGTTTAACGCACCGCAAACAGTCCATTTGCACAACCGCAAACTCCCCATTTGCACAAGGTTGGATACCAAGCTAGCCATGTCCCGTTCCTTGTCCTCACTGATGTCATTGAAGGACTCTTCCTCCACCGAGCCATGTACAACACCAAGGGTCCCCGAAAGGTGACAACAAGCCCCCTGTATTTTTGTTTTTTTTATGTACACTACTGTTACACCAGATATGAGTTGCACTGGTGTGACACTGTGCCCTGGCAGGCCCTGAAACGCACACGTGTAAAGGAAACTGACTGCTATTATATTACAGTCAAAAAAGTGTTTTGTTTTTAAATGCAAGCTATTGTGACACCAGATATGAGTGGTGGCACTGGGCAAGTGGGCACAGTATACACTGTGAGCCTGACACACACGCTGGCAGGCAGGAAACTGCAATTAGATTACACAGAAAAAAAAAAAAAGCAGACTGATGTTCTAGCCCTAAAAAGGGCTTTTTGGGGTGCTGTCCTTACAGCAGAGATCAGATGAGTCATTCAGGACTGTAGTGGACACTGAATACACTAGCCTAGCTATCGATTTCCCTATTAAATCAGCAGCAGCTACACTGTCTCTCCTCTCACTAAGAATGCAGCTTCCGGGGGCGGGGCCTAGCTGTCATGGAGGAAAGACGCACTTCGTGTGAGCTCCCTCAATATCTCACTTTAAGCAGCTACCAACAAGCGAATTTCACCCCAGAAGGGGATGACCCAGCAATGTTGCAACTACCTGACCGACCCGACATGCTTAATAGCGGTCAGCAACTCAACAGAGTCTTACTTACCTCCGCGTTGCAAGTGTGGCCTGGTGCTCACCGGGCGGGAGAGGCGGCCGATCTCCCGATCCTGGGATGCCCAGGAGCAGTTACTTTCCGGCAGGATCTCCGTTACCCCCCCTTGGACCGGTGGGGGTTATCCCGATCCACCCCTGAGAGGCTGTCTGGAGCTAATGGACGCACAGAGCACAGCCGCCCATACTGACATACTCATCTGCGACTCTCCCAATATGGAGGCAGCTGTGTGTCCTCCTGGTACCAGCAAAGCATGGCAGGATATTGAGTCTAAGCTGGACAGACTCTTTAATCAATTTTGGAAGCAAATAACAAGCAGGAAGCCCCAACAAGCTCCACCACAGCTAAGCGAAGCAGTCCCCATTAAAATCCACCAACGCAAAAGGCGTCGAAGACGGGACCGGATGAATAAACAGAAATGCAGAGCCTGCCCCACGTCAAGCACTCGCCTCCACCTTAAAGGGACACTATAGTCACCTGAACAACTTCAGCTTAATGAGGTTGTTCAGGTGAGTGCTACAGCTACCCGGAGCCTTTTTCTTGTAAGCACTGTATTTTCTGAGAAAATGCAGTGTTTACATTGGAAGCTTGGAACACCTCTTGTTGCAGTCAATCAGACGGCCACCAGAGGGACTCCTGAGTTCAGAGGCCCTAAAAAGGCCTCTCGTCCGATGCATTCTGGGTGAATGCATCAGACGGGCTATCAGCACACAAAGCACTGTGAACGCGCTTTGTGTGCTGATAGCCTGTCAGCACTGCTGTGGGCGTGACTTCAGCTGACAGCTTCAGCTTCAGCTGACAGCTGAAGCCCGAACCCACAGGGACGCTTACGGTCCACAATAGTGGTTGAAGGGGGGGGGGGGAGACCTACTCTCCTCCCCCCTCCGGCCCCCACCGCTGTGCGGCGGGTGGGGGCCCTAAAAGTATCAATAAGGGGGGGACCTATTGTCCCCCCCCGGCCCCCACCCCTGAGCGGTGGGTGGGGGCCCTAAAATTATCGATAAGGGGGGGGACCTACTGCCCCCCCCGGCCCCCACCCCTGTGCGGCGCGTGGGGGCCCTAAAATTATCAATAAGGGGGGGGACCTACTGTCCCCCTCGGCCCCCACCCCTGTGCGGCGGGTGGGGGCCCTAAAATTATCAATAAGGGGGGGGACCTACTGTCCCCCCCCGGCCCCCACCCCTGTGCGGCGGGTGGGGGCCCTAAAATTATCAATAAGGGGGGGGACCTACTGTCCCCCCCCGGCCCCCACCCCTGTGCGGCGGGTGGGGGCCCTAAAATTATCAATAAGGGGGGGACCTATTGTCCCCCCCCGGCCCCCACCCCTGAGCGGTGGGTGGGGGCCCTAAAATTATCGATAAGGGGGGGACCTACTGTCCCCCCCCCCGGCCCCCACCCCTGTGCGGCGGGTGGGGGCCCTAAAATTATCAATAAGGGGGGGGACCTACTGTCCCCCCCCGGCCCCCACCCCTGTGCGGCGGGTGGGGGCCCTAAAATTATCGATAAGGGGGGGGACCTACTGTCCCCCCCCCCCCGCCCCCACCCCTGAGCGGTGGGTGGGGGCCCTAAAATTATCGATAAGGGGGGGGACCTACTGTCCCCACCCCCGGCCCCCACCCCTGTGCGGCGGGTGGGGGCCCTAAAATTATCAATAAGGGGGGGGACCTACTGTCCCCCCCCGGCCCCCACCCCTGTGCGGCGGGTGGGGGCCCTAAAATTATCAATAAGGGGGGGGACCTACTGTCCCCCCCCGGCCCCCACCCCTGTGCGGCGGGTGGGGGCCCTAAAATTATCGATAAGGGGGGGGACCTATTGTCCCCCCCCGGCCCCCACCCCTGAGCGGTGGGTGGGGGCCCTAAAATTATCGATAAGGGGGGGGGACCTACTGTCCCCACCCCCGGCCCCCACCCCTGTGCGGCGGGTGGGGGCCCTAAAATTATCAATAAGGGGGGACCTACTGTCCCCCCCGGCCCCCACCCCTGAGCGGTGGGTGGGGGCCCTAAATACAAAGGGGGGGGGGGACCCTAGTTCACCCTCCCCCCCCCCAAAAAAAACTTATCCCCCTACCTACCCCCCTCACCCTAAAAATAATGAGGGGGGGAACATTAACTAAAAACCTGTAAAAAAGAAAAAAATGAGATAAAATCTACTTACCATTCGATGTTTTCTTTCTTCTAAAATCTTCCTTCAGCCCCAAAAAAGGCCAAATAAAAATCCATAATAACCGACGCAATTAAAAAAAAAAAAAAAAAACGAGCGCAAAAAAATAATCCGTCTTCACCCATGGAGGGCTCCGCACAGACTGAGCTCCGCAGGGTGGGGAAGGCTTATAAAGCCTTGCCCCGCCCTGCAATTAGGCTAAGAACACTCTGATTGGTGGGTTTAAACCAATCAGAGTGCTCTTTGTCATTTTACAAGCGTGGGAAAGTTCTTTGGAATTTTCCCACGCTTGTAAAATGACACAGAGCACTGTGATTGGATGGATTTAAAGCCATCCAATCACAGTGCTCTGTGTCATTTTACAAGCGTGGGAAAATTCCAAAGAACTTTCCCACGCTTGTAAAATGACAAAGAGCACTGTGATTGGATGGCTTGAAATCCATCCAATCACAGTGCTCTGTGTCATTTTACAAGCGTGGGAAAATTCCAAAGAACTTTCCCACGCTTGTAAAATGACACAGAGCACTGTGATTGGATGGCTTGAAATCCATCCAATCACAGTGCTCTGTGTAATTTTACAAGCGTGGGAAAATTCCAAAGAACTTTCCCACGCTTGTAAAATGACACAGAGCACTGTGATTGGATGGCTTTAAATCCATCCAATCACAGTGCTCTTTGTCATTTTACAAGCGTGGGAAAATTCCAAAGAACTTTCCCACGCTTGTAAAATGACAAAGAGCACTCTGATTGGCTTAAACCCACCAATCAGAGTGTTCTTAGCATAATTGCAGGGCGGGGCAAGGCTTTATAAGCCTTCCCCCGCCCTGCGGAGCTCAGTCTGCGCGGAGCCCTCCATGGGTGAAGATGGATTATTTTTTTTTGCGCTCGTTTTTTTTTTTTTTTTTTTTTTAATTGCGTCGGTTATTATGGATTTTTATTTGGCCTTTTTTGGGGCTGAAGAAAGAAGATTTTAGAAGAAAGAAAACATCGAATGGTAAGTTGATTTTATCTCATTTTTTCTTTTTTACAGGTTTTTAGTTAATGGTCCCCCCTCATTATTTTTAGGGTGAGGGGGGTAGGTAGGGAGATATTTTTTTTTTTTGGGGGGGGGAGGGTTAACTAGGGTCCCCCCCCCTTTGTATTTAGGGCCCCCACCCACCGCTCAGGGGTGGGGGCCGGGGGGGACAATAGGTCCCCCCCCTTATTGATAATTTTAGGGCCCCCACCCGCCGCTCAGGGGTGGGGGCCGGGGGGGGGGGACAGTAGGTCCCCCCCCTTATTGATAATTTTAGGGCCCCCACCCGCCGCTCAGGGGTGGGGGCCGGGGGGGGACAGTAGGTCCCCCCCTCATTGATAATTTTAGGGCCCCCACCCGCCGCACAGGGGTGGGGGCCGGGGGGGACAGTAGGTCCCCCCCTTATTGATAATTTTAGGGCCCCCACCCGCCGCACAGGGGTGGGGGCCGGGGGGGGGACAGTAGGTCCCCCCCCTTATTGATAATTTTAGGGCCCCCACCCGCCGCTCAGGGGTGGGGGCCGGGGGGGGGCAGTAAGTCCCCCCCCCTCATTGATAATTTTAGGGCCCCCACCCGCCGCACAGGGGTGGGGGCCGGGGGGGACAGTAGGTCCCCCCTTATTGATAATTGTAGGGCCCCCACCCGCCGCTCAGGGGTGGGGGCCGGGGGGGACAGTAGGTCCCCCCCCCCTATTGATAATTTTAGGGCCCCCACCCGCCGCTCAGGGGTGGGGGCCGGGGGGGGGGACAGTAAGTCCCCCCCCTCATTGATAATTTTAGGGCCCCCACCCGCCGCACAGGGGTGGGGGCCGGGGGGGACAGTAGGTCCCCCCTATTGATAATTTTAGGGCCCCCACCCGCCGCACAGGGGTGGGGGCCGGGGGGGGGACAGTAGGTCCCCCCCTTATTGATAATTTTAGGGCCCCCACCCGCCGCACAGGGGTGGGGGCCGGGGGGGGACAGTAGGTCCCCCCCTTATTGATAATTTTAGAAAGCGAGCTGAGCTGTCAGTCAGACAGCTCAGCTCGCGAACGCGCATTCCGCGCACATGCGCGGTAAAGCGCTCAGGTTCTTCATAGGGCGGCATTCAATGCCGCTCTATGAAGAACGCGATTGGTGCAGCGCGAAGCCGTCCCATTGGGCCCCGCGATTTCGTCATTTTGACGAAAAAGGGGGCGCGGCCTAGCGGGGAGCTCGGCGCTGGAACGGAGGTAAGTTTTTAATATAAAAACACCTCGAAATTTATTTTTAACAAATGAAAGTACATATAAAAGCAAGAAGGAAGGCTGGGGGACCTGTCTTTCTTGCTTTTATATGGTGACTATAGAGTCCCTTTAAGCCACCACAATCCCGCACCGGACGTGAAGCACCACCGGGACAGATCCGACCCCCCGACAAAACAAGCTTCCACCACCTCAAGCTGCGAAACCCGGCACTCAGCCAGAGACTTGCCTTTGTTGTTCCAGGTATCAGGGACTCCCAGGGTCTGCACCTGGCGCCCACAAGGGATCGGATGAGCACACACAGTAAACAGCAGCCTGCCAAGCATGTCCCACTATAACCGATCCTCCACACCATGCCTTTGATCACATGAACTGCTCTCTGCACATTAACTAATCGTAAAGTAGCAAGCGTTTAAACATGTCATTATTTGTCGTAGTTCCTTACATGCCTTTACCTTAACCGTTCATGTATTATGTTATTCACTAGTCTCATCTCATGGGGGGACTCACACTTGATTTATAGTAAAAATAAAATTCGGCGAACGCAAACTTCCGCAAATGTTAGCGAACAGGCGAACCCGGCGAACCGCCATAGACTTCAATTGGCAGGCGAATTTTAAAACCCACAAAAAAGCCCTAAAAAACAATAAGGGGGGGACAGTGGGTGGGTGGGGGCCCTAAAAAAAGAGAGGGGGGGTCCTACTGTCCTCCCCCCGGCCCCCACCCCTGAGCAGTGGGTGGGGGCCCTAGATAATAATGGTGGGGGGGGATCTACCATCTTCCCCCCCAACCCCCACCCCTGAGGGGTGGGTGGGGGCCCTAAAAAACAATAAAGGGGGGGACCTTCTGTCCCCCCTGGCCCCCACCCCTGAGCGGTGGGTGGGGGCCCTAAATAAAGAAGGGGGACACCTACCCTCCTCCCCCCGGTCCCCACCCCTGAGCAGTGGGTGGGGGCCCTAGATAATATTGGTGGGGGGGGGACCTACCATCCTAACCCCCGGCCCCCACCCCTGTATAATAAACACAGGTTACTGGCTATGGGAGGATAATGTATAATAAACACAGGTTACTGGCTATGGGAGGATAATGTATAATAAACACAGGTTATTGGCTATGGGGGATAATGTATAATAAACACAGGTTACAGGCTATGGAGGATAATGTATAATAAACTCAAACACACACACACACAAAAAAAATAATACAAAAAAATAAAATAAAAAAAGAATGCAGCTTCAGAATTAATCTAAATTGTATGCTGTCTAGGAGGTGGGAGGGTCTGGGAGGGAGGGCCTGCTGCTGATTGGCTGGAATGTGTCTGCTGACTGTGAGGTACAGGGTCAAAGTTTACTCAATGATGAAGAATAGGGGGCGGACCGAACATCGCATATGTTCGCCATCCGTGGCGAACACGAACAAGCTATGTTCGCCAGGAACTATTTGCCAGCGAACCGTTCGGGACATCACTAGTTATGGTGCTTGGAGTGTTCCTTTAATGCTGTATATTGTTTTCCTCAATCTCAATCTTTCTAGGTGAAAAACTCTCAACCTACCATTATCTGCCCTGTTGGACAGAGCTAATATGAATCATCCTGAAGTATAAATTTAATTTTACTATGCGCGAGGAAGGGAAGGTCTTTATTTGCTAGGTAAAACCTGTTCTGTTCATCAAACAGTTGGACAAAAATACGGCTATAGTGCATTGAGTGCTTATAAAACCAAAAACAATAAAAAAATATTTAGTGTCCTTTTAAACAAAATATAAGGATTCTTTTTTTGTTTTGCTCAGTCAACTCTTACATAAAGCAATGACATGTGTTTCCTAAATAAAGACACTGTTTCCATGAAATATACAATTCTTGTTCTTAAAACATACACAAACAAATCCCTTTGCCAATACATTACTACAAGCTTTGATAACAGCACCGAACACATTTGGTATGACATTGGATTACATGCTTCGTTACCAGGAAGTAGATACATTCGAACGATGTAACCAAGCAGGTCACACAGGAGTTAATAAACATTTCAATTGGCTATGAAACTCTTCATAAAAAAATCCAGGTTGCTCTGGCTCCAACAAGGTAAAGGCCCATAATTCTAGCAAGCTCATTGCATCATGGGACCAATATGGCCAAGTCATTATAAAATATGGTAGTGCACGGGAACATTTATACTTTACTTCCACTGTGTATATCAGGCCACTGAATACTTTAACAGAGTTTAAGGAAGTGAGATAAGAGGACAACCAGAAAAATTGTGACATTTCTTCTTTAACCCTTTCACAGCTAATCATTGGCGATAGAACGGTCATTTGTCACAAAAGAATTAGGGTAAATAGGGAAGTGTGTGTGTGATCCAAGTCACAATCATTAAATTTAAAAGCCTAGTTCTGGAGTTTGTAGAGAGGTTTATTCGCTAAACAGTGAAATGTAATGAAATAAAATATATATTTTTTATAAAATAAAAATTCACAGAGTTGGATAAATTCTCACATTGCTCAGCTTTGAGGCAGACTGACGTTCTCCATTATTGTCTTACAGTTCACCATCTAATTGTTTTGTAATGGTGGTCACGGACCATCTGAAATTTCCGAGCAGCCAATCACAGTCACTGATTGCTGGTATGTGTTAGTGTGGCTAAGACCTCCAGTAGAGACCAGGCTGCAAGAACCTTTAGGACCCTCATTAAGCGTTAAACTGTACAAAAACTGTACTTTAACACAAGGGAGCCAAGTTGAAATAAAAAAAAAAAAAAATTAAAAAAAAGAAAATACTCAGAATAGTTGGTGTTTAAAAGACAACAGTTTAGTTATCCTTCAACGAGGACATATATATACTTAAAGGGATTCTCCAGTGCAAGGAAAGCAATCCGTTTTCCTGGCACTGCAGTTCCCCTCTCCCTCCCACCACCCATCCCCCGGTAGCTGAGGGGGTGAAAACTCCATCAGGTCACTTACCTGAGACCCCGCCGATGTCCCTCGGCGGTGGTTTCAGGTCGCCGCCGCTCCTCCCAGTGATTACGTCAGCCAGTGGGCGAGACTGATCCCGCTGGCTGGCTGAGGAAACCTAATGCGCATGCGCGACAATGCTGCGCACGCGCATTAGAGCTCTCCATAGGAAAGCATTGAAAATGCTTTTCAATGCTTTCCTATGGGGAATTGAGCGACGCTGGAGGTCCTCACACAGCGTGTTAAAGGGACACTCCAGGCACCCAGACCACTTCTGCCCATTGGAGTGGTCTGGGTGCCAACTCCCACTACTCCTAACCCTGCAAGTTAATTATTGCAGTTTTCTATAAACTGCAATAATTACCTTGCAGGGTTAAATCCACCTCTAGTGGCTGTCTGTCTACCGGCCGACTGAATCAGTAGGAGGAGTGGTGCGGAGGAGGAGACAGCGACGAGGGACATCGTCGCTGCCTCAGGTAAGTGACTGAAGGGGTTTTCACCCCTTCAGTAACCGGGGATTGGGGGGTGGGAGGGAGAGGGGACCTGCAGTGCCAGGAAAACAGATTGTTTTCCTGTCACTGGAGATTCCCTTTAACCCTGCAAGGTAATTATTGCAGTTTAGAAAAAACTGCAATAATTACACTTGCAGGGTTAAGGGTAGTAGGAGTTGGCACCCAGACCACTCCAATGGGCAAAAGTGGTCTGGGTGCCTGGAGTGTCCCTTTAATAAATTGTCATCACCATTTAATTGCATATGAAAGGCTAAAACAGCTGAAATAAAGATGGTATACTTCCCACTGTAACTATTGTGGCCCAGAATTTCCATTCTTTTCTGATTTTTTTTACAATTCATTCTCATTCTCTGGTTTTGTTTTCCCCTTGTGATTAAACTTGTGGAAATGTATTTTTATTTTTTTTTTTAAGTGAAATAGATGTACCTGGTTAGGCCTGTTTCACAAAAAGAAAACAACACATGTATGCTTTCTGAACAGTTAATAGTAGTAAACAGAGATCATTTGCTAAGACATTTAAACACAAAACTCGAGCCAAAAATGTCTGGTTTCATATATTTCCTTAATCACCGGTTTCCCAGACTCTGCAATTATTTTCTCAAATTCTAGTTGTCAAAATATCATCACCACTCACATCCCAAAGTGTAAGCACAAACAGTGGCACCAAAACAGCTTTTTCTGTAGATGCAATGCAAATTATTGTAGGGTGGTAGAACTACATCCCCCATGATGCTCTGTCAGCAGAAAGGCTGGCAAAGCATCATTATACTTGTAGTCCTAAAACAGCAGTGGGAAGACAAATTGATAGCAAAACAGAACAAGTCAGCAAGGTGTACAATCAGAGTGGAGTTTACTATTTATAGGCCATTAGAGTATTTCTACATTTTTCACATCTAAAGTAAGATCACTTACCTTGTTCACTGCAGAATTCTATGGCATAAGGTTATGATTCCATTTGGTTAATAGGGATTTGTGCTCAGAGAATATTTGGTGGTATCAGCTTTGATACAATGTATTTACACAGGCAGCTGTCAGTGAAATAAATCAAATTAGGTCACGTGAAGCATACACAGGCATAAACTGCACATATAAAGAGACACATTTACACAGCTCCTACCAGGAAATGAAATACAATGTGACACATGTCTGACCATGTGACTTCTAACAAATCCTGTATTAATACAGCTGAGCTGATCTAATGTTCACATGCAGGAATTAACTAGCAGATCATACTTTAACGCTTGGATTGTAATTTAAATCTGAATAAATATACCTCGGAAGGGAATGGTGATCTTTAGCTAGTCAGTCACAGTGTTTCAGGAAGAGACTGTCAGAGGAAGTGCTGTGTACTACAAGATCCATGATGCTTTGGGCTTACCCAGATCCTTGTTGAAGTTGTTCCTATGCTCACCTAATATGGAATGTAGAACGTGTGTTTGTGTAGCAAGGTGCAATGCAGGAGAGGGGGAGAGGAGTCCCAGGATGTGGGTATGAAGACACAAGCAGCTAGTTAACCCTTTACTAACTGCAGATCACTATGCAAGGGCATTTTCTTATTGTATCATATTTTATTAGGATCATCTGCTCACTGTAGTATTTCAGATCTTGTATGCAACTAATTTACAAACACACTTCAATCATCAACCCCTTAAGGACAACATCTAGAAATTAAACTATATATCTGTTCAACCATAGTTCACGCCTTTCATAATAAAGGGAAACTATAGTGCCAGGAAAACAAACTTGTTTTCCTAACACTATAGCTTCCCCCTCTGTCGAAGACCCCTCCTGTGGTGCAGAAGAGGTTAAAAAACCCTTCTGTCACTTACCTGGGTCCAGCGCCGATGGCACTCGGACCAACAGGAGAGACCTAATGAGCATGCGTGGCAATGGCTGTGCTCGTATTAGGATTTTCCCATAGATTCCGGTGACGCTGGTAGTCATCATGTCTAGCGTAGATCTGGTAGACAGACAGCCACTAGAGGTGCAGTTAACTCTGTAAAGTAAATATTGGAGTTTCTTTAAAACAGCAACAACTACCTTTGCAAGGTTTAGGGGACTGGGACACTGCACACAGACCAATTCAATGAGCTGAAGTGGATTGGGTGTGTACAGTGTCCCTTTAAGTGCAAACACACTTATTATATATAATTTTTGTTCATGAGAAATAGGGCTTTCATTTCATATCAAATATTTATATATAAAACCTAATAAAGTGTTTAGAAACGAATATATTTTATTTTCCAAATTCTGTACACTTTGAACACTCTGAACACTTTGCATATTGTTGTTGGCTCTTACTGCAAAAAAACTGATTTTAGGGTGTTTTGGAAAGTTACATGGCCAAATAAAGAGCTTGCCCATTCCCCCCGGGCCCCAGCTCATTCTTCCACTGTGTTTGTATACCCCACTCCCCCTTAATTTGTAAGATGTTTGAGCAAGACCGTCTTCCCCTCTTTTTTTTCTGAATACATTAAAGTGTGTCACCTTTTTGTACAACTCAAAAGCTAACTAAAAGTTATCTTTGTTTTTGTGTTTTTATTTGATCCAAATTCTCATTATTTTTAATTTGAGGATTTCTAATAAATAATAATTTTAATGCATGGCATTACATTTGCATAAACCACTGCAATGCCAAATAGCTGATTACATGTATGGCACTACTGAAAGAAGGCCCGGGCGCACATTTGCAGGAGCCAGAGCCGGATTAACAAAGGGGCTAAAGGAGCTGTAGCTCCAGGCCCATACTCATTGAATAGGCTCATTGCTTTGAAATCTTTTCTTTCTTCATGTGCTCTTGTTTTTGCAGAGGTAATTACGTATGGGAACTTAAAAGGGATGCAGGGGAACTAAACTAGTGTGGGCTGGCTATAACATTGTTAAAGGGACACTATAGGCACCCAGACCACTTCAGTTCATTAAAGTGGTCTGGGTGCACTGTCTCAGTTACCTTAATCCTGCAAAGCTAATAATTGCAGTTTTTAAGAAATTGCAAAAATTAGCTTGGCCACAAGAGGGACTTCCAGACCATTTAGCATCTTTTGGTCTCCTAAATGATGCTGGATGTCCTAACGCTATGCATGGGAATGGCCAACATCACACAAAACCCAGTAGGAAAGCATTATACAATGCTTTCCTATGAGAAAATCCTAATGCAACTGTGGACATCGGTGCTGGACTGAGGTAAGTGGCAGAGGGAGGGGGGGAGGGGGGGAGGGGGGGAGGGCGGGCGAGGGAGGGGAGTGGATGCTGTAGTGCCAGGAAAAGTGGCAGGAAAACAACTCTCATTAACATACACACACACAAAGTCACTTACAGTGTCACTTGCACACTCTCGCTAACAAACACACACTGTCACTTGCACACTCTCACTAACACACACACACCCAGAGTTACTTACACACTCTCACTAACACTCACTGTCACTTGCACCTAGAGTTACTTACATATTCTCACTAACACACACTTTCACTTGCACACTTTCACTAAAACACACACACATCACTTACACATTCTCATTAACACAGTGTCTTTTACACACTCTCACTAAGCCAGTGTCACTTACACACTCTCACTAACACACATACACACACACACACACACAGTACCCTACACATTCTCACTAACACAGTATCACTTACACACTCTCACTAACACACACACACACACCAAGAGTTACTTACACATTCTCACTAACACACACTTTCACTTGCACACTTTCACTAACACACACACACAAACACGAGTCACTTACACATTCTCACTAACACACACTTTAACTTGCACACTTTCACTAAAACACACACACACACACACACACAAACAAGAGTCACTTACACATTCTCATTAACACAGTGTCACTTATACAATTTGACTAACACACACACACACACACACACTGTCACTCAAACACAAACTCACATCACTTTACATAAAGCCACACATTATTAACACACAAAAAATACAGCAATTTAAAACACACACACACACACACAATCAAACACCAATTTAAAACCATGCACACAATAAACCATCTCCCTTAGCCTGCCATACCTGGGTGCTGTGAAGAGGAGAAGAAGTCCGACCTGCAGGTAGCTACTCTGTTTCTGGTAGGGGGAAGCAAGAAAGCCGTGCACTGTGAGCACAGGCTTCTTCCTGTTCCGCTTAGAGTTCTTCCGGTGTTCACAGGCAGGGGGCAGCCAGGATACCAAATCATGTCCCAGCTTCCCCTGCCTGCAGCAAGCAGTGTGCTCTGCTTGGGTGCTCTCCCTGAGCTTGCAAGCAGCAGAGAGGAGCCCAGCAGATGAATGGCTGCGCTGGGGTTTGGCTAAGGAGCCGCTCACAAAGCACATCATCCCCAGATAGAAGTAGGGCAACCCACCAGGAAACTTCTCCTCTTCCAACATCAGCCGCTGGGACATAATGCATATGTGTGGGGATCGCTGCAATCACATTAGGACTTCCCAATAGGAAAGCATTGAATCAGTGCTCCTCCTATGGGGTTTTACGTGATTCAGATGTCCTCATGCAAAGCGTGGGGATGTCCAGTGTCATTTAGCAGACCAAAAGTCCGCTAAGGACCCGAAAGTGCCACTAGAGGTGGAGTTAACCATGCAAGGTAATTATTGCTGTTTATCAATTACTGCAAGACCCAGACAACTTCAATGAAATGTTTTTTTTCTCCCAATCTATACATTTGCTAGTGAATCTGCTAATGCAATGTAGAGATAGAATTTTATGCTCTTTAAAAAAAAAAAAAAGTGTACGTCGAATCTACCATGACATGTACAGTTTAAGAATAGGTTTTATATTAATATATATTCTTTCTGTTGTGATAATTGGTTTGCATGTATTGTAATCAATATCAGCTCCATAGGCAGGGATAGATGCATGCAATGGTTAGTTCTAATTATAATCATTATTAGTATTATCGGTCAGCATGCCAATATAGCTGTTCGGGAATAAGAGCACAAAGCTGTATATTGCAAATGGCTGTATTAAGCACATTATAAAATGCAGATGTTCTATGATCTGCACAAGAAGCTCTGTTTTGATTCTTATTACTGAATAATGCTGAATTTAGAGAACGATTTTCAACCAATATGGAAATCTGTCCTGCACAATAAGGTCATTCTTCGGTGTTGTAGTCTGCTAAGTGAAGAATTATGGCAACAAAAAATCCATGGATAATAAATCTGAAAAGATGTCATCACTGGACTGAAGGCCCCTTATTTGTTAACAAGTTGTAAATATAATAAATAGTTTTTATATTGTATAAGGCAATGGCTGCACTCACATTAAAATCTCCCCATAGGAAAGCATTATACAATGCTTTGTATAGTAGTAGACAACCACTCGAGGTGGATTTAATTCTGAAGGTAATTGTTGCAGTTTCTTAAAAACTTCAATAATTCCATTTGCCGATTTAAGGGATCTAGAACACTGCACCCAGATCACTTCAGTGAGCTGAAGTGGTCTGGGTGCCATAGTGTCCCTTTAAACCTTCCATCTTTACTAATGCACACAAATTAACATCACAATGGCATGAGATGAATCAAACGTTGACTTGTTTGTTATATATAGATATGTAATTTCTGAATGGTCTGATATAACTATACCTGATTTATATCTGATGCTATTTGTCATGTTGAAATTAATACTATACATTATTGTTTTTGTTCCAGAGCTGAGTAACAACAGCCCAAAGCAGAAGAAGAAGGGAATTGCCTCCACAGAAGTAGAAGAATTGCCTCCACAGAATACAACAATCTAATGCTGTTAAGAATTTCTAGCAACAGTATTTTTTGAAGTAGGTTTGCAATAGTGTGTTTGGGGCTTATTGGCCATGGAAATCTAGCAATTTAGCCCACAGAGAAGCTCATCTATAGGGTTTAGGATTATGGTTGCTGTCCAAAACAAAATGTTTTGTCAAACTCTGATTTTTCCAAGCAGACACAATGAGGATGCAAAAGCCTTGCATATGACAGGTCCAGCCATCAGATACATAGTTTCTAAAGTTCTAATATTTTAAAAGTCAACTGTGACTATTAGTGATGTCCCGAACTGTTCGCCAGGAACCGTTCGCCGGCGAACATAGCTTGTTCGTGGCGAACGCGGCGGGCGAACATATGCGATGGTCGGTCCACCCCCTATTTGTCATGGAGGTGGGAGGGTCTGGGAGGGAGGGTCTGCTGCTGATTGGCTGGAATGTGTCTGCTGACTGTGAGGTACAAGGTCAAAGTTTACTCAATGATGACGAATAGGGGGCGGACCGACCATCGCATATGTACGCCCGCCGCGTTCACCACGAACAAGTTATGTTCGCCGGCGAACGGTTCCCGTCGAACAGTTCGCAACATCACTAGTGACTATATATTGAAATAGAACACTACCAAAAATAAATCCGCAACATGTAGCTTGTTCTTAAAATAAACACGTCAAGAATTTGAAATCAATGTAAGTGGTAAAATTGTGGTATGGAAACGTTAGGAGGCAACCACAGCTTAATCACAAAGTGTTGGACCTCACATATTTACAAAGTGAGGTACCAAGTGCTGAAGTGCGAAGCATAGATACCATCTGTTAAATTATCATCTGTTGCATCACTGACTACAAAGTTTTGAATTGTCCCCCGGAAGGAATTTTAGGGAGCTTTATTAAATGGGTTTCATGACTGAGCAGCTGTACACAAACTTTAAATTAAAATGATCAATGTCAAGCGTCAACTGATATAAAGCGCACAAGAACTGGACTCTGGAATAGTGGAAACATGCTCTCTCGAGTGATGAATTTGATGGCAGCCTGTTGGAAGAATCCTGGTGCCGTGGATGTCAGTAGAACTCTACCTACCTATGCATACTGCCTACTGTAAAGTTTGATGGAGAAAGGATATTGTCCTGCGACTTAATTTCAGGGTTTGGGCTTGACCTTAGCACAGTAAAGGGTCATCTTGATACTACATTATACAAAGGCATTTTAAACAATTGGATGTTTCTAGAAACCCACTTTGAGGAAGGCCCTATCCTGTTACAGAATGACTGTGCCCATATTCAAAGAGTGAGTTCAATGTAGACATGGTTTAACGAGTTTGGTGAAAGAAATTCGAGAGGCCTGCGCAAAGTCCTAACTTCAACTCCATTGAATATATTTGGGTTGAATAGGAATAAGGGTTGTCTAATATCAGTGCCTGACCTCACATATTCTCATTTGACTGAATGTGCACAAATTCACACCCAGAGGCATATTATAAAATCTTGTAGAATTAATTACAAGTATTTATGTAAAATGAGAATCTCTTTCTACTGGGCTTTAAACCAATGTCACTCAAAACTTTCACAGCAACGTTCTTCACTCAATAAACGTGAGCTACAAAACATTGCTTTTCACCTCATTTTCCATGTCAAACACAATTACAGGAAGTATGGATGCAATTCTTCTGTTTACAGTGTGAAATGATGAAAATGTTCTTTAGTTGCCATCCTGTGAAGTCTACACTGCACCTTCAATGTCTTTTTTTATGTAGCAAAACAGAATAACATCATTACTGCTGTAGGAAATGTTTCATAAATTGAAGAATATGAACATTAAGTCTATGCCCTGCAGGCTGTCATCAGATAAAACTCAGTCGACCCAATTATTATTATTGTTTTCTTCAATTGCATCAGATGAGAACTTTTTCACAAAGAGAAGTAATTCAATATCCACAAACCTGACACATTCACCCTCTATATGCCAAAGGTTTCCTGTTTTTTCCTTAATTTTAGTTATGTTTATACATGAATGCAACTGTGAGATACCAATCCCGCTACATTTATTATATAGATTAGTGGTTTTTAAATCTTGTGCCATGGCACCTAGCTGTACCTCAAGTCACCTCAAATTATACTGCTAGCACTGTCAGGGTTATTCAATAAACACCAGATTTTGTCCGGCTGAACTGTAAAATTTATCTGTTAGGTTTGCTCTCTGTTTTTCTACTTTGGTTTTAAATGTTCAATTTAATTTAAATTCCCAACACATCTCTCTTTAGTGAATAACTGATTATTTTAGGGTTATGTGTTATTAGCAACCAGAAATGGCCATCAAATTATTAAAATGGGTTCATTGTTTCGCCTTGAACAGTGGTTCCCAAACCAGTGCACAAGGCACCCATACCAGGTCAGGATTTAGGGATTACCCAGTTGTGTTTCTTTATTTTAGACACAGCTGGGTAATTCCTAGATCCTGAACTGGTAGGGGTGCCTTGAGCACTGATTTGGGAACCACTGACCTTCACAGAGATGCTATGTATGCATTAACATATTGCAAAAAAAGGAAACAAAAAATATATCCTCGAATTCTACAGAAACGACAAAAAATGGGGTGTTATTTCCTAGAAAATTCTCAGATGGGTGGAAAAATAAATTAATAAAACGGCTGCATGGATTACACACAAGTATAGTAAATAAATAATCTGAGCATTTCAATTTGTGATTCCAGGAGACACCAACAAAACTATTGACAGCTGGTGGGCAAAACATAGTTTTCCAGAGGTTTCAAAACCACATAAAAGCATCATGTGCATTGTAGTTCTGTAGCAGCTAGAGATCGACCTTTTGGCCATCCCTGAAATAGACAGTTCGAGTACCTTGAATGTAGCCTGATTCTGTTTCCATGGTGATGAAATGTATATGTTCTATGTTTTTAAACAGTTTTTGAAGTGAATCACATCATTTTTAAGCATGCCTGCTTCCAGTAATCAAGTAAAGGACTCTTCAGTACATTTGTCGGCTATAATGAGTCTTTCCAGTGATTTGTATTTTGATAGTTTGGAAGGAACTTGAGAAGCAAGTGCATGATATTATTCCAGCTCATTGCCACAATACAGTAACTTAGATATTGCTGCAGAGAATGCTTATTGACCCAAATATTAATCTAACATTAATAAACACTCGCGAGTCAGTTTACCAAAGTTTGATAGAACTAGTATTTTATAAACAGTGCAAATAGAATTTGCTATCTGAAGTTAAAAAGACTCTGCTGTTCAAAACATTTGTGTAGCAAAGTCTTTTTAAGAGAACGAAAGATTTAAACCAAAAAATAGTTACCTGTGCTTCATCACAATCCCCAAAGTAGATCTGTAAATGACAGAGGTTTTCAGTACTACTGTAATCACCGTCAAAGTGTAAGCTCACCTGCCAACATCAAGGCAAACCTCTTAGGTGAATATTAAAACACCTCAAGTGAGATCTAACAAACAAATTACCCTAAATATGAAATATATGGAGATCAGGCTGCTAGACTGTAATACATTTGTGTAATTCAAAAGCAGATAAAACCATAAATATTATCTCAAAATCCCATCACTCTTTGGTGGCTGCATTTTCATCTTTAATGGCTGTATTTGCATTTTCTGGCGTCTGAGCTATGCTTGGACGTCAGTAAAACTCTGTGCTACATACTAGCACAGTTAGCAGACTACAAGCATAGCTCAGCTCTTTCGGGGTACATAGTTTCCCAGTTTTTGGGCTGAGTTTGCATTAGTTCAGAAAATAAAAACTAGCAAAGGTGACATTTTGTAGCTGCCCACAGAAAAAAAAAATGGCTGTTTAAATTTTTAACATGATGGGTGGGTAAGACCTCAACATTTTAGAAAAGGGAGCCAATAAATATAAATAAATAAGTAAATAAATAAATTAATAAGAAAAGCAAAAAGAAAAATAGGATTTGAAAAACTTGGATTAACCAGATAATTGGCCTCTCCTCTCCATGAAAATGTGGGCAGGGACTGGAGGGAAATTGAAAAACTCAATACCTTAAAGCCCTCATCGGTGTTATTAAGGGAAATACAACTTTGGACAGACCAGGTAATTCCTAGCCCCCAATAATAGGCAGACCAGGACATTCTAAGTTCCCATACATTTGGACATTTGAGGTATTTCGCCTACAGGGTTGCTGATATGGGTTTGCCCTTTGATGAAATACCTCATTGTCTTCCTGGATTTGCACACTTTATGATATCTTGACATGATCATGCATAATCCAGAGGCTGTCTTGGAGTTCTTATGGCGCCTGAAGTGTTCCTTTAAAGAATTAGACTGCTTGCTATAACAGGTAATTTAGACGTTGTCAGAGTAGCAAGATTTGGTTTTTTTACATTAAGTTTCCTGAAACAGTTCGATAATAATTTTAAAATGTGTCCAAAAGAAATGTTAAAATGTGGGTTCACAATTTGATCTGTGATGGAAAAGAATGAACAAAACAAACAAACAATGAAAACAAAACAATAAAGCTAAGTAAATTGACCAAAATAAAACTTTTTTATTTTTTATTTTGCATCATAAATTATTTTGAATGTGGCATTTTTTTTTATTTTTACTTAATCACTTTTATTAAGTTTACATATTATTGATCTAAAGTGAAAAAGTGGTGGTGAAAAGGATTAACTGATGCTCAGTTCTTTCAAATTACCCTGTACGGTTAAAATAGCATTTGCATTGTTTATTCTTATAATAATAGTTCTAGATGTTCATTGTAGACAATGATTTATCATATGTTTTACTATTAATCATTGTTAAAATGTGCTCTGTGACTGTTATTAAAATGTATGAAAAATTATGGTATATCATGAGCTATTACTTTTATTTTCTTTCATACACCGTAAACTCTCCCTTTATTTTAAAGTAATCCCAAGATTGAAAAATAGTTCATTAAAGGTGCAGGAAAGGCTTTTTTAAATCCAGTGGATTCGTGAAGCAAATTGTGATTTCTATCACTGTCTTGATGCAATGGTTACCAAGTTGTGTTGCACAGAAAACGTGTTTTTGTTTACCCACTCTGTATTCCATAGTGCATTAAGTGGCCCAATGGATTTCAGTTCAGCACACCTCACAATATTTTAAATGGACAAAGTGGGACATTTCAATTTTAGGGGTGTTGGTTGGGGTGTGGCTGGGGCGTCACTGTTCTCAAAACTTTAAGGTGACTTACTAATAACAATTTATACAACTAAATTGTAATTTAGAACAATGTATCTTATTTACACAGACTGTTTTTTTAAATTTTTGTATTATTCTTTATTTTTGAGAAGACAGTAGGATTTTACTTGCAGAGCATAATATTGTACATAACGGTAGGTATTCAGGTAAACTGTATACACTTCTGACGACAGTAAAATACATCCCCTGCATATGATTGGTGTCGCGAAGATAGCTGTCAAACTTTTTTTTTACGTAATAAGCAGGGTAAACAGTCCTGTCTAAATGATAGGCAAATGCAGAATAGTCTAACTGAAAATAAATTATAGACATGGTAAGTATTAGGTTATTCTATATTTGGCATACCAGGCTAGACATAGTATTAGTACACAGATTGAGAAATAATAAAAAGGAACACAGGCATACTATGCATTAACTGGCTGTATCAAGAAGGCAGTAAATTATTAAGGAGGGGAACCTTGGTGGCATAACTTGTACAGCAGCAAAATCATGCATATCCCTTTAACAGGTATTTCATAGTCCCACATAGCTTGAATTTGCAGGCTTGATGCTGAAGGTGGCATTGATGGGTTCTGTGGCTGCAGGTGCTTCACTTCTTCCTCTCCCATTCTTCACTTCTCTGTCATGATGGGCATGGAGGGACACAGCTTCAGTGGCTGCCGGTGAATTGCCTTATTCTTTGTGCGCCAGTGCAACCTCTGCCGACTCGAATGTCTCAGGTCCCTGGTGGGAACTGCCTTACCGTACGGGTACTGTGTGGAAAGGACCACCTCTGCCTCAGGTAAGGTCAGCCTGCTCTCCAACTTTCTCCAGAACGTGTCGAAGAGAGCATCTAATTGTTGGTGAATAGTGCTTGCCTCTCTTCCTGACGCTGGGGTATTCATGGCACCCACCATCTTAAATGTGCCTCCGGCATCCTTGCTTGGGTTTGCAGCACTGCCACAGCTCTTAGAATCTTGGGAGCCATCAGGATGGGGATCAGGATTACCCTCTCTGGTCCAAAGGTGGGGAGGTAGCGGGGCAACAGGACCATGCTCGGAGCCTTGCCTGCACAGGTCTGGGAGAGCGGCCGCCTCATCCTGTCTCAGCACCTGGTAGGCCTCACTCAATGTCAGTGTCTGGAAGGATGTAGATGACCGCTGAATACACTCCCAAGACAGTCAGTCAGTAAATAGATCAAAAAGTATATTGGACTTTTGATGATATAATTGTTGTGATACATGCAAGTTTGAGTGGAACAGCTTGAAAATAGACTTTTGTTGTGTTTCACTAAGAGCTCACAGGATTCACATCCAGTCGCCATGCTTGTCAGGCCCCGCCCCCACACAGAATGATTTTTAAACACATTTATTGTAGTTTAAAGCCACATTACTGAGGGTATTATTTCTGTGGAGCCCTGTTATACACCAAGAAAAGAGAAACATTAGGATAGAAAAGAGGGACAGAGGGATTTTTGCCCAAAATAGGGACTGTCCCTCTTAAATAGAAACAGTTGGGAGGTATGGTTCATTACTGAAAGACCCCAAACAATCTAAAAGGCATCTCCCAATTATTTTTCAATAGTGACATTGACAAAATTTGTACTGTTTCGGTAATTGGAAACTAGGTTTTCATAACATGTTCTTTTCAAATAATTTTTATTTAACATTTTTCAAAAAAATGTAAACAAAAATATAACAATTAAAATTAAGGAAGTATACAAGTGTAAATTATCATATTTTGTACATAAATGTAATAAAATACAGAGTGCAATGTAACAGTAACATGACAATCGACAAAGCTTTCTCCAATATTTCAGGGTATGTGAAATTAAATTATAGGCGTTATTTTTTCTTCACATCATTTTCCCAGTTGTCCCAATGGAACCTTATCTTTGCATTCTGGGAAGACGGTTTGCCTCAGCGCCAGCTCATATTGTTTATTGTCAAGTGTTAAATACAATACTTCTTTCATTGATGGAATAGGATTTCCAATAACATGGTATAACTGACGTTGCTTGTATAATTCTATCTTACTTTTTGTTTCAGGTAGTTTTTTTTTTTTTTTTTTTAAATGATGTAATAATAGATGGATCATTTTTTTTGAATTAATGCATGAATTCCGTTCCAAAAAACTTTGAAGCTTCCCAGATTGCCATCATTCTGCATAGCTTTGTCTGTATTAATGTCTTCATTAACAATCAGTTTCACCAAAACAGCAATACTATTTAAAATATGCAGGAATTACTTAATAAACATGTGAGATTCTCTTCATTGATGGGGAAGATGTCGTTGATGGGTACTGATGTCTTAGTCCCCTATAATCTGCAGGACTATAGTCCTGCCTACAATGGCGGTTCACTAGGGAATGGTGATAATCTCTACCAAAATATACATATACCTTGACCCTTTACAAATATAGATTCAAGGGGCGTGGTTTCGGCTCCGTCTAAGATGGCCGCGTGAGGAAAGAGCTCCGCTCCGCCGAACCCCCGCTACAGCATTTCTAAGCGGCACGTAAGCATCCATGGGGCGCGCAAAACGCTCTGAGCATCCCCAGACCCCAGGGAACCCCCAGCAGGGCCCTCTAGACGGCTTCTTCCAGCCGCAACCCGGAGCAAGCGGCAAACCCGCGAGCCCCAAGATGGCGTCGGGGCCTAATCAGACCGCAACAGACAGTGCCCTGGAAAGGATTGAGGGCACCCTCAGGGAACTGACAGTGGCTATGGCCACGAAAATTGACCTACAGATCGTCGCAGCCACAATACAGGAAACCCTGAGGGCGTTTCTATTGAAAAGACATCTCCGGTCAGTGCAAGGCACCAAAGGCTTTTACTACGCCCATGCTAATAAAGGCGGCAAATACCTAGCAAGACTGCTGAAAGGTCCTGTACCACATAGGCAAATCCGTCAGATACGCCTGCCCACAGGGGAAATCTCCCCTTTTCACGAAAAGATCGCAGAGGAATTCAGGATCTTTTCCGAGAAGCTATACAACCTATACCCGCCTACCGCAGGTGCTGAGGCTGCACGGGAGCACTTGACAATACGTGACTACCTGTCTGAAACGGTTCTGAACATAATGGAGCGGGACTCAGCGGCAATGTTGGACACACCAATTAGCGTGGAAGAACTGGCAGCTGCTCTCAAATCATCCAAAACCGGCAAAGCACCTGGCCCAGATGGCTTCTCCCTGGGATATTATAAAAGCTTCTCAGGACTTCTCTTATCACGACTCACCGATGCTCTGAACGCAGTGGGAGAGGGGGGGACCTTGGGCAGAGAATCGGTGGCGGCTACCATCACCGTACTTCTTAAGCCTGGGAAGGACCCTCTGCAATGCGGCAGCTACCGCCCGATCTCACTACTAAACGTAGATTCCAAATTGTTTACAAAGGTGTTAGTAACCCGCCTGAAACATCTTCTGCCCGATTTGATACACACGGACCAGATGGGATTTATTCTGGGTAGAGAAGCCAGAGACAGCACGCTGAGGCTATTCGCTATCCAACACCATGCTAGGAAACGGGGGACCCGATTAATGCTTCTATCAACAGATGCGGAAAAGGCATTTGATCGGGTCAACTGGACGTACATGATGGAGACGTTGAAATGGCAAGGTTTTGGAGAGAGGCTCCTAACGTGGATCTCTGCCCTATACACAGACCCCAGAGCAACAGTACGGATTAATGGTGCCACAACCGCCGAGCTCCCAATTCGCAACGGCACCAGACAAGGATGCCCACTCTCGCCTCTGCTGTTCGCGCTCCATTTGGAACCTCTCCTCCAAGCGATCAGGCAAAACCCGGATGTCGTGGGCTACGAGTGGCAGGGTATACAACACAAGGTGGCTGCCTACGCAGACGATCTCCTCTTTTTCGTTCACAACCCCCGAGTCACTCTACCTTGCCTCCTCTTGGAATTCAATAGATTCGGATGGCTGTCTGGCTTCAAGCTTAATATTTCAAAATATGAGACGCTGAACATCTCGCTCCCTACAGAGGACTACCATTCCCTGGAGTCACAATTCACGTTCCATTGGTGCTATGGCAAGATGAAGTACTTAGGCGTCTGGGTGACCACGGATCCAAGGGATATGTATGATCATAACTTTACACCCCTCCTGAAGAAGATCCTGATGGACCTGGCTAGCTGGTCCTATCCGGATATCTCGTGGCATGGCAGGGTGGCCGTGATTAAAATGAACATCCTCCCGAGGGTTTTATACCTCATGCAAACCATACCCCTTGCCATGCCGACGACTTTCTTCTCGGCCCTAAAAATGGGTGTGATTAAATATGTCTGGAATGGGGGCCGATCTCGAATACGTCATGATATCCTATGCCGACCTAGGACACAAGGCGGGCTCGCATTACCAGATTTTCGGAGGTATCACCAGGCAGCAGTACTTCAACGCATACTGGACTGGCATATAACACCAACGACCAAGCAATGGGTGGTCCTGGACAGGGGCCGCACGGGCCGGGCAATGGAAGCAAAGGTCTGGGGGAAGCCCAGGAGACAGACCACCCCGGCGATTGAGGAGGGGTTGACCCTACAAACCCTACTTAGTTGGCAAGCACTGAGGGGGCAGGAACACATATCCCCACTACCCAGCCCTATGCTACTGATCACGCATAATGAAGAGTTCGGTGGAGGTCTCCCAGCGGGAGTGTGGCCCAATGAAAGTACGCGCGAATATATACCTATATATATATATGGTTCTTGCCGAAGGGAAAGTGCGGGATCTCCCCTCACTGCTAGCGGACAGGCCGCGGACACCTCTTTTACAACTCCGGTACCTACAACTGAAACACTTCCACGCCTCAATACCACACAATGAACGTTTATGCAGAGACCTCACTTGGTTCGAAAAACTATGTGACCGAGGAGCCACCCTCGACCACGCACTCTCGACGCTGTATCAACACCTGCTTACCGGAGGCGCACCTGCCCAGATGGCATTTAAACGGCAATGGGAGGGACAGCTGGGGAAAACATTCACCACCCAACAGTGGGATTTAGCGTTACTCTGGCAACATAAGAGCTCTATGAGCACCTATTACCAAGAGGTGAATTACAAACTCATATCCCTATGGTATAGGACGCCAGTATTTCTACACCGCATTTGTTCGTCTCACCCCCCGGTGTGCTGGAGATGCCAAGATGAACGTGGCACGGTATCCCATATCTGGTGGGAGTGCAGAGTAATCGCCCCCTACTGGGACATGATCAAAACCACGCTGGAGCTTATCTTGGGGAATATACCCGTATGGACCGCGGAATTGGCCTTGCTACACATCTCCACTCAGCCCATCTCAATATACAAGAAGTCAATCTTACGACACTTGCTTAATGCCGCCAAAGCAAACATCCCAGCCCATTGGAAGACGAATGCGGTACCGACTAAACAAGAATGGATACGCAGGGTGGAAGAGATTCAGGGGGCAGAGGAAGCCCACGCCACCATCACCGGCCGGGGGACCAAGCACACCGAAATGTGGACCCCGTGGTTCTTATATATCGCTAGATATCGACAGGAGGCGGTTGCTCGAGGAAGCACTGCTCAGAGTACAATGCCCCCCCCCCTAACCCCCTTCCTTCTCCCCTATGCTCTGGGTCTGTAGGGGTCAGGCCTGTCTGGGATCGGGATTGGTAGGACCAAATACAGGACAGATAGTTGGCGACGTACGACTTTTAGCAGACAACGACACCAACAGATAGTGACTCTCGGACCAGAATCTGAGAAAGGACTCTGGACCCTGATTGCTAGCCCCGTCACCAGGGATACATACTGCCCTGGCTGACCTATGCACGGGACAAACCCTACACCGTGACGCCTTGACTGATTAGTGCTCACTGACGTATGAGTGACAGAATCTGTCGCCCCTGACATGACCCACTTAATGACGTGATCCTAATATATGGACATGACCTAACGGCATGGGGTTGACACAGCCTAATGTCTAACTCTCGAGCTCTGCTACAGGTGGCGGTCACGGGGGACGGGTTGGCCTCCGCTTCTGACGCGAGCTGATAAGCTGATGGGCTGATAAGCTCAGCAGAGAAAGATACTTAAGCGCCACCACACACGTAGAAGCACATCTAATTCACGCCCAAGACGCAGAAGAGGTCCCAACTCTAATGCTCTGTCATATACGCCCGACGCGACTCAACAGACCCCTAGACCATAACCCATCTCAACTCTATTCCACTTTATTCCTCCTGACCCGAATTGGCAGACCCTTCATACCTGACCACCTGGCCCTCCTTCCTATGACATGACACGGTACGACTTAATCTATACTGCCGAAGGTGGTGACTGTACATAAGTTGAGTTAACCTAGCCTACAACGAGTGGGTTGCGAACGCAAGTAGTATCCGACATAAGAGTGGCAGTACGTTGGGAATACGCATACATACATATGTTCTCTGAATTTGTCTGTAGCTTGCTAAACATTCTCTTCTCTTTTTGCTCACAATATGTGTAACTTTATCGCCTGATGTGAATGCAACAAGTATTGTAGCTTGTCACGATTACAAGCATAATTGTGTCTATATGTGCGAATACACCATCCTAGGACGAGATACATCCGCAGCACCCCCTCTCTGGGGGTGGCTGCCACAACATATGTAACTAGCCACGTACCCAGAACCACGACAAGACATATTATGACGGCTTGTATTTTACTGAACCATGTACTTTATTGTTTATCTTGTTACCATTTGAAAATAATGCATCCTTTTCCGGCCTGCGAGCCGACCTTATACTTCTGCTATATTTCAATAAACAGATTTACAAAAAAAAAAATATATAGATTCAAGAATCAGCTTCTTATGCAAATAGCCAGGGCAATTATTAAAGTATATGTGTCTTGGAATTGCCAAGTGGATTAAAAAACAGATAAAAGTAAAAATAATTACAATGATAATTAGTGATGTCCTGAACGGTTCGCTGGCGAATAGTTCCTGGCGAACATAGCTTGTTCGCGTTCGCCACAGACAGCGAACATATGCGATGTTCGGTCCGCCCCCTATTCGCCATCATTGAGTAAACTTCGACCCTGTACCTCACAGTCAGCAGACGCATTCAGGCCAATCAGCAGCAGACCCTCCCTCCCAGATCCTCCCACCTCCTGGACAGCATACAATTTAGATTAATTCTGAAGCTGCATTCTTAGTGAGAGGAGGGACAGTGTAGCTGCTGCTGATTTAATAGGGAAATCGATAGCTAGGCTAGTGTATTCAGTGTCCACTACAGTCCTGAAGGACTCATCTGATCTCTGCTGTAAGGACAGCACCCCAAAAAGCCATTTTTAGGGCTAGAACATCAGTCTGCTTTTTTTTCTCCTGTGTAATCTAATTGCAGTTTCCTGCCTGCCAGCGTGTGTGTCAGGCTCACAGCGTATACTGTGCCCACTTGCCCAGTGCCACCACTCATATCTGTTGTCACAATAGCTTGCATTTAAAAAAAAAAATACTTTTTTGACTGTAATGTAATAGCAGTCAGTTTCCTTCACACGTGTGCGTTTCAGGGCCTGCCAGGGCATAGTGTCACACCAGTGCAACTCATATCTGGTGTAACAGTAGTGTACATTAAAAAAAAAAAAACTAGAAATTTGACTGTGAAATAATAGCAGTCAGTTTCCTTCACACGCGTGCGTTTCAGGGCCTGCCAGGGCACAGTGTCACACCAGTGCAACTCATATCTGGTGTAACTGTAGTGTACATTTAAAAAAAAAATACAGGGGGCTTGGTGTCACCTTTTGGGGACCCTTGGTGTTGTACGTGGCTGGGTGGAGGAAGAGACCTTCAATGACATCAGTGAGGACAAGGAACGGGACATGGCTAGCTTGGTATCCAACCTTGTGCAAATGGGGAGTTTGCGGTTGTGCAAATGGACTGTTTGCGGTTGTTTGCGGTGCGTTAAACGGGGAGTTTGGTCTGTCACTGTGAAGCGGGCGTAACCCTTACACTACCTGATCGATACAACATCATACCTGATGTTTTAAAGCACGTTATTCCAAACAATTTAGGAATGGTGATTTATGCCCTTTATGGATTAAAACCAGACTCTGCATCAACTATGTAATTTTCCATGGGAATTTTGCCATGGATCCCCCTCCGGCATGCCACAGTCCAGGTGTTAGTCCCCTTGAAACAACTTTTCCATCACTATTGTAGCCAGAAAGAGTCCCTGTGGGTTTTAAAATTCGCCTGCCTATTGAAGTCTAAGGCTGTTCGCCCGGTTCGCCCGTTCGCGAACATTTGCGGAAGGTTGCGTTCGCCGTTTGCGAACGGAAAATTTTATGTTCGCGACATCTCTGATGATAATTATAAACTGAACATAGGGAGAAAAACAAGAATGTTCTAACAATAAAAGAAAGAGGAAATTGTCTGGATTGTGTAGGATATCATCGTCTGGAATAGAAGAGCCAATAAAGTTAATATTAGATGTAAAATACTATTTGACTCTTTAGTCAAATGGGTTTAGGAGTTAGGCCAAAGTAGCAGAGAAAAAACAATCTGTGTCAACCAAGCTGGAGATGTCTTATACCGCAACTATTTTTGTCTTATTTTTCGGAGTCATTTGTCAGCCTAGCTAAGCTCACTACTATAACAGAGCGTTTGAATTTGCAGATTTAACATTGTTATATTCAGGCGATTGCCAATGCTACTTTATAAATAGACCTGGACTTACTTAAAATTTAATTTAACGAAAAGATGTTTTTACTTTTCTAAATGTACTTATTTAGTCCATTATCTTGCAAAAACCAGTAAGTATTGTTAGGAATCCTGATGATTTTTTCTTTTTCCTTCCCAAAAGCCTAATTAAACAACGCACGCTTTTATTCACTAGTCAATTATATTTTTTAGTTCTTTTGGGATAATTACTTACACACAGTTTGCAGTATTCTGTTATTTTATCTTAATTCTGCAAAATCTAACCTCTTACAAGAGGCATGTCAATCTCAAAGGCTAACACGGGCCAAATCAACAATGTTTGAGTTTGTGTGCCGAAAATAACAAAAACTTCAGTTTTCATAGAAACGTAAGTTTATTTAGAAAAATGCAGTATAAAAAAGTTGTCTAACTGACACTGGGAATTTATTTTAAGGTGACATGCATTTGCATATAACCAACTACCTTGACATATTAAGAAAAGCTTGTTAATGGTACTGAAATTGTGAATATATGCTGTTGCACAGCTGCAAAAAACTAATTACGTTATTTTGTTGATTTTAAAATCCTATGAGTATGTTTTTCACTTTGGCTGAGATCATCAAACTTGATGATCTCAGCCAATCCAATGCTTTTTCCATAGGAAAGCATTGGGAGGCTATTGTACATGTGTGGCAAAAAGCTGCATGGCCAATCAGCATTTCTATGGGGAGCGTTTAGCGCCTCCATGCATACCCAATTAATACACTGCCCATCCCCCATTCTAATACACTGCACACAAATCCAATACATTGCCTACAAATTCAATACACTGCCCCCTTCTCCCATTCTAATACACTGCCCACAAATCCAATACACAGCCCCCTCTCCCACCACTCTAATACACTGCCCCCTCCACCCAATCTAATACACTGCCCTTTGATCTAATACACTGCCCCTCCTTCCTCAACTCTAATTGAATACACTGTCCCTCCTCCCAGCACTCTAATTTATTAGACTGCACTCCCTCCCCAATTTAATACACTGCCCCTCTCCCCAATTCATCACACTGGCCCCTTCTTTCCCCAAATTAATACACTGCCCTCTCCCCAATTTAGCACACTGTCCTCCATCCCACCAGTCTAATACACTGTCCAACTCCCTCCCCTAATTTAATACAATGCCCTCTCTCTCCCTCCCCCATATTAATACATTGCCCCCTCCCTCCCTAAAATTAATACACTGTTCCCCCCTCCCCAATTTAACCCCTTAAGGACCGGACTGTTTTTGCGATGTTGTACATTTGCAACCAGGCATCTTTTTACACTTTTGTGGTGTTTGTGTTTAGCTGTAATTTTCCGCTCTCTCATTTACTGTTCCCATACAAATTATGTATTGTTTTTTACAGTACAAAAGGGGCTTTCTTTACATACCATTATTTATATAATTTCATGTAATTTAATTAAAAAAAAAAATGAAAAAATATGATGAAAAATTTAAAAAAATACATGTTTGTTGTCTTTTATGTGAAAAATCTTTTACTCATCTACAAAAGCGAATGAATAAAACTGCTAAATAGATTCAAAATGTTGTCCTGAGTTTAAAAATACCCAGTGTTTGCATGCTTTTTGCTATTTTTTGCATGTTATAGGGCTATAAGTACAAGTAGGATATTGCGGTTTCCAAACATACATTTTTAAAATGTATCAATAGTGACATTGTAACAATATTATCTGTCATAAATCTCTGAATACCACCCCACATGTACATATTTTTTTAAAGTAGACAACCCAAGGTATTCAATATGGGGTATGTCCAGACTTTTTTAGTAGCCACTTAGTCGCAAACACTGGCCAAAGTTAGCGTTCATATTTGTTTGTGTGTGAAAAAAGTAAAAAACTAAATTGAACGCAAATTTTGGCCGGTGTTTGTTACTAAGTGGTTACTAAAAAAGACTGGACATACACCATTTGCAATACATCGGGTTGTCTTCTTTTGCAAATGGTATGCCATCATGGGGGTAATTCTCATTCCACGGCTACCATACGCTCTCAAAGGCAACGTAACCAAACTGGCAATTTTTTATGTAAAAATATTTTACCCATATATTTGACCCTGTAACTTTCAAAAATGCTATAAAACCTGTACAAGGAGGGTACTGATATACTCAGGAGACTTTTCTGAACACAAATATTAGTGTTTCAAAACTGGAAAATGTATCACAACAATTATATCATCAGTAAAAGTGCTGTTTGTGTGTGAAAAATTAAAAAAAAGTCACTTTCACTGACAATATCATCGCTGTGATATGATTTACTGTTTTGAATCACTAATATTTGTCTTCAGCGAAGTCACCCGAGTAAAACAGTACCCCCCATGTACAGGTTTTAGGGTGTCGTAGAACGTTACAGGGTAAAATACAGTGCTAACAAATTAAATTCTCTGGACTTTCGACCTGGGTTGGCAGGCAGGTCCCTTAAATTGCAATCAATAAAATTACTTAATTATGTAAAAATATTACATAAATACACACGTAGAATTTAAATATATATGCATATTTATATATTTGAAGTCTACGTGTATATTTATATAACTATTTATGTAATTTTGTATATGGACATATGTATAGTTCGTATTCTTTTTACTTATTTATATAACCATAGATATATATACAATTTCATTCTAAGTGTATTTTGATATAAATATATATATATATATATATATATATTAATATCAAAATACAGTTAGAATAAAATTTCATATAGATATATAATTTTTTTTATTATTATTATTTTTACATTTTTTTATTTAATTTAAATTACTTATTATTTGCATTTCATAATAATATATATATATACAATATATATAGTTATTATATATATTATATATATACACGTGTGTAATTTAATTACAAGTGTATTTTTATATTAATATATGTACATATTAATATAAAAATACACTTAGTATGACATTATATATATGATATATAGACGTATATTATATATATATATATAATATACGTCTATATATCATATATATATATGTATACATATATAATTTTTTTTTTTATTAACATGTACCTTTATTTGACAAACAACAAAGCAAACACCAATCCCTCACGCAGTGGTGAAATGGTGTTCAAGAGTGGAGCGCTTAAATCATACACTTACCCCTCGGGGTTAAGGAGAAGTGTGCAACAGTGGTAAAATCCTAAAAAGGTATACAGAATGCAAATATAGAGTAGCACTGTACAACAAATGTACTTTATAAATGTCTAATAGGAGCGCACTCACGTGGTTCAGAGCCTATAGGTGATCGGCTCTGATCTTGTAGGCAGACGTGCACTTTATGGTGACACACACCTATCTTGCGTGGATAATAATCTCAGAAACGAGAAGAACAGAAAAAACAGGGAAGCAGAATCGACCCTGGTGTAGAGACCTTCAATAAATTCAATATGTGCAGTAGAGATACAGATGATTGCTCACCTTCTGATGAGCCTATGACTTGGCTCTCAGTATATGCGCAGATATATCGATTCAGGGTGGTATTAGCCCTTCTTGTCAGCAGAAAACAGAATTCCTCCAAACCAGCTTGTAGTAAAATTAAAACATTTATTTCAATAAAATATACATACATACAAGTGATGCTGGTATCGGGAAATCCACCAAATTGGCAGGCAGGTCCCTTAAATTGCAATCAATAAAATTACTTAATTATGTAAAAATATTACATAAATACACACGTAGAATTTAAATATATATGCATATTTATATATTTGAAGTCTACGTGTATATTTATATAATTATTTATGTAATTTTGTATATGGACATATGTATAGTTCGTATTCTTTTTACTTATTTATATAACCATAGATATATATACAATTTCATTCTAAGTGTATTTTGATATATATATATATATATATATATATATATATTAATACCAAAATACAGTTAGAATAAAATTTCATATAGATTTATAATTGTTTTTATTATTATTATTTTTACATTATTTTATTTAATTTAAATTACTTATTATTTGTATTTTATAATAATATATATATACAATATATATAGTTATTATATATATTATATATATACACGTGTGTAATTTAATTACAAGTGTATTTTTATATTAATATATGTACATATTAATATAAAAATACACTTAGTATGACATTATATATATATGATATATAGACGTATATTATATATATATAATATACGTCTATATATCATATATATATATGTACACATATATAATTATTTTTTTTTTCATTAACATGTACCTTTATTTATTTTTTCTGATTTTACACTAGCAGGGAGACTGCCTGTCAGCACAGACATTCCCCCTGCAGGCAGACACATGGACACCTATTGTGACCATGTGGTCGCTCAGTTGAGCGATCACATGGCCACAGGGGTCCTAATCTGCCGTGGGGAGACTGTCTGGGCTGCAGGCAGTCTCCCCACACCGGGACCAACGCCGATCGCCGCCGGGGGAAGGACGGCAATCGGGTAAGTACATTGCACCGTTAGGACGGTTCAGGACCGTCAGCGGTCGGCAATGCAAAAATGCCGATGACGGTCCTGAACCGTCCTCGGTCCTTAAGGGGTTAATACACTGCCCACTCCCTCCCCCAAATTAATAAACTGCCCACTCCCTCCCTCAAATTAATACGACCCCTTCCTCATTAAAATTAATACACTGTTCCCCCCTCCCCAATTTAATACAATGCCCCCTTTCTCCCTAAAATTAATACTCTGTTCCCCCTCCCCAATTTAATACACTGCCCACTCCCTCCCCCAAATTAATAAACTGCCCACTCCCTCCATCAAATTAATACCTTGCCCCCTTCCTCCCTCAAATTAATACACTGTCCCCCTCCCCAATTTAAAACACTACACAGGAAGGTCCCCCAAGTCCCTCTTTCCCTACCTTAAGATAAGCCGCCCGTCCTTCAATTCCAGCCCTGCTCTTCTCTGCTCAAGCAGGCCAGACCCTCCTCTGGCACTGCGAGCAGGAGGGAAGGCAAGTGGCTGGCTTGCGGGAACACATGATTGGTCGTGGGAGGGAAGACAAGAATCAGACAGAAAATATCTTTCCTGTCTTGGGCTGGTCGCAGCCACAACACAAAGTGGCCCCAGGGCAAGTTTGACATAACAAAAAATGTTATATAAATGATATATGTAACATAACGCTTCGTTTGTATGCATGCAAAATAGAACCCCACCATCAAGAAAATGCTTCTTACGTAAAAACTGAAATATTCTGTGAAAAGTACCTCTGTAGGCATTTGTATTCTGAATACCATGTCATGCGTAATTTGTTTTGTTGTCTGCACCACCAAACTCCTGTTTCCTCTTTATTATTTTAAGTTAGCATTCACTAGGGGACATTTGGACTTTACTATATTTGTCTACGATGGGCTGTATAATTGCATCTGTAACTATAATTGTGATCAGTTCCTATCAAATCTAGAAAATTATAACCCAGTTTAGTGATAGCTCTGCCTTCTCTCAGAGCCTTTGCATGCCAGTTCATCCATGTATATATATTACCATACTTTGCATCGTAGTTAAATCTATGTGTCTGTCCTTGGTTATTGCAGCTATTATTGTATTCTGTCCAATTTCGCTCCAGTTTAGTGTTCGGTATAAAGTCCACAGGTTCAATAGGAAGGATTCATATTGAGGTTTTAATGAAGAAAGGAACACTTAAAAATACAATGTTTCTGCCCAGTGACCTTAAACGTATACATGATGAAAACAATTTGTCAGTAGCATATTTTCATGTGTTCCTGACTTAATTAAAACTTTAATATGCATCCTTCCTGTTGAACCTGGGGACTTTATACTGAATACTATTACCTAGAGTTTGCATGCCTCCACCATAGAGGTACGTTGGTACCCATACCTATCCCCAGGAGTGCCACACTTATTTACTCAGTTGCTTCAGTTTAGTAAAAGGACTTTGATTTATTTTCAATGTGAACCGTGAACCTGCTTCCGTTATATAATCTGTGTTTGTTCGATAATTTATCTGGACATTTATCTGGACATTAGTAAAAAGCTGTGGACCTAGGATAGCTGTGATTCATCCTAGGACCCTTTCTTTTTTTTTTTATTAATTTCTAATACAGGGTCTGCTTTAATATTGCAGGCCTTGCTGCAAATATTGAGACTAGTGATGTTGCGAACATAAAATTTTCGGTTCGCGAACGACGAACGCGAACTTCCAAAAATGTTCGCGAACCGGTGAACCGCCATAGACTTCAATGGTGAATTTTAAAACGCACAGTGATGGAAAAGTTGTTTCAAGGGGACTAACACCTGGACTGTGGCATGCCGGAGGGGATCCATGACAAAACTCCCATGGAAAATTACACAGTTGATTCAGAGTCTGGTTTTAATCCATAAAGGGCATAAATCACCTAACATTCCTAAATCACAATGGATATGGATTGACACCTGACATATGACATATTGACACCTTGACATTTGGATTGACACCTGTCCTCAGAGACCCTGATACACACTGACACAGAGCAGAATAGGGACAGTTCCCCCTACATAGGGTCACTTGGCAGATATGGATTGACACCTGTCCTCAGGGACCCTGATACACACTGACACAGAGCAGAATAGGGACTGTTCCCCCTACATAGGCTCACTTGGCAGATATGTATTGACACCTGTCCTCAGAGACCCTGATACACACTGACACAGAGCAGAATAGGGACTGTTCCCCCTACATAGGGTCACTTGGCAGATATGGATTGACACCTGTCCTAAGGATCCCTGATACACACTGACCCAGAGCAGAATAGGGACTGTTCCCCCTACATAGGGTCACTTGGCAGATATGGATTGACACCTGTCCTCAGGGACCCTGATACACACTGACACAGAGCAGAATAGGGACTGTTCCCCCTACACAGGGTCACTTGGCAGATATGTATTGACACCTGTCCTCAGAGACCCTGATACACACTGACACAGAGCAGAATAGGGACTGTTCCCCCTACATAGGGTCACTTGGCAGATATGGATTGACACCTGTCCTCAGGGACCCTGATACACATTGACACAGAGCAGAATAGGGACTGTTCCTCCTACACAGGATCACTTGGCAGATATGGATTGGCACCTGTCCTCAGAGACCCTGATACACACTGACACAGAGCAGAATAGGGAATATTCACTAAATGCCAAACATTGTTACACAGGGGCATATTCAGTAAATAAGGATAAGGGGGGGACCTACTGTCCTCCCCCCCAGCCCCCACCCCTGCGTGGTGGGTGGGGGCCATAAATCACAAAGGGGAACCTACTGTCCTCCCGCCCGTCCCCACCCGTGAGCAGTGGGTGGGGGCCATAAAAATAATGAGGCGGGGGACCTACTGTATGATGTTGTATCGATCAGGTAGTGTAAGGGTTACGCCCGCTTTACAGTGACCGACCAAACTCCCCGTTTAACGCACCGCAAACAACCGCAAACAGTCCATTTGCACAACCGCAAACTCCCCATTTGCACAAGGTTGGATTTTAAGCTAGCCATGTCCCGTTCCTTGTCCTCACTGATGTCATTGAAGGTCTCTTCCTCCACCCAGCCATGTACAACACCAAGGGTCCCCGAAAGGTGACAACTAGTGATGTGGCGAACATAAAATTTTCGGTTCGCGAACCGCGAACGCGAACTTCCGCAAATGATCGCAAACCGGGCGAACTGGGCAAACCGCCATAAACTTCAATAGGCAGGCAAATTTTAAAACCCACAGGGACTCTTTCTGGCCACAATAGTGGTTGACGGGGGGGGCCCTACTCTCCTCCCCCCCCGGCCCCCACCCCTGGGCGGCGGGTGGGGGCATAAAGATAATGGGGGGGACCTACTGTCTCCCTCTCTCCGGCCCCCACCCCTGGGTGGCGGGTGGGGGCCATAATGATAATGAGGGGGGGGGGACCTACTGTCCTCCTCCTCTCCGGCGGGTGGGGGCCCTAAAAAAAACAATGAGGGGGGGACCTACTCTCCTTTCCCCCCAGCCCCCACCCCTGTGCGGCGGGTGGGGGCCCTAAAAAAAACAATAAGGGGGGAACCTACTGTCCCCCCCGACCCCCACCCCTGAGCAGTGGGTGGGGGCCCTAAAAATAACAATAAGGGGGACCTATTGTCCCCCCCCAGCCCCCACCCCTGAGCAGTGGATGGGGGCCCTAAAAATAACAATAAGGGGGGGACCTACTGTCCCCCCCGGCCCCCACCCCTGAACGGTGGGTGGGGGCCCTAAAAATAACAATAAGGAGGCCCCCCAGCCCCCACCCCTGAGCGGTGGGTGGGGGCCCTAAAAATAACAATAAGGGGGGGGACCTACTGTCCCCCACCGGCCCCCACCCCTGAGCGGTGGGTGGGGGCCCTAAAAATAACAATAAGGGGGGACCTACTGTCCCCCCGCGGCCCCCACCCCTGAGCGGTGGGTGGTGCCCCTAAAAATAACAATAAGGGGGGACCTAGTGTCCCCCCCGGCCCCCAACCCTGAGCGGTGGGTGGAGGCCCTAAATACAAAGGGGGGCCCCTAGTCACCCCTCCCCCCCACAAAAAAAATATCCCCCTACCTACCCCCCTCACCCTAAAAATAATGAGGGGGGGGGACCTTTAACTAAAAACCTGTAAAAAAAAAATTAGATAAAAACAACTTACCATTCAATGTTTTCTTTCTTCTAAAATCTTCTTTTTTCAGCCCCAAAAAAGGCCAAATAAAAAAACACAATAACCGACGCAATTAAAAAAAAAAAAAAAAATCCAGCTCCAGCTCCGCGCAGACAGAGCTCTGCAGGGCGGGGCAAGGCTTGTAAAGCCTTGCCCCGCCCTGCAATTAGGCTAAGAACTTCCAAAGAACTTTCCCACGCTGTGTAAAATGACACAGCGTGGGAAAGTTCGTTGGAATTTTCCCACGCTGTGTAAAATGACAAAGAGCACTCTGATTGGCTTAAACCAGCCAATCAGAGTGTCCTTAGCCTAATTGCAGGGCGTGGCAAAGCTTTATAAGCCTTCCCCCGCCCTGCAGAGCTCAGTCTGCGCGGGGCCCTCCATGGGTGAAGATGGTTATTATGGTTTTTTATTTGGCCTTTTTTGGGGCTGAAAAAAGAAGATTTTAGAAGAAAGAAAACATCGAATGGTAAGTTGTTTTTATCTAATTTTTTTTACAGGTTTTTAGTTAAAGGTCCCCCCTCATTATTGTTAGGGTGAAGGGGTTAGGTAGGGGGATGATTTTTTGGGGGGAGGGGGTGACTAGCGTCCCCCCCCTTTGTATTTAGGGCCCCCACCCACCGCTCAGGGGTGGGGGCCGGGGGGGGACAGTAGGTCCCCCCTTATTGTTATTTTTAGGGCCCCCACCCAACGCTCAGGGGTGGGGGCCAGGTGGGGGGACAGTAGGTCCCCCCTTATTGTTATTTTTAGGGCCCCCTACCCACCGCTCAGGGGTGGGGGCCGGGGGGGACAATAGGTCCTCCTTATTGTTATTTTTAGGGCCCCCACCCAACGCTCAGGGGTGGGGGCCAGGTGGGGGGACAGTAGGTCCCCCCTTATTGTTATTTTTAGGGCCCCCTACCCACCGCTCATGGGTGGGGGCCGGGGGGACAATAGGTCCCCCTTATTGTTATTTTTAGGGCCCCCACCCACCGCTCAGGGGTGGGGGCTGGGGGGGAGGACAATAGGTCCCCCCCTATTGGTATTTAGGGCCCCCACCAGCCGCTCAGGGGGGCCTTTTTTTTTTTCACAGTGAGCAGCCACAGGCTGCTCATTGTTTAATAGACATGCCCCTACTCGCGGTATTGCGAGGAGGGGCACAATTTACTAATACTAAGTCATTTTTACTTAGTATTAGTAAATTTGGCTGAAAGACCACAAACAAAAAAAAATAGGGGGCGTACCGAACATTGCATATGTTTGCTGTCCGTGGCGAACGCGAACACGCTATGTTCGCCAGGAACTATTCACCAGCGAACCGTTCTGGACATCACTAGTGACAACAAGCCGCCTGGGACCCCTGCTGTGTTTGGTCTTCCACCTCTTCAAAGCCACCTTCCTCCTCTGACTCCTCTTGTTCAGACTCCACTCTCTGCATTGCCTCTCTCTGCGTTATTATAAGGTGTGTTAAGTAGTACTATTCTTATCAGTTTAATCCCTGTTACGAGTAGAGGACTATTTCCTTGTTTCACCAAACCCCTTCAAAGATGGAAAACGCGATATGAGTGGAAGAAACGAGGAAATGTGGTCAGGTGGTGGTGCCAGCTACACCGAGGGCTTGTACCCAGGTATGCTAATAAACTGAAAAAAGAAAAAATCTCCCAAGAAGGAGATCAAAAACTGGCATAGGAAAAGGTTAGACAACTATAATAAAGTGATACCTACAAATCCTAGTGAGCATAGGTTTATAATAGAGCGAGAAAGGGAAAGCAGAGTAATGCTTCCTAATACCGTGGTTAGTACCCTTTGTTAAAGTAAATTGAGTAATGGACAAAAGTCTTTATTGTATCATTTATAAATAACAAAGGGATACTATACTCATTCCCCTATAGTGACTAATTGTGTAATAATGGTAATACTATTACCTATTATATAATATTGCCAGGGGCAAGGAAATTCCCTCTAAATAGATGGGTATAGGCAGAGAGTATGGAGACCGGAGTGATGCTGTCATAAAAAGTGTCAATAAGGTGATATAAAGTTAAATGTATCACAGACACACAGACACCCTTTCTCTTAGCTAGTTTCCAGAAATGCTGGATAGGTAGAAGGGCTATAAAGACTCAGAGAGGTCTAAGAAGAATCCTCTAAACTAGCCCTAATCTCCTTAAACACCTTCAAGGGTGTTCTAAGCTAAAGCTCAATCTAAACGTTTAGATGACTGCCTGATTTCCCATCACAGATGCTGGCTAGGAATAACACTGTGCAAGACAAAGAGTGGGTCTAAGTGCCCATGGTGCAGTAAAGTGTCCCTAGTGAAGTGAAAAAGAGAATAACAAGCTGGCGCCCAAGAGAATAACGAACTGGCACCCTATCAGGGGACGTGCATATGGCATCGATTTTAGGAACCGGGAGATGGAAAAAGATGCTTGGTCGGTCCTCCTACTTCAAATTTGGGGCACTGCGCGTACAATCTAATGTGCCACCAGATAGGAGTGGTGTGTTAAGTAGTACTATTCCTATCAGTTTAATCCCTGTTATGTGCCTTTTTTTTGGTTTGGTTTTTGAAGCCACAGTGCAGCACCAGAGGCCCGAAAAATTAGGCATGTACACATGCCTGAAAAATGAGGTATTGTTGCAGCCACTGCTGTAGCAGCGGCCAGAAAAATTTGTTTCCCAGGCAGAAAGTGCCCTAAAACATTGCGACTTGAACCCTAGTTGGTGGCGGATAAGTCACGCAAGTGAACCGGCATTCAGAGCTAAAATACAGCAGCGTGTGGACCATTTTTAGCCCAAGGCAGCTCATCTCATCAGGCCTTTTTTAGTTGAATGTATCGCCCACTGTCAGTCCCTTCGGGATCCATCCCTTATTCAGACCTAGGCGACTCCTCTTCTCAGTGACAATACCTCCTGCTGCACTGAAGGTCATATCTGACAGGACACTTGAAGCGGGGCAGGCCAGAAGTTCTATTGCAAATTGGGATAGCTCAGGCCACAGGTCAAGCCTGCACACCCAGTAGTGAAGGGGTTCATCGCTCCTCAGAGTGTCGATATCTGCAGTTAAGGCGAGGTAGTCTGCTACCTGTCGGTCGAGTCGTTCTCTGAGGGTGGATCCCGAAGGGCTGTGGCGATGCGTAGGACTTAAAAAGCTCCGCATGTCCTCCATCAACAACACGTCTGTAAAGCTTCCTGTCCTTGCCGGCGTGGTTGTGGGAGGAGGAGGATTACTTTCACCTCTTCCCCTGTTAGATTCCCGTTGTGCTTTGACATCACCCTTATATGCTGTGTAAAGCATACTTCTTAATTTATTTTGCAAATGCTGCATCCTTTCCGACTTGTTGTAATTTGGTAACATTTCAGCCACTTTCTGCTTATACCGGGGGTCTAGTAGCGTGGACACCCAGTACAGGTCGTTCTCCTTCAGCCTTTTTATACGAGGGTCCCTCAACAGGCACGACAGCATGAAAGACCCCATTTGCACAAGGTTGGATGCCGAGCTACTCATTTCCCGTTCCTCCTCCTTAGTGATCTCAATGAAGGTATGTTCTTCCCCCCAGCCACGTACAACACCACGGGTACCAGATAGGTGACAACGAGCACCCTGTGATGCCTGTTGTGGTTGGTCTTCCTCCTCCTCCTCAAAGCCACATTCCTCCTCTGACTCCTCTTCCTTACAATCCTCTTCCAGCGTTGCCGCAGGTCCAGCAAGCGATGCTGATAAGGCATCCAGCAAGCGATGCTGATAAGGCAAGGTTTCTGGTGGTGATGGTGACCACAACTCTTCCTCTTCCTCTACAGCCTGATCCAGCACTCTTCGCAGGGCATGCTCCAGGAAGAAAAAAAATGGTATGATGTCGCTGATGGTGCCTTCGGTGCGGCTGACTAGGTTTGTCACCTCCTTAAAATGAAGCATGAGCCTACAGGCATTGTGCATGAGCGTCCAGTAACGTGTCAAAAAAATTCCCAGCTCCCCAGAGGCTGTCCTAGCACCCCGGTCATACAAATATTCATTAACAGCTTTTTCTTGTTGGAGCAGGCGGTCAAACTTTAGGAGTGTTGAATTCCAATGTGTCGGGCTGTCGCAAATCAAGCGCCTCACTGGCATGTTGTTTCGCCGCTGGATATCTGCAAAGTGCGCCATGGCCGTGTAGGAACGCCTGAAATGGCCACACACCCTCCTGGCCTGCTTCTGGATGTCCTGTAAGCCTGTGTACTTATGCACAAAGCGTTGTACGATCAGATTACACACATGTGCCATGCACGGCACATGTTTCAACTTGCCCAACTTCAATGCCACCAACAAATTTCTTCCGTTGTCACAAACCACTTTGCCGATCTCCAGTTGCTGCGTAGTCAGCCACTTTTCCACCTGTGCGTTCAGGGTGGACAGGAGTGCTTGTCCGGTGTGACTCTCTGCTTTCAAGCAAGTCAAACCCAAGACGGCGTGACACTGCCATATCCGGGATGTGGAATAGCACCTGGGGAGCTGGGGGGGTTCCGTTGATGTGGAGCAAGATGCAGCAGCAGAAGAGGACTCAGCCGAGGAGGTTATGGAAGAGGATGGAGTAGGAGGAGTAGAGGAGGTGGCAGCAGGCCTGCCTGCAAGTCGTGGCGGTGTCACCAACTCCTCTGCAGAGCCACACATTCCATGCTTGGCAGCCATCAGCAGGTTTACCCAATGCGCAGTGTAGGTGATATACCTGCCCTGACCATGCTTTGCAGACCAGGTATTATTGGTCAGATGGACCCTTGCCCCCAACACTGTGTGCCAGACATGCCATTACTTCCTTTTGCACAATCGAGTACAGTTTGTCCGGGTACCTTCCACTGCGGTGTCCCAATAGCTACAAATTTTTTAAACGCCTCAGACTCCACCAGCTTGTATGGTAAAAGCTGGCGGGCTAATAGTTCAGACAAGCCAGCTGTCAGACGCCGGGCAAGGGGGTGACTTTGTGACATTGGCTTCTTACGCTCAAACATGTCCTTGACAGACACCTGACTGTGGGCAGATGAGCAGGAACTACTCAAGGCGAGAGACAGAGTGGCGGATGGTTGAGAGGGGGCAAGGAGGACAGCAGTGGTTGATGTGGCTGAAGATGCTGGACCAGGAGGAGGATGGCGGCTTTGAGTTTGTGTGCTGCTTGTACTCATGTGTTGATCCCATAGGCGTTTGTGATGTGCGATCATGTGCCTACGCAAAGCAGTTGTACCTAGGTGGGTGTTGGACTTCCCACGACTCAGTTTCTTTAGGCACAGGTTGCAAATGGCAACGCTGTTGTCAGAGGCAGACACACAAAAAAAATTCCACACTGCTGAGCTCTGCAATGACGGCATTCTGGTGGTGGCCACAGCATGCGTTGATTGGCGTGCTGTCGGGTTGACCCTGGGTGCCGATGCATGCTGTCTGACTGTGTCACTAGCTCCTTGCGATGACCTCCCCCTGCTTCCAACTCTTCTCCTCCTCCTCTCTGTCTCCCCATCTGAACTTTTGCCCTGTTCTTCTTCTTGCCGAGCGGGCACTCACGTAACATCCATGGACGCATCGTCATCATCAACCGTTTCACCTGTATTTGACAACTCAGCAAAGGAAGCAGTAGCGGGTACAACATCATCATCATCACACCGTACGTCCATGTGTGTAATGCTGCCTGACTGAGACATATCCCTGTTATCTACATCCTCTGGCAATAATGGTTGCGAATCACTCATTTCTTCAAACGAATGTGTAAATAACTCCTCTGACAGATAAAGTGAAGCGGCTGTGGTGCTAGTGTTGGTGGTGGCGGCAGGCGGGTGAGTGGTATCTTGAGAGGTGCCCGAAGCTAAGCTTGAGGAGGATGGTGCGTCAAGGTTCCGAGCGGAAGCTGTAGAAGATTTGGTGTCCTGTGTTAGCCAGTCAACTATGTCCTCAGAACTTTTCAAGTTCAGGGTACGTGGCCTCTGAAAACTAGGCATTATTCTAGGGCAAGAGGGAATCACAGCACCACGACCACGACGGTCCCTGCGGGGTGGCCTGTCATTTTTTGGGGGATTAGTGGTACTATGCGTGCAAGCTACTGTGAGACCAGATATGAGTGGCACTGTGCAGTGGCAGAGGTTGGCAGAGTACACGCTGCAGGCCTGACACACCCGCTTGAAGACAACTAACTGCTATTCATTCTATAACAGTGAAAACTTTTTTTTTTGTTTTTAAATGCACGCTATTGTGACACCAGATATGAGTGGCAATGTGCACTGGCAGAGGTTGGCAGAGTACACGCTGTAGGCCTGACACACCCGCTTGAAGACAACTAACTGCTATTCAATCTATAACAGTGAAAACGTTTTTGGGTTTTTAAATGCAATCTATTGCGACACCAGATAAGAGTGGCACTGTGCACTGGCAGAGTTTGGCAGAGTAGATGCTGTAGGCCTGACACACCCGCTTGAAGACAAGTAACTGCTATTCAATCTATAACAGTGAAAAATGTTTTTTTGTTTTTAAATGCACGCTATTGTGAGACCAGATATGAGTGGCATTGTGCACTGGCAGAGGTTGGCAGAGTACACGCTGTAGGCCTGACACCCGCTTACAGACAACTAACTGCTATTCAATCTATAACAGTGAAAAAAGATTTTGGGTTTTTAAATGCAATCTATTGCGACACCAGAAAAGAGTGGCACTGTGCACTGGCAGAGGTTGGCAGAGTACACGCTGTAGGCCTGACACCTGCTTGCAGACAACTAACTGCTATTCAATCTATAACAGTGAAAAAAGTTTTTGGGTTTTTAAATGCAATCTATTGCGACACCAGAAAAGAGTGGCACTGTGCACTGGCAGAGGTTGGCAGAGTAGACGCTGTAGGCCTGACACACCCGCTTGAAGACAACTAACTGCTATTCAATCTATAACAGTGAAAAAAGATTTTGGGTTTTTAAATGCAATCTATTGCGACACCAGAAAAGAGTGGCACTGTGCACTGGCAGAGGTTGGCAGAGTACACGCTGTAGGCCTGACACCTGCTTGCAGACAACTAACTGCTATTCAATCTATAACAGTGAAAAATGTTTTTTTGTTTTTAAAAGCACGCTATTGTGTGACCAGATATGAGTGGCATTGTGCACTGACAGAGGTTGGCAGAGTACACGCTGTAGGCCTGACACACACTTATGAAGGACACTGACTGCTATTATATTACAGTCAAAAAAGTTTTTTGGTTTTTAAATGCATGCTATTGTGACACCAGATAAGAGTGGCAATGTGCACTGGCAGAGGTTGGCAGAGTAGACGCTGTAGGCCTGACACACCCGCTTGAAGACATCTAACTGGTATTCAATCTATAACAGTGAAAAAAGTTTGGGGTTTTTTAAATGCACGCTATTGTGACACCAGATATGAGTGGCACTGTGCACTGGCAGAGGTTGGCAGAGTACATGCTGTAGGCCTGACACACACTTATGAAGGACACTGACTGCTATTATATTACAGTCAAAAACGTTTTTTGTTTTTAAATGCAAGCTATTGTGACACCAGATATGAGTGGCACTGTGCACTGGCAGAGGTTGGCAGAGTACACGCTGTAGGCCTGACACCCGCTTGAAGGACACTGACTGCTATTCGATTACAGTCAAAAAAGTTTTTTTGTTTTTAAATGCAAGCTATTGTGACACCAGATATGAGTGGCACTGTGCACTGGCAGAGGTTGGCAGAGTACACGCTGTAGGACTGACACCCGCTTGCAGACAACTAACTGCTATTCAATCTATAACAGTGAAAAAAGTTTTTTGTTTTTAAATGCAATCTATTGCGACACCAGATAAGAGTGGCACTGTGCACTGGCAGAGGTTGGTAGAGTACACGCTGTAGGCCTGACACACACTTATGAAGGACACTGACTGCTATTACCACAACAGCCCCTACGGGGTGGCCTGCCTCTGCCTGTCATTTTTTGGGGGATTAGTGGTACTATGCGTGCAAGCTACTGTGAGATCAGATATGAGTGGCACTGTGCAGTGGCAGAGGTTGGCAGAGTACACACTGCAGGCCTGACACACCCGCTTGCAGACAACTAACTGCTATTCAATCTATAACAGTGAAAAGGTTTTTGGGTTTTTAAATGCAATCTATTGCGACACCAGATAAGAGTGGCACTGTGCACTGGCAGAGGTTGGCAGAGTAGACGCTGTAGGCCTGCCACACCCGCTTGAAGACAACTAACTGCCTACAGGCCTACAGCGTGTACTCTGCCAACCTCTGCCAGTGCACAGTGCCACTCTTATCTGGTGTCGCAATAGATTGCATTTAAATGCACGTTATTGTGACACCAGATATGAGTGGCACTGTGCACTGGCAGAGGTTGAAAGAGTACACGCTGTAGGCCTGACACACACTTTTGAAGACAACTAACTGCTATTCAATCTATAACAGTGAAAACAAGTTTTTGTTTTTAAATGCACGCTATTGTGACACCAGATATGAGTGGCACTGTGCACTGGCAGAGGTTGGCAGAGTACACGCTGTATGCCTGACACACAGACGCTTGCAGACAACTAACTGCTATTCAATCTATTACAGTGAAAAAAAAATTGTTTTTAAATGCAAGCTATTGTGACACCAGATATGAGTGGTGGCACTGGGCAGGTGGGCACAGTATCCACTGTGAGCCTGACACAGAAGCTGGCAGGCAGGCAACTGCAATTAGATTACACAGGAAAAAAAAGCAGACTGATGTTCTAGCCCTAAAAAGGGCTTTTTGGGGTGTTGTCCTTACAGCAGAGATCAGATGAGTCCTTCAGGACTGTAGTGGACACTGAATACACTAGCCTAGCTATCCATTTCCCTATCAAATCAGCAGCAGCTACACTTTCCCTCCTCTCACTAAGAATGCAGCTTCAGAATGAATCTAAAATGGATGCTGTACAGGAGGTGGGAGGGTTTGAAAGGGAGGGTCTGCTGCTGATTGGCTGGAATGTGTCTGCTGACTGTGAGGCACAGGGTCAAAGTTTACTCAATGGAGATGAATAGGGGGCGGATCGAACCGCGCATATGTTCGCCCACCGTGGCGAACGCGAACACGCTATGTTCGCCAGGAACTATTCACCAGCAAACCGTTCGCTACATCACTAATTGAGACCAGTTATTGAGACCAGGCATCACAGGCATGGCCATCTGGAGTCCTGCAGGCAAGCAGTTGGTGGGACAGCCACCTCCACTGATTGCTTGACTATTGCAAGGCATCAGGGGGAATCCACATAAGTTGGTACATGCCTCAGTTGTCGCCATTTAAAATAAGCCTCAACTACTCCCCTCGCCTAGATACAGTGTTTAACCCCTTAAGGACACATGACATGTGTGACATGTCATGATTCCCTTTTATTCCAGAAGTTTGGTCCTTAAGGGCTTAAGCAGCTGTCACGCAACCTGCTACACTGTATCCATTTAGCTGTCGGATCCTGACTAGGAGCTGATCACATTGTATATAGACTTCACTCACTACCACTTTTTGCTACACCTTTTCTCCCCAATAGACTACTATTTGCAACTCTCCTAAGCTAATAGAAGTTGCTTTAGTTACGGTCAGGGGTTATTGAAGGGTGTGGTCTGGGGCACCGGTGGTAGGATTTTTTCCATATCAAGGACATTTTCCTGAAGCACTAGTGCTGAGTGACGGACCCCACAGGATAGGGGGACTCTTTTGTCATATTCTCAGGGTGACTCCCTGAGGATGATTATCCCCGTCCAGGCACGTTCTCGTACTTTACATCCTCCTGTGTTTTTACATATTTTCTTTTCTCCTTTCAAGTTTCCTATTATAGGCATGACTATTTTATTACAGTAACTATTAAAAGTTCTGTTTTAATATTCTTTGTATATATGTATAGTAAACAACTAGGGGGCGCCCTACCTGTTCTGACTTACCAAGTCTGCTCTTCTATTCATACACTTATGTGAGGGTTACCCCCTGTTCAGGTCCCCCCATGGACACACCCCCAGTTGCTTCCCTTTTGGGTATCCAACTTTCCTTCTCCCCCAAACTGCAGATAGGCAAACCGTGTATTTGTTCCCATTCTTCACAAGGAACAATTGCACTGATTATTGGCAGTACTAGATTCTAAAACATGACCTGGCATTTAAAATAACGGACATACCATGTTGTTATAAAGGAACACTATAGTCACCAAAATGACTTTAGCTAAATAAAGCAGTTTTGGTGTATAGATCATTCCCCTGCAATTTCACTGCTCAATTCACTGTCATTTAGGAGTTAAATCACTTTGTTTCTGTTTATGCAGCCCTAGCCACACCTCCCCTGGCTATGATTGACAGAGCCTGCATGGAAAAAAAACTGGTTTCACTTTCAAACAGATGTAGTTTACCTTAAATAATTGTATCTCAATTTCTAAATTGAACTTTAAGCACATACAGGAGACTCTTGCAGGGTCTAGTAAGCTATTAACATAGCAGGGGATAAGAAAATCTTAATTAAACAGAACTTGCAATAAAGAAAGCCTAAATAGGGCTCTCTTTACAGGAAGTGTTTATGGAAGGCTGTGCAAGTCACATGCAGGGAGGTGTGACTAGGGTTCATAAACAAAGGGACTTAACTCCTAAATGGCAGAGGATTGAGCAGTGAGGCTGCAGGGGCATGTTCTATACACCAAAACTGCTTCATTAAGCTAAAGTTGTTCAGGTGATTACAGTGTCCCTTTAACATCTCCGTAAAGCTTACTGTTCATTCTATAATTCGGTTGTTCCGTTCAAATAGATCCCAAGTATCCCTTGAGCAGGGGCTCTTAATTAAACTCCTCAAACTTTTGACACCAACTTAACCAGAACAATACAAATCATGTAAACTCTTCCTTCACTGAGACATTTCGCTTTAGTGACCTTATTTCATGGACTGCTCTAGCAGGGCCGGCCTTAGGGGTGTGCGAGCTGTGCGGCCGCACAGGGCGCCATGGAGCAGGGGGCGCCGTGCGGCCGCACAGCCGATTAAAAAAAAAAAAAATTTTTTTTTTTTTTTACATTTGCAGCGGGGGCGGAGCTTACCGTGCGGCGGGGGCGGAGCTAAAAGCGCCGGAAAACGGCTGCAGGGGAAGCAGGAAGGAGTCCCTTTCTTCCCCACCAAACAGTTACCAGGAGCTGCACTGCCTCAACAATGAACTCCACAGGTAACTGTGTGATTGTCAGGTGAGTGTGACTCTCTGCCTGTGTGTATGACTGTATGACTGTCTGCCTCTGTGTGTCTGTGTGTATGACTGTCTGCCTCTGTGTGTGTGTGTGACTGTCTGCCTCTGTATGTCTGTGTGTATGACTGTCTGCCTGTGTATGACTGTCTGCCTGTGTGTGTCTCTGTGTGTGTGTGTGTGTATGTTTGACTGTCTGCCTGTGTGTGTGTGTGTGTATGACTGTGTGTGTGTGTGTGTGTGTGTGTGTGTATGACTGTCTGCCACTGTGTATGTGTGTATTACTGTCTGCCTCTGTGTGTGTGTCTGTGTGTATGACTGTCTGCCTCTGTGTGTGTGTCTGTGTGTATGACTGTCTGCCTCTGTGTGTATGACTATCTGCCTGTGTGTGTGTGTGTGTATGACTGTCTGCGTGTGTGTGTGTGTGTGTGTGTGTGTGTGTGTATATGACTGTCTGCCACTGTGTGTCTGTGTGTATTACTGTCTGCCTCTGTGTGTTTGTGTGTATTACTGTCTGCCTCTGTGTGTGTGACTGTGTATGACTGCCTCTGTGTGTATGACTGTCTGCCTCTGTGTGTCTGTGTGTATGACTGTCTGCCTGTGTGTGTCTGTGTGTATGACTGTCTGCGTGTGTGTGTGTGTGTGTGTATGACTGTCTGCCTCTGTGTGTATGACTGTGTGTGTGTCTGTGTGTATTACTGTCTGTGTGTGTCTGTGTGTATGACTGACTGTCTGCCTGTGTGTGTCTGTGTGTATGACTGTCTGCGTGTGTGTGTGTGTGTGTGTGTATGACTGTCTGCCTGTGTGTGTATGACTGTGTGTGTGTCTGTGTGTATTACTGTCTGCCTCTGTGTGTGTCTGTGTGTATTACTGTCTGTGTGTGTCTGTGTGTATGACTGACTGTCTGCCTGTGTGTGTCTGTGTGTGTGTGTGTGTGTGTGTGACTGTCTGCCTGTGTGTGTGTGTGTATGACTGTCTGCTTGTGTGTGTGTGGATGTCTTCCTGTGTGTGTATGGCCGTCTGACTCTGTGTGTGTGTGTCACATACAACCAATACACGCATATCACACACTGTTAATATACCCATTACAAATATCACACATAGCATACATATCACACACAGTCATCACACGTACTATTACATACACAGACAACACAAACATAACAGCATACATGGCTGACGGGGGCGGGGGGGGCGCTGTGAAGATTTTTCGCACAGGGCGTCTAAATGCCTAAGGCCGGCCCTGTGCTCTAGAAATGTCTGTTCTTCCCACTCTCCTTCATCAGCTCTCACTCTTATGCTGCTAAGAGATCTCTTTTTCAATGTATTTCTCACTTATCATCTTCCTGCTGCTGTTCCTGCTATTACTGCTGCTTCAGTAGAAAGGCTAAGTGGAGTCCAGCTGCGAGGAATGATCAAAATAGTTTTGACCAACTCACAAGCAAAATAAATATTTACGCCAGTCACCAGACGGCTTTTATGATCAATAATCCAATCTCTATTTTTCTTTCGAATCCTAGTGAATTATTACCTGTGGAATATGGTGCAGCTTTATAAATTAAATTATAGTAGCATGTGATGTAGCCAATGAGTACCTTTAAGAGATACTCAATTTATTCTAACTCTATCCTGCAAAAGTAACTATTTATAAGAAACAACATGTTTACTATAAGGGTGTGCAACCAGAGAAATCTACCACCAAAACTTTACTTCCAAATATTGATATTAGTCATAATATCATCTTGGAATGAAGCACTGTCTGCGTGGATATCTGCAAATTTACATTGAGCACATTAATCTTCATCAGTACAATACTCTTTTTTTGTTGTTGTAACTTTTTAACTAAATAACTTCCTCATAATTAATCTATCATTCTGTCATGCGTAATCGTTATTATTTACTAGTTTGTATATTTTATTATTAGTTCTCCACTATATAAACCTGTCTCGTCTATCAATCTCAATTCCACCTTTCTTAAATCTTTCCTTCTTGCTGGTAAGTGATATCATAAATCCTTTTCTCTACCTCCGAACCTGTACTTTGTCATCAGGATGCACATGTTAGTTCAGATAACAACAATCATAAAGAGAAAACCGACCTTAAACGTTGTGGAACCCCAACTTTACCCTTAAAACTCTGCTGTGGGTTTAAAAACTAAAAACAGCGATATGAAAAATCCAACAGAATATTATTAGAGCATCCTGATTGGCTGTCCACTTCCTTATTGGGGCATTGTTAACTTAATGTGTATGTAAAACCTGGAAACTTATTGATGATACAACTTTAAGACTATTGTTTATAAATTTTTATATTTTAGGTTAGTTCATTTGGGTATGTATTTGGAAATGCATTTTGTGTGTGGTGTATTAAATGTCACATGTTTGTCCTCACCTTGTGAGGATGACTATCTTCGTGGCATTGGTGGAGATGCTGGTCGGTGGCCCTGTGCTGGTGTGTCTGGCTCCTGCAGCATGCTGAAAGACACCAGCCACTGCGGATCCATACCAATTTGTAGCCCCACGTCCGCCCATGGTATTGACGACGTCAACGTGCGTGTGACGTCACGCAAAGGACGCGTACTTGGGGTCATAGGCCGGGTACGGCCAATCGAATTTAAAGGAGACTTATTTAAACTCCTTTCTTGCCATCCCTCATTGCCCTGTCATGGTTTCCCTTAGTGGTTGTCCGAGACTATGTTCCTGAGTGTTTACTTCTGGTTATTTACTTTGGCTTAGTTTTGACTTCCCTGTATTCTGGTATCCTTGACTTTTGACTTTCCCTCATCATTCTGTGTCCCCGACCTCGGCAAGTATTCTGACTATTCTCTGGTACATTAAGTCCGGTCATTCTAAGGCCCGGTAAGACGTTACCTTTAGTCCTAGGTGTGATACAGTTCTGCGTGCTGGATCAACTAGTAATCCTGACATTAAATAAGACCGTTAATTCTAGACTAGAATGCCCCTTTAAATAATTTTGGGTTTATTCATATGTATTTTAATATTCAGTTTGACATTTTTGTCACATTTTAGATTCAACAAATAAATGGTGATTCAGAGTAATCGCAAAACATTTTTTTCATATTGTCAATACTTGTTTTTTTTTTAGATTCTACTCTAGATGAAGTTCACTAAGTACACAGCTCAAAAAATTACATACTCTTTTTAATGTTAGAACCTACAGAGATTTAATACTACTCTGTGATAATGAAACCCTTAGGTTTGAGAAATATATCTGCATGTTTCCATAGATTATCTGAAAAAGCTTCAATTAACATCAAGAAAAAGATAAATTCTGTTACAATAGTTTTGTTCAAATAAGGTTAAGATTCTATTACTCTCTGTCAGTGTAAAATCATTCATTTAAGAACCTGCAGATGTGTGTAACTTGTTTTACAGTTCCAGGTATTTGCCAGTATTCTAAAATCAGTTTTACTGAAAAGCCCTCTGGTCTATTGGAAAGTAACGCACATTGTACAACCATAAAATACATCTCAGTGCGTCTAATTCTACACGGGTTCTACGATTGCATATGTAAGATGAACTATAATGTAATGTTCAGATAATATGTAAAACCAAAACGTTAATTAAGGATAATTTACAAAAACGTCCAGGGGTTATTTGAACACGCGAAATAGAAAATAGTATTAATAAAGTGCATTCATAAAAATAAAGCTTTTTGATCTAGAACAGAAAATGGGTCTTTTATTGGGGTAAGTATAGGTGAGAATGAAGGGTTATAATCCAAGTGAATATGTTTTAACCCCTTAAGGACCGAGGATGGTTCAGGACCGTCATCTGCATTTTTGCCTTGCCGACCGCTGACGGTCCTGAACCGTCGTAATGGTCTTAGTTACTTACCCGATCGCCGTCGTTCCCCCGGCGACGATCGGCGTTGGTCCCGGTGTGGGGAGACTGCCTGCAGCCCAGACAGTCTCCCCATGGCGGATTAGGACCCCTGTGGCCATGTGATCGCTCAACTGAGCGACCACATGGTCACAATAGGTGTCCATGTGTCTGCCTGCAGGGGGAATGTCTGTGCTGACAGGCAGTCTCCCTGCTAGTGTAAAATCATAAAAAAAAATTAAAGTTAATGTTAATAAAAAAATAATAATAATTATATATGTGTATATATATATATATATATATATGATATATAGACATATATTATATCTACATAATATATGTCTATATATCATATATATATAATGACATGCTAAGTGTATTTTTGCATATATTAATATAAATATACACTTATAATTAAATTACACACATATATATAATATATATAATAACTATATATATTGGGGGCGGGGCCCGACCGCAATGCTGACCGGTCGCGGGCTGGAGAGGCTCCTGCGGGATCTGGCCTAATTTGGAGGAAAAATCCAAGCTTAAAGCCTGACTCAGAGCCAAGAGACCACCTCTCATGTCCGGGTGGTTGCCGGTGCCACTGCAGTCCCCGAGATCGGGAGTTTTGCAGCCCCAGTGGGTGATGAGAGCCTTCAGGGTCTGTGGCCTATGTGGGTGGAGAGCGGGGCGGACGGCCGCTGTCCTGCTTTGGAACCTGGCTGCAGCACAATAGCCCAGTGATATGTCTCACGGGCCCCTGCTTCCCCCCCCCATGGACCGGGGGGGATATCCCAGTCCTCACTGGAGGGAACCACCACCTAACCGCCTAACTGACCCTCCGAGCATGCCTAGCACCCCACATCCTACGCCTGGGTGCCAAAATGGCGGCGACGCGACTGAAGCCAAGAACAGCATCTGCATTCCCCTGCAAACAGCTCTGCCCGCAGGACAACAAGCAGCATACACGGGCCACGGAGCCCGAACCTGCAGACAAGCATTGGACCCTCTAAAAAGCCCCTGCTTACCCCCTCACGGATCAAGCCTGGTTCCACGACTGCCTTCCCGGGCGGGGAGCCTCCAAAGTTGAAACCTCGAGAGTCCAACCAGAAGCAGACACCAAGCGTCAGGGGGGTGGAGGAGCATACCACCACCAGCAAACACCGCAGATCTGACAACCAATACACCCCAGAGGTCCCAGGCCACAAGACCAGATGGAAAGGGAGACATAAATGGCAAAGCTCCAGTGGACTTTTCCAACACACATGGGTCACCTGATTGACAGTATGCTTTAGGCTCTGTGGCTACCAACTCTCTGCATAAGGCATATAGTCTAGGCATAGTTCCTTCCATCTTGACACACTCATGATCTTGCTTACACTTACTATGACTAATTCAACCAGTATCTGCACATTCAACATACATAGAATTAAACTAGAACACTCAACATATTAGAACTAAGCACAGAAGCATGAATCCAGACAGCCTAAGTAAATTTACTATTAAGCGTGTTTAGTCAGTCGGGCAGGCCTAAATGTTTTTTCTCACTTTGCTTCCCTCTCCTAACAAACATGCACTGCTTGCTTAACAGTTACATAATCCTCGCACGCAGTGATATTTATGTTCAGGTGAATGTATATTGCTTGCCTTACTCACTTGTGAACCGTAATACTTGACATATGTCCTGCTTTCCGCTACCTGCTACCACTCATTACCTATATACTTACAAAATTTGCATTTCTCAACTGCCATAATTGTGAAGCATTGTACTACCGAGCTTATCACTGTTATTGTGGCAGAATAAGCTGATATGTTCACTTATGCATCCAAAAATAAAGAATAAATAAATAAAAAATAACTATATATATTGTATATATATATATTATTATAAAATACAAATAATAAGTAATTTAAATTAAATTAAAACATGTAAAAATAATAAAAATTTAACAAAAATTGTATATCTATATGAAATTTTATTCTAACTGTATTTTGATATTAATATATATATATATATATATATATTTATATCAAAATACACTTAGAATGAAATCGTATATATATCTATGTATATATAAATACTGTATTTATCGTCGTATAACACGCACCTCATTTTAAGAAGGAAATTCCAGGAAATTTCCCCCCCTCCCATAGTATTCCCCCCCCCCTCATCCCATAGTGTCCCCCCCTTTCCATAGTATTCTCCCCCTCCTTTCCATAGTATTCTCCCCCCCATAGTATTCTCCACCCCCTCCCATAGTGTGTCCCCCTCATCCCATAGTGTTCCCCCCTCATCCCATAGTGTCCCCCCCTTTCCATAGTATTCTCCCCCCCTTTCCATAGTATTCTCCCCCCCCATAGTGTTCCCCCCCCTCATCCCATAGTGTCCCCCCTTTCCATAGTATTCTCCCCCCTATAGTATTCTCCCCTCCCATAGTATTCTCCTCCCCCATAGTATTCTCCCCCCCCTCCCATAGTATTCTCCCCTCCCATAGTATTCTCCTCCCCCATAGTATTCTCCCCCCCTCCCATAGTATTCTCCACTCCCATAGTATTCTCCCCCACTGTCATTTCACTCCTCAGCTGATTTGCCCTCGTGCAGTACTCATACTCACCACTGTTTCTGTTTGGCACTGTTCCTCATTTCTTTTCATTTAGCACTTCACCTGGTCCTTGTTTAGCACCTATTTAGTTTGGGTTCTCCCCTCACTCCTGGCCAGATCATTGTTTCTTGTCTCCTGTTTCCCTGCTTCCCGTGATTCTGGCTCCTGCCTCCTGGCTCCTTGATCCTGCATACTGTTCTTTGTTCCTGTGTTCTCCTGGTCTTCATCCTGTGTCCTCCTGGTCCTTCGTTGCTGTGCCCTCCGATCCTGTGTTCTGGTTCCGTGATCTCTGCTTGACCCTGCAGCCTGGTTCATTTATTTTGCCTTTGGTCTTGCTTCCTGGTATATCTGCCTTGTGATCTTTGGAACTGTGTCCTACCTATTACTAGTGGTGCCTGCACAATCCTGCCTTCATACCAAAGGACTATTTAAGTATTCACTGCCAGCACTATTCATGCTTATCCTATATTGTTATATACATTTTGTTCTGTGACTTTGTATATATTTATTAACTTGTTTTGTTATCTTTTTGTACTTTGATTCTCTTTAATATATTTCTTTACTCACAATATTTCTTACAATATTCATTGTGTCTTTTGCATTTATTCTTTGCTAAATTGGTTCCTACATTTAAAGGGATAGTGCTGTCTCTGGGCAGCACCCCTTCATGCCCATGACACCCCCATAGTATTCCCACCCCCTCCCATAGTATTCTCCACCCCCTCCCATAGTGTCCCCCCTCCCCTTGTCCCATCGTGCACTTTCCCTTGTCCCATAATTACTTACCTGTCTTGAAGCGTGGGCCGGCTTCACAGCGCCCACCGCGGTACAGGAACTTCAATTTCAGGTTCCGGTTTCCGGCGGGACTGAAAGGAAGTGTGCACTAGTGTTCTCCCCCCTCCCATAGTATTCTCCCCCCCCCCTTCCCATAGTATTCTCCACCCCTCCCATAGTGTCCCCCCTCCCCTTGTCCCATAGTGCACTTTCCCTTGTCCCATAATTACTTGCCTGTCTTGAAGCGTGGGCCGGCTTCACAGCGTGCACCGCGGTACAGGAACTTCAATTTCAGGTTCCGGTTTCCGGCGGGACTGAAAGGAAGTGTGCACACTTCCTTTCAGTCCCGCCGGAAACCGGAACCTGAAATTGAAGTTCCTGTACCGCGGTGCGCGCTGAACACCGGCCCACGCTTCAAGACAGGTAAGTAATTATGGGATATCAGCGTATAACACGCACCCATCATTTCCCCCCTATTTTCAGGGAGAAAAGGTGCGTGTTATACGCCGATAAATACGGTAAATAAAAAGAATACGAGCTATACATATGTCCATATACAAAATTACATAAATATACACGTAGACTTCAAATATATAAATATGCATATATATTTAAATTCTACGTGTGTATTTATAGAATATTTTTACGTAATTAAGTAATTTTATTGATTGCAATTTGAGGGACCTGCCTGCAAACCCAGGTCGAAAGTCCATAGAATTTTATTTGCTAGCACTGTATTTTACCCTGTAACGTTCTACGACACCCTAAAACCTGTTCATGGGGGGTACTGTTTTACTCGGGAGACTTCGCTGAACACAAATATTAGTGATTCAAAACAGTAAAACATATCACAGCGATGATATTGTCAGTGAAAGTGACTTTTTTTTGCATTTTTCACACACAAACAGCACTTTTACTGATGATATAATTGTGATACATTTTTCAGTTTTGAAACACTAATATTTGTGTTCAGCAAAGTCTCCTGAGTATAACAGTACCCCCCATGTACAGGTTTTATAGCGTTTTTGAAAGTTACAGGGTCAAATATATGGGTCAAATATTTTTACATTGAAAATGGCCAGGTTGGTTACGTTGCCTTTGAGAGCGTATGGTAGCCCAGGAATGAGAATTACCCCCATGATGGCATACCATTTGCAAAAGAAGACAACCCATGGTATTGCAAATGGGGTATGTCCAGTCTTTTTTAGTAACCACTTAGTCACAAACACTGGCCAAAATTAGCGTTCAATTTAGTTTTTTACTTTTTTCACACACAAACAAATATGAACGCTAACCTTGGCCAGTGTTTGCGACTAAGTGGCTACTAAAAACGTCTGGACATACCCCTTATGGAATACCCTGAGTTGTCTACTTTAAAAAAAATCTGTACATGTGGGGTGTTATTCAGAGATTCATGACAGATAATAGTGTTACAATGTCACTATTGATATATTTTAAAAATTTATGTTTTGAAACCTCAATATCCTACTTGTACTTATAGCCCTATAACATGCAAAAAAAATAGCAAAAACATGTAAACACTGGGTATTTTTAAACTCAGGACAAAATGTTGAATCTATTTAGCAGTTTTTTTTTATTCGCTTTTGTAGATGAGTAAAAGATTTTTCACATAAAAGTCAAAAAACATGTATTTGTTTAAATTTTTCATCATATTTTTTCATTTTTTTTTTTAAATTGAATTACATGAGATTATATAAATAATGGTGCCCCCACCCTCAGGGTCCCACTCCCACCAGGCTGAAGTGGGAGGAAGGGGATTAAACACTCACCGTTCTCCAGCGCCGCGCGCAAAAGCCGCGCACGCATTCAGCCAGTCTCATAGGAAAGCATTCTCAATGCTTTCCTATGGACGCTGGTGTCTTCTCACTGTGAAAATCACAGTGAGAAGCGTGGAAGCGCCTCTAGCGGCTGTCAATGAGACAGCCACTGCAGGCTGTATTAACCCATATGTAAACATAGCAGTTTCTTTGAAACTGCTATGTTTACAGCAGAAAGGGTTAATCCTAGAGGGACCTGGCACCCAGACCCATTCATTAAGCTGAAGTGGTCCGGGTGCCTATAGTGGTCCTTTAACGTGGAGGAATTCAAGCTGGAATGTAAGATCATATTTACAGGTTATGAAGTACCTTACCTAGCATGCTGATATGGGTGTGGGGTGGGAGGGTGAGCAGAAGTGTGCAGGACTTTTTTTTTTTAAGGAGAATGTTGCAATATATAGAAAAGTGTCCAAATGGAATGTTGACAAATTGACGTTAAGTTGATTTACATGGACAGTGTGAGATCTCCATCCTTGCAATGGTTAATGGAAACTTTTACACACTGTCAGTTAGAACTCTCTGTCCCTGCAGTGTTTAATAACTTTCAGTATTAAACAGGATTAGACAAATTGCAGTATCCTTTATGTTAATTTTTTTCCTGTACTTTGCACCTATCACAGTATATAATATAGCTATTATATGATTAATTATGTAACTAACTGACTGCTATAGACATTACATTAAAGGGATATTCCATACATCATAACCACGACAGCCTGCAGTAGTGTTTATAATGCCAGTAGTACCCTGGTCTGTTACCCCAGTAATAAGGCAAACCGTTTAGCAATGAATTACCTGTGCGCCCCCTAGGGCTCCGATGCTCCCTGGGGGTCCAATGATGTGCTCGCCAGCTTCTGCAGGGCTGCAAAAGCTCTAAACCATGGGGGTCAAAATTTATTGACTGAGAGCATTAGCTAACTGCTCTCAGCCAATTTCTGTCATTTTGTGCAATGAAAGTTGCACAGAATTTACATTAGCCGGCTCAAACTCTAGTTCCAGGCTGGCAGATGACACCTTTATGACACTGCTGGAGGTGGAGTTTTGTGCAGCATTTCAAAGCAAAATGATGCACATACAGATTCTAGGCACCATGACTACTTAAAATTACCAAAGTTGTCATGGTGCTTGGAGTAACCCTTTAAATATCACATTGTATTGTAACTGTATTCTGCTCTCTAATTCATATTACATCATACACAGTTTGTTAAAATGATAAGCTTTCTCATTCGCACCTATCTACCGGGACTATTTATAGTGCCACCTAACCCTTAGGGCATCAAAATAAACGTACCTTAGGTCCTTGTCTCTATAGCGACTCAACATCAGAAAACTTTTATTTCAATACTATTTTCATTCTTAGTAAAACTTGCAGTTGTCTATCATTTTAGGGTGAGTTTCATGTTAAATATTCTTGTCTTCTGAAAGTTGACACAAATGAACTGATACTAAGAAATAAAATATGTAATTATTTACATTCATGTGAAACAAAGTCCCATATTGATATCAATGTAGACTTTGGCTTGACTTTGAAAAGCTAATGTTGTGGAATGAGTAATATAAAACAACAGTAAGTATTTTTAGTTATGTTTTGTTCTAAATTTTCTGTTTTGTCAGACAAGATGGCAGACTGCCAATACTAGCAGCTTGTAAAGAACGCAATGGATGTCAACGACAGGTCGTGTAAAATGCGTTAGATATGATAATCATTTGTGGCTGAAAGTCACATTCTATTGTTGAATTAGATATTTGGGAATGCGAATTTGTTATAAAATACATAACTAGCAATGGATTATATGTGAAAATTATTTTTATGATGGCAATGGTTAATTAGATGGCGAAATGCGTTGTCAGACTTTTTTCTCTTTATTTATAATTGGTTTAAACAAATTGCATATTGTGATCTATTTTAGATTATATATTTCCTGGCTACCTTGGAGAAACATTTACTACAACATCTGGATCCTCAGATTACCCATCCCTAGTGGGGATATTACCACACTGATTCAGTAGAGCATTCTTATTGCTCCAGGATTGTAGTAATATTCGTATTTATTCATTTTTTTTAAAGTAATACAGTGAGTATTATATACACTTTTATGTGTTTCATATGTGACTGCTGGTTCAGAGGAGATTGAACAACTCTATCTCTGTTGGCAGTGATTGAACTGCTGCATGCTTTTTTACCACAATGATTTACCTGATCTTACAAGAAGTTCCATATTTATATACCACTACCTTGAAAGGTACTGCACTATTGAATTTCTTAAGTTTGTGTTCCTCTCTTTACATAATTCATCTGGGAATATTGAGCATGCATGCAAGCTGTATATCCTTAGCAGGGATTTTACGGCTGTATTCTGTTATTATATGAGCTTATGTGAAGCTCCATTAAATGTGAGTGACCCTTCTTTCTGATTTAAGTCTCATATTTTGGTGTCCTGATATATTGGAATTCTTCTGTCTTTGTGTTCTTCTGTCACATGTCATATTGAGGACAATCATATTCAAAAATATTAATTTAAAAAAAGAATCATCTCAACGAAAACCTATACTGTTCACTGCCTAATTTACTTAAAAAATGTGCTAGATCCACTGTCTACCCCTATGTTTAAACTGTTTACCACGCGCTAGTGGACTGCCTTTGGGGTACCTCACAAGCGACTGTTATAATCGTATGCACAACTAAAATAAAGAATTTAAAAAAAAAAAAAAAGAATCATCTGAGGATATTTGGAATGTATTATCATCTGTAAAAGCAATTGTATGCGTTCTCTTTCTCATTTCTCATTGTCTTTTTGTTGCAACCTTTTTATATTTATTCTTAAGTTTAGACTTTTTGTGGGTATAGAGGGATTTCCAATTTAAAGTGTTTGCATCCTTTTCTCTACTTTCCTACAAGCATTTGGCACTTTTTCTGCTGTTTTCCATTTTTATAATATTGAATGTATGCTTGCTAACATTAGGAGCCAAAATAGCAAATGGAGGAGAAACTAGAGGTGATAGCATATACTAAACAATATGACATAATAGGCATAATTGAAAGATGGTGGGATAAAACAATCAAAGAATAGCCCTGTGAAATGCTGTTTGGATATCCTACAAGGTCGGTAAAGAATCCTACTTCTTACCTTTCAACCTTCCTAATATCATAGCATCTCGATCAGGGCAGGTGCAAGGATTTTTGCCGCCCTAGGTAAAAGTAAAGTTTGCTGCCCCGCCTCCCATGTGACATCATAATGCCCCACCCATATGATCTGCCATGTTAACTAACGCCAGTGCTGCAGTGCCGCCGTGTTTACATTAAAAGGCCTGCAGGGACAGGCTATAGACACCAGAACCACTACATTAAGCTGCAGTGGTTCTGGGGACTCTAGTGTTTCTTTAATGTGAGGTAAATTAGAGATTACTGCCACAAATAATATACTAGATTGCCTACTTACAACCAGATGAGGATGATGATGGGCTCTAGCTGCAGTCTGGCTCCACTGGTCTGGTGTAGAACAGGATCTCTGGAGGCTGTTTGTAACTGTGGTCACAAAAATCAATCAATCAATGTTCTGGGAGAACGAGAAGCAGCTCCATTTTTTTGTGTCTCTTTACACAGCTCAATGTTCCACCAATGAGTTTGTTCACAGTGGGTGGAGTGTGTAGGGGATGTCCTGATATGTGTGTAAGGAATGCATTGTGTGAATCTGTGTTTGTACGTGTAAGGGCTGCAAGGTGTGTTTCTGTGTATGTACGGGATGCAGTGTGTGTGTGTGTGTAAGGGGTGCATTGAGTGTGTGTAAGGAATGCATTGTGTGTTTCTGTGTGTAAGGGATGCATTGTGTGTAAGGGTTGCTTGTGCTTGTGTGTGTAATGCATTGTGTGTTTTTCTGTGTGCAAGGGGTGCATTGTCTTTGTGTGTAAGAATGTATTGTGCGTGTAATGGATGTCAATCTCTTCTCTCCCCCCCTTGTCACTCTCTTCTCCCCCCCTTGTCACTCTCTTCTCCCCCGTTGTCACTGTCTTCTCCCCTCCTCCTCCCCACTCTCATTACCCATGCCTCCCCTGTCAATTTCTTTCTCCCCCCCTCCCTGCCAATTTCTTTATCCCCCCCTCCCTGTCAATTTATTTCTCCCCCCCTCCCTGTCAATTTCTTTCTCCCCCCCCTCCCTGTCAATTTCTTTCTCCCCCCCCTCCCTGTCAATTTCTTTCTCCCCCCCTCCCTGTCAATTTCTTTCTCCCCCTCCTCCCTGTCAATTTCTTTCTCCCCCCCTGACAATTTCTTTCTCCCCCCCCTCCCTGACAATTTCTTTCTCCCCCCTCCTTGTCAATTTCTTTCTCCCGCCCCCTCCTTGTCAATTTCTTTCTCCCCCCCCTCCTTGTCAATTTCTTTCTCCCCCCCCCCTCCTTGTCAATTTCTTTCTCCCCCCCCCTCCTTGTCAATTTCTTTCTCCCCCCCCCTCCTTGTCAATTTTTTTCTCCCGTCAATTTCTCCCCCCTTTTAATTTCTTCCTCCCCCCTACCCTACCTCTGTTGTAGTATGGCCGAGCCCTGTATGGTCCGTGGGTACAGGGAGTTTTTGTTTCCTGTACCCGGCCGGACTAAAAGGAAGTGCACTTCCTGTTAGTCTGGTCAGGTGCAGGAGACAGATGCTCCTGTACCATACAGAGATCGGCCTCCTGTCAGCCTCTCTCCTCATGCTGTGCCCGGGCAGTGCGCTCTCATGGACGCACCAGCCCGGGCAAAGCTGCAGCAACTTGAGGCTCTCTACAGAGCGCTCGGGCGGCTGCAGCATGAGGGGGGCCGGCGCTCCTGGCAGCTGCCTAGTCCGCCTAACAGGTAGCGATGGCCCTGCCCGCGGACCATACAGAGCTCGGCCACGCTACAGTGAGGGAGTGACAGGAGGGAGCGCTGAGCGCTTCCCTCCTGTCAGCCCCTCTCCACATGCTGCGCTTGGGCAGTGCGCCCTCATGGATGCACCAGCCCAGGCAAAGCTGCAGCCGCCTGAGGCTCTCTACAGAGCGCTTGGGCGGCTGCAGCATGAGGGGGGGCCGGCGCTCCTGGCAGCTGCCTAGTCCGCCTAACAGGTAGCGATGGCCCTGCCCGCGGACCATACAGAGCTCGGCCACGCTACAGTGAGGGAGTGACAGGAGGGAGCGCTGAGCGCTTCCCTCCTGTCAGCCCCTCTCCACAGGCTGCGCCTGGGCAGTGCGCCCTCATGGATGCACCAGCCCAGGCAAAGCTGCAGCCGCCTGAGGCTCTCTACAGAGCGCTTGGGCGGCTGCAGCATGAGGGGGGCCGGCGCTCCTGGCAGCTGCCTAGTCCGCCTAACAGGTAGCGATGGCCCTGCCCGCGGACCATACAGAGCTCGGCCACGCTACAGTGAGGGAGTGACAGGAGGGAGCGCTGAGCGCTTCCCTCCTCTCAGCCCCTCTCCACATGCTGCGCCTGGGCAGTGCGCCCTCATGGATACACCAGCCCAGGCAAAGCTGCAGCCGCCTGAGGCTCTCTGCAGAGCGCTCGGGCGGCTGCAGCATGCAGCTGCCTAGTCCGCCTAACAGGTAGCGCCGGCCCTGATCTCGATACTTTACAAGGTGGTAAACAGATTATATAATATCACTCACTATCTTGTATCTTACAGTGGCACTTTGGAATAATTTTGCTGTAGTTAGTGAAACTGGTTTTGTCATCAAGAGTGTCCTTTCTAAAAGTGGACTGTATATCTCCCTATTAGGGAAACCTGATGATTATTGTTATTATATGAATAGTGGTAAAATCACCTTCACTATATAGATGCTTTGACTAGAAAGGAATGGAGAGAATACAAAGGGTGTAATAACAGAGAATGGGCTAAACTTCATATTAAGAGGCGTGATCTAACTCTTCATTCAGACCATGGGGCTTGAGGGTGTTTCATTTAAAAATCTATTTTGTTTCCGCTACATTAAGGGTCCTTTTTGTCTTGGCTCGGTCATTCACGTTGGGAATTGTTTCTATTCCATAACTGATATATGAGAAGAATCACTCTCATGGGCTATCTGGAAATGTCGTGCCACTGGGGATCTTTGATCTTTGTGTAGAATAACCAGTCAATGTTCCCTGAATCTGCTTTTCAGGGGTCTTGTGGTTTGTCCCACATAGAGGAGGCCACAGGTACAGGTAAGTAAGTAAACTAAAAATTTGGAATTACAGCTAATCCTTTGTTTGACCTTATATCTGACTGCTCCCACTGTGGGTCCAAATGTGAGGTTTCTATGGCAGAAGTCTTTACAGGTGATACAGCGTTTCCCTCCACATCTAAAATTATCCTGAGGATTATTAAGGAAACCAGGGCAAGTAGTGACACTATTGTCCACTTTTATATTGAAATATCTAGTTAGTGTTAGTTTTATAACGAAATGATTAAGATCCTTAATTGATTGGACTCTTTGAGGGTGCAAAATTTAGCCCTTTGTTTAAAAGGGAAATTTCAGTTGGCTTCAACTCATAGGATGAGATGTTAAAAATCCCCTTCATGGGAGGCACCTCAGCTTGTTGGGATTGGAGTCCCTTCCCTCTGAGTCCTCTATGGGTGTATCCCTTTTTCTGAGTAGGGTTTTTGAGAATAAAGTGAAGTTTTTGGAAGTAAGTGACGGTCCCTCCCATAAAAAATCAGTCTCACTCATATTATTGATAAGATTGGTTTTAGGTCGTGCTCAAAGGTTATGTGGAAAATTATTCGTGGACAATCTCTCCTCGGATGTCCTGTCCCCATTTCAATTGGATGCCATTTTAGGGTGATCAATCGGGATATAATTGGGATTCCCTAGATTTGGTCTATCAGAGGGTTCTTTTGAATCTGGGAGTAAATGTCTTAAAGCTCCCCTGGTACAATTTCGGAGTAATGCAAGTAAACTCTGCGTAAGATCTCGGCTTATGGTTGGGATGGAACCCACTCTCTGGGGCAGGATAGTTCGTAGGATATAAATCTTATTGATGGTATTATTTCTAGTCTGGAAAGGTTTTTTTATTTTTCTTTCTTTACCAAGTCCTAACTTGGTAATGTCATAATCATTCTTATCTCTCATAAATTTAGAATTTTTCTTTTGGACCAATTCTTTTTCATATACAATCATCCTTTGATTCACTGACCCATCATAGTGGGCAATAAGTTCCCCATTATTGGATGAGCCAATTTTGGATTATATTTGTGCTAACTGGGTTTTGGCTATCTGCAACTTGTACTGTCTATATTTCACCAAATTCTGCATCAAAATAATAGAAAAGTTATTTAGGGCATGCAGCCATTAATTTTCCAAATCAATGTTATCTGTAAATAACGGTTTCTTCTCAAACCTAAGACCTCGTGGTATATGTGACGGACCCTGCATCAATCGATGCTCCCAGTGCTTACCAAGGACCATCAGCACCGCACCAGACACCATAAGCACTGCACATCCCACAAACCGCCGCAGCTTGGTTGGGGTCTCGCCGTCCTCCACCGACCCTGGACCCAAGACCAGGATCCAGCTCCCAGTGGGATGACCTCTCCTAGTCCAGAGAGTGTAGCAGGAACAAGCTCTTAAAAGAGCTTAGTGATTGTAGCCCAGGGGAATATACAGAGTATAGCAATCCCCCAGTGTAGATGCAGCCTTTTCCTCCACACATGAGGAACTCAGCAGATCTGAGGGTTTATTGTCTTTTATACAGTTTCCTCCACAAGGTTACCACCCATGTGGACCTTGTGGAGCACAGGACACAAAGTCACAAAAACCAATCAGAACAGTATTGTACAGTTAGACACTCCCAGATAATGTACACAAACCCACCCCTCTGCTTGGGAGATAATTGAGTAAGATACTGTAATTAACTCAATTATCCCAAGCAGAAAAAACACAGAAAACACTCCAAAACAACACATGTCCCCATAAATTATACATATCCAAAAATCACCTAGATCAGAGCAGGGGTTCAGGAAATTTCAGGAAGTCATATTTGACTGACCACACGCACATTTTAATTTCTAAAACAGTTCCAGAGAATTAGGCTGTGCGGCCGGTCTATTTCACATAGTTCCAATGTAGTTCGATTGCACGAATGGGGGCCGTTCAAGGAAATAGCCACGTTAAAGTGGTGTTCGAATTGTTGAACGCTGTTCGACTCCCATTGAAGCATCGAAGTTCCGGAGAAGGTAAAGTTCAGCTGTGTTCGTGCTGTTGTGTGTCTGATTTGAGTTCCACTCGACGACAAAACACCACTGACCGCGCTCGGCTAAACAAGATGGCCGCCGCCACCTGTTCGACTATATGAATGATGGCCACTTCGACTACTTCGGCACTTTGGCTGTTTTTGAAGTGCCATTTTGAAAGTGCAGATCCTTTCCAATAATTTTTAAAGGGGCAATACAGTTCTTTAAAATCCAATATGCACAAAAAAGAGTTTTTAAACGGCAATACAGCCCAGGGGCCATAGTCACAGGATAAGAGGCTGGTAAGCAGGCCTTTCCAAAACTCAGTGGCAAGGTTACTTTTGCCACAGGATATATTTCTATTTCAAATATTTTTCTAATAATGCACTATCCCATAAGTCTCTCATTTCAGACTTAAGGTTTTTCTCCAACTCAAAAAATAGTTTCTTGATATTAAACTCCTTCTGAGGTGGGGTTAGTGGGGTTTCCTCTAGCAGGAAACCCTTTCTTCTACAAATTATTTCTAAAATCCTTCGTACTTTGTCTATACTTTGTAAAATTTACTAGACTGTCTATATTTTATACAGATATTTTCCAAACCTTAATTATATCCTCTAATTTTTTTTCTCTACATGTTTGTGACGCTGACGAGGCTCAAAAAATGATCTTCGGGGATTGCTATCACATTATGCATTTAAATATTTTGTAAATTAAATTTAGAATATTTCAATATAAAAATTTACTAAATGCTTTAATTACTAAACAATGAATTGTAGTAAATTGAAAAACAAATTCCACAATTTGGACGATTAGCACTGGTATTTGCGTTCTACTTTTAGTTTTTAAATCATATTGTATCTGAATAAAAAGAACATAGTTTTTTTTTTTTTTTTTTATAGTATGTACTAATAACTCCAGGCCATTTTGGTGTTTTGGAATATTTTGTATTCATGACATATAATCTATGAAAACTGGCATAAGGGATGACAGCTGGTGTTTTTTGTATGTAAATATGCTATCTATCTACAAGTGGGTGGGTTACAGTCATCTTGTTCTGAAAGAATTTGAAGGTCTTGCTTTGAACTCATAGAGACAAAAGTGTTTGTAGAGACAGTTGCACAAATGGTTAAATCTTCGGCCAGGATCCAAGATTGTATCCACATGCTGTTTTATTAAGTCCCCATTGATTGAAATAGGGGCATCATATTCATCAGGCCCTAGGCAACTGCCCACATTACTTAATTTACTATAGTTGCCATCCTTTCTGGGTGCAATGTTGACCCTGTGACACTATGCATGGTCTAAAGAACGTGTTACACAGAATTTGTTTAAGCATATTACAATGTGACAGATTAAGGATAGGCCACTGAGTTTATTTTAGAACCAAAGAATAAGGGGTTGACCTCTAACATCAGTATTGAGTTAGGAGAAGCCCAGGCTCCAGATTTGGTATGTGATCTTAAGCAAGAGAAAAAGTATATGTTCTTCAGCCTTCAGCCTGCTTTACAGGTGATGTGCCTGGTAATGTGTTCACCCTAGCATTTGATTATATTATTGCTCTGATAATCATAGTATTTTCGGGGATGAATATTTTGGATCAATTCTAAAAGAAATGAATATCAAACCCAGAGTGTGCCAATATTTTTCCACCATTTTTCTACTGTTTCATCTTTCATGGTTGAATATCTGTTAGATCTAAAGGGACACCCAGACCACTTCATCTCATTGTAGGGATCTGGCTGCAGTGTCCTTGATCCCTTAACCCTGCAATGTAAACTGCTGCAGTTTTATAGAAACAACAGTGTTTCACGCAGTTTGACTCTGTGAAACAGCGCCGGACATCCTCACGCTTCCAGGGAACTTCCAGGGCACTTGAGGGCATCCAGCATGTTGAAAATCCCAATAGTCAATTATTTTGTATGGGTGTAACAGGTCACCTGGCACCACGACTGGGTACCTCCGTTGAAGGATGCTCCTAGCGCTTCCTGAGGTCTCCAAGCACTCCTTCAGAGAGTACGACAGGAACAAGCTCTTAAAAGAGCTTAGGAGTAACTATAGCAAGGGAATATGCAGAGCGTAGCAATCCCTTGTAGCAGATTCCCCCAATAAGAGACGGCACTCCAAATTAAGGGTGAAGTAGAACTGAAGCTTTTAATCAAACACTCTGCTTTTATCCCCATTTTACAAACATAGTACCGCCCACAGGGTTTTGTAAAACAACCAATAAAATATGTACATTACAATAAAACACTCCCAGCAATTACACACAAACACTCCCCTCTGCCTGTGATATAATTACTGAACACAATGGGTTAAAGTAATTATCACAGGCAGGAAAAATATACTTTTTACACATACACTGTATCTTGAAAAATATACATTCAATCTTCATAAATTACATATTCGAACTCAGCACACTTTAATTACAAACATATACAAAATTTAGCCTATTCCTTCCAGGGGTTAAAAAGTTAGCTGGAAGTCCCTTTTTGACCAACCGCACGCACATTTTCATGCCTAAAACAGTTCCAGACATTCAGGCTGTGCCTGTATCTATTTCCCATGTTAAATTCAGTTTAAACAGACGAACGACAACCATTTGAATTGTCGAATTAACTGTTGAACGGCGTTAAAATTGTCTAATGGTGTTCGAATTGTCAAATGCATTGAAATCTGGAGAAGGTAAAACTTCAGCTGAATTAAAGATGGCCACCGCCACGTGTTCGTTTGCACGAACTGCGGCCACCCATCGGTCGGCAATTCACCTACAGCAGGCTCCCAGCCTGGGAGGTAAATTGCCTGCACACTTCCACTTCTGGGTGGTCCGCCTGTGTGGTTCTTGGTTCAGTAAGCCCCATTTACTGAACCAAGTGGAAGAAAGCCAGGAACACAGTATATTAACAGTCTGGGGACACTGGGGACAAAGTCTTCAAGGGGCATTGTTCAAAATAAGTCTGGGGACACTGAGGACACCGTCTTAAAGGGGCATTGTTCCCAAAAGTCACAGTATGTCCCCAGATGGTTCTTAAAGGGCCAGCAGCAGCACAATAAAATACAATATGCCCAAATACTGTATTTAAAGGGCCAAATCTCCCAGGTGCCAAAGTCAGCAGGCAGAAGGCAGGCAAACAGGCTTCTCCAATGCCCAGTGGTGAGGTTAGTTTCCCCACATTGGGGAAGCATTATGTTCCCCCATCGACTGACTTTTCCTTAGAAGGAGCCCGACAAAGTGGCAAGATATATCGGCGCTGGAACCAAGTAAATGAAAAAAAGTTTTTATAGCCCTTTAGGTCATCAAGTGGTGGGGCAGAATGTTCCTATAGTGTTAAATTTTTTTTTATATTCCTAACACTCTAGTGTACATTTAATTAAAAAAAAGTTAAATATTTGTGCGTGGAAATTCACCTCTCAGCAAGGATTTCTATCTATTTAAGGATCTTTCAGGCAAAATTTGATACTTCTGACATATGTAGCTATATTATTTCTTTGAAATTAAGCCATAATAAAAACAATACTTTTATAATTAGTCATATAAATAGTTTATACGTTTCTAATTACAAAAAAGTTGCAATTGCTGTAAAATTTTATTTTATCATCCTTTAAGGGTAGCATTTTGTAAACCATGACTCACTCTTATGTTCAATACAAATATCCGTAATATCTAATATGTAAGGTGTACCTCAGTAATAGTTTTCTTTAATGATTAGAATTTGCTAACATCTTGAGTTTATTGTCAGTTTTTATTGTATTAGAACAGAGAATCTGCACATTTTAATTGAATGAGCATTTGCTTGCCATTAACTCTGCTGAACGTGGAGGTATATTAGCTGGCACGGGAGTGTATCCATCCCTCTAAGAGGCTCTACACTTCGATAGTTCCATGCAGAGCTCTCACATTCTGTACTGAATATTTTCGAGAACATAAACTATGTGACATCTGCTGTATTCAAGAGCAGCTGAGAGGAACTTGAAATCAGTTCTAAATATTGCGGTGAGGAACTTTTATCACTGCAGTAACATTAGCTCTAAAATGCACAAAACAATAAACAACAATACACTATGCAATATATCCCTTTTGATTGAGGTGTGTGTGTATGTGTGTGTGTATATATATATATATATATATATATATATATATATATAATACTAGTGATGTCCCGAACTGTTCGCTGGCGAATAGTTCCTGGCGAACATCGCTTGTTTGCGTTCGCCACGGATGGCGAGCACATGCGCTGTTCGGTCCGCCCCTATTCGTCATCATTGAGTAAACTTTGACCCTGCCTGTACCTCACAGTCAGCAGACACATTCCAGCCAATCAGCAGCAGACCCTCCCTCCCAGACCCTCCCACCTCCTGGACAGCATCCATTTTACATTCATTGTGAAGCTGCATTCTTAGTGAGAGTAGGGACAGTGTAGCTTCTGATGATTTGATAGGAAAATTGATAGCTAGGCTAGTGTATTCAGTGTCCACTACAGACCTGAAGGACTCATCTGATCTCTGCTGTAAGGACAGCACCCCAAAAAAACCTTTTTAGGGCTAGAACATCAGTTTGCTTTTTTTTTTCTGTGTAATGTAATTGCAGTTGCCTGCCTGCCAGCTTGTGTGTCAGGCTCACAGCATATACTGTGCCCACTTGCCCAGTGCCACCACTCACTCACTGGTGTCACAATAGCTTGCATTTAAAAAAAAACTAAACTTTTTGACTGTAATATAATAGCAGTCAGTTTCCTTCGCTAGTGTGCGTTTCAGGACCTGCCCAGTGCCACCAGTCACTCATATCTGGTATCACAATAGCTTGCATTTAAAAAAAACAAAAAACTTTTTGGACTGTAATATAATAGTAGTCAGTTTCCTTCACGATTGTGCATTTCAGGAACTGCCAGGGCACAGTGTCACACCAGTGCCACTCATATCTGTTGTCACAGTAGCTTGCACGCATAGTACCACTAATCGGAAAAAAAATGACAGGCAGAGGCAGGCCACCCCGCAGGGGCCGTCGTGGTTGTGGTGCTGCGATTCCCTTTGGCCCTAGAATAATGCCCAGTGTTCTGAGGCCACGTACCCTGAACTTGAAAAGTTCTGAGGACATAGTTGACTGGCTAACACAGGACACCCAATCTTCTACAGCTTCCGCTCGGAACCTCGACGCACCATCCTCCTCCAGCTTAGCTTCTGGCACCTCTCAAGTTACCACACACCCGCCTGCCGCCACCACCAACACTAGCACCACAGCCGCTTCACTTGGTATGTCAGAGGAGTTATTTACACATCAGTTGGAAGAAATGAGGGATGCGCAACCATTATTGCCAGAGGATGTAGATAACAGGGATATGTCTCAGTCAGGCAGCATTACACATGTACGGTGTGATGATGATGATGATGATGATGTTGTACCCACTGCTGCTTCCTTTGCTGAGTTGTCAGATACAAGTGAAGCGGTTGATGATGACGATGCATCCGTGGATGTCACGTGGGTGCCCGCTAGAACAGAAGAAGAACAGGGTGAAAGTTCAGATGGGAAGACAGAGAGGAGGAGACGAGTTGGAAGCAGGGGGAGGTCGTCGCAAGGAGCTAGTGGCACAGTCAGACAGCATGCATCGGCACCCGGGGTCAGCCCGACAGCACGCCAATCAACGCATGCTGTGTCCACCACCAGAATGCCATCATTGCAGAGCTCAGCAGTGTGGCATTTTTTTGTGTGTCTGCCTCTGACAACAGCAATGCCATTTGCAACCTGTGCCAAAAGAAACTGAGTCGTGGGAAGTCCAACACCCACCTAGGTACAACTGCTTTGCGAAGGCACATGATCGCACATCACAAACGCCTATGGGATCAACACATCAGTACAAGCAGCACACAAACTCAAAGCCGCCATCCTCCTCCTGGTCCAGAATCTTTAGCCACGTTAACCACTGCTCTCCTCCTTGCCCCCTCTCAACCATCCGCCCCTCCGTCTCTCGCCTTGACCAGTTCCTGGTCATCTGCCCACAGTCAGGCGTCTGTCAAGGACATGTTTGAGCGTAAGAAGCCAATGTCACAAAGTCACCCCCTTGCCCGGCGTCTGACAGCTGGCTTGACTGAACTCTTAGCCCACCAGCTTTTACCATACAAGCTGGTGGAGTCTGAGGCGTTCAAAAGATTTGTAGCTATTGGGACACCACAGTGGAAGGTACTGTTCCACATCCCGGATACGGCAGTGTCACGCCGTCTTGGGGTTGACTTGCCTGAAAGTAGAGAGTCACACCGGACCAGGAGGTGACAAACCTAGTCAGTCGCACCGAAGGCACCATCAGCGACATCATACCATTTGTTTTCTTCCTGGAGCGTGCCCTGCGAAGAGTGCTGGATCAGGCCATAGATGAGCGTGAAGAGGAAGAGTTGTGGTCACCATCACCACTAGAAACAGCCTTATCAGCATTGCTTGCTGGACCTGCGGCAACGCTGGAAGAGGATTGTGAGGAAGAGGAGTCAGAGGAGGAATGTGGCTTTGAGGAGGAGGAGGAAGACCAACCACAACAGGCATCCCAGGGTGCTCGTTGTCACCTATCTGGTACCCGTGGTGTTGTACGTGGCTGGGGGGAAGAACATACCTTCAGAGAGATCACTGAGGATGAGGAACAGGACATGAGTAGCTCGTTATCCAACCTTGTGCAAATGGGGTCTTTCATGCTGTCGTGCCTGCTGAGGGACCCTCGTATAAAAAGGCTGAAGGAGAACGACCTGTACTGGGTGTCCACGCTACTAGACCCCCGGTATAAGCAGAAAGTGCCTGAAATGTTACCGAATTACGGCAAGTCGGAAAGGATGCAGCAGTTCCAAAATCAATTAAAAAGTATGCTTTACACAGCGTATAAGGGTGATGTCACAGCACAACAGGAATCTAACAGGGGAAGAGGTGAAAGTAATCCTCCTCCTCCCACGACCACACCGGCAAGGACAGGATGCTTTACAGACGTGTTGTTGATGGAGTACATGCGGAGCTTTTTAAGTCCTATGCATCGCCACAGCCCTTCGGGGTCCACCCTCAGAGAACGACTCGACCGACAGGTAGCAGACTACCTCGCCTTAACTGCAGATATCGACACTCTGAGGAGGGATGAACCCCTTGACTACTGGGTGTGCAGGCTTGACCTGTGGCCTGAGCTATCCCAATTTGCGATAGAACTTCTGGCCTGCCCCGCTTCAAGTGTCCTGTCAGAAAGGACCTTCAGTGCAGCAGGAGGTATTGTCACTGAGAAGAGAAGTCGCCTAGGTCAAAAAAGTCTAGATTACCTCACCTTTATTAAGATGAATGAGGGATGGATCCCGAAGGGACTGACAGTGGGCGATACATTCGACTAAAAAAGGCCTGATGAGGGGGACTACTTAACACACCACTCCTATCTGGTGGCACATTAGATTGCACGCGCAGTGCCCCAAATTTGAAGTAGGAGGACCGACCAAGCATCTTTTTCCATCTCCCGCTTCCTAAAATTGATGCCTTATATACACGTCCCCTGATAGGGGACGTAACAGGGATTAAACTGATAGGAGTGGTGTGTTAAGTAGTACTATTCCTATCTGGTGGCACATTAGATTACACGCGCAGTGCCCCAAATTTGAAGTAGGAGGACCGACCAAGCATCTTTTTCCATCTCCCGCTTCCTGGGTGGAGGAAGAGAGACCTTCAATGGCATCAGTGAGGACAAGGAACGGGACATGGCTAGCTTGGTATCCAACCTTGTGCAAATGGGGAGTTTGCGGTTGTGCAAATGGACTGTTTGCGGTTGTTTGCGGTGCGTTAAACGGGGAGTTTGGTCTGTCACTGGGAAGCAGGCGTAACCCTTACACTACCTGATCGATACAACATCATACCTGATGTTTTAAAGCACGTTATACCAAACAATTTAGGAATGTTAGGTGATTTATGCCCTTTATGGATTAAAACCAGACTCTGCATGAACTATGTAATTTTCCATGGGAGTTTGGCCATGGATCCCCCTCCGGCATGCCACAGTCCAGGTGTTAGTCGCCATTGAAACAACTTTTCCATCACTATTGTGGCCAGAAAGAGTCCCTGTGGGTTTTAAAATTCGCCTGCCCATTGAAGTCTATGGCGGTTCGCCCGTTCGCGAACATTTGCGTAAGTTCGAGTTCGCCGTTCGCGAACCGAAAATTTTATGTCCGCGACATCACTAATAAATACATTAGAGGTAAATATTCACATGGTGAGTATGTATCTGTATTTCCTTTCTGCAAATGACATTTCATTTGTACTTAAATGTAAAAAATGTATGTTTTATGCTGATAAAGCGCAAGGTGGGGCCAAAAAAATGGATTTTTAGATATAACTTGCTTTTATTCAAAATCAAAAATTATTTAAAAAAAAATCTCTGCAACAATTTTTTTTGAAGATCTATATTGCACCAAGGTAACAGGGGTAGAGTGTTTGCATATTTTGGTTTGTATATATATAATTGGAGATATATGTTTGCAAATCCTATATTGCATGTTGTTTTACACTACAATGAATACTGTGTTGCACAGTTTGACTGGCATTGTGGAGCTCAGGATACATTGTGTCTTAGATTGAAGAGATTAACACTTCACAGTACTCTTGCTTGAGGGCTTGGAGTGAGAAGAGACATATTGTCTTTCTTTTATCTCAGTACCTCTCCTGGCATGTAAAGGAGCAAATAAATAGTATCTGCTACTCTGCAGTGTGACTCAGGCAGACTAGGACATTTATGGCATGTCTCAGTGCTTCCCTAGCAAACCCCTAATTCTTATTTTTAAATTATGCATATTTCACCATGAAAAACTTTCTCTTTCTCTTTCTCCCACTGGCTGTGTGTGACTGTCTGCCTGTGTGTGACTGTCTGTCTGTGTGTGTTACTGTCTGCCTGTTTGTGTGACTCTCTGTGTGTTTGTGTGTGTGTGTGTGTGACTGTCTGCCTGTTTGTGTGACTCTCTGTGTGTGTTTGTGTGTGACTGTTTGCCTGTGTGTGTGTGTGTGTGTGTGTGACTGTCTGCCTGTTTGTGTGACTCTCTGTGTGTGTTTGTGTGTGACTGTTTGCCTGGGTGTGTGTGTGTGTGACTGACTACCTGTGTGTTTTTGACTGTCTGCCTGTTCGCGTGACTCTGTGTGTGTGTGTGACTGTATATATGTGTGTGTGTGTGTGTGACTGTCTGCCTGTGTGTGACTTTAATTGTGTGTCTGTCTGTAACTGTGTGTGTGACTGAACCTGTGTGTGCGTGTGTGTGTGTGTGTGACTGTCTGTCTGTGTGTGGCTATTTGCCTGTGTGTGGCTGTAACTGTGTGTGTGGCTGCAACTGAGTGTGTGTGACTTTCTGTCTGTTACTGAGTGTGCATATGTGTATGTGTGTGACTGTCTGCCTGTAACTGTGTATCACAGTATTATGTGACATACTTAGTCTGCCACTATGTAATGCATGGGAGGCAGTCTGATACCTCTGGCCTGCACTTCCATTGGCTGCAGAACATAAGTAGCTGTCTTCCAAGCTCCAGCCTATCAGTGTGTTGCTGCACATTACCAGAGGAAAGCCTTGACACTGTAAATGCCCGAGCTAACGAGACAGTTACTTATACTCTGCACCTGGTGAAAGGTGCAGACCAGATTCCCAGCACACTGGAACACCAGAGTCAACATTACACTTTTTTAAATGCGGAACGCCGTTCCCGCTGTTCCTGCAGGCACTCAAGGGGTGGCAAAAAATGCCGCCCCCAAATGCCCCCTATGTTTCATGGGGGGCCCAAGAGGTGGCCTGATGGCCACCTGAAGGACCCAACCGGCGGGCGCCTGTCTCCATATCAGACGCGGTGAGGGAGCTGTGTTCTCTCTGCTCCCTCTCACTGCGCCGTTTGCTGATGATGTCATATTGCTGCTCCCAGGATTCAGCAAACGGCGCGCGGCGAGAGAACACAGCTCCCTTGCCGCGTCTGATATGGAGACAGGAACCGGCCCCACTGGACGGTCCACGCCAGCTCTCCAGGAGTGTGTGTTTGTCTGTGAGTGTGTGTTTGTCTGTGAGTGTGTGTGTGTCTGAGTATGTGTGTGTCTGTGAGTGTGTGTGTCTGTGAGTGTGTGTGTGTCTCTGTGTGTGTGTGTGTGTGTGTCTGTGAATGTATGTGTGTGTGTCTGTGAGTGTGTCTGTGTGTGCACGCGCATATATATATATATATATATATATATATATATATATATATATATATATATATATATGTGTGTGTGTGTATATATATATATATATATATATATGTGTGTGTGTGTGTGTATATATATATATATGTGTGTGTGTGTGTATATATATATATATATATATGTGTGTGTGTGTATATATATATATATATATATATACGAGTGTACTGTATATTATTTTTATTTTTTTTGGGGGGGGGGAAATCTTGTGTGACTTCCCACACTTTATTCCCCAGGACTTGACCCCTGTTTGCTCATAATATGTAACTTCTATATCTCCTAAGATATATGCTTTTATATGATTTTAAAAGTGTATAGAATGTTCCCACTGTGACGTTTCTTGCATATGTTGTTTTTATAGTAGAGATCATGATACCTGCTGCGATAAGTTTGCTTGTGAAATCGGTTTACATATGTAAAAATCTTAGTGATCACTGACCTTAAAATCTCATCATCCCGATATAACCTTTTTTATTTCCTAATACCTTCTACATACAGTATATCATAAACAGTACAGGACAGAAGACCAACTCAAAAACACCATCTGCATATCATGAAATAAAAATGAAGGGTCCCACCACATGTTGATAATAATTGAGTGTTTGCAAACCTGAACAGAAATTTAATTTTGTTCAGAGGTCACATAAGGACTCATCGTTCTAATGGGTGTCTTATAATACATCATTCCTTCCAAGCAGAAGATCACATGTGAGGACCATGAACACATTTTTGGGGGTCTATCAGGCCATGGATAAAGAAGAATCACTGTGTCAAACATCAAATTCAGACTTTCATCTATGGTATTTTTAATTTATATTTATTACAATTATTTGGTATTTTATTTAAAATTTTAGGCTATTTTTAAGCAAAAAAAATCATAATTTAACATGTTGAATATAATAATAAACCAAAAAATAATAATAATATTATTCATTAGAATCCTTTAAATACAGATTGTATACATGTCAATTACATTTAGAATAGTTTTAAAATAATTTTTGGTTTTCAGTTTGCATGCTTATTTGCTGAAACACAATCTGTCTTTATTTGGCAACCATTTTGTTGTGTACTGCATCAGATTACTACACAGAGGCGGCAATCAGTATGTCGTGATCCGTCTGTTAGCTTGCACAGACACATTCACAGTCAGACTGATTCTGTGGGCAAAGCAATTGGTTTTTCATGGTTTATTTACAACGCTAATAATGGACAAGATGAAGCTAGATTGGTTACATTAAATAATGCTTCCTGACATTGTTGAAGATTTGAGCAAATATTTTCTCATATACAAAGTGTGTTAGCTAGACAGAGACAGACAGATGGACAAGCAGATGGACAAACAGACAAATACCAAAGCAACATCTACCCTGTGGTGTAAAGACACAACGGAATATGAAACGTACAATAATTTGTTATAGCTGAAAGGAATCTCGTTAAACCATATGCTCTCTCTCTTTAACAAAAATAAATATACGAATCAACTCTTATACTAATGTGCAGCAACTAAATAAAACTTTAGTGACAATAAAGAAAAATAAAAAAAATCAATTTTGGTGTGAGAAAAAAACAATCTTGGGAATGTATAAATATCAAGGTATATAGCTTGCAAGATGTAAATAAAAACAGTGTTAAAAGAAACAATGTGTATTAACTAAACAGTGCACATTCAAACAGTCTTTATTCTTGGATGTTACAATTCTTCTTCGTTCAGTTTTCTTTAACAGAAATGCAAATGCAAATAGTGTAGATCAATAAAACGATAACTAATATAGGTAAAATGAGGGTTAAACACACTCACAAGATCAAAGTGGAATAAGTGCCACTCCATACTATCAAGCAAAGTCAGGACTGATTTATTGGGGAATGTTGGGTCTCCAAGTACCTTTAACCCCTTAAGGACCAGACTTCTGGAATAAAAGGGAATCATGACATGTCACACATGTCATGTGTCCTTAAGGGGTTAAAACGGAGAAGTAAACAGTCAGTTGCCTTAATGCTTCAAAAAAGTTTTATTTCAAATACAAAGTATCAGCAGTAAACTCCAAGTAAACTCCAAGTGAATTTAAGTTCAGTATATCAGATGATCGGGGAATGTAGAATGTCAAGAAGATCAGCAGCTGTTCTGATTCCTCGTAGTGTTTCCCTTTTCAGGTTAGGGAAATGTCTTTTGTGCACAATGAACCTGTTTTTACAAAAGTTACTTTCACATTTAGGCATGTCCCTTTTGGAGAATATGTTACTTCGATCTCTGTCTATAAGTAAGCATTATATGAGTTGGTTTGCTGCGCATGTGCTCACAATACCTCAAATATAGTATAGAAAAGCAGGTCATATCTTCAGTGGTTAAAAGGGTTAGGCACATGTTCGGTTTCAGAAAATAAAACCTAACGATATTTTATGTGCCCTAAATGCAATGGAAGAATTGTCATTTACTCCTTCCCTGTCATTGCAAAATAAGCATAACTTAAAAAATGCTATCTTTTTTATTTTTATTTTTTAAATCAGTCCATTTTTAATTTTTGCAAATTAAAGCATAACAAACTTTATTTTCATCTATGAACAAAAGTACCATTAAAATGAGTAAAAATAGGGTATTATAGTGCTAGGAATACAACGTTATCTTCCTAGCACTATAGTTTCCATTTCAAATTTAGGGGTGTGCTGTTTTTGTGGTGAACTAAAGTATGCCTTACAATCCCTCACGTGTCTGTAGAAAAAGCCAGACTATTGTACAGATGAAACTTTGATGGTTTATTGGAGTTGCAGCCTATACTAATCTTAGGGGCTTGGTTCCGATAATTTTAATTATATTAGGTATTCGTAGATATGACTTTAAAATCTTGCACTATTGAAGAACAAGGAAGGTTATTTCCTAGAAAACGCATGCATAACTCTAAAACTTAACTTTTACCGTTAAGTTAAAATAAAAACAAAAAAAATAGCATGACATTTATACACAGTCGTATCAGTCTTACTATATGTCTCAATTACTCACATGGCTCATTAGTTGCTTGGCTTAGTTCCCTTAAGAAAATTTAGCTAGATGTTAAAAGAACATTGTCTCAACTAACGAATAGACATTTGCAGCAAGATCCTATGTGGATTGACAGGGATATAATTATTCACTAAAGTTACTAACTCACAAACATTTCAAGTGGGACCAATAAAGAATGAAGAAATAAATAATGAATCTTATATGGAGCAGTGTATAATTGTGTATAAATCTTCTGATATAATAAACAAAATAGAAGAAAAGGAGAAAATAGAGATAGAAAGCAGGGAAATTAAATTACTGCATGGCTTTCCCTGTCAGACACCTATCCACTAAATATTGTGCAAAAAAAGAGAAAAGGTGATTGCTTAGCCAAACACTGTGATGTAAAACATAAAAAATTAGGCAGCTTTATTGCAAGTACTCATCAAATCAACAAATCGAACACCAGTCATTCTACACAGATTTTTTTTTCCCAATAGATCACCACTATGTAGGAGCTGTGTCTTTGCAGAGGGTATGTTTCTACATATTTGGTGGTCTTGTCCTAACATGGCTGCCTATTGGAGTAACATCCAAACAACGTTGACTGAGATTTTACTGGCTCTCCCTTCCTTTTGGCCCAAGAGTGTCCTCCCACGTGGAACCCCACTACCTCTCTCTAAATAAAAAACAAACAAACTATACTTAGGTTCTTATTGAATGCAGCTGAATCAATCAGTGGAAGTCATTTGAAACACCCCTCAAATGTGGTTGGATAGAGTAGCTGAAACTGAAGATCATGCAAGTCTCGCTGCAGGGTTTAACTGAACAACACTCCAGGTTGTGGTTCCAATGGCTGGACTGTATTTCTAAATGACCAAGGGAAGGGCGGCACTTAGCCAATTATTATCATAGAGGTTGAAAGGGAAATTACAGCAATAGGCTTGTGCTAACTTGTACATAAGCTAAGGATATGGGCATTTATGGGCATAGTGTAATGTAATGAATACAACGTAGAACACTAGTGTGATATTCTGTTTTGGAGGAATCTCAGGTGGAACACAATGCCATCTAGGAATGGGCCAATTGGAATACGTATGCCATTTTCAGAATGGAACGAACAAGTCGTTTGCTGAAACGCAAATGTAATTTCTGATCGGCGCAATGGAATGCATAAGTCACCCAGCAACACCAGAACTGGACGGACAATAAAAGGGGGGACCTATAGGAGGGTAGGAAGGGATGTTTAATCATGGGATTGCATAAGATACATTTTAATTGTACCCTTGAAATAGGGCTACATCTCGACAATTAAAAGAACCTCTGAGGAAGTTACCTAGAGTGATGAAACGCATTAGTCGGAGAGCAATGATGACCTTATCACTGGTGAAGTTTACTACATGGTTCTTTTATCTGCTGTTAAGTTATATAAGAAATCTATTATATATATATTGATTGCATTATCTTGATGCCCTGCACTGTTTGTATTTCGTTTTATTCCATCGAGGTTTTCATCCTCTTACTGCTGAGGATCTTTCATTGGGGTAAGACGCCATCTTGGATTGCGAGGCGCCATGTGCCTGCCGCCACAAGTCCCCTATGTTCATGCCCAATTTCAGTTTATTAGCCTTCTGCTTCTTTGTCTTGCATCCCATAGTAGTATATGCTGGCTGTGGGTCCACTTGGCCCCGGTTTGTATGGGGTGTACATTGGGTATAGCTCGTTCATGAGGCCTAGATTTGCGGAGCTCGGTTAAGGTGTGACCTCTCAGTTCTGCTGCTAGGCTCCACCCCATGCAGACTTTTTAATGTAAACATCTCCTTAGACGGCAACTGGGTCAGTGCTGCTAACTGTGCATGGAGATGCTGAACATTTCCCCATAGAGATGCATTGATTCAGTGCATCTCTATGAGGAGATGCTGATTGGTGCAGTGCAGCGTTTTTCTGCGCAAATGCACAAGCCTCCAAATGCTTCCCTATGGGAAAGCATTGGATTGGCCGAAATCATCTAATCTGATGATGTCAGCCAAGGAGGCAGATCGGGGGCAGGGACAGATGCGAGGAGTGCTGGAAAAAAGTGAGTAGAACACTTTTTTCAGCAGCAGTAAGAGAGAACAGCGAGCTAAACGGTGGTTTTACACCTATAGTGTCAGAAACCCATGTTTAACACTGATTTTGTTGGAGGTACTAATAAATATAAGCTTAAATTTATTGATAATTTGTATTTTTATTCCTCTGAATTGCTTTGCCCGGGGGCCTATAATGCAGTTAAGATGGTACTGCTTATGACCCTTGAGCGACACCAATACCTACATCATTAAAATCATTTAGGAATAGATGCAATGTCCTTGACAGCTAGTTGGTAAATAGAATTTGCCAATAAACACTTCTTCTAATTCCCCACTTATACTGTATTATTTCTCTCTGGCTGACAACACAGTTATGAAAACAGATAATTTCATCATTATCTTATGCAACCGTTGAAAATGCTGCATTTTTCCTTAGAAAATAAGATCTAAGCAGCATTTCTGCTGTTAACAGCATTTTCCCCTTTTGAGCTTTATATAATAATAAAAAAATAACAAGTTATGGAAAACATTGTGCATAAAGTACTCATCAAATAACCATTAGTGACTAAAATAGTAACTTTAATATTTACAATTATGTATTTTTTTTAATTATGTGTGTATTTTCACAAGTATAGGTGGTGCAGGTTGATCATATCAGTATGCAACGAGGCTACCTGGCTGGTAAATAATGGACCATACATCCAATCATAATGTGCATTCCACATCCTCTTACATTGTGAGTGTATACATTTAGCTTGCACCGTTTAGTCGTCAAATAGTATTTCATTCTGTCTTGAAGAGCATTTGTTCATTGTTCATTTTCAGTGCAAGTGGTTTATTTTTGTTATGTTTACATATTGCATTTTATGTATTGTATGTATGTAAAAAAAGTCCAGCCATTATAATATAACAAGAACTGTTTGCATGATATCGATGTAACCTGACAGCCAAGGACAGTGGAATGGAATGCGCATGTGTGAACAATGATGACTTCACTGTATTAGTCAGTGGGGGGCACTAGGTGATATTGAGTGGGCATGTGTGCTGTGTGGCCATTGCATTCAAAATGACTGAGCGAGTAGAGTAACGAATCTGCATAAAATTTTGCATTCAGCTTGAATATTCCTCCGTGGAAACTATTTGGATGATTCAGAAGGCTTTCGGGGATAATGCAATGAGGGCAGCGCAAATAAAGGTGTGGCACAAATGAATCTATTAAAAGATTTGGTGCATTGAAACCTCTTGCTCTTCACAAAACTAAAATCACCTTTGAAAAGGTATCTCTATCTTTCCTATTATATGGCTGGATACTTTACGGACAGACCTTGTGTGTGTGTGTGTGTGTATTTACAATGCAATGTGTTGTGCAGATCAGTGAAAACAATTCTACAAAGTTTTACAAACCCTTTTTACTGGCTTGCTCCAAGCTGTTTAGACCTCTGCACAGTTCTGGGCTCACAGGAGTGTTCCTCAGCGTGTCACAGTGATGTAATCACAAACATGTTTTGCCCCTTCCATGGGACTTTATCAAAGGTATGTTAGCTAAGGCATCACGGTGACACACCGAATAACCCTCCTATTACCTCCTAACTGTTCAGAGCTTTAACCCCTTAAGGACACATGACATGTGTGACATGTCATGATTCCCTTTTATTACAGAAATTTGGTCCTTAAGGGGTTAAGCAGATTGGAGAAATCCAGTAAATAATTACTTTTATAAGTATACCTCTGAGCAGATCAGAGAAAGCCATTATAAAGTGAATTTAATGAGAATACCTATTGACAATTGGTTGTAGTAGCCCAGCCACGGCTATTGTAACACCTGGAGAGCCTTCTACTCGAGTACATGAGTGTGTCTAAAACCAGAAGTGGTCTCCCCAATAATTCTGCACACATTTTCAATTCATAAAGTTTTAGTGAATTTAATTAACAGTGTTTTCCCATGACTGTTTTTTATGTCTTACATGGTACACTGCATTGACGACTACTGTACATTCAGACGTCCAAAGTGACCACAAGAAAAGTTGTGTTATCTAACAAATGTTTGTTGTGTGAACTCACCAACACCCTGTGTTTTATTTTTGGGGATTTAATTCAGCAATTGATTTTTTTTTATTTGCTAGAGGTTTATTGGTGTTTTTCCATTGGTGTTTTTATAATTGTGTTTACTGAATTCTCATTGTAGATAACAGGAAACATTCTCTAAATCAGCTATGCTTTGAGTCCAACTACTTTGATCTTAAGTTTAAAATTCAGTTTGAATACAGTTTAAATTCTCACGTTAGTGAATAATTCTGCATTTGTGTAAAAGTCAGATAGGTAGGAGTAATTTAATGCAACAGACAATCTATTTTCACACAGTATTCTAACCTGATTGCAGCTGAATTAAATATACTGAAATTGCTCCTTACTTTGGGGAAAGCCTTGTTGTATATTTCTCTATTTTATATATTCAAATTTAATTATATTTACTATTGATGGCGATGTTTTTATTGCACTTTCCTTGGGCTGTTTTATAATCGTATAATTCTACTATATGGATCAGGCAAATCCATGCTATATAGTAAGTGTTATATATTGAAAATAATACTGAGCAGTTTTCTAAAAAGACAGCGAGATACATTTATTAATAGAGACAATTTCGAAAGGTATAATTGAGTCCGTTGGGCCTTACTCTCATTTTTGTGAAGTGAATAAATATGTATGACTTGGATTTACAATCTGAATTAAAAAGGCAGAGTATCAATAACACAATGGCTTGGCCAGGACATGCCTTAGTGTAAGCCAAAAATGTTGCACGTTTTCCATTTTTGTTTTATGTTTTGTGCTGTAAATGTATAAAATAAATACATTTCCTTTGCTTTATATTTTAATTTAGTTGTGCAGTTAATAATGGGAAATAGCTGGAAGGTCAGGTTTCTAGATAGGTTCTTTATTCTCAATTCTTTATTCTTTCACAAGTGTATTGGCTTTCTTTTTGTTGCTTTTTTTCAGAAGATTACTCCATGTGTGTATATATATACCCGAATGTATAAAAATATAAGATGCCAAAATACAAGAGTATTGCAGTATGCAATGATACCTTTTTTATTGGACTATAATAATGTTTCAAAGACAAGCTTTCAAGAGTTTTCCTCTCTTCCTCGGGTCTGAAGCAATACTGATCAATCTGATAGAGTTTAACACTTACAACAACTGATGTTAGAGAAGGGGAGGGGGATGGGTTTTGTCCTGCCTAGGGCAGCACAAAACCAGGATACACCACTGCCTACAATACAAAGAAAAGGAAAACAAAACAAGAATCCCACTAGTAGTTACATACAACCCAACTCTAGAAGGAGTATGTAAAATTATTAAAGAGCTACAACCATTAATTTCAGAGGACCCCAGCTTTAAAAAAACATTTCCTGAAACCCCCATACTAGCATTCAAACAACCGCCTAACCTGAGACAGAGATTGGTCCACAGCAAATTGACCACAGAACAGGAGCTCACACAGAATGGCACTGTACGATGCAACAGATCCCTCTGCAAACTGTGTCAACATATATGTGGCAATAACACAGCCAGGCACAGTAACAAATCATACAACATTAAGGGATCATATTCGTGCACATCTACGAATGTGGTGTACATAATACAGTGTACAGTGTGTGACAAAGGCTGCTATATTGGAGAAACTGACCTTAAGCTGCATCTCAGAATGAATCTACGCAAACACTCAATCAAGAATCACAAGGAAAATGGATATTGTACCCCTGTTGGTCATCACTTCACCCAGACTGGTCACTCCATCAAAAACCTCAGGATTTAAGTTCTTAAAGGGAATTTCAAAGACTCTCATGAACGAAAGACATTTGAGAGGAAAATTATCCCACATTTCAACACCAGAAATGAAGGTCTTAATGTAGACTCTGGCTTTCTCACACACTACATTTTTTTTTTTTTTTATAAACACACACCTCAATGTCTTATATAGTTATTTTTAATATTCTCGCTTCACCTTCATTGGATCAATTTATATACATACATATATGCAACTATTTACTAGCATGCCTTGCTCTGCTGTTTTCTTGTTTTTTTTCGTTTTTTTTCTTTTGAACTAACTTATTGACTCTCCTCTATTTATTTAGTTTTTCTGGCTATTCTCAGCCAACCTGCACCTTTTACTTTCAGGCACACCTCTGCTATTTATGACACCACCCTCCCCCCCCCCCTTCTCCCCCCACCTTCTCTAACATTATTATTATTATTATTATTATTATTATTATTATTATTATTGCCATTTATATAGCGCCAACAGATTCCGTAGCGCTTTACAATATTATGAGAGGGGGATTTAACTATAAATAGGACAATTACACATAAACTTATGGGAACAATAGGTTGAAGAGGACCCTGCTCAAACGAGCTTACATTCTAACATCAGTTGTTTTAAGTGTTAAACTTTATCATATTGATCAGTATTGCTTCAGAACTGAGAAAGAGAGGAAAACTCACGAAAGCTTGAATTTGAAATATAATTTTAGTCCAATAAAAAAAGTATCATTGCATACTGCAATACTCAGGTATTTTGTCTACTGGACTAATACAGCTAATCCAATCGACACTATATATATGTTTTTATTATTCATAAAGTTATTCACCAAGTTATTAGTATGTGTCTATGTATGTGTATATTTACACATAGTTGTAGTTTGTACTCCTAGTAACCATTGTAATGCCCGGTGCTGGTTGTGGCAGAAACAGATAGAAAAGAGAAACAATTGCACTCCTGGGACTTCAAAAAATAATAAAATATAACTGTTTTTTTTAATCCATGTAAATAGTTCTATCGACGTTTCAGCTCCAGCACAGATCTTTCATCAGCACAGGAGCTGAAACGTCGATAGAACTTTTTACATGGATTAAATAAAAGTTATCTTTTATTATTTATTGATATAAATATAACTTTTATTTAATATATTTTATGGTACACTGGTTTATTGATACTTTATGGATTATATTTTGGGCTCATGGAAATTCCCTATGAGTTCACACTCAAAACACTGTAAGTTTCGTATGTGACATCTTGACCATTCTGAGTGTTATCAAAATGATACGTGTAACAAGGGTTTACAACCTTCACATCTTCACTTCTATTGGATATTTTACCAATCATAGGTCAAAACTTTATATTCTACCATGTCTCGGGAGAGGGGATGAAATGTAAAGGTTAACGATTCATGCATAATTCTGCCTATATATCAGTCTGGGATGTAAATGTCACACATCTACTAGGTAATATGATATAAAGAGTCATATATAATATTGTGTGTGGAATACTTGTGCATTGACATTTTGGGTATGGAAAAGTATTTTAAAAATATTATAATATTTTTTTCTCATTTTATTGGGCAGACTAGATGGGCCGAATGGTTCTTATCTGCCGTCACATTCTATGTTTCTATGTTTCTCCAGTGGATTAGTTCCTGGTAGATTAAGTCAGGTTATAAATAATAAAAGTTGTGGAGAACATGCCTAATATTGTGTATGTTCCCATTTGTGCTGCCAATACAACTCTGATGCAATGAGCATCCATGGACTCAACAAGACTGAACGTGTCCTATGGTATCTCAGACCAAGACATTAGTAGCAGACATTTAAATCCTGCAAGTTGCGAGATAGGGCCTTCATGGGTTGGATTTGTTGTTCCAGCTCAATCAAATTAAGATAACGGGAATTTGGAGGCCAGCTCTTTGTCATGTTCTTCAAACCATTCCTAAACAAGTTTTGCAGTGTAGCAGGGTGCATTATCCTGCTGAAAGAGGCCACTGCCATCAGGGAGCACCATTGCCATGGTAGGTGGTATGTGACAAAGTTACATCATGAATGCGAGCATCCAAGGTGTCCCAGCAGTATACCTCTGTGTTGGGGGGTATACTAAACACAGTGTCTCTGCACATTTTGCACAATATCATGGTAGCAGCCCTTCTTGCATTAGTTTTATGGTGATCAGCCAAAAATATAAAAATTGGATGAAAAATTTTTAAAGAATTAAGCAAAGTAGAAGTAGGTGGATATTTGAGTTAGATACTCTATCTCCGAATGGTCTTAATTTAGATTTTGAGTTGGTTAATTTTCTTTAAATTCTGTTTATTTATATATATATATATATATATATATATATTTTTTTTTTTTTGTTTATTTGTATTTTACATGTAATTATGTTTTTTTTATTTTGTTTTCTTATTTTGTATTTTACATGTAATTATATTTTTAATTTCCCCCATTTTATCATATACTGTTTATAGAATTGTGATCTTATTATATATACTTTGGTCTCATTATATACATCTTTGTTTTTACATTAATTATGGTACATATAGTAAGTAACGTTTAAAAAAAAATATTTAGATTATGGTTACTGTCTTAGTTAATATATTTTTTATATAGACAATAAAATAAATCCCCACTGTGGACTAATACTATAATGTATTATCATGTTGGATTAGATATATCGATATTGAAAAATAGTTTGTTCAGCATTTGTCCTCAAGCAAGATGGAGGACTGTGCCTAAAATTAGCAAGCTGAAACTATTGGTGAGGATATGATGAATTTGTGCTGAAAAACTGGATGAGATGTAGGTCAAGACAGTTGAGGTTTCTACAAGACTGATGCACTGAGGGTGGTTTGATTTTGGAACAGGGTATGCCGATGTCAAAGATCAGCAGCTGGTGATTTCATAGAGGAAATGGAACACTGGAGAGATTAGAGGTGGTACATAGATTGTTGAAGATGAGAACAAGAGTGTTCCCCTCTGCGTGAGTTGCTGAGTTAGACCATTATGTGAGGCTAAAGGAGAAGGTTACAGAGTGCAGTCGAAAGGCATCAGAGCTACTAGGGTTGTTGATTGGGAAATGACAGTCCCCAAGGATAAGAGAAGAAGGGCTAAAGCAGAGGAAGTGGGTAGCCAAGAAGAAAAGTGCTCAGTGAATAGTCTAGGCTGACCAGTGGGCAATAAATATTGGCAATTCTTAAGTGGGTTTAAATAGGTAGACAGTGTGAACTTCAAAGGAAGGAAAATATAAGACAGGGGTCAGGAAGAATGGTAAAGACATACTGTTATGATTTTCTTTTGACATTTTAGTTATAAATAGAAATCAAAGAAATATAATAAATTTATCTATTTCTTTTATTTAAGCTATTCAGCAATAAATAGAAACATCCAGAATTAAGTGTAAGTAATCTATTATTTTACCTTCTCTTTTCAGAAGACATAACATTTCTTCAGACTTAAAATAAGGCGGCTGAGAATTATATCCACCTCAGAGTAACAATAAATGTAAAGCAAATAGTCCTGAATAATTGATAAAACAAATGGGGGATGTTTAACCCCTTAATGATCAAACTTCTGGAACAGGAGGGAATCATGCAATGTCACACATGTCATGTGTCCTTAACGGGTTAAAAAAAGTCTATGAAACAATTCAGGTCTTCAACATTTAACTGTTAAGTGGTTGAGAGATCCATTTCCAAGTGTTTGGCAACATTAATCCAAGCAGTCAAAGAGAGGGGAATCCTAAGGGGAACAATCCAATTAACAGTCCAAGTTGTACACAGTAAATCAGTACGAGATACAAGGGTAGATGAGAGAAAGAGCAATCCTTTAAACTGGTCCGGTCTGATAAAAGTAATTTAAGTCAAAATTTAGGGAAACCCAGAAAGCAAAGGTCAAATAACAAGCCGGGTCATACACAAGAAGTAGAACAAATCAAAGATTCTTGTGATGCTATTCTTTTTCATCCAACAAAAAACATTGGGGTCCTTAAATTAACTTCCTATAGTGAGCAGAGATGAAAGAAGTTTGTCAAGACAACAAACAGGCAAAGAGGCCCTGACGGTTCACTCTGTTTAACAGGAAGTGTGATGTCCGTCAGTGTCTCTTAGAGATACAGCTGCAAAAAAAAAAAAAAAAATTTAAAGATATATCACATATTAACAGAATCATGAGAGATACATTCCTGTTAAGTCCAGGAGTGTGGGAGTATTGTAGGCCACGAAACATTAATAAGTAAGAGTGCTATCAGAAAAGACTAACAACCTGTTATCAAGTTGCAACATTATTTGAAAAAAATTATGTTATTTTCATGATACATATAAGTACTCATGTAAACATTACCAAGTTACTTAACCCCTTCACGACGGGTGACGGACGAGGTCCGTCATCCTGGGGATGCCCTTAACGACGGGTGACGGACCTCGTCCGTCACGCGGTAAAATTAACCCCAGATCGCCGCAATCGCGGCGATCGTGGGGTTAATGGTGCTCCGGTCTGCCTCTGCATTAGAGGCAGACCGGGAGCACCGGATCGGGCTGTCAGAGTACATGTGCCCGCTCTGACAGCATGCCAGAGCGGGCACATGTGCTCTCTATACTCACCTCCGCCTCCCTGCACTTCCGGGTTCAGTGTGAAGTGCAGGGAGACGGATCTTCAGTGATCCTGCCCCCTGCTGTTAAAAAAAAAAGTTAAATTAAAATCCCACCCCCCCTTTACCCATATTAATAAAAAATTAACCCCTTCCCTGCCAATTGATCACTGACTACAGTGATCAATTGGCAGGGATTACATTTTAATATGATCTGATTTTTTTTTTAACCCCTGAGGGTTAATTCTTTTTTTTTTTAACCCTCAGGGGTTAAATTTATTTTATTAATTAATTTAAATATTTTAAAATTATAAATTTAGCTAGCTGGGGAGGGTGGAAGTTAGTGGGGAATTGGGGGATTTAGTGTTAGGCTAACTAGGGGTTAACGTTAAAAAAAAGTTTTAAAATAAGCTTTAAAAAGTTAAAAAATTAAGTAAAAAAAAAGTTTTAATAACGTTTAAGTAAAAAATAAAAAAAAAATAAACCCTTTACCCAGTCCAAATAAAAATTAACCCCTTGCCTGCCAGTCTATCACTGCCTACAGTGATCAAAATACAGATCACAGTATTATACTGTGATCTAATTTTTTTTTAACCCCTGACGATTAACTTTTATTTATTTTTTAACCCTCAGGGGGTAAATTAATTTAATTAACTAATTTAAATATTGTATAATTCAATATTTTGCTAGCTGGGGTGGGTGGGAGTTATGGGAAAATGGGGAATTTACTGTTAGTGCTGCTTACTGCTAGTTAGGGGTTAACGGTAAAAGAAAAAGCTTAGAAAAATGTTAAATCTGTAAAAAAAAGTTTTACGAAAGTTTAGGAAACTTTAAAAAAATGAATAAGCAAAATAAAAGTTTAAAAAATAGTTTTAAAAAGTAAAAAAAGTTTTAAAAAGTAAAAAAATACATTTAATAACGCTCATTACCACTACACCTGGTACAAGCTAGCGGAAAAATGATCCCACGCTAAGGTTCAAAATATGCCTTTTGAAATACCCTGGGATGTCTTCTTTAAGAAATGGTATGGCTTTATGGGGTATTTGGATTATATAGCCTGGTAAAATACTCTAAAATGGGACATGGGCACAGCGTAAAAATGTAAAGTTTGAAAAAAAATGGAATGGCTGTGTCCCAAATGTGCCCCTCCGATGTCCACATATACCTGGCAAAGGTACATACGGGGGTATTTTTGAACTCAGCCGACATAGCTGAGCAACATATAAAGTATTATAGAGTGGTGGTACACATAAGGTTTGCAAAATATACTGTGCAAACTCACTTTGTGTGTCAAAAAGGCAGAAAAAACGCTTATTACCACTACACCTGGTACAAGCTAGCGGAAAAATTATCCCACGCTAAGGTTCAAAATATGCCTTTTGAAATACCCTGGGGTGTCTACTTTAAGAAATGGTAGGCCTTTGTGGGGTAGTTTGAATTTTAAACTTACGAAGATGCTTGGAAATTGCACATAGGTCCAGCGTCAAAATTCAAAGTTCTGTAAAAACTGATATGGCTTGGTCTCCAATATGCCACTGTAGCTTCACAAAATAGTGCCAAAGACATTCATTGGGGATGTCTTTTTACTCAGAAGACTTAGCTGAGCATAATTTGAAGGTTTTGAACTTAGTGGCACATATGAAATATACAAAATGCCCAGCAAAAATGCAATCCGTATGTCAAAAAACGCACAAAATTATTTTTTACCACATACTTTGGCATATATTGGTGAATAAATGGGGGCATGCTAAGGCACAATATGCACCTTATGATATACCCTGGAGTGTCTACTTTTACAAATGGTAGGCCTTTGTGGTTTTTTTTTTGAACAGTCAAACTGTTATAATACCCCAAATGGAAGCATAGGCTCATTAAATCCGTCTCTCAAAATTCTACTGTGAATACTGAAAAGGACAGGTCTCCTGTATGGCACTGTAGCTTCACGAAATAGTGCCATAGACATACAATGGGGGTGTCCTTTTACTCAGAAGACTTAGCTGAGCATAATTTGGGGGGTTTGAACTTAGTGGCACATATGAAATATACAAAATGCCCAGCAAAAATGCAATCCGTATGTAAAAAATGCACACAATTATTTTTTACCACATACTTTGGCATGTAATGGTAAAAAAATGGGGGCATGTTAAGGCACAATATGCACCTTATGAGATACCCTGGAGTGTCTACTTTTACAAATGGTAGGCCTTTGTGGGGGTTTTTGAACAGTCAAACTGTTATAATACCCCAAATGGAAGCATAGGCTCATTAAATCCGTCTCTCAAAATTCTACTGTGAATACTGAAAAGGACAGGTCTCCTGTATGGCACTGTAGCTTCACGAAATAGTGCCATAGACATACAATGGGGGTGTCCTTTTACTCAGAAGACTTAGCTGAGCATAATTTGGGGGGTTTGAACTTAGTGGCACATATGAAATATACAAAATGCCCAGCAAAAATGCAATCCGTATGTAAAAAATGCACAAAATTATTTTTTACCACATACTTTGGCATGTAATGGTAAAAAAATGGGGGCATGTTAAGGCACAATATGCACCTTATGAGATACCGTGGAGTGTCTACTTTTACAAATGGTAGGCCTTTGTGGGGGTTTTTGAACAGTCAAACTGTTATAATACCCCAAATGGAAGCATAGGCTCATTAAATCCGTCTCTCAAAATTCTACTGTGAATACTGAAAAGGACAGGTCTCCTATATGGCACTGTAGCTTCACGAAATAGTACCAAAGACATACAATGGGGGTACCGTTGTACTCAGCAGAAGTAACTGAACACATAATAAAACTTTGTACAGGAATAGCACACACCAACTTTACAAAATACACATGAGAAGTTCTTTGTTATACGTTTGTGTGCGAAAACCCCCAAAAAACACAATTTTACTCCAATATTTAGCAGAGGTTGGCGGTAAAATGGCTACGTAGAAAGTGTCAAAACAACCTTAGGTAAATAGCCTGTGATGTCTACTTTATATAAATATATACTTTTGTGTGGCAATTTTGTTTTATTTTATGGCTATTAGGCTTACAAGACAAACATAGAAAATGGGGGATGGGTCTGCGCCACTGGGTACAACGGATAATGATATTAAGTCCAATGGGATCTATATCGTGTGTCCAAAATTCTACTTAATACGGTATCCAGAAGATGTCAATGACATGGAAGATAATCCAATTTTGTAAGTAATAGAAGAGTTCTTACTTACAGTTGACAGAGCTTAATCCAGCTCTGGTGTGAATGGCTTGCAGCGGTATTATCCCCGCTTGCAGGATATACGGCAAGTGTCCTCTTCTATGTAGTGGCAGGTAACCAAATGGGAAATAAAAATGGAAACAATAATGGTGCAGTATGTTCCACACATGCGATAAAAGATATAAAATATAATAGATACACTCACATTCGGTAGAGCTTCAGCTAGCTCTAGTTTGATAGGCGTGCAGCGGTATAATCCCCGCTTAGAGGATATGGGATGAGTGATCTTGACACGAATATCAATAGCTCGGAGAGAAGATAAAACAGCGATAGTGCTCTCAATAAAATCTTTAGTGATAAAATAAAACAATAAAATATACTCACAATATATAGGGCAGACTGACTGCTCTATGTAACAGCGTAGGTGGTATAATCCCCACCTAGGATTCTTTGGAGTATTGTATCCAGGAAGTAAAAAAAATAAAAAATAAAAATAAAAGAAGTATGAAATATATATAAAAAAGCCAGGTAGTAGTAAAAGATGATGGTTACAATGTAAAAATGACCAAAATCTTTTTATTAACAGTATATAAAAACAGCAAAAGTATCCAAACGCGTTTCGCCAATATAAGGCTTTATCAATGGATAGCAAACATTACAACCTGGCTGGTTAGAGTTTATATAGGTATAGAGATGATTTAAAATTGGCGCCAAAATTGTACAACCAATAGTAAAACAGATATTTTTTGCACATTCATAACAGCATTTAATGGTAAGAATTCAATAGATATAGCTTCACAGATGCTTTTAGCATAATTTTTTTACAAAAACGAGCGTTATTGGTTAAGTATTAACATGTTTTCGGCCGGATCACGTGACGCACGTCATAAGCGTGACGTCACTTCCGGCCGCACGGAATTGTGGGGCATGTAGTTATGAGATAAACTCCATGTATGTAAAGCCCTGTATTGGGCTGAAAGGAAAGGGGAGTGGTTAGGGAACACTTAGGGAGGGACTTGGGAGATGAAAATAATGGCGGCGGCCATCTTGGATGGGGAATGTACTGTTAAGAGATAACATAATAAGTAGCCATATTACTGGTGGCATATAAAAGTACTTCCATAAATATTAAAGCAGTGAAACTACTAATGCATATAATATCATAGTAAAAACATAATAGAAACCTAATAATAATAATAAATGAATTGATATAAAAACATAATAGAAACCTAATAATAATAATAGATGAATTGATATAAAACAGATAAAATAATATAATTAAATAAAATTAAATAAATCAAAGTCTGCATTCAAACCATTAGGGATAAGTGTTTTTAAATTAAAAACCCATTCCATTTCACATTTACCTAAAATGTTTTTGATGTTGCCTCCTCTCCATGGAATAGTGCATTTTTTTATGCCGATACATTTTAAAAGACCAGGATCATTATTATGGATAGTAAAATGTTTAGACACAGTATGATTTTGGTATCCATTAATTATATTTCGGCAATGTTCCCCTAATCGTGTTTTGAGACTTCTTGTGGTCATACCCACGTATTGGAGCCCACATGGGCATTCTAGGAGGTAAATTATATTTTTTGTAGTACACGTAATAAAATCTTTAATATTATATGTTATATTGGTTTTATTAGATTGGAAATGTGTGGTTTTAGGTTTAACCGACTGATCAGTACATTTACAAACTTTGCAGCGTTTGCATTTAAAAAACCCTTTGGTGTTGGGTAAAAAACAGGATTGAGATTTCTTTGTACTTTCTTTAGTAAAGTTGGAGGTTAAAATGGATTTCAACCTAGGAGCTCCTCTGAAAACAATGTTTGGTCTTTCTGGTATGATTTGCTTGAGAGTATCATCATGTTGTAATAAGTGCCAGTGTTTATTTATAATTTTTTTAACGTGGTTACTTTTATTATTAAAATTAAAAATAATCGGAAGACTGAAATGGTTATCGGAGGTTTTTTTCTTTATAGTGTAGAAGTTCTGATCTTTCTTTGGTTCTAACTGCATCTATTGTCTTATTAAGATTGTCTAATGGATAATTTTTTTCTGTTACAGAAAAAAATTATCCATTAGACAATCTTAATAAGACAATAGAGGCAGTTAGAACCAAAGAAAGATCAGAACTTCTACACTATAAAGAAAAAACCTCCGATAACCATTTCAGTCTTCCGATTATTTTTAATTTTAATAATAAAAGTAACCACGTTAAAAAAATTATAAATAAACACTGGCACTTATTACAACATGATGATACTCTCAAGCAAATCATACCAGAAAGACCAAACATTGTTTTCAGAGGAGCTCCTAGGTTGAAATCCATTTTAACCTCCAACTTTACTAAAGAAAGTACAAAGAAATCTCAATCCTGTTTTTTACCCAACACCAAAGGGTTTTTTAAATGCAAACGCTGCAAAGTTTGTAAATGTACTGATCAGTCGGTTAAACCTAAAACCACACATTTCCAATCTAATAAAACCAATATAACATATAATATTAAAGATTTTATTACGTGTACTACAAAAAATATAATTTACCTCCTAGAATGCCCATGTGGGCTCCAATACGTGGGTATGACCACAAGAAGTCTCAAAACACGATTAGGGGAACATTGCCGAAATATAATTAATGGATACCAAAATCATACTGTGTCTAAACATTTTACTATCCATAATAATGATCCTGGTCTTTTAAAATGTATCGGCATAAAAAAATGCACTATTCCATGGAGAGGAGGCAACATCAAAAACATTTTAGGTAAATGTGAAATGGAATGGGTTTTTAATTTAAAAACACTTATCCCTAATGGTTTGAATGCAGACTTTGATTTATTTAATTTTATTTAATTATATTATTTTATCTGTTTTATATCAATTCATCTATTATTATTATTAGGTTTCTATTATGTTTTTATATCAATTCATTTATTATTATTATTAGGTTTCTATTATGTTTTTACTATGATATTATATGCATTAGTAGTTTCACTGCTTTAATATTTATGGAAGTACTTTTATATGCCACCAGTAATATGGCTACTTATTATGTTATCTCTTAACAGTACATTCCCCATCCAAGATGGCCGCCGCCATTATTTTCATCTCCCAAGTCCCTCCCTAAGTGTTCCCTAACCACTCCCCTTTCCTTTCAGCCCAATACAGGGCTTTACATACATGGAGTTTATCTCATAACTACATGCCCCACAATTCCGTGCGGCCGGAAGTGACGTCACGCTTATGACGTGCGTCACGTGATCCGGCCGAAAACATGTTAATACTTAACCAATAACGCTCGTTTTTGTAAAAAAATTATGCTAAAAGCATCTGTGAAGCTATATCTATTGAATTCTTACCATTAAATGCTGTTATGAATGTGCAAAAAATATCTGTTTTACTATTGGTTGTACAATTTTGGCGCCAATTTTAAATCATCTCTATACCTATATAAACTCTAACCAGCCAGGTTGTAATGTTTGCTATCCATTGATAAAGCCTTATATTGGCGAAACGCGTTTGGATACTTTTGCTGTTTTTATATACTGTTAATAAAAAGATTTTGGTCATTTTTACATTGTAACCATCATCTTTTACTACTACCTGGCTTTTTTATATATATTTTATACTTCTTTTATTTTTATTTTTTATTTTTTTTACTTCCTGGATACAATACTCCAAAGAATCCTAGGTGGGGATTATACCACCTACGCTGTTACATAGAGCAGTCAGTCTGCCCTATATATTGTGAGTATATTTTATTGTTTTATTTTATCACTAAAGATTTTATTGAGAGCACTATCGCTGTTTTATCTTCTCTCCGAGCTATTGATATTCGTGTCAAGATCACTCATCCCATATCCTCTAAGCGGGGATTATACCGCTGCACGCCTATCAAACTAGAGCTAGCTGAAGCTCTACCGAATGTGAGTGTATCTATTATATTTTATATCTTTTATCGCATGTGTGGAACATACTGCACCATTATTGTTTCCATTTTTATTTCCCATTTGGTTACCTGCCACTACATAGAAGAGGACACTTGCCGTATATCCTGCAAGCGGGGATAATACAGCTGCAAGCCATTCACACCAGAGCTGGATTAAGCTCTGTCAACTGTAAGTAAGAACTCTTCTATTTCTTACAAAATTGGATTATCTTCCATGTCATTGACATCTTCTGGATACCGTATTAAGTAGAATTTTGGACACACGATATAGATCCCATTGGACTTAATATCATTATCTGTTGTACCCAGTGGCGCAGACCCATCCCCCATTTTCTTGCTTTGTCTATTTATCTCCAGGGACATTAGAGGGAGTCCCTGTTTGGGACTGCTGCCTTCCTGATTAGCGCTGACTCTATTCCTTGTTTTGTTACAAGACAAACATACCAAATTCTAAAATCGCTCCACATTAAAATTTTATTTTACTCCTTGTGCTTTGTGACCTGTAACTACCAAAAAAAACTTAAAATCCCAGACACATTATATATTCTGTAAATCAGAACAAATAAATGAATTTATTTTAATTACTTTCCTTAACCTGCACTAATTATGCACACATTATGATTGCAAAAACTGTAAAAAAAAAAACAATATTTTTCTTTTTTTTGCATTTTTCTGTATTTTTTTTATAATAAGTAAGCATTTATATATATATATATTATATCAAATTAAAGCCCTTTCTGTCCTTTAAAAAACAGTATATAATATGTGTCGGTGCATTAAATGAGAGAGATGCAAATTGCAGTTGAACGCAAACAGCAAGAAAATGCAAAAATTGCTTGTGTCATTAAGCGTAAGTCAAGCTTCTGAAGCTCTGTCCTTAAGGGGTTAAAGGGGCACTATAGTCATCAGAACAACTACAGCTTATTGTATTTGTTTTGGTGAGCAGAATAATTCCCTGCAGGCTTTTTGCAGTAAACACTTTCTTTTCAGAGAATATGCAGTGTTTTCATTACAGCCTACGGATACATCCACTGACCACTCCTCATATGGCTGCTAGATGTGCTTCCTGGGGCAGTGCTGCACAGTGTGGCTGCCATTCAGTGTCTCCACCTCTGGAGGCACTGAACTTTCCTCATTGATTTAATTCATCTCTATGAGGAGATGCTGATTGGCCAGGGCTCAGTTTGGCTTGTGCTGGCTCTGCCCCTGATATGCCTCCTTGACAGTCTCAGCCAATCCAATGCTTTCCCATGACTTTTGATGATGCCATATTTTTTTTATTTGTATATTAATATTTTACCTGCTGTATGCGCTAACATAGCTAGCAATCTATCATACAATTACTGCTTTCATTTTTTATGTCCGTTATGTGACCCATATATTGGGCAAATTAACGTTTTTCTTTATTTCTTAATTTGTTTTCAAGTGATTTTTTAAAGCAATTGATTTAGCAACAAATGTTTATTATCAATTAATCAAATGTATGCTATTCAAGCTACACCCACAAGCCACATGCCTACATAAAGTTTGGTGTAATGTAAACAAATAATTTGTTAAGATGACAGCACTAAATCATTATTAATTTTCACATTATGAATTGCTAATTACTTTTATTATTTTTATAATTACAATTATATAGCGCTCTTAGACTAAAGAAGTGATATAACCAGGATAAGACTGACATCTGTAGGGCAGTGATTTCATATTGTTGGCAGTTAAGATGATCATATAAGACAAAAAAGGACAAAAATATTTAGCATAATAATGTCTTTAAAATATACCCAGTTAACCTCTTAAGGACCATTATGATGGTTGTCAGAGCAAGCATCAGGGAAGATGTAGTCCACAAAATCTGGACTGCGGATGGTTGCCTATTCATGTTCTAAACACTGTAACAATAACAGCTCATGCTCACTGCATAGGTTGTAGTTTGTAATACAATGAGTTCCTCAGTCTATCTCCCTGCACACTATAGCTCGTAACTGCAGATATGAAATCACTGCTTCGCATATAAGATCCACCTATCACTGGTCTATGTCACCATATCAGTCTGTTTGTTTTTTTTTTATTCAGAGGCTCATACACAACTAGAGGACTTCTTTGAGTTGCCCATGATACATAAGCAGGGCATTTGATATTGGCATGGGGTTTTTTTAGACTAAGCTTGGGTGACATTAACCCCTTTGTGTTATGTCATACTACAAAATGCGGGTTTTAAAGAAGTTAGGGTGGCATAGCACGTCTTAATGATGTTGGTGGCAGAGCATGTCCTATTGATGTTGCCCTTCTTTTGGTCCTCCTACTTACCAAACATGCTGAGTATGGTCTGGCGGTCTGCCTGCCAACCAAAGCAGTTCCCCTGCAGCCAATGCTGGCGACCCGTGTCACGTGATTGCGGTGACAGCCTGTCAACATGATCAGTGTTACAATAATTATTGTACATTGTTCTCTGCCCCTCTCTTTCTTAGTCGAGAGAGGCAGAGATATTACTGTTATTGTGTCCCAAACTGTTAAAAACAACTGTTTAGAAAAAATGAAATCTATTTTTTTAACTCTTTCAGTGCTAATCACCTTTGAAAATACCACAATTCTTAATTTCTCACAATTTGTTAAAAAAAAAAAAAATATTCATATTAAATGATTTATATATTAATATTCAATGAGAAATGAAAGCCCTATATCTTTTAAACAAAATTATATATAATAAGTGTGGGTGCACTTAATATGAAAGCCATAAAGCTCAAATTCTAGGTTTTGTTTTGGTTCAGAACTAGGACAATTGCCTCTTTCTTAAGCGTTTAGAGAGTAACTCAAAGTCTAAATTTAATTAGATCAAAACTACTAAATAACCATTGTTACTAATACATTCCCAGTTATTTACCGTCAACGGATATGGTACTATTTGTTACATTATGTAGACATGACATCGCGTTTATTTTAAATACAATACAAAACATATGCAATCATTTCAACTCAAGTGAGCTCAAAATCTTATTACTAAATGTTCTTATTTGTAATACTATGTTTGTTAAAGGACCACTATAGTCACCCAGACCACTTGAAGTGGTTTGGGTGCCAGGTCCCCAAGGTTTTAACCCTGCAGCTGTAAACATAGCCGTTTCAGAGGAACTGCTGGGTTTACATTGCAGGGTTAATCCAGCCTCTAGTGGATGTCTCTCTGACAGCCGCTAGAGGCGCTTCCCCGACGCTCAATGCGAAAATGGCATTGAGCATGCAGAACGTCCATAGGAAAGCATTGAGAAATGCTTTCCTATGGGCGTTTTAAATGCGCGCGCGGCTATTGTCGCGCATGTGCATTCGGCTCCACTCAGGAGCTGACGTTGGAGGGGGAGGAGAGATCACCTGCGCCGAGGGAGCTGTAAGTAAGGGAGCTGTAAGTAAGTGGCTGAAGGGTTTTTTACCCCTTCAGCCCAGCGGGAGGGGGGCCCTGAGGGGTACCTAAGGATTATATAGTGTCAGGAAAACTAGTTTGGTTTCCTGACACTATAGTGATTCTTTAAGATAATACATTTTCATATATTAGGAAATATTAAATAATCATATACATGCCATTTTTACAGCTTCGGTTTTTTTTTCACAATAGATTTCCAAATTAAATTCCTTATATTGCAGCTAACAAAAATATATCTCAACCATTTGCTGTGTAAACAGGGTTTTAAAGAAATTAGGAATCAATTTCCAATATTTATATCATAACTTTATGAAAATGAATAAACTAATGGTTAAAAAAAAATTACATTTTGCAATTACACAGTTGCATATGTTTTTATCTGTATAATCACAATAAAAAAAAATATACCAAGTATTATATTATATGAGAAATTTACATTCAGCCGATAGAGTAAAACAATTTTGGTGAGTTAAATCTACCAGTTATGTCTGTTTCTGTTTTTGAATACCTATCTAGCCATTCCCTGTGGCTCTATAAATGTATATTTTAAATTATTATATTTTACATTCTCTTTATCCCCAGACTACCACAAAGTCTGTTGGATCTCTGTAAAAGCAGCTGCCTAACTGCAAACATAAACCAAAATAAACTTTCGCTCCAGCATTTTAGTTCATAGTCCCACTGGTGATCATTATGCTAAATTTGTGCTTCCGTGATTTGGCATTTTCACACTCTTGCTTATTAAATAAACATACTCCAGGCTGCATGAATAAACATGTGGCCGTGCAGAGTGTATTTTTTCACAAGCATCACATTTTTACACTCGCATTTGTAAATTCTGTGCTGGCGATGTTGCCTTTTTTCCAAAGGTATTGTTAATTAATTTTAGCAGGTACACTTATAACAATTGCATGCCATCAATCTGATTATCAAATAAATCCATTCAAAAACATATTTATACTTAGTTTCCAAGAAAGAAACTTGACAAAAAGAGAAACGTATTTCTTGCAACAGGATTTCTACAGTTCCTGTAAATCACCAAATCACTTTTACCCAAGACTTTAAAGAGACATTCTGGGCACCTAAAGAAATTGACACTTTTTTAAATGATCCTTGTTACACCTTTCTGGTTGTCAATCAGACAACCGGTCCCGTTACTTCCTGGTTTCTTAGAACAGGAGAGATAAACTCAAGAGGTAGGCAATTGCTCACTGCACCTGACTTCTAAAACCTCTCATTGAGCTAAATTTGAAGTCCGTTATTGGACACCCACATAGTGCCTTGGCTGTATTAAGTAGCTAGTAAAGTCTTCAGACAAGAGATCTGCAACTTTTGTTAGCTTTTTTTTTTTTTTTAGAAAATTCCCCAATGAATTAAATGCATTGAACAATCACATAGCAAAAATAAAAATCGGTGCCATGATGTATACATTATATATTTATATTTCAATTCTAGAAAGAGCTGAATTGTACCTACCAATATAATAATCAATGGTATCTAGATTCATTACTGCTCCCTGATGAATTTAGCAATATCATTTAGCAATATCATTTTTCCAATAATGCTTCACTATATATTACAATAACATGTTACCAATACTCTTGATCGACAATACCCAATGCAACTGGGTTATCTTAGTCCAACAACAGCTGGCACGAAATGTACTTAATCCAAAATTGATGTTCTAAATATATTAGTCATTTCATTAAGACGTATGATAATTTTTCTGACTCATTCTTGAAAAATGAGCAGGGCAGTCTGTATAATTAGTTCTCTTCCTGCTCTTAGCTCAATAACCATTGCCAGAGAAAAATATAATAATTTAATGGTCATAAAAATAGGAGAAACAATCACACATTTGTGAAATAGAACTGACAGATCAGAAAACAACTCTTAAAAATATATGCTTACTAAACATACACTCCTAGAATAATTATGTAGAGTTATTAGAGAAAGTATGAACCAGAAACAAATTAAAATGGCAAGGCATCAAAAAAGACAGTTCCATATATAAACAAATAACAATATTTACGATGAATGTATAATGTTATGGCTTTCTCCAATATGCTCAACCTGTATCACTAATACCGTATAAATATATGTATATAATCACAACCAGAATCCACTGGGCCCCAGTGTGAAAATTGCCCTGGGGCCCCCCTCCCATGTGTCTCATTTCCCCCCCTTCGGTGTCTCATTCCCACACCCAGGTCCCCCCATGTGCCTCATTCCCTCTGCCCCACACCCCGTCCATGTGTCCCATTCCTTCTCCCCCCTCAGCCCCTCCATGTGTCCCATCGGCTCCTCCTCCTCCAGCCCCTTCATATGTCCCATTCCCTCTCCCCTTAGCTCCTCCATGTTTCTTATACCCTCCTCCCTACCAGCCCCTCCATGTGTCCCACTGCTCCTTCTCCCCTCCCTGTGTCCCATACTCTCCCTCTCTCCCAAATTCCCTCCATGTGTTACATTCTACTCTCCCCCTCCTTTCCATGTGCCCCATACCCTCCCTCTCTGCCCCTCCCTTCACCTCCCCACCCATCCCCTCCCCTCCATGTGTCCCATTGTTCCCTCTCTCTCCCTTCCCCTCAAGGTATCCAATTCTCCCTCTCTCCCCCCTCCCCTCCCTGTGTCCCATACCCTCCACCTCTCCCTTCTCCTCTTACTGTGTCCTATTCCTCCCTCTCTACCTTCTATGTGTCCCATTGTTCAATCTCTCCTCCTTTACCTCCCGTGTCCCATTGTTCCATCTTCCACCTCCCCTCCCTGTGTACCATTTCTCCCTCTCCCCCTCCCCTCCCTTTGTACTATGTCTCCCTCTCTCCCCTCCTCACCCTGTGTCCCATACCCTCAATATTACCCCTCCCCTCTCTGTGTCCCATACCCTGCATTTCTCCCCCTCCCCTCCCTGTGTCCCATACCCTCACTCTCTCCTCCTCCCTTTCCCTCCCCTCCATGTGTCCCATTGTTCCCTCTCTCTCCCTTCCCCTCAAGGTATCCAAATCTCCCTCTCTCCCCCTCCCCTCCCTGTGTCCCATACCCTCCATCTCTCCCTTCTCCTCTTACTGTGTCCCATACCTCCCACTCTCCCTTCTATGTGTCCCATTGTTCAATCTCTCCCCCTTTCCCCCATGTCCCATTGTTCCCTCTTCCCCTCCCCTCCCTGTGTACCATTTCTCCCTCTCCCCCTTCCCTCCCTGTGTACCATTTATCTCTCTCTCCCCTCCCCACCCTGTGTCCCATACCCTCAATTTTACCTCTCCCCTCCCTGTGTCCCATACCCTGCATTTCTCCCCCTCCCCTCCCTGTGTCCCATACCCTGCATTTCTACCCCCTCCCCTCCAGGTGTCCTTATTGACCTATATTTCCTAAAATGTGTTGAGTTTATGTTTGTTTAGTTCACTTAGTTTTCACTTAGTAAATCAACAAAATTTGGTTAGAGGTACCTAAAATGTTGCATTATTTTTTTTTTACAGGGCTTAAAAAGTAAAGAGAAAAAATTGAAAAAAATCCATGTGCTTTACCCTAAACTAGCAACTTATGTTTTCTTAGCTATATATAATAGCAGACACACATAGCCTACTTTAAACCCAAAATGTATTACAGCACAAACATACCCCCCAGATAATTAAAAATGAGTCCTGGTTACAATTTCTGGAATCAATGAGTCACTCAGTATATGCTGTACATGCTTCAAATTCTTTACAGTGACACTTCAAGTACCATAACCAAGCAGAAAACTATAGTGGTTATGGTCCTTTTTCCTCTGTGATCAAACTCCTTAGTCTTATGGAGAGCAAAAAACAGGGCGCAAGAGAATACTGAGAACAGGCAGCAGCTGAAATAGCCTGCCCTTCGGTGGGTCCCCACTCAGAACTCAAGCTGGTTTTAGCTCATCTTGTGCCATTACAGAGAGAACATATCTGAAACATATCAGACTGGTCCCACCCATATGGACAGTCCAGATCCAAAATGCGAGCAAGTTGCCTCTGCACGAGAGATACAGCAACCCCAGACGATCGTTTCAACCTTTTTAGGCATCATCAGTGAGGCATAGCTGATATCTCTCTAGGCACCTCATTTAGTTTTTCTCCAGTTAATAACTTTATATAGTGAATAAATACTTACCTCAAACAGAAAATATACTTAATATTTATTTTACCATAAAAATAGATATATATCTTGCTGCATTTATTTCAATTCACATTACACCGAATATTAAGCTAACCGTTCGCTTTATACAGGGAACAATGCAAACATCGCCAACTGCATTCTGGTTGATTTACGAGACCTTGTAATTGATCTTTCAGATAATCTGGACATTTTACTTTCACTGCAATAACCTTGTGAAACATCTATAATAGTGACAGTCTGCCAGACATGATTAATATATTGTATTTTTTTTATTTTTGTCTGGAAATAAAACAGTTTAAAGTTTGGAAGTTTCCTCCCTGCTGACTGTGGAATGGCATTATTTGGCCACAGCCATTCAGTTTCAAAGTGATTTATATTCCTGATGAGTCTGAGAGATTTGGCTACCGATCAGATATGTTTTCATTGCTGAGGCACAAATGATGGAAGGAAAAATGGAGTGATGCTGTACAAGACATTCTCCAAGTGTTATATTGCGTTATAAAACATTTACTATCTGGTGTTTGTAAAGACATTTAGTGTGTACTTCACGTCAATTCTCTGGAAATCTCTAAAATACAGAATTGGCCACATACAAAATATAGATGGCTGAAAACTAGGCTGCACTGTATATTTTATCATTGTTTCCTGGCTAGATTTTCATTTATGTTTTAGGAAAATTTGAATGTAAATATATATTTTTTAATCAAAATGTAAATTTCTGCAGCTTGGGAAAAAAATATATCAAGTACGTGTTTTTAAACCATTTACTGCCAATTTTACAAAAAGTGCAGGTTTTAATAAAAATTTACAATTTTGTACATTAACCTTGTTACACCCCCTGGCTGTAAATGACACAGCTGGTCCTTTTACTTCTTTGTTGCTTAGCTAAGGGGCAGCAATTACCCAGAGCACTCTGCCTTGCAAAATCTTCTCACTGAGCTGCATAGGGAAGTCTGTGGAGAAAGTCTAAAATTAGAATATGTGTAAAGGAGTCATTATCAGACTGGATAAGTTTAAATGAAGTCCAAGAGAAATGGGATTATTTAAAAGGTGCACTTCTGAAGGCAACAACAAATTGCATTAGGCTTGTCAGTAAGAGAAAAGAATTAAAGAAACCACTGTGGTACTCCGCAGATGTGGCCAAAATAGTAACAATTTAAAAGTTAGCATTTAGTAATTATAATTGCTGGCTGGTATCTTCTTGATTGGTATAGAGAGTGTGATGCCAGAAGGTCTGTGCACAATGTAGCAATATTTATCCACTGACACATCATATGACTAATCATAATCATATGACACATGTTGTGTGGGTTGTTAAAGGATACTGTAACATGTAGGTTCACTGCTGACTGATGTTGGAGTGGCGCATGGCGTTAATTTGAGTGGCACAATATTAGGGTTTTGGTTATGGTGTACCATGAAAATTATGGTTGTGTTTACTAATTTTATTTTCTTGTAAGACCTGCCATGCTATAACATGTTCTTATTGGCAAAGCATTGTTTGAAGGGTGAGCAAGATGGTCAGAAACATTTCTACTGTGGATAAAATGTTTGTAAGTCAGGATCGACATAACATATGAGGCCAGAATGATTTCAAATGACTGCAGAAATTCAGAAGTCATTTTAAATAAGCAACAATTCCTAGATTTTACTATTAACATGACGTAAAGTCATGATTTTATTAAAGACACGGAGGCTCCTATTATGCTTCTCTTTCTTTAATTCTCCCTCAGCAGCGAAGAGAGATATATGCAAAAGAGAGAAAAACAAAATAACATTAGCATATTGACAGTGCTATCATTGGTATCCACCCCCTTAGTATATAAGGTGTAGCACTCCATGCGGCTCATCTTTCTGTAGCGATCCGAAGACCAGATCAATAACCGGACGATAAACTTGGCCCGAACAGGAACAGTGGGCGATAGTCAAATGTCCATTCTTTATGCGTGGACTGTAGCGTCTTGTATCGGAATTTCAACACCTTGATGGCATAATTCAGGCTAAAATTAGAGGAGAAAATATGGTAATATTTGGATGGTAACTGGTTGTCTCATATACCCCAACATACGCTTTTAACTTATTGTGGACAGAATTGTTGTCATATCGTCATAACACATGATATTTTAGTTAAGATTATGTCTACTTGCATCACATCATAGTCACTTACCTGAGTGATGTACAGAAACATTCGAATAAGTTAATCTGATCGTAAGGACACACCCGATCCGTGGTCGATACCCGTGTGAAATCCAATCCCTCCACCCAGGGAGGGCGGGAGGGAATAATACTCACCTCCGTGTCTTTAATAAAATCATGACTTTACGTCATGTTAATAGTAAAATCTAGGAATTTTATTAAAGACACGGAGGCTCCTATTATGCTCTTTCAAAGCTGAGCAATAACTCTTTCCGAGAAATGTTGGATTGGTTTAAAATAGAATTTCCGGAATGTGGATTCTGTAGACCAGTCCGCGGCCTTCAGGATGTCTTCCAATCGACATCCTATTGTCGATGCTTTAGAAGCCATAGCGTCTCTGACCGAGTGGGCTGAAAAGACTTGACGTCTATCCCGGCCGAAGCTAATAACCATTTGGCCCAACGGGCAAGAGTAGGTGTAGTTACTGGGAGGTGCGGTTTCTTCAGTGAAATAAACAAAGGACCGTCGTTTGATGGTCGTAGGGGAGAAGTACGGGATTCGTATTCTTTTAAGCACAGTATTGGGCACAGATTTGGCTGATTTGGAAGACGTGGATAGAAGACTTGCTTAGTCACCGATTTCGTTCTCCGTGAAATATCAAATGGGCTGGCCAGTCCAAAGCCCTTACATCTGACACTCGTTTACAGGATAGTAAACAGAATATCATAAGTAATTTTGCCAACAATTGTTTCATTGACAGTGCCGTGTTGTCGGACCATTCCTCTAGGAATTTGAACACTATGTTGACATCCCAAAAGGATCCCTATCTGGATTTTGGTGGACGTGAGAAACGTACACCTTTGAGTAGGCGACAGACCAGGGCGTTCTGTCCGAGAGGAAATCCGTCCACAGTATCATGACCTGCCGAGATAGCGGAATGCTTTGCCCAATTCGAATAGTTGAGTGAGGAAGTCTAGTACTGTCTTTACAGAAGCTGATACGGGATCCACTTATTTTTCCAGGCACCAATCGGATCAAGTTCTCCATGCCGTAGCATATGTGTGCCGTGTTCCTGGTGCCCAGGTGTTCGCCAAGAATTGGGTAGTTGTTCTCGAAACTTCTGTGATTTCCCAGGGTCCCCGGAAAGGAGCCATGCCCTCCTCGTCAGACATTCTATCAGGTTGTGGTTCTCCCCATCCGGATTGGTTAACAGGGATGTTTGATCCGGTAGTAACTGTGGGAAATCAATCGCCATTTCCAGAAGGTGAGGGAACCAGGGTTGAGATCTCCAGCATGGTGTTATCAAGACCAATGTGGTCCTGTAGCGTCAAATGTGCGCCAGAGTCCGGGCAATCAGGTTGAACGGGGAAAAGGCATATGCTCGTCCCCCGCTCCAGTCCTGAAGAAAAGCATCTGTTGCCAAGGCCTCCGGGTCCGGTTGCCAGCTGAAAAATTGAGGAAGTTTTGTGTTCAGTCTGGACGCAAAGAGATCCACACTCAAGGGACCCCATAGTCGTGCGATCTTGGAGAATACCTTCGGTTGGAGTCTCCAATCCCCTAAATCCCTCAGGTATCGGGAGTTCCAGTCCGCGGTGTAATTGTCTAGGCCTGGTATGTGTTCCGTGGTCACCGACACATTGTTTCGCAAACAATAATGCCAGAAGTCTCGAGCCAAAACCGCCAGGATGCGTGATTTGGTACCTCCTAGATGGTTTATGTACCTGACTGCTGAGATGTTGTCCAACTTGAGGAGGATTGAGCAAGAGATGCCCCTGGGTGAGAGGCTGCGGATGGCAAATGAGGCCGCCAGTAGTTCCAGTGAGTTTATGTGTAGGAACGATTCGTTTACTGACCATCTGCCTCCTGTGGATATGGAGCCGCAGCGCGCGCCCCAGCCATGTAAGCTTGCATCCGACTCTATTATTATATCTGGAGTGGAACCGAAAATCGCCCGTCCTTTCCACGCTTCCATGTGGGTTAACCACCAGTTCAGCTCTTCCTTGGATTCTTCGTCCAAAGGGATGTTGGTCTCGTACGACTGACCGTTCCTTAGGCAAGATGCTTTCAGGCGTTGCAACGCCCGATAGTGAAGTGGTCCCGGGAAGATCGGCTGTATGGAGGCCGCTAGTAAGCCGATTACTCGAGCCAGTTGCCTCAGAGAAATGTCTGGGCGGTTCATTAGCCTCCTTATCTCCTTTTTGATGTTGGACATCTTGTCCGCTGGGAGGCACAGAATTTGTTGGACGGAGTCGACTCGGAATCCTAGGAATTCCATCTGTTGAGAGGGTTGTAGCACTGATTTCTCCCAGTTCACCAGGAAACCGAGGTTCTGTAGGAGGTGAAGGGTCCACGACAGGTGCGACAACAGAAGGGATCGTGTCCCTGACAGTATGAGGATATCGTCCAGGTAGATAATGAGACAAATTCCGTGTAATCTGAGGAATGCAACCACCGGTTTCAACACTTTCGTGAAGCACCAGGGAGCGGAGGATAGACCGAAAGGAAGGCAGCAGAAGCGCCATTTCTTTGTGCCCCACCGGAATTGTAGTAGATTCCTGTGCGTCGGTGTTATCGGGATCGTGAGATACGCATCTTGTAGATCGATTTTCACCATCCAGTCTCCCGGGAGGAGGAGGTCTCGGAGGCAGTGTATGCCCTCCATTTTGAAATGCCGATATTAGATGAAGGCATTGAGGGGTCTTAAGTTGATAACCGGGCGGACACCCCCGCTTTTCCTTTGCACCAAACATAGGTTGCTCACAAAACCTGGGGTATCTAGAGGGATTTCCTCTATGGCATTTTTGTTGTGTAGGACCTCAATCTCCAAAGAGATGAGGTCGCGGTGAGACTGTGGCATGTGTGGCACACGTGGAAGGGAATCCTGAAAGGGAAGACCCGTCAGTTCTAGGTGGTAACCCTCTATAGTCTGTAACACCCAGCTGTCGGATGTGATTGTGGCCCAAGTCTGAGAGAACAAAGCCAATCTGCCCCCCACATTTATATGGGAAAAATGGGGAAAAATTGTACTCACCATAAGGGCGTTTTCCTGGGGTTGTTCCTCTGCCGCCACGGGCATTCCAAGATCTTCCTCAGTAGGGGAAATATGGTGTGTAGGAACGTTCCTGGTTTTGCCTCTAAGTGTTGAAGGAGCCTCTGCCTGGTCTGGAGAAACCTCGGGGATGGCGGCCGGGTAGACGGCTCCTACCTCTACCGGCCCCACCGAAAACCTTTTGGTGGAAGACTCTTTTAATGGACGATTGTGCTTTATCCAGAGCCGTGAAGGTTTTAACATAGGAACCCAGATCTTTGACAAAGGATTCGCCGAATAACAGACCCTTAGCCGAGGCCCCTGGTTCCGAGGAGGCCATGCTAGCCAGTTTGGGCTCAATCTTCAGGATAATAGCTTTCCTGCGTTCTGTTGACATGGCAGTATTGGCGTTGCCGATCATGCAGACCAAGCGTTGGAGCCAACCAAACGCCACGTCAAAATCCAATGGTGCCTCACCCGACTGAGCTGCTTCCAGCAGTTCATACAGCTTAGTGACAGGACCCAGGGTGTCTAGGAACTTGTCCTGACAGTTGCGGAGGGAATAGTCTAGTCCCCTCTTAGGTTTCCAGCCGGTTTTGGCTAGAAACTGGGCTGAGGGTCCACTTCTGGGGTTTTTGCCACAGCATCAGGTATTATGGGTCGGGGGCATTCCGCTCTCAACTTATTACGGCCCTCTTGGGAGAGGGACTTACGTACCCTGAGGGCCAGGTATTGGGCGATGTGTTCGGAGGGTTCCCACTTAGCAGAGCGTGGGTGTCTTAAGTTGTCAGGGTCAAATAGAGGAATATTTTTAGGGTCGCGGGCTGCTTCTGCCCCGGGCGCCCCTGATTGTGTTGAGGCACGTGTCGGTGCTAAGGGGAATTGTTTTCCCTGGAGGCTTTCGCCCTCTGAGAGCTCGTCCTCGTACCGGTCAGAGTACGGGACGTCTGACCCCTCCTCCCCCTCCTCGTCTGAGTCAGACAGTATATCTTGGGCTCTTGCCCGTTTCCAGTCTCTGGTAGCCGTAGCTCGCCCAGAAGCTCTATTGCACGGTTGTTGCACGCCATCATGGACAGCCTGAGGCGTGTCAATCAGAGCAGGGTCAACCTGCATGGGGGGGGTCTTGTGAGTGTTTACGCTTGCCTAGCGCTTTGCGCCCTGGTAGTGTCCCTTCAGGAGGGGTATGGGTCAAGGCAGGGGTAGCGTGAGGTTGGACTTGCCTGAGCGCCTGTGTAATGGAGTTCGAGATGGTAGAGGACATAGCGCCCATGGCTGACGATATGGCCTTTGAAATAGAGTTGGACATGGTGGTGTCCAGAAGGGATTTGAATTCTTCCGAGCCCATGAGCCCAGGGTCAGCCTGGGGGTCAGGTTTAGTAGTGGCCATTGAGGGACTAAGTTTGCCAGGGAAGTTATCACCAGATTGCATGGTAGATAACTGAGTGCAAGTAAGAAAATAAGAAATTGAAAATAACAAATAGAGAAGACAGAGTACGAGGATTGATTAACCCAGGTACAGGATGGGAAAAGGTACAGGGAGATGGAGGGTAGCTCCAAAGTATATAAATGCTATAAATAGACTGTACCCGTCTGGAGACGGAAAAGATCGATTCTCAGAGCGTGTGAGAGGAAAAAAACCATGATGCACGGTTCTTAAAATGGCCGCCGCCTTAACAGGCGACCAGAAACCCAAAAAATGGTGGGAACTGAGGGCACAACGGTCACACAAGAAAAATAGTAATGTACAGCAAAGGAAACAGATGATTGAGCAAATGTAGTGGGAAGGGATTAAACAATAAAGAGTATCCCAATAAGCCGAGTAAATAAACAGAGCGAATTGCAAATACAAAATAATATAATATAATCCCACCAGAGCACACTATAGGTATTAGAGGAGAGTGTAATTATCTGGTCTGAGGGAGCAGCGAAGAAAGAGGAAGAAGCATGGAGTGCTACACCTTATATACTAAGGGGGTGGATACCAATGATAGCACTGTCAACATGCTAATGTTATTTTGTTTTTTCTCTCTTTTGCATATATCTCTCTTCGCTGCTGAGGGAGAATTAAAGAAAGAGAAGCATAATAGGAGCCTCCGTGTCTTTAATAAAATTTACATAATTGGACAGAATGAACCATCTGTTATCTGCTGTTAACCTTTTTAAACTCAGGTGGTGTGACATATAATAACAATCCAAGTGTCAATAACAATGTGTTCTAAGAATTATTTTTAAATGTCATCATAAATCTACAATGGATTTACCTTACTTTATCTACCCTGCTATGACATCCTGCTTCATACAGATCAATTTATGGAATTCTGCTCTAGAGGCAAGCTTGTCCGCTACCAAGAACTACCTGTCTTTAATTAGTTTATGGTTACATTACATTACGTTACATTACATTGTAAAACACAGAAGCTGATATCCCTTATTTGTCACCACTGAGCTTCTCAAGCCAGATGCTGTTAAAACATGTACTTTTTATGGCACACAACTCTTGCACAGTACCAACCCATGATCTCATAGGAATCCATGAGTTAAATAAACACAACGTAGAACAAAGCTAATAGCCTACAGATCAAATAGTAGTCTGAAACCTTTTTATACCCTATCCAACCATGCATTCCATGAGGCAAGGAAGATTAAATTGAGTAGTTATTAGTGAAAACCCCTATAAAGATGATGAGAAGAGGAGAGGATGGCCCTGAGCGGGTAGTATATGTTCAAGCAGGGACTGGAATCTGAATTGAGTCATTGGATGTCTACTCAATTTGGTGCAACTAGAATTTGGTGCAGATGCCAATTTGAATATTGAAACAGGGTGTTTGGTGGAGAGGTACTCTTAATCCAATGGTGTAGGATAGTTTTCCTGGTGACCACTGCTATGACTAAAAGTAGTTTAGATCTGGCATTTGTGTGTTTGGGAAAATTCCCAAGATTGTCAATTCCAGTGAAAGGGAAATGAAATATGAAAGGAATCCAAGGAAGACAAGATTTTCAATACTATTCCAAAATGCATGGATATGTTCGCATGACCAGGTACAGTGGACAAGGTCCTCTTAATCCCGTTGGTCCGGAGCCAGGTAAATATGATGAAAGATTTTTAAATGCATCTCTTGATATGTGGAAGCAGGTAATAATTTTGAAATCCTATCCCATCTATTTCTCAAGCTTTCAATATCCATCTCTACAAAATGAACCAACCATCTCCTAGGACTCGAGACTGAAGAGCAATAAGTAATCTGTTTCTTAATACTAGTGTCAAGAGTGCTTTGTGAATAATTTTGATTTTGGGACATTTTAGAAACGAGACTTTCTAAAATGATATGGGGACATGGGAGTATTTATCTCGAAAGTCTGAAATGGATAGTAAAGTATTAGAATCCATATCAAGGCAGTCACCAATAGATTACATTCCTTTTCTCAATGAGTGTAAGGATAAGCTGCCTACCCACATTAAAAAAAAGGATTTTCCAAAAAGGGCATAAACCTTAAATTGCCATTGAAAGCACAGCGGCATACTAATCAATTTCCATGATTTAATGGTGACGGCCAAATGCAGGTTCCCTCTAACCTCTGGAGGCAAATCTGTGTAAGGAGTATGTAACAATAGCACCAAGTGAACATCACAAGAGAATTGTCGATCTAAGTGGCTCTGAGTATACAGATAACATCCAAGCTATCTAGTCTACCGCATGGTGTTATTCAGCCTCCAAGCAATACTCCACCAATTCAAGTAGAATAAAAACAAAGATACCCCTTGGTTGTTGCATTTTTTATGGCGATCCTGGGGTGTTTGCCCTTCCACAGGAATGTGGAGAGTAAAGATGAGATGTTTCCAGGGTCTGAGTAACAGAATATTAGTGCGTGGGACTGGAATACAGAAATACATTTGGGTGTGAGAAATAATTTTGCCAGAAAATTCTATCACCATTCCAGCTCACTATATAAGGCTGCAGATTATTAACAATGCATACTGCTGTATATACACACTGAGGACATCCAGTCGTTGTTCATTTTAACTTCAAGAATATTTATATACTCTTTCATTGATGGAAGTTCGTAACACTGTTCGCCGCATTTGGTACATTTATAAACTGATTCAAAGTATCTTCTGTGTCTTTCATGTATACAGCTTGTTTCTTTACTTTTTTTGTAGGGCAAGTTGCTTCTAAATGCTTGTTAATGTCTCACAGATGATTTTGTACAGCACCTTTGTTGATATATAGCTTTAGTGGCCACCTATAGATTTATGGTTATATTTTAATAAATATGTATATTTTATATTAATCTTGACGTTATTGCCATTGTGATGAGCTTTAATTTTAAAGAGAATCATATAAAGTACATACTTTTATCATTATTTTTAATTCTATTTTATTGCATTTTGTTTTTTTATATAGGCAAATTCTATCAGACAGTATAAAAAGGAGAGACTTCCATGCAGAGACATTTCTTTCCATGTCAACAATATGTTTAGAGATATTTAAAGTGCATAAAAAGAAAACGTTTTCAGTAAAAGTGTTCCAAAATATTTAAGTCTCACCAGTTCCCAATTTAATTGTGCCAAGAATGGCTTCTCTGTTGAAGGTTTTTCTTTTGTGCTTTTAACGTAAAGACGTCTTGTGGCAAAGAGACAATAGTCACTGTTTTTATTATAGAGCTTTAGACATTTATGACAAGTCTTTCAAACTAATCTTAGTTTTAGATAAGTCATTCTCTTTAATATACTCATAAGTTGCTACAAGTTACCTTATATATTTGTTTTGTGAACAATTAAGGTTGTTGTTGTTTTTTGGCCAGAATGAGATTTTAGACTCCTACAATACTGTCTGTATGTTAAATCATTAAACAGATGGATTACTACTAAGTACCTTTCACCCCAGGAGAGCTAATTGTAGAACACTAACATTAAAATTCATCACAATATAGAATCAATCTCTGAGTTTTGTGCCAAGTCGTAAAAAGAATTGGCTTTTTAATTGCTTCATTAAGAGTTCCATTCTCTTTAATATTAAATTGGATACGCCTCGTCTCTATCTAAAAATGCCTTTATCTTGGAAAGCTTTAAAAAAAAGAAAAACAACTTACATATAAACATGATTTAATGCATGGATAAAATATATTATTTGGCATTTCTTGTATGGGCACTTAGGCACAATTAGGTTTACATTGAGAACAATTCTAAGTGCCATTTTTTATGGAAGATTTCTGAAAAGTTCTATCCAGAGAATTTCAGCTGAAATAACCACTGGAATTTCGAAATGCACCATCATAAACATACACAAAGTAACACATATAAACATTAGGCTCTATTCACATTTAATGTAAGTAGAAGAGAAACATAATGTGCTGCAACTAGAAATAATAATGATTGATAATGTGTTTGAAAAAGAGGAATTCATGATAAATAAGTGGACAAAATTGAAAAAAAGGAAGAATTGTCTGTCTGTCTGTATGTCTATCTATCTATCTTTATTATTCTTATTCTTATTATTATATATTCATATTATATGTCATCCTAACACTATCATAGCTAATAATGATAACAACCCGATATAATTATCTTTAGGGTAGGGACTCTTTTATGATTTTTACATTTTAAATGACAATTATCTGTTCTAATAGCAGTGATACCTCATGTCTCACCTCTTATTAACAAATCTTGTCAAATGTATTGAAAACCATAATTGTTGGTTTGGAAAAAGTCTTAGGATTCAATGACACTATACCAACCTTCCAACTGTCCCATAACACTGTTAAGGAGAATTCTACTAAGTTCTACTACACTACAAATAATCTACATCTAGAATATATAGATTCTAAAGTTATCTCTACTCTATACTATGCAAGCACACAGAATATAAACCTATAATATGTGTGAAACTTGGATGTCCAGCAACAATAGAGAGGTGCAACAGATTGAATAGGAGACTTTAACTAAATTAAAGGGACACTATAGTCACCCAGACCACTTCAGCTCAATGAAGTGGTGAGGGTGCCAGGTCCCTTAGGTTTTAACCCTTCACATGTAAACATAGCAGTTTCAGAGAAACTGCTTTGTTTACATAGCAGGGTTAATCCAACCTCTAGTGGCTGTCTTCCTGATAGGAAAGCATTGAGAAATGCTGTCCTATAGAGTGTTAGAATGCGCGTGCGGCTCTGTGCATTCTGCTTCACTCGGGAGCTGAAGTCGGCGGGGGAGGAGAGATCACCAGCACCGAGGGAGCCTGGCGCTGGATTAAGGTAAGCTGCTGAAGGGGTCTTAACCCCTTCAGCGCCACGGGAGGGGGACCCTGAGGGTGAGGGTCTCCCAAGGATGAAATAGTGTCAGGAAATCTGATTTTTTTCCTGACACTATAGTGATCCTTTAACATATTACCCATCCACTGACACATTTTCTCCCTCACCTTAACCTGATTTCTTTCTCACATCCCACAAAACACTTTTCTTTAAACACCTTTGTTTTCTTACTCCCCAGACAAATGTTCTGAAAAAAAACCTCACAAATATTTCTTCCCATATTTCGTTAGATAGGATTTACTTTTGTTTTTTGGCCCACTACCGTTTTTTTTTTTCAACCAAACATTTCTGTTTTTCCGGTCATATAGCTCAGTACACCTGGGATATAGCAAGAATATTACAAGCATGAAGTTAGATTCTTTGTAGGACTCTATTGCCATGTGATTCGACTCGATACAGTTGAGATATGGCAAGCAATCCAGCAACTCTCTTATTATGAAGACAATAACTCTAAACATGAGGGTTATATACATCCATATGCAGTATAAAAAGTTACTGTCAAATGTAACTCCGTATCTCATTTTTAATCCTTATACATTGGTGTGATAGATTAAGGGTACATTTTAAGAAAAAGGCTTCTGAAATATTCCATTACAACTATGTTATAAATATTTAAAATGCTTTTTTAGTAATATAAGAAAAAAACACATTTTATTCTATGTATATTGATGCTGCAATTGTTCCAGAAGAAATTTGAAATCTTCCAGCCTGAGACAATTTGTTCCCTTTTTGTGTCTTTTTCAAATAAACTTTTGAATTTCACATCTATCAAACCAATTATGCAGAGCATCATTAATAATATAAAGTTATAAACTGAAAAAAGACTTTTGCAGAAGGGTAGTCGGTTTTGTTAACGCTAAAGGCTTTGTTTTAGAATTTTACCTTTGTAATAGATTAATAGTTTGTAAAGAGTGCCTTTGTGAATAAATTGCTTATGAGACAGGCATATACATTCATACTGTTTCATTTCAATATGGGACCACATCCAGCCATTTTAAATTCACAACTTGTCACTTAAGTAATTAGTTGATCAATTAACAACGTTGCTGGACAACCCATTGGTTTTTATTATTCTACTTTTTTTTTTAAAATTCCTGTAAAAACCAAGCTACTAATCAAAACCTCTTAAAACTTGGCACAAGGATAGCGACCAATGGTGCGCTATTTCATTTGCAACCCAATGGTCATAGGTGACATAAATTGGTATCCTACTTTTTTTGGGCAATTAATTGTGCACAACATTCAATCATCTTTTATACCATAGATGTGCAAATTGCTGTGCAAGGTCGTGTTGTGACTTAAAGTCCTATTAGCTCAAGGTAAGTAGATTGACTGCATGGTTCGGTGGCCATATTGAATTGTGGAAAATTATTTAAAGTCGACTGTTTGAAGCCGACTGTTAGAAAAATGCACAAGTTGGAAAAACTTCTAACACAGTTTTTCAGAGCTATACATGAGGTGAGGTAGAGGCAAACAATATGACTACAAAATAGCAGTCTGACAAAGAAAAATTAAACCTGTGCTTCAGGAGCTCTACACTGTAGTCCCAGTAGTGTAATATACAAACAATAAAGGAAAAGGAGTCCCGCGCATCCAGTATAAGTGTGCACACCCAGGTGCTACCACAGTTTATTTGAGGACAAAGTTAAAACAGCAAACGTTTTGGGCAAAGCCCTTTCTCAATGCTAATGTCCTACAATGTACATAATATGCAGACAATATATACACAAACAATGTGCTTACATGACCCACAGGGCCGCCCACAAGTAATCAGATACACAAGATCAGATGTGTGGTAAGTTTCCATAGCTCTGGCCAGTTTAACGCCTCCAGTCACTTCCTGGATCAGTAGATATGTGCGTGATGACGTCATCACGTTCCGTTGCTAGGCGAAAGGAATGGCAAAACAGTATTTTAGACCATCAAAGCATTTCAACAATTGTCTGAAAGGAATGGCAAAACAACATTTTAAACCATCAAAGCATTTCAAGGAATATTATAGTTCATCAACAAGATACAAAAACTAGCAGTAATACTTAAGCACATATAAGTTTCCTAGAATGAGGAGCATATTTACAAAGATAAACGTAAAGCTGTATTCAAATATACAGAGCACACAAACTTGTATAAAGTCATACAACTTTATATATGTGCAAAGCCAGGGATGACAGAAATAACCAGACAGATGACCCAACAGGTGAGACATATGATAAAGTGTGGAAATTACCATAAAACAAATATAACAAAAATAATGATTAAATGAACAGAGACCATCCTCACTCCCTCGTGAGGGTAAACAGAGTTCCATCCCGGATGGAATAAATGAGAGAGATTAACTAAACGGGGGTAATAACAGAATAATGCAACAATGAAATACATACCCTGATCCAGGAAACATCCCGAAGCGGGCACATAAATGATGCACCTAAAGGAACCAGTGCCACTCAAGCTTCTTGTTAAGACCATGAAGTGACACTGTGTCCAGGAGGTGCATCCAGCGAACTTCTTTTTGCAATAGTATTTTAAAATACTATTGCAAAAAGAAGTTCGATGGATGCACTTTGTTTGTGTATATATTGTTTGTATCTTATGTATACAGTTGTTCTCAGTATGAAATTAAAGATGGCCGCCGCAAGTCAATGACATTCAAGATGTTCTCCAGTTGCATAAATGTGCATATATTTCGGTAGTGAACTATAACACGACTTGTTGAACATATGATTATTCTATGACATAAGTGCCATAGGTCATATAGGGGGTGAAAGGTCAACATTATTAAAAAAATGCCAAAATGTAGAGGTCTGCTCTGAGCGGCTGTATGTGAAAGTAGGAGGTCATAGGTCACATGGTGTGGCAGACATTTTTTTTGTTTGACTGCTTATGTGACAGATGCCAAACTTTGTTTGTTAAGCTATGCTATTGCCTATATTCAGATTTGTTAAAGAGAAGTTAGTAAGTCATGTGGTTTGGCAGCCATTTCAAAATCAAAAACATTACTATTTATTTTTCAAATAACTGTGAAATCAAAATTGGTGAACTAAAAGTCTTTAAAATCAATATGATGAAAAATAGCTATGATGTGCTCTGACATATCCAATATTTATCACATATATCTTATTTTCTGGTGGCCTTATTGGTTAATGTGAACTAAGTTGCAATAGTTCAAATATTCTCTAAAACGGCAACTCTTTGTAATTCACAAAATAGTAAAATAACACAACGTGTTTCACCATAAAGAGGCCTTTTCTGCAGAAATGCATTGTGCTATTTTACTACTTTGTATTGCTGTTATTATTTTCTAATTTAATGTACTTGTGTATTAAATATTATTTGCTAACCTCTGTGGATGTCACTCTGGCCTTTGTGACAGTGTTAAATCATCTCTTCATTCACCTGCGGCTGAGTTCCAAATAATTTTTCCCTGAGAGTATTACACCAACAAGCCTATGGGACCCTAACGTGAGGACAACACCATCCTGAGGCACCATACCTAGGTAGAGTTCCTCTGCACTTAAGAACTTTAAAGAAGACAGAATATCCCTAGGTGGGAATTGTACCTCCCAAGCGCATTCAGACAGCTACATTTACTCTAATTGTAAGTGCAATTCCATTTGTTAGATTCTCACTTTAGGCAAGATATAGTACACTATATACCTCTGCATTCTTCTTTGTTTACATATCCCGCTACCTCTGAGAATGCACTTACCTCAAAAAATATATCAAGGCGCTACCCTCTCCTTATTTTATGCACTTTATACTGGACCGGAATTGAGAGCCTATGAAGGATGTTTGAGCTGCCTGTCTATCTCAAGCATACGCGCTAGACACCAAGCTTCCATATATGTTCTAAGAAGTAGAATATGTTTTATCCTACGGAGAATTTCACTGTAAAGGAACGGTTACAGGCATAGAGAATGCCATAGAAATGGGGTAAGATCTACTTATGATAAGCTGCATACATTTGGAATCTTTAAAGGATAGCGACTCTGACTCTTGCTCTGCAATCTAAATTTATCAGTAAATTAACCCCTTAACACCGCAGCCAAATGTACAAGTTGTGAACGAAACAAAATGTAAACAAAACCTGGCATTTGCGCTATATGTCTGTCAAACCGTAATTCACCTCTTTCATATTAAATGCACCCCCCCTTATTATATATCATTTTATTCAGGGGAAACAGGGCTTTCATTTAATATCAAATATTTAGCTATGAAACATAATTTAATATGAAAAACATGGGAGAAAATAAGATTTTTTTTTATTTTTTTAGTTCTACATGACATTTTAACTGTCAATGTCATAATACGGTTTGCTTTTACTGCAATAAAATACACATATTTGTATTCAGCAAAGTCTCACGTGTAAAACAGTACCCCCTATGTACAGGTTTTATGGTGTTTTGGGAAGTTACAGGGTCAAATATAGCGTGTTACATTTGAAATTGAAATTTGTCAGATTGGTTACGTTGCCTTTGAGACTGTATAGTAGCCCAGGAAATAAATTTACACCCATAATGGCATACCATTTGCAATAGTAGACGACCCAAGGTATTGCAAATTGGGTATGTCCAGTCTTTTTTAGTAGCCATTTGGTCACAAACACTGGCCAAAGTTAGCGTTAGTATTTGTTTGTGTGTGAAAAATGCAAAAAACGCCAATTTTGGCCAGTGTTTGTGACTAAGCGGCTACTAAAAAAGACTGGACATACCCCATTTGCAATACCTTGGGTTGTCTACTATTGCAAATAGTATGTCATCATAGGGGTAATCTTCATTATTGGGCTACCATAGGGTCATAAAGGCAACGTAAGCAATCTGGCGAATTTTAATGTGAAAAAAATGAAACACAAGCCTTATATTTGACGCTGTAATTTTTGAAAACACCATAAAACCTGTACATGAGGGGTACTGTTGTACTCGGGAGACTTCGCTGAACACAAATATTTGTGTTTCAAAACAGTAAAAAGTATTGCAGCAGTAATATCGTCCGTGTAAGTTCTGTTTGTGCGTGAAAAATGCAAAAAACGTCACTTTTACTGGCGATATCATCGTTGTAATACATTTTACTGTTTTGAAACACTAATATTTGTGTTCAGCGAAGTCTCCCGAGTAAAACAGTACCCCCCATGTACAGGTTTTATGGTGTCTTGGAAAGTTATAGGGTTAAATATAGTGCTAGCAAATTAAATTCCTTATACTTTCGGCATGGGTTGTCAGGCAGGTCCCGCTAATTGTAATTAATTAGGATACCTAATTATGTAAAATTATTACATAAATATATGTGTAGAATTAATATATGTATATATATACATATGTGTATATATACGTATATATATATATATTTTTTTTTTAATATTTTTATTTATATATAGGTATATATATAGTGATATATACGTATATATTTATGTATATAGATATATATATTATTTCGTTCTACGTGTATTTTGATATAAATATATATATATTAATATCACAATACAGTTAGAACGAAATAAAACACATCTATATATTTTTTAATATTTTATTTTTAATTATTTTTTTTATTTAATTTTTTTACGTATTTACATATTTATTTTTTTTATATTATTTATAAATATATATATAACAATAATTATATATATATATTTAATCAGTATCAGTCTACGTGTAATTTGATATTAATATATATATATAATTATATATATATTAATATTAAAATACACCTAGACGGTGTATGTGTATGTGTGTATATGTGTATATATATACTTAGATCATATATATATAATATATATATATGATCTAAGTATATATATATCTTTTTTTTTTACACTTTTAACTTAATTTTATTTTATTTTCAGCCAGCAGGGGGACCAACTGTCATTACAGTTGGTCCCCCTGCTGGCAATGCCTGAGCCAGCTATACCGGCCATGTGATTGTGAGGTCCTCGCAAGGACCTCACTCTCACATGACCGGGGGACACCGGAGGAGGAAGATCTGCCACGGGGGGGCTCCCTGGGAGTCCCCCAACCGCGATCGCCGGCGTGGGACCACCGGCGACCGGGTAAGTTAAAAAAAAACGGCGGGCGTATATTTACGTCCTGCGGCGTTCAGAGCCGCTTTTAAAAGGACGGAAATATACGCCTGCCGGACTTAAGGGGTTAAAGGAACACTATAAGGTCAGGAACACAAACACATGTTCCTGACCTTATAGTGTTAAAACCACCATTTAGATGTCTTACACCCCACTTAACCCTATTAAAAGGTAATAAAACTTATATAAAATTATATAAATAAAACATTATTTCCTGTGCTGCTCGGGTCCGCATCCTTGCTGACATCATCAGAATTTATGATTTTTAGCCAATCCAATGCTTGGGACAGGAGTTTGGCTAACTGTTGGCCTTGCCAATTAGCACCTCCTCTTAGAGATACATTTAATCAATGCATCTCTATGAGGAAAAGTCCGCGGAGATGCTGAACGGCAGTGCAGTACATTCATAGTACAATAAGAAATTCAATGGACGCATATATACAATATCTGCCCTGTAAAGTTTGTACTTGTTTCCTCCTGTTTGCCAGTCACTATAGATGAGATATCACACATAGATGTTCACATACAACATCATAATTCTACAGGAGATCATTGGCAGGGACCATGAATATTGCTCCAGTCATTTCGGACAGTGGTTTCCTCTACAGAGTGTAGACATTTTCGCTCTATATATTACATGGTGAATTATTTCATGTCTATTATAGTTGTATATTTATAAAGAGTACATGCTCACAAAATGTATGCGTGATTTAATGCCCTTCAAATAAACTATGGGTTCAATCCAAATTTATTCCATATTTTTTATTTCTTCTGATACCTCATACCCACTACTGAGAAGAAGTGAAATGAATCTCCTGCACAACATAAGTAGTGACTGAAACATTCTTTCAAATATGTAGGTACTCTGGTAACATAATACATAGTGATAAATTATTTAGTATGGAGCCCGTGCTTCAGTTGTATCTGAGATGAGATATTGATCATCGGTAGAAGATGGATATACAAATATTCTGGACTAGACACTACTAGGCGATACCGTCGGGTGCTTCAGTCTCAGGTTGCAATAGAGGCAACTAGAGGGCAAGACTAAACTACATGAAATTATGTTGAATATTCAATAAATAAGAACTCATAATTCAAAGACATTTAAAAATACAGTTACATAAGTGGAAATAAAAAGCCGGTCAGTGTTATTATGTAAACATTTTGTGTGTATGGATTTTATTATTTTAGCCATTCTTAATTTGTTGTATTTGTGTTATTTAGGGTCATGAAATATCAAAATGTAATTGGGCTGGGCTGACACTACTTAGAAACATTGATTACAAATGAAAATCTCACTGGTGTATAGTGACCTGTGATTAATCCAATCTAATAGTTACGTCTCTTCTGATTAGATGCTTCTAGCTGGTTACATGATGCAGCACTAAATTGAAAAAGTTAATTCTTTATAAGGGCAGGCAAATCAGGTTCACTTCCTAGAATTGTAATTATTCTTTGCCGCAGAATCTCACTTACAGAATTGTGGAATCTGTGACAAATTAGCTACTTAGGTAATAACTCAGCATCCTTTCTGTGCAAGTTGCTGATAAATGGAGGCTTGCATTCAAAATTGTACATCCCTGATCTGAGCAATACAATCTGTTAGAGTAAAATGCCAATATACTTCTTAAATATGGTATGGTTCCAATGATTTTTTTTTTTTTGCTTTTAAACAATACCATCTAAAATACCATTTTGTCTAATAAATTAAAAGGAGAAAAATTGAATTAGTCTATAATGCTTGTATTCTGAATACAGGTTCCAAGGCTGCAGAACTATAGCTACCGTAAAAAGGTAAAAGATTGGACACAATAAAATATATTTTATTTAATCTTACTCTGTTAGAGGTAAGATCGTATATTGCTCCTAAAGTGACTTGGTAATGAAAAATCAACATAACATTATTTAAAGCGAATACAATACGAAGTTGCATTTTTAGCACTAAAGTACCCTAAGAGCCCCCCTCCCGGAGCAATAAGAGGGTTAATCCTCCCCCCCCCTTTTTCTTTTCTATTGGCTTTATATATTCCTTATATAAGGGTTTTCACTTACATGGATACACACAAGATGGGAAACTAGATGTACAGTTGTGTTTAACAGTTTGCATACCCTTGGAGAATTGGTGATATATGTACATTTTTTAAAGAAAACATGAGTGAGCAGGCAAAACACATTTCGTTTATTTCTTATGGGATTCATATTCAACTGTAGGTTATCACAGAATGGCACAATCAGAAAACAAAGCATGGCAACAAAGAAAAAATGAAATAACCCCTTTTCAATAGTCTGCGTACTCTTAATTCTTAATACTGTGTATTGCCCCCTTTAGCATCAATAGCATCAATGACAGCATTTGTTATATTTATCTACGTGGCCCATAATTCTTGCAGGTGGTAAAGCTGCTCATTAGTCTTGGCAAAATGCCTTCAGGTCATGCAAAATCTTTGGTCGTCTTCCATGAACCACACATTTGAGATCCCCCCAGAGTTGCTCGATGATAATAAGGACTCTGCTATAAAGACTGTGGCCACTCCAGAACCATCACCTTTTACTCCTTTAACAACTTGGCCTTGTGCTAAGGTTCATGCTAGAAAGTACAGAAGAATGCAAATTGTCTGCCATCAATTTTCACAAGATTCCCAGTGTCTTTAGACCTCACACCCCCCAAAACATCAGTGAACCACCACCATGCTTGACAGTGTTTTTCTTTTCCCTATAGGCATTGTTCACCTTTCTCCAAACATGGCGCTTATGGTTGTGACCATAAGTTTGCCAGAAGCTGTGAGGCATGTCAAGATGTTGTCGGACATATTGTAATCAAGCTTTTTTTTTGGCATTGGAGCAGTAAAGGCTTCTTTCTGGCAACTCGACCATGCAGCTAATTTTTGTTCAAGTATCATCATATTGTGCTCCTTGAAACAACCACACTGTCTTTTTCCAGAGCAGCCTGTATTTCTCCTGAGGTTACCTGTGGGTTTTTCTTATTATCCCGAAGAATTCTTCTGGCAGTTGTGGCTGAAATATTTCTTGGTCTATCTGACCTTGGCTTAGTATCAAGAGATCCCTTGACTGCTGAATACACACACAGACTGCTGAATACAAAAACACACACAAACTGCTGAATACACAGACAGACAGACTGCTGAATACACAGACAGACAGACTGCTGAATACATGCACACAGTCCTCTGAATACATGCACACAGTCCGCTGAATACACACACATGGTGGGGGTGCTGTGTGTGTGTGTGTGTGAGGAGTGCTGTGTGTGTGGGGATGCTGTGTTTGTGAGAAGTGCTGTGTGTGAGGGAGGGAGCTGTGTGTGAGGAGTGACGTGTGTGTGTGTGTATGTGAGGAGTGCTGTGTGTGTGTGTGCGAGTTGCAGAGTTTGAGGGGTGCAGGTAGCAAATGTGTTTTTTTTATTAAACAATGCTATACATTAATAAAATCTTCATCCCCCTCCCTTCTTCTTACCTTTGGTGTACAGAAAATCCCCACGTCATCTGTTTTAGTGTGGAGACAAATAGCAATATTCCTTCTTACCAGTAAAGAAGAAAAAAAATCATGAAACTAGATGGAGATAGGGTCAAAAGCAAAATATCAAATAAAAAATTGAGGTAAGACAAGGTATAAAGAATAACATGAAAGGAATATAACGCCATTTGTGTCTTTTTTTGAAAATATGAGCAATATAACTATGGGGAAAATCCAAAAAAAACAAATGAAACATTAATTTGGAACATTAAAGAGTCTCATTTGTTTCAAGAGTGAAACAAATGTGAAATATAATCATACAATCAGTAACGTTCAACGAGAAAACCTCTTGAGGGGAATATTTTGGCATCATCAATAAAAGATTCAAAAAGCTATGGTAGACTTGAATTATGAAATAGTTGGTTTCTAAAGCCAATGCAGTTTGATACCTTATTCATCTTTGAAGGTATATGAATGATTACAACATTTATATGTGTTATTACAAAATAACTGAAGCAATTCTGTACATAAAATGAAGGTTAAAGATTATTCAGCCGTAAAGTTTACCAGAGGTGAAGCTATCACTCATGGTTCCTACTTCCTGTATAGATACCCGTAATTATCAATATGCTGGCCGGCATGCCCACTTATGTTTAAAGTCTTATGATTACATCTATAGTCTATGATTACACATTTGTTCGACAGTTTTAGGAAAATGAAATTGTGCTATCTTTTCTTTTTGTAATTCTTTATTTTTGATGTGCTGAGTAGCTACAACAATGTATATGTATGAAACAGCACACATTTTCTTTAATTTTTTTTAAACAAGATACAATTAACCCAGTGCTAGGCTTGAAAATATGAGATGAATATGTAGGCAGAGCATATGCACCGAGAAGAAATAGCAAAAGAAAATAGGTTAGAAACTGTAAGAGAGATTGAGTAGTGTTAGCTTAGAGTGAAACCTATAGGAGGACTCCCTTCAGGTAAGGAGCGGTTGTCCTGTAGATTCATCGGAAAATGTGCCCAACAAGGTCTCTGTGACAGAGAGAGAATGTCCTAGGCTTGTTGCTGGATTCAGCCGATGTGTGAAGCATCTCTCACAGCTTTGAGATGTGAATAAAGGGCTCCCCTGCCCTCCCCACAGCCTAACACCGTAGCCTCTCAGGTAAGCTGGTGGATGTGGTTGTCAGTGTCACAGGTCCCATCAGAGCTTCCTCCTCTGTCCATTAGGACTCGAATGTTCCGTATATTGGTAGCAAACTGCACTGGTCCAAGGGGGGGGGGGGAGGGAGAGGGTGGGGGGGACTGGGCACCAAAGAGTCACATGGTCAGAAGCGGAGATCGGTCGCTTCTCCACCCCTTCAGGTGCACCAGGGCACCAGGCCAGCTCTCAGGACACCAAGAGACATCAGACATGCTCAGGTACAACCCCACTCAGTTCAGGGGCAAGTAGAGTTGTCAGTAAGGGTATAAACTGGGGAATCATGGCGATTTAGCAGCTTAAGTTCCAGAGCTCACTCTGGATGCGTCCTGCAGATTTTACATAGAGACAGCTACTATTTTTTATTATGCTTTACTTAGAATCAGACATTGTCACTGACTTTTGGACAAGTAATTGCTTGACCATAAATTTTCAACCTGGCATCCCTTGCACTTCTGTTCCAGTCTGATGGTCAATCAGTAAGCCTCAGACCACAGTGCCAAAGGTATATTTACATTTTTCACACTGTTTTGTGAATGCAAAGCTACTGAGAGCCTGAGTACCCATGATGGTAAGTCTGCACACTGGGCCACCTGGCTCAAAAATAACTTCATTCTGATTATGTTATTAGGGTGTGCAAAGTGTTTCTTTAAGGGGCTAAAGGTATTTAAAATATAAATGGGATTGAAAGAATCTTTGAAAAAATGTTTTGTTGTTAAAACAAGCTTTGCTTTTTTTCCATATATCTTTATTGAAGATATTTAAAAATCTATATATTGGTACTATGCAATAAACATTTTAAGTTATTCCGCGTTATCATAGTTAATTTCTTACTTTTGCTTTTCAGATCTGTCTTGTTTTATTAGTTTATGTTAGAAATCATTAGAAAACGAACGGCAAACAGTCTAATTGCAGCAGAAAAATCCAATATCCTCATACATCTTTTTGTATTTTAGAGAACAAGACTATGAACATGTGTTTAATAGCATGAAAAAGGCGTTAGATTTGACCCATAAACAGGCTATACCATCTTGTCAAGTTATTTTTGATACTTTCATTCTTGAATGCTGGCTTTTTATTTTAGTGACAGCGGGTGCTCGATGTTCACAACTGTTTCATTTTATTAACTGACATTTACGCAACATTTCATTTCTTTGAATTGTTTTTCTTCAGTTTATTGGATATAAACAATTAAAATAAAATCATCATAAAAACAATTTAAGCAGTTACTAATCGATTTTTTATTTTTCTAGTTTCTAGCTAAGTTTTGCTTGGATATCCTTCTTGTTGACTTTTTATGCTGTTCTGTTTCACTGCGAACATTCCCGTGAAAAACGTAATGATCGTACAGCAAAATAAACTGTCGCGGGATATTTATTGTCACTGTTCATTTAAGTAAAGACAACGAAAAATAGTAGTTTATTATTCCATTTAAAGTAGTGAGCTGGAGTCATCAAGTTTATGTGATACAATTTATTGCTCTGATGAAACATGTCTATAATATTTTCCCGGGAGATTTATTACACTGGCATTTATTATACCGCTAGTAAATTGGAAAAAGAAAGAAAATCCCAACTGTCTTTTAAACTCATCCACTATTGTACTTTAGCTGTCACTTTACAGAACAGTGTCTGAATTAATGTATTTAACTAATGGTTAATTATCTAAATATACATCAGTTGTGTGATAATGTTTGCACAAGACATATCATCAAATGGTGAAGTGACATATCCTGCAGACCTTTTCCTTTCAATATGCAAAGCACATATTGTGAAAACTGACATTCAGTTGAGTTGATTTTAGAATGAATTAACCTCTCCTTTATGGGGTAAAGTATTTATAGATCAATATCAAGATCCTTACATATCAAGTACATGCACCATTCTCTTTTGGTCTTTGTAAAATCGTATTGCCTGGTGGAATTTTTTCCAGTAGATATCGCTATTTTATCTCCATATCTTTGAACATTTACAATATTTTTTAGGAAGGAAAGTCTCTTGCATTACCATAGCGTTATTTTAGTCATTTCTTGAATATTTATAAGAAACTATCTACCTATCTGCCTGCCTGTCTGCCTATCTACCGCTTTCTGTCTATCTATCTCTTTCTGTCAAGTTAGCTAGCTATTGAAAGTGTTTTATTTTATATACATTATATGTTTTATTAAGAATATGTTTTCTAAAAGCTCCAGCAGAAGGTTTGTGAATGGAGCTGTAGACACTATCCAGGAACCAAAGATATACACTGTTATTATAGTTTCCTTCAAGAAAGAGGGGGATTAAAGGACACACAGGTGTAAATGCATTTTGAGAGAAATCGAGGGTGAGGTTTTTCACCTGTGTAGCCAAAATCCTGGCCCTAGGTGCAGCATTAACCTAATCACCAGTCTCACACGAGGATTCAGTATGCTTGCTGCTGCCCCCATCACTATTGCCAAAATCCATTTCCTGCTCTTTAGGTTGGTAGAACAGCTTTCTGGAATAAGCTACCAGAAAGTATCAAATCTGTCATACATTTGAGGTCCCTGAAAACATCTTCATCCATCTATCTTCAACCAAAAAGCAGATCATGCATTATTAATGTATCATTTAAATACATAATATTTATCTATTATATACATATATCACAAGGTGTTTATAGTTGTATTGAATTGTCTCCTAATCCTGTATTATAAATAGGGATTTCCGAAACAGAAAGAAAAAGTATAAGCAATATGAATATGTAATGTCAATGTTTATAATTCAAAAATCTACTACTTAATATAGCAAGTCCCAGATGAATGATATAATAATGGTTATAACTTGGTATAACTTTGCTGTAGAAGCAATATAATTATTTTGTTTAGTGTAATTTTCTCTATAAGAGCATATTGAGGCTATACAGAGTGCAATCATTATTCATTAATTAATTAATTCTGACCACTGGTTTCTAAGAGCTTTGAACTAAATGTGGTTGGGTTAACTTTAGCTTGAATCGAGCTACTGCAGTAACAAACACATGCAAAATATATATATATATATATGTTCATAATATTCTCCATTACAATGAAAATGGTCCATGTATTTGTGAAATATTAGAGCAAAATTAAAGACCAGTACGGTGCTCTGCTGTCCACTATGACATGAATGATTAATTTGCCCCAAAAAAACAACACTGGTTATCTGTGGCTAGTGGAACCTTGTGCATGGTTACATTTAAGAAATAACTATTTTAAGCATGAGAAAGCACTAGAGTATGGGGTATGTTCATGTTTGCTTGGTAGTGAATTGCATTTTGGTGTAAAGAGGCAGCACTGACCGGAGGTTGCAGGTAGAATGTATGTAAAACAAGAAAAAATATATGATACTGACAAATGTCAGAAGTATCTGATGGTTGCTGAAATGTTTGGTTTCCATTTAAATAGGAAAACAAAGTAGCTTTCTCTGTGAGTGGGACATCTCTCCGTGCAGTGCCCCTAAATTTGATCAGTGTATCATAACTAGAAGCAGGCTTCTTTGCAGAATGAAGGACATCTGTGTCCTGAATATGACATTTTATCATATTCACCACAAAGCTTGTAATCCAATATCTGGTTCTACCTCTGCAATTTTATATTGCAACGTGAAAAAATAAATAAATCACAAAGCAGTTAAATATGTAAGAGCAAAAAACATGCCGCCCATGGTTTGTCAATTGCAGATGGGGAAATATAGATAAATATTTATTTTATTCGAGTGCCATGGGCAATTCAGTGTTCAGCCCAAAATGCGTTGTTTATGTCTTTTTTAGCAATAGATTTATTTAGGCTTAAGGGAAAAGAAGTCAGAGATATTCCCACTGGTTCAAACTGTCAACGCATAATGAGGATGTGATTTTGTTAGATGTTTGTAGAACTGCGATTTCGCTAGTGTCATCATCTGAAGCAACACAGGAGTTCCCTTTGAAACACCTCCATACTGTTAAAGTAAGAGAGAGATTGTTTTATATCCAGGAAAGCATTTACACTACCTTCCATATGGCCTTATTTTTTCAGTAAAATTAATAGTTACAACTGTTCAAGAAACAAAACGAACATTTGTTATAGTCAAAAAAAATTATACCTATCCAAAAGGCATGTATACACATATATGCTTTGTTAAATAAGAACTGGTAGATGCTGGTGCATCTCTGGAATTAAAGACAATTCCATATATTTTATTTTCCCTTCATTGCGTAAATAATTAATTTCTTCTTTCAATTAAATAATCACTCTGGTGAAAAAACACTATAGCCACTTAATGTAATGTATTTTACTCATGTGTCTATAAGGTATAGATATTCCTTTGCCTATTGATATTTACTATGGCCACCTCCATTTTGCAGAGCTACATTTTACAAGCACCTGTAGGTACAAAATTCTTAAGCGCACTCCAATCCCAGCTTACAAACTACCCCCCCCCCCCGAAAATCCTATTTATATACACACATGTAGATTGTGTGTGTGTGTGTGTGTGTGTGTGTGCATGTGTAGCTGTGTGTGTATATGTATGTTTGTATGTCAGTTGTGTCTGTGTAGAGTGTACACAAACACAAACTGACACACACATACACAGACATGCATATACACACACTGCTACACACTAAAGACTGTGTCTGCATCAGTGTTTAGTAACAGTGTATGTAGCAGCATGTGTAGTAACAGTATGTGTGTGTGTATTTAGCTGTGTAGTAGTTTGTGTATGATGTAGTAATAGTATGTGTGTAGCTGTGTAGTAGTGTGTGCATATGATGTAGTAACAGTATGTGTGTGTAGCTGTGTAGTAATGTGTGTATGGTGTAGTGACAGTATGGGCGTATGTAGCTGTGAAGTAGTGTATGTATAATGTAGTAGCAGTATGTGTGTGTAGTAGTAGTGTGTGTATATGGTGCAGTAACAGTATGTGTGTCTAGCTATGTAGTAGCGTGTGTATGATGTAGAAGCAGTATGTGTGTATAGCTATGTAGTAGTGTATGTGTGTGTAGCTATGTAGTAGTAGTGTGTATGTGTGTGGTTTAGAAGCAGTATGTGTGTCTAGCTGTGTAGTAGTGTGTGTGTGTATGTGTGGTGTAGAAGCAGTATGTGTGTCTAGCTGTGTAGTAGCGTGTGTGGTGTAGAAGTAGTATGTGTGTCTAGCTGTGTAGTAGTGTGTGTGTGTGTGTACGGTGCAATAGCAGTATGTCGTTCTAGATGTGTGGCCATTCACAGATCAATGTGTTCAATCTGCAGGGGCGTGGCCATGCACAGATCAGCCAGCGACCTGTACCCAAAGGGCTTTTAACAGGCAGAGTGGGTGCCCCTGTGAAGCATGGGTCTGAATGCTGGTGTCTTCTCTGTCTAAAATTATCTGGCCCTGCCCTTTTGTTTGATTGTTTAAATTTAAATTGGTTTACCAAACATTGGGGTTAATTCTAATTATCTATTGATAATTGTTGTCGGCTGTCAATGGGCTACTAACAATAATGATGCAGTTGCTCACCACTACTGCCACTATTGGTTTGATAAAAAAGGGAATTACTCTTCATGTGTTAGGCTCGACATTTGGTTATATTCCATTAGTCTAACAAGTTAGTGTTATTTTCTTGTTTTTAATTTTAATTTGTATTCTCTAGCCTATTTTTAAATCTGTTTTTCCAACATTCAATTGTGAATGCTCTTTAGATATATATAAGTGTCCTCTCGGATAATGATATATCCGCATGACATCTGTCATTTTAGTTTATGTGTTTTTTGCATGTCGAAAATAAATCTTTGTAGTAGTGAATTATGTATTTACATTTTGTATTAAAACTACTTACTATTGTTTGATTTCAGAGTTAGTCCCCTTTTTTTGGTTGAGCTGCACCTTTGTTTATGCTTTATATTTCAAAACGCCTAAAAATAGACCACCTTCTCTTCACCCTTATCTGTCACTTCTTTTTACCTTGAATTTCACCCTGTGATCTGGATAACGTAAAACATGAACAACATTATAAAATGTAACTGGTACAACATTGTGACTAAGAGACCAAAAACTATGCACACATTTGTGAGAAAATAAAAGGTGCAAGCATTTTTTTTTTTACTTTTAGATTGTAAGTTCCTTCGGGCAAGGCCCTCTTCGCCTACTGTTCACGTATGTCAAATCTGTTTTCTTTTGATTGCTTGTCTTGTTTACCTATTGTACAGTGCTGTGGAATATCTTGTTGCGCTATAAATGATTGTAATTGTAATTTGGGAAATTCTTCTTCTCACAGATATCTGTATAAGTTTTATTTTCAATCACTTGCCAGCAAGTAGTTCTAGTTACCTGTTGTTGTATTCTATATGACAATATTATTCTATGTTTTTTACTGGTCACTTCACATTGTATTTGACATTTATTTGATTTTCTTACTAAATGTAAATGTTTGTTTTTGTTTATATATTGTCTGTGTTAGTCAAGAACACAGATAGTCCTAAAAGGGAGCTTTCAATACACTGGTATTTATATAATTTAAAATAACAATGAAAATCATTTTTTTCATGATTTAAATTTATTTTAAAGATTAAGCAACTCACATCATAATCCAGTGAAGACAAGACAAAGCCAGGACAAACATTTCAAATGAAGAGGAGACATAGAAAGATTGTTTAATTTCTCCCCCTCACTGTTTTTTCTAAACTGGCTGACAGGTGCAAAGGAGAGAACTTAGAACACTATTTGACAGGGAGCCTAAATGGAGATGCCCAACTGTAGAATAAAAAGATTTCTACATTTAATTATTTCACACCTCACAAATAAATATGTTAATTTTACCACATGACAGGAGGCTTCATATTTGCATATCTTTCTTTACTGAAAACTCCAGCAGCATAGAAACATAACAACCAATCAGAAAAAAGTTATGGTGCCCATAAAAGACCCTGTCTATGCATCACTTCCTCTTTCTTTGCTGCTCCAGCCTACAACAGGTCAGAGTATTATTACCTCTCTGATGTACTTATATATTTTTTACTCTAACTTCACTTTATAACTAAATATTTATCCATCTACTGCTCCTTGCTCACTTTCCCTGTCCCCCTGTCTCCCAATATTCAGTGTGCTACTACCACTTTATCTATTTCTGGTCGGGCAGTCCGCGGGCGTCACGGCTGTCCGTGCCCCGCTCGCCGCGCGGACCTGCCCTGCTAACACTCAGGGGACTGTGTGGGGACGGGTGGAGGGTGGCCGGGGCATTACTTGCCTAAACACTGCTACACGCGGCCAGCTGCCATCTTGGATCTCGCGGCTCGCGAGACCAACGACGGCTGCCTTCCCTGCTCACACGGCGGTTCGGGAATCAGCCGATCACCGCTCCCTGCATCTGCATTAACCCCTTCAGGGGTCCCCCTCTCTAGGCACTTTCATTCTTGGATGTAATAAAAAAAAAAAATATTCTCTGCTGTGACTGCCACATGGATTTAACTCTCTCTTAGTGCCTTACACTGGATGATTATGTTGTGCATGCAAACAATTTAAATGTATTATGGTTCAGTCCATACAATACCACTATTACTATACAAACAATTACTGTGACATATACAGAATCAACTATATCACTGTACCCTTCCAAGGACATATTGCGTTACTGTACCCTACACAGGGCATATTATCTTGTATTATTGTACCCTACAGAGGGTCATATTATACTACTGTACCTGACGGTGCAAATTTATGTGGGTGTCCTCTGGGTATTTTTTCATGGCACACCACCTGTGGTGACCCCCCAGATATGCATGCAAGGTCACTGACAGACCATTACATTTGATGTGGGTGTCCTCTGGTTACCACGGCACACCATCCAGGGTGAACCCCGATTATATGCACGAGGGCCTACATAGTGTCAGAGAACTTAGCCCTGCCTCTCTACTTTAACGTGCATACAGCTCTGGGGTAAAATCCATATACAATCTACTAACTGGGCGAACCCCAATTGTACCAAGAGTCTGTCACTATATGTAAACTGACTCTCCCCCACTACTTCCACTGACTTTTACTTTCGCCCAACTGGACGAAAACCACTGCAAATCATGGAAGACACCCAGAGCAGCCAAGATTTTCAGACTATTATTAACGTAGCGGCATCTGTGGAGAAGGTCCTCTTGAGGGCTCTACCCCACAGCCAGGGTGACGCGAGTCCCCCAGAACGGATGGAAGCTTCGGGCTCCGAAGTGTGCAAGGCAAAGCACCAACGAAAGGGTCCGAGCCCCACTTCCACTAAGTCTAAGGGCAAATTGGCCATCAAACGAAGTAAGACGACGGAACTACAACAACCCACGCCCCCCCCACTTCAATCCTCGGACGAGGAAGACTCCTATGTACCACATGCATTGGACGTGGTTGACGAGTGGCACGGGGATGGCTCACCTTCAGAAGATGAAGAGTGGCAAGACCTGCCGCCCACCTCTTCAAAATACGTTAAGGAGACTTTCCTCGACACCCGTGACAAGCAAAGCAACGACGACATCCTCACTGGTCAGACCGGTGACGGAGTGTTTCTGGATGACCAAGGGGCACTGCTCTTCGACCCACGCACTATCCGACACCCACGGTCCTCCGAATGGACTCTACTGGAGCATCTGTCAAAATTCATACACTTCTGGCTGCGCAAGCCACTGGAAAAAAAGAGGTGCGGGCGCGCCTCAGGGCCGAAGGCCCAAGACAAATGCTTCCCGATAAGGTGGCGCTTACACCCAAATTTGACGATACGATGGTGGTCTTCATGTCACGCTCGGGCCGAGATCCTCATAAAGGGGTGGAAAAAGGCATGAAAGCGGTACAGGACAAAGTGCTAGACTTGCTCGGCCCCATCGCTAAGATACTGTACTTCGCGGACCTTGCCCTCAGCCAAGATTCACAACTAGACCCTCAGCGATCGGTGTGCCTGCTGGGCAATGCAAATGCCGCACTGTGCATCGAAAGACGCAGCTCCTGGATCTCGGGGCTAAAGAATTCGGACTGAAAGCCCAAGGTCTGTTATTTGGCAATGCATTCATCACTGAACTTAAAAGACATGTGAACCTATTTACCACCTTGAATAAGGCCCAAACCTCTCTCAAACAAGTGCTCCACCTCCCCGACTACAAGAGGTGTTTTTGGAAGGGCTGGTCGGCAGCAGAACCGAGCCACCAGCCGATTTTGGGCCTCAGGTTCCAGATCATTCCCGCAAACTTTGAGTTTCTTCCCATCGACAACACAAAGACCCTCTTCGTTCCGAGGGGCGGGAAGGACTAGAGGCTTCAGAGGTCAAGGACGCGGCCGCTTCTCCAATGATGAGTCCACCTACATACCAAAATGTTTAAAATTTTATAGCAGGCAACCTATCCTTTTTCCTTCAGAACTGGGAACTGATTACCACGGACAACTGGGTCCTCCAGACGGTACGCGGTTTTGTCATAGAGATCCCCGCAAAACCCATACAGCTCGCCCCCCTCCTCCGATTCACATGTCGGCGGAACAAGAAAAGCTGGTGGACGAGGAGATCCACACACTCTTCGAGAAAGGCACGATACAATACGCGCCGGGAGGGGGAGGCTTTATAAGCAACATCTTCCTGGTCAAGAAGAAAACAGGCGATTACAGGCCAGTTATCAATCTCAGGCAAATAAACTCGTTCGTAATCTACAGACATTTCAAAATGGAAGGAATCCATCTTCTACAAGACCTCCTCGTCAGGAACGATTGGTTTACGCGTCTGGACCTCAAAGACGCGTACCTGTCTGTTCCAGTGGACGTACACTACCGACAATTCCTCCGCTTCCGATGGAGAGGACGGATATGCCAGTTCACATGCCTGCCGTTCGGCCTCAGCTCAGCTCCGTGGTGCTTCACGAAGCTACTGAAACCGGTAATGGCTCACATCCGAACCTTGGGCATAAGATGTCTCGTATACTTGGACGATTTTCTGATATTGTGCGAATCCGCTTCCAGGCTACGATTGCAGACGAAATTTGTCGTTCACTTGCTAGAATCGTTAGGGTTCATAGTGAACAGGCAAAAATCGTCTCTCTCTCCTTCCCAGTCGGTTCAATTCCTCGGTTTCGACATCGATTCGAAGGACTGCGTACTACGTCTCCCCTCGACAAAGATAGCCTCGATACGGAAAGAAATCAGATGGGTTCTGAGGATGGACACGATACCACTCAGGATGCTCGCTCGGATTGTGGGACTCCTTTCCTCTTCCATACAAGCGATTTTCCCGGGCCCATTACACTACAGGGCCATGCAACGACTGAAGGCGGGATACATAGGCACCAGACACTCCTACGACCACTGGATCCCGCTCTCGACGGAAGTAAGGTCGGAACTTCGATGGTGGTTACTACACATACAAGCCTGGAATGGCAAGGCAATCTTCGGCCCTTCACCGGACTTCATTGTGGAGTTGGACGCCAGCCTATGGGGATGGGGCGCCCACTGCACGGACGCCTCCACGGACAGCTCAGTGGAAATGCTCCCTCGCCAGTCACCCGCCCGCCCTGCAACCAGCCCAGCAGCCCGCCTGACAGCCCCACTAGACCCCAGGGAGATAGAGAACCCAAAGGTAAGGAGGCTGGGGGGAGGGGGTAAATTAAAAAAAAAAAATTTAATGTGAGTGAGTGTATATATGTATATATGTCTGTATATATGTCTGTATGTGTGTGTCTGTCTGTCTGTGTGTATATGTCTGTCTGTTAGTGAGTGTGAGTGTGTCTGTTAGTGTGTGTCAGTCTGTTAGTGTGTGAGTCTGTGTGTCTCTGTGTGTGTGTCAGTGAGTGTGTCTGTTAGTGTGTCAGTGTGTGTATGTCTGTCTGTTAGTGAGTGTGTGTATGTTAGTGTGTGAGTGTGAGTGTGTCTGTTATGAGTGTGAGTGTGTCTGTTAGTGTGTGAGTGTGTGTATGTATGTCTGTCTGTTAGTGAGTGTGATTGTGTATGCTAGTGTGTGTGTGTCTGTTAGTGTGTGTGTTTGTGTGTATGTATGTCTGTTAGTGAGTGTGAGTGTGTCTGTTAGAGTGTGTGTGTATATCTGTTAGTGAGTGTGAGTGTGTCTGTTAGTGAGTGTTTGTGTGTGTCTGTTAGTGAGTGTGTGTGTTTCTGTTAGCTAATGTATGCGTATCTGTCAGTGAATGTGTGTGTGTATATAGAAGGAGGGGCGGGGGGAAGGGTTGGGTGGGGGTTGCGGGGGGTGAGGGGGGCGCCTGAGTTTTGTCCTGCATAGGGCAGCACAAAACCAGGATACACCACTGTTCAGGACATTTTATTTCCGCCAAACATCTCATGCTTCCTTCACTCTGGTCAATTCCAAGCTTTAAAAATGCAAATATGAAGCCTCCTGTTATGTGGTAAAATTGAAGATTATATTAGCTTTAGTGTACTAATAATCTTAATTTTAGTAATGACAGGAGGCGAATATTTCCCACCCTATATCCCTCCCATATTTTTCTCGAGTTGCTCAGAATATGGCCTTCATGTTCAGGAAGACAAATACGTTATGGTTGTATGTTTGCTACTTAGTCATGTATCTTGTGAGACTTGTATAGGTTAAATAATTAGTCATATACCTTGAATTAGGTTGTGTTTATAGATTCTTAAATAGCATTGCTTTAGAATTAATATATATTGATATGTTATACTTTCTAGTATCCATTGGTATATCAGATTCTTAATGTTTAGTGTATGCGGACAAGTTATCACGCCAGAGTCCTTTTTCACCTTTTTCTTTTTCTTGCAGCGTGAACGTCTTCTCATCAGGACAAAGACTCAACCTCCATACCGCTACTTCACAGAGCTACGGGAGTTGACTATTCTAATATATTGTTGAACTGTTGATTTAATATGGTTATGTTTATTATTGATAGTTACTTCCTGATCAGTTTTTCCTGATGAGAACTGACAGATCCCATTTAAGTAACAACGTGCGGCACAGTTCCCTTTATATTTATTTGTTTGCCTTATTATTTTTATTTATCTATGTTTTGAGTGTGAATGAAACCAATTGTCTGCAATAGTCAAAGCAATGTGAACTTGTAATACATGAATTCCAAATAAAGTTTGTACCTTTTCCATTGTGGTATCTCCAATCCCCTGATGCTTCAGGTATTGTTGTTCAACCACTCAGATCAATAAAGAAAATTAAACAAATAACAGCAACTTGGGTGTAAAATATAATTCCATTCTTTTTTATTCACCCACGATGGGTGTTAAATATGTTCGGCAACAAATGGGATGCAAGGTAGTTATTGAAGGACCACTATAGGCACCCAGACCATTTCAGCTTAATGAAGTGGTCTGGGTGCCAGGTCCATCTAGGTTTAACCCTTTCTGCTGTAAACATAGCAGTTTTAGAGAAACTGCTATGCTTACCTATGGGTTAATCCAGCCTCTAGTGGCTGTCTCATTGACAGCCGCTAGAGGCGCTTCCGCGCTTCTCACTGTGATTTTCACAGTGAGAAGACGCCAGCGTCCATAGGAAAGCATTGAGAATGGACTATGGACTGGCTGAATTCATCCGATGACATGAGAAGAGGGAGGAGAGTCCCAGCACCGAGGGAGCCCGGCGCTGGAAAAAAGGTAAGTGATTAACTCCTTCCTCCCCCTTCCGCGCAGCGGGAATGGGACCCTGAGGGTGGGGGCACCCTCACGGCACTATAGTGCCAGGAACGTTTTCCTAGCACTATAGTGGTCCTTTAACCCCTTAAGACCGCAGGACGTTCTATGCCGTCCTTATTTAGATGGCTCTAAAATCCGCAGGGCGGCATAGAACGTCCTGCCGTCTTATGTACTTACCCGGTCGCCGGCGATCCCACGCCGGTGATCGCGGTATGGGGGACTTACCTGGGAGTCCAGGGAGTCCCCCTCCGTCCTCTTCGGCCCCCCAGGGCCATGTGATCGCGAGGTCCTTGCGAGGACCACGCGATCACATGGACGGCATAGCCGTCCAAGGCAGTGCCAGCAGGGGGAGTGCCTGTAATGACAGGTACTCCCCCTGCTGTCTGAAATTCAAACAAAATCCGTTAAAACAGTGTAAAAATAAGATTATATATACTTAGATCATATATATATTTATTATATATATGATCTAAGTATATATATACACATATACACAAATATACATACACTGTCTACATGTATTTTAATATTAATATATACATAATTATATATATATTAATATCAAAATACACGTACAGTGATATTGATTAAATATATATATAATTTTTATTATATATATATTTATATATAATAAATAATAAATAAATATATAAATACGTTAAAAAATAAATAAAAAAAAAATACAAAATAAATAGATTAAAAATATATAAACATGCGAAATTTCGTTCTATCTGTATTTTAAAATTAATATATATATATTGATATCAAAATACATGTAGAACGAAATAATATATATATCTATATACATAAGTGTATACGTATATATCACTAAATATATACCTATATATAAATAAAAATAATAAAAAAAATTATATACATATATATGCACACATATATATATACACACCTATATATATATATAATAATTCTACGCATATATGTATGTAATAATTTTACATAATTAGGTCATTTTATTAATTACAATTAGCGGGACCTGCCTGACAACCCATGCTGAAACTATAGGGAATTTAATTTGCTAGCACTATATTTAACCCTGTAACTTTCCAAGACACCATAAAACCTGTACATGGGGGGTACTGTTTTACTCGGAAGACTTCGCTGAACACAAATATTAGTGTTTCAAAACAGTAAAATATATGACAACGACGATATCGTCAGTGACAGTGACATTTTTTGCATTTTTCACACACAAATGGCACTTACACTGACGATATAATTGTTGTGATACATTTTACTGTTTTGAAACACTAATATTTGTGTTCAGCGAAGTCTCCTGAGTACAACAGTACCCCTCATGTACAGGTTTTATGGTGTTTTCAAAAGTTACAGAGTCAAATATAAGGTTTGCGTTTCAGTTTTTTCACATTAAAATTCGCCAGGTTGCCTTTGAGACCGTATGGTAGCCCAGGAATGAAAATTATCTCCATGATGGCATACCATTTGCAATAGTAGACAACCCAGGGTATTGCAAATAGGGTATGTTTTTTTTTTTTAGTAGCCACTTAGTCACAAACACTGGCCAAAATTTGCGTTCAAATTAGTTTTTTGCATTTTCAAATATTAACACTAACTTTGGCCAGTGTTTGTGACCAAGTGGCTACTAAAAAAGACTGGACATACTCCATTTGCAATACCTTGGGTTGTCTACTTTTGCAAATGGTATGCCATCATGGGGGTAATTCTTATTTCTGGGCTACCATATGGTCTCAAAGGCAACGTAACCAATCTGGCGAATTTCAATGTGAAAAAACTGAAATATGTAACATGCTATATTTGACCCTGTATCTTCCCAAAACACCATAAAACATGTACATAGGGGGTACTGTTTTACACGTGAGACATCGCTGAATACAAATATGTGTATTGTATTGCAGTAAAAGCAAACAGTATTATGACATTCACAGTTAGAATGTCACGTAGAACTGAAAAAATTAAAAAAAAATCTTATTTTCTCTAATTTCTGTAATATTTTTTTCATATTAAATGATGTTCCATACCTAAATATTTGATGTTAAACGAAAGTCCTGTTTCCCCTGAATAAAATGATATATAATAAGTGTGGGTGCATTTAATATGAAAGAGGTGAATTACGGTTGGACAGACATGTAGCGCAAATGCCAGGTTTTGTTTACGTTTTTTTTGGATCACAACTTGTACATTTGGCTGCGGTCTTAAGGGGTTAATAGTTATGTTTTGTTTCCAATTACTTTTGAGGTACTGCTAACACTGCTTTTGCAACCCAGTTCGTCTTATTACAAGAGAATAGTGCTGTCCATTGTAATGGTTTTTATACTATTCCTTAATAAATATGATTTTGTTCAGGTGATCATCTAATCAGTATCTCATTAAGTAGAATGAGGTATGTCTGTTTGGAATTCAAAAGACACTGGAATGGCTGCCAAACATGAGAGATACTAGACAATGGCTAAATTGATATATATATATATATAAAATAAATACACAAGATCCAGCGCACTCTCCTATCTACTAAACAGCAACTTCAATGTTGACAGATTTTATTAGTTTGTAAAAGTTTTTTTTAAAAACACCTAATCTAGGCAAAAAAATGGGGATTTAGTTACATTATATGATCATACATTGCATAAGCCTGCCACAACGTCAATGTACCCCATCTTTGGCAGGTCCTACTCTCACAGTCTATTGTCTGCTCTTATGAGATTAACCACTTACTTGGGAAAAAATTCCATCTGAGGCTCTCTGCAGTACAAGGCTAAATAGGGACCTGAGATGAGGCACCTGTAACAGGGAGGGGTGCAGAACCAAGGAGTTGGCTAGACTCCCAAAGTTCTGCACCCCTCCCTGTTACAGGTGCCTCATCTCAGGTCCCTATTTAGCCTTGTACTGCAGAGAGCCTCAGATGAAATTTTTTCCCAAGTAAGTGGTTAATCTCATAAGAGCAGACATTAGACTGTGAGAGTAGGACCTGCCAAAGATGGGGTACATTGACGTTGTGGCAGGCTTATGCAATGTATGATCATATAATGTAACTAAATCCCCATTTTTTTGCCTAGATTAGGTGTTTTAAAAAAAAACTTTTACAAACTAATAAAATCTGTCAACATTGAAGTTGCTGTTTAGTAGATAGGAGAGTGCGCTGGATCTTGTGTATTTATTTTATAATATGGCCCCCAGCAGCACCCCATTTAAGCATGTTTAGGTGAGTGCAACCATCCCCCCATGTTTCCTATATATATTTGGGAGTCTAGCCAACTCCTTGGTTCTGCACCCCTCCCTGTTACAGGTGCCTCATCTCAGGTCCCTATTTAGCCTTGTACTGCAGAGAGCCTCAGATGGAATTTTTTCCCAAGTAAGTGGTTAATCTCATAAGAGCAGACATTAGACTGTGAGAGTAGGACCTGCCAAAGATGGGGTACATTGACGTTGTGGCAGGCTTATGCAATGTATGATCATATAATGTAACTAAATCCCCATTTTTTTGCCTAGATTAGGTGTTTTTAAAAAAAACTTTTACAAACTAATAAAATCTGTCAACATTGAAGTTGCTGTTTAGTAGATAGGAGAGTGCGCTGGATCTTGTGTATTTATTTTATAATATGGCCCCCAGCAGCACCCCATTTAAGCATGTTTAGGTGAGTGCAACCATCCCCCCATGTTTCATATATATATATATATATATATATATATATATATATATATATATATATATATATATATATATATAAATATAGTGACAAACTTACTTCCCTGTGTGTGTTTGTCCAGGATCATTTGGCAACTGCACAGCCCTCTAGGGTAAGGAAGCCAGGTCAAGACCAGTCCAGTTTAAAAGGCCTCTGGCCTGTTTATTTTCTGTTGGTAGTAAGTAGCCAGGTACAACAGGGTACAACAGGATACAACAGGATATACAAAGCAGCAATGCTTACAAATAGTAGAAAACCTTCCAACCTTCTTTCTCCACAAAACACTTCCTCCCTTCACCCTGCTTTAACCCCTTAACACCGCAGCCAAATGTACAAGTTGTGAACGAAACAAAACGTAAACAAAACCTGGCATTTGCGCTATATGTCTGTCCAACCGTAATTCACCTCTTTCATATTAAATGCACCCCCCCTTATAATATATCATTTTATTCAGGGGAAACAGGGCTTTCATTTAATATCAAATATTTAGCTATGAAACATAATTTAATATGAAAAAAATGGGAGAAAATAAGATTTTTTTTTATTTTTTTCGTTCTTCATGACATTTTAACTGTCAATGTCATAATACTGTTTGCTTTTACTGCAATAAAATACACATATTTGTATTCAGCAAAGTCTCACGTGTAAAACAGTACCCCCTATGTACAGGTTTTATGGTGTTTTGGGAAGTTACAGGGTCAAATATAGCGTGTTACATTTGAAATTGAAATTCGCCAGATTGGTTACGTTGCCTTTGAGACTGTATAGTAGCCCAGGAAATAAATTTACACCCATAATGGCATACCATTTGCAATAGTAGACGACCCAAGGTATTGCAAATAAGCGATGTCCAGTCTTTTTTAGTAGCCATTTGGTCACAAACACTGGCCAAAGTTAGCGTTTGTATTTGTTTGTGTGTGAAAAATGCAAAAAACGCCAATTTTGGCCAGTGTTTGTGACTAAGTGGCTACTAAAAAAGACTGGACATACCCCATTTGCAATACCTTTGGTTGTCTACTATTGCAAATGGTATGCCATCATAGGGGTAATTTTCATTCTTGGGCTACCATAGGGTCATAAAGGCAACGTAAGCAATCTGGCGAATTTTAATGTGAAAAAAATTAAACACAAGCCTTATATTTGACGCTGTAATTTTTGAAAACACCATAAAACCTGTACATGAGGGGTACTGTTGTACTCAGGAGACTTCGCTGAACACAAATATTTGTGTTTCAAAACAGTAAAAAGTATTGCAGCAATAATATCGTCCCTGTAAGTGCTGTTTGTGCGTGAAAAATGCAAAAAACTTAACTTTTACTGGCGATATCATCGTTGTAATACATTTTACTGTTTTGAAACACTAATATTTGTGTTCAGCGAAGTCTCCCGAGTAAAACAGTACCCCCCGTGTACAGGTTTTATGGTGTCTTGGAAAGTTATAGGGTTAAATATAGTGCTAGCAAATTAAATTCCCTATACTTTCGGCATGGGTTGTCAGGCAGGTCCCGCTAATTGTAATTAATTAGGATACCTAATTGTGTAAAATTATTACATAAATATATGTGTAGAATTAATATATGTATATATATACATATGTGTATATATACGTATATATATATATAATTTTTTAAAAATATTTTTATTTATATATAGGTATATATATAGTGATTTATACATATATATTTATGTATATATATATATATATATATATATATATATATATATTATTTCGTTCTACGGGTATTTTGATATAAATATATATATTAATATCACAATACAGTTATAACGAAATAAAACACATCTATATATTTTTTAATATTTTATTTTTAATTATTTTTTTATTTTATTTTTTTACGTATTTGCATTTTTTTTATATTATATATAAATATATATATATAAAACAATAATTATATATATATTTAATCAGTATCAGTCTATGTGTAATTTGATATTAATATATATATAATTATATATATATTAATATTAAAATACACCTAGACGGTGTATGTGTATGTGTGTATATGTGTATATATATACTTAGATCATATATAATATATATATATGATCTAAGTGTATATATATTTTTTTTACACTAATTTTAATTAATTTAAATTTGATTTTCAGCCAGCAGGGGGACTAACTGTCATTACAGTTAGTCCCCCTGCTGGCAATGCACCAGGCAGCTATCCCGGCCATGTGAATGTGAGGTCCTCGCAAGGACCTCACTCTCACATGGCCCGGGGGGCTGAAGAGAGCAGACGTGCCGCGGTGGGCTCCCTGGGAGTCCCCCCAACCGCGATCGCTGGCGTGGGATCGCCGGCGACCGGGTAAGTTACTAAAAACCGGAGGGCGTACTATTACGTCCTGCGGCATTTAGAGACGCTTTTAAAAGGATGTAATAGTACGCCCTCCGGTCTTAAGGGGTTAAACTTCCCTGAGGCTACATGTGCTAATCCACATGTCAGGATAGTGGCTGCACAAAAGTCTGGGTGCCAGATATACACCCCTTACCACCATCACCAACACTCTGTCACAATATATATGTATACAAATGCACAAAAATAAGTAATGCGCTCACACTCCCACTACTCTTGGGGGGCATCAATGGCCATAGTACATGTCAGCCCTGGTACATTCAGTAAAAAACAAAGAAAAAAAGTTACCTGCACACTGTACCATTGGGAAATAAATATAAAAGAAACAAATTAAAACCAATGTGGCTTAGTAGAGAAGTAAAACAAGAGATTAAAAATAAGAAAAGGGCATTTAAAGCATTTAAATCAGACAAATCAGATGCATCTTATAAAAGATATAAGAAAGCAAATAATGCGTGCAAAAAGGCAATTAAACTTGCTAAACTTCAAAATGAAAAAAATGATAGCTAAAGAGAGCAAAACCAACCCCAAAGCATTTTTTAAGTACATATATTCTAAAAAACCCAAAAATGAAAGTATAGGTACACTTAAAACTGAAACGGGGGTGTTAGTTAATGAAGACCAAGAAAAGGCAGGAATTCTAAATAACTATTTCTCCTCCGTATATATTAAAGAAGAACGCATGGCAATAGATGTGCAAATGATTGCTACTAAAAACGTGCAGAATAATTGTAATTGGTTAACTCAAGACAATGTGCTGCAGCAACTAAAGAAAGTTAATATAAACAAAGCTCCAGGGCCTGACGGTATCCATCTACGTGTACTTAAGGAACTAAGTGTAGAAATAAGTGAACCTCTGTTTTTAATCTTTCAAGATTATTTTCTTTCAGGAAGTGTTCCGGAGGATTGGAGGAAGGCAGATGTGGTTCCTATATTCAAAAAGGGTTCAAAATCCTTGCCTGGAAATTATAGACCACATATTGAATATGCTGTGCAATTTTGGGCACCTGTTCTAAAGAAGGGTATCATGGCACTAGAAAAAGTGCAGAGGCGGGCTACAAAATTAATAAAAGGAATGGAACATATCAGCTATGAAAAAGGTTAACAAATTTAAACCTACTTAGTTTAGAAAAACGTCACCTGAGAGGGGATATGATAACATTATACAAATATATTCGGGGCTAATACAAACCATTGTGTGGAAATCTATTCACAAACCGGACTTTACATAGGACACGAGGCCATGCGACTGGAAGAAAGATTTCGTCTAAGGCAAAGGAAAGGTTTTTTACTGTAAGAACAATAAGGATGTGGAATTCTCTGCCTGAAGAAGTGGTTTTATCAGAGTCCATACAGATGTTCAAACAGCTACTAGATGCATACTTGCAAAGACAGAATATTCAAGGATATAATCTTTCAATGTAGGGTAATAACTGCTTGATCCAAGGATAAATCTGACTGCCATTCTGGGGTCAAGAAGGAATTTTTTGTCCTAGCTTGTTGCAAAATTGTGCTTCAAACTGGGTTTTTTTTTTGTTTTGCCTTCTTTTGGATCAACAGCAAAAAACAAATGTGAGGAAGGCTGAACTTGATGGACGCAAGTCTCTTTTCAGCTATCTAACTATGTAACTATGTAACTGTCCCAAATCTCTATGCATATTTAAACAAATTGAGGTTATTTTGTAATTCCAATGGCCATTAGATGCAAGCCCACCTGCCATGTCAAGGCAAACCTTTTAGGTGGGTCCTACACTGACTAATAAACACAAATATAATATGTTTACTCCTGAGTATTGGTTTTCAGTGAAACTGTAGAGAATAAAAATGTCCATATGGTTATGTCAGGTAAGAAGAATGTGTTAACACTGAAGAAAGATGCAATTTTCTATGATCACTACATATAACTGTTGTATGTTAATGCTGCAATGAAGGATGCTTATCTCTATGGTTACCCCAGGTAATATGTATTTGCTATATCCGCTGTGAAGATGGATGCTAACTTCTATGTATAGAATTCATGTTCCTTTTTCCCAGCTGGTTTTAGAATTTAAAAACATAAATAGACATAAGGACCTGTTTGTAAGGAAAATAAGATTATAAGTTGGACCAAATTTAATTCTCATTGAATGCATGTTCAGTCTGAGTCTGACAGCAGCAATATTTCCAGGTTTCATTTACCCTGAGGATATAAATTAAATGCAAAATATATTTTAATGAAACAGTGCACAGACAAAAAAATTTAATCTTACAAGGCTACTTAAAATCAAATATCCTAAAAGACAAATATGGAGATTTGGTCACACCGTACTGTCATCATATGTTAAGCTCACCACTTTGTCACAGTACCCCAATATGGGGGTGTCCTACACTAATTTTAACATGAAACTTGCAAAATGCAATACTTACCACTTGTTACAAACCGCCATTTGTAACTGGCCCTTTAAATGACAAATTGCCCTGCTTCCCTGGGTTGTGGACTATGGCCCCTGGAAGATTGTGCCCCTGAAAACTTATGGACTTTTATTGGGTGTGTATGGCTCTTTAAGAACCTTCTGGGGACATATTGTGACTTTGTTGAACAATGCCCCTTTAAGACGGTGTCCCCAAATCTTTAATACACTGTGTTCCTGCCTTTCTCCCACTTGGTTCAGTAAATGGGGCTTACCGAACCAAGTACCACACAGCCGGACCACCCAGAAGTGGAAGTGTGCAGGCAATTTACCTCCCAGGCTGTGAGGTTACTGCAGGTTAATTGCCGAGCGCTGAGTGGTCGCAGTTCGTGCAAACGAACATGTGGCGGCGTCCATCTTTGTTCATTCAAACGAGGTCAGCGGTGTGTGTAGCTAAATTCATGGAACTAAAATCGGCTACACATTTCCGCGAACACCGCTGATCCTTACCTTCTCCCATACTGAACTTTCAGCTGCAGAGACTAAGTCCCGTTCGAAGATTCGAACGCACGTTCGAATGGGACTTAGTTGTTTTTCTGCATTAAATTGACCGACCGCACAGCCCAAATCTATGGAACGGTTTTGGGCAGGAAAATGGATGTATGGTTTTAAAGTTACAGGGAATGTGTAAAAACTGTATTTTTACTGTCTGTGATAATTATGTTAACCCCTTGTGTAACATAATTATATCACAGGCAGAGGGGAGGATTTTGTGTGTAATTGCTGGGAGTGTTTGGTAATGTACGTATATAATTGGTTGTTTTGTAACACCCTGTGGGCGGTCCTATCTAAGGGGATCCTGCATACAAGAAGTTTCTTTTGGTGCCAATAAAACAGAATGACTTGACCCTCTAACTTGCAGCCTTGACCCTTGACTCACAGCTATAATCACTACAGGGATTGCTATGCTCTTCATACTCCCTTAGCTACTGAGCTCTTGTAAGAGCTCTTGTCCCTGATCCTGCTTCGCTCTACAGAAGGAAGAGGTTCACCTACTGGAACCTGGATCCTGGTCGTAGGTCCAGGGTGCAGAGCAGACAGCGAGATACCAGCCCAGCAGCGGTGGTTCATGGAGTCTGCAGTACTTATGGTGGCTACGCAGTAGTTATGGTGTCTACGGTGCTGATGATCCTTTGGTGAGCGCTAGGAGCATCCTTTCTACGGTCCAACTTCCAGCCAGCCTGGAGGCAACCGGAACACTGCTTTCTCGTACTCTCCTCAAATTTTTGCTTCCCACGGTCATCTTTAAAATCACACCTCAACTGGAAGGATGGTTAGCTATAACCAAAAGGAATCTTGTCTGGATTCCAAATATACACAGAAAAAAGCGAATTGCTGGCAACACTCAAAACATACATTACTTAGTAGTGGTGTTGCTTAAAAATCAAAATATATTCAGATTAAGGGAACAGAGAACACACATACAAAAATACAGTTTTAAATCTTACAAGGCTGCTTAAAATCATGGATTTAAAAAAACAAATGTGAATTTGGTTACAATGTATGGCAGGGGTAGGGAACATTTAGCACTCCAGATGTTGTGGACTACATATCCCATATCCCAGGATAATATCTAGAGTACAGAAGGTTGCGTACCCCTGCCATATGCCCAAATCATGTTAAACCCACCACAATATCAGTGGGTCCTACGCTAATTTTAACATGAAAAATTAACATTTTCTCTTAATATTTGGAATCCAAATAGAATTTGGCCAATCCATATTGGCCAATAAGCATTTGTTTTCTTGGATTTTAACGATGAAGTCTAAAATTACATTATTTATATAAGTTGAATTCAAGGAATAATTCACTGCCATGCTCCCTTCTCCATGTATCCATTCATATGTGAGATATTTTTGTCCCCACATTGTGCATTTCTGTTTTGGTTAATTCATATAATTTCCATACCAACATTTATTTCTACAGTGTAAGCTTGGGTTTTTCCACTCAGCCTGTGAAATATAAAAACAAATCATGTTTTATACACGGTAGAGTTTGACTTCTATTATTCAAGTATCATATAGCAACTTCTAAGAGCCTTTTAGTAATCAAAGTTAGTACCTGCTCTTTGTCTACCCTGGGTTCTAGTCAAGCTGAGCTTCAAAAGGCTGTCAAAAGGGTGACCATGTCTCTTTGAGAGTCTGGTTACAGAGGAAAGATCCCTAAATCAGATTTCTTTAATGACCTACAGAGAAGATTTAGTTTTATCGCGTCATTTTACTAACAATTTTAGCTCAATAATGGCTCTCAATCCAATAAGCACACTATGCCTCAACCCCTTAAAGGCTTAACACCTATTTGATATTTGCTCCAAAGTCTTGCTGTTCCCGAAATGTAAGCTTTCTGATATAACAAAATCAGATATAGATATATCCACAATCCTTGACTTGATATATGTAAAGGGACGATAATGAGCTTTTTTTTTCAAAAATATTGTTCATGAGGAAATTACCAAGAAATGATTTTATAAACACGTCTGTGGCCCCCTCTGTTGGAGAGGTTGCAGCACCAAAGAATTATTACGTGCGTGATGGTTGTGTTCACAAGTCTTCTCTTTGTGGCAATCCTCTTTAGCTTACATGAAAGAAATGACTAAATATGAATAGACAAGTAAACCAGAAATTGACTTTTGGGATCTACCCACAAAGATACACAATACGCTTTATAAATCATATCCTTGCAACTCTAAATATTTGATAGAACACATTTGGAATGGGATCTAAGTTTCATCCAGTACAAAGTATTATTTGATCTTTGAATGTGAAAGTGCGTGACTCGCAAGCTGTGAGTCATTCTGTATCGAAATTTCGAAATAATTTTGGCAACTAGTTCCTGAGTGAATTAAGTTATGAGTTTATTTTATCTTTCCTAAGCTTTTATTCCCTCTCTTTCTCTTGCAATACACTTTATTTATTTAGCAAGCATTTTACCAGGAAGAATACATTGAGAATTTCTGTACTTTGCAAGCACACAGTTTTACAGTAATTTTGCCAGCAATCTATCAAGGTTCAGTGATGTGTTGACAATCAAAAGGCCAGCTATGGCCTTTAGTCTTGCAAATATCATTCTGACACTGTTAATTACAGGTTGATAAGCCAGTTTTTCAATTAAACAAATTAAATGCTATCATAGATGGGACTTCACAAGTGCCCTAGCTAATCACAATATATTGTTATAAAGGTTATGTTGTAGATCTGTAAAAATCAGTGCTCAGTACTTCTAATGATTTAAATTCTAGATCATTTTGTGATGAGATTGGTGAGGGATTATAAAGGGTAGTATGGGATCAAGAAGAGAAGAGGCTTCCAGTGACGGCATTAAATGCCAGTGCCATGACATCAAATCACATTAATTGTATACCTCGAGTAAAAGATATGACTGTAGTGCATGCTGGTATATGTTGTCACTAAATACTACTGAAACAATAAAAAGAGTAAAACATTTTGCAACTAAACAGCCTATAAATGTCACTGCAAATCTAGCAATATATCTATAATAAAAAATAACAAAAAGGGGCCGTTTAGGTGGCTCATGCACTAAGAGGCACCCGATGAATAATAGTGCTTAATCGCTGAACAGAGCCGACCAGGCCCCTCTAATATCTGCTGACTAGGAGGAAGTGACAGTTAATCACGTCCTCCCAGCTCTTCACTGAGTGTGCCACGTGGAGATGGTGGGAGGAGGCAGCGGATGAGGCAGCATGAGGGAGAGAGACCGGAGCCGCAGCAGATCCCTACCTTTTCTCAACCAACAGCAGGAGGACTCCAAGCAAGCCACCATCCTGGAAACAAAAGGTATGTTAACAGGAAGGTGGCTGCAAATATAACTTTGCTTGTGTGTGAGTATGTATCATGGTGTGTGTGTGTCTGAGAGTGTGTTTGTGTTTGTGTATCTTTGTGTCTGTGTTTGCATGTGTCAGTGTGTATATATGTGTATTTGTGTGTTAATGTGTATGTATATCTGTGTAAGTATGTATACATAGTGTGTTTGTGTGTCAGGGAGTGCAACTGTGTGTGTGTATACATGTCATGTGTGTGCATCTGTGTTTCAGTGTGTGATTCTGTGTTTGTCAGTGTACATGTATCTGTGTGTCAGGGTATGTGTGTGCCAGTGTGTGCATCTGTTTGTTAGGGTGTGCATCTTTCTATGTTTGTATATGTCAGAGTGAATCTGTGTGTTAGATGTGTGCATGTGTCAAGGTGTGCGCATGTGTCAGTGTGTAAACGATTTTGTGTGTATGTGTCAATGTGTATCTGTGTGTTAATGTGTATGTATAGCTGTGTAAATATGTGTTAGTGTATGTGTATATGTGCATACATGCAAGCTATCAAACACCAACAAAACATGCAAACACACTCCTGCAATCTAACACAATCATTATATACAAATGCACCCCTGTATTTAAACTCCACAATTAGATACAAACACACACATTAACTCAAACACCAATACTACACAAACATGTACATCTACATTTTAAAGCCAACATTGCATCAAAACACACCCCTGTAATCAAACGCAAACATTACATACAAACACACCCCTGTATTAAAACATAAAATTATATACAAGCACCCCTTCAATCAAGCACCAACACTGCACACAAAAGCACACCTACATTTAAAAGACAAAACTATATACAAATACAGCCATGCATTCAAACACAAACACTACACACAAGTACACCACAGCTTTCTAATGGCAACAGTACATACAAATACACCCCTATATGTACACACATACTCTATACAAAAACATGCACAAACACTGCTCACAAATAAAACCCTGCTAGCATGGGCAAATGGTAGATCCCCAGCTGGCATAGCATCATTGGAGTTAAAAGTCAGATTGGGATCTATATTTTTACCATTCCTGCACTAGGGCCAAAAAATGTTCTTGCCCCAGGGCCCTCTATACATTCATTCCGCTACTGGTCTCAGCAGGGCAGGCCTTAGGCCTTTAGGCGCACTGTGCGGAACATCTTTGCAGCGCCCCCCCTCCGTCATCCATGTGTGTGTATAGAAGTGTAGTGATTGTATAGGGGATTTATTAAATAAATATTGATTTAAAAATAAATATTCATTACACACACATACACACACAGAGTTACAGGCAGACAGTCACACACACACAGTTACAGGCAGACAATTACAAACACACACAGGTACAGATGGACAGTCACGCACATACAGCAAGCCAGTGTAACACACACACCGCTACATGCAGACAGCCACACACACACGCAGGCAGACAGTCACACACACACAGGCGGACAGTCACACACACACAGGCGGACAGCCACACACACACACAAGCAACAGCCACACACACACTCACAGGCAGAGGGCCACACACACAGGCAGACAGGCAGACAGGCACACACACACACACACACACAGGCATACAGCCACACACAGACGCACACAGAGTTACAGGCAGACAGTCACACACACAGTTACAGGCATACAATTACAAACACACACAGGTACAGATGGACAGTCACGCACATACAGCAAGCCAGTGTAACACACACACCGCTACATGCAGACAGCCACACACACACTCACAGGCAGAGAGCCACACACACACACACACAGGCAGACAGCCACACACAGACGCACACAGGCAGACAGCCACACACACAGGTAGTCAGTCACACACACACACGCAGACAGTCAAACACACACACACACAGGAAGACAGTCACACACACACACGCAGACAGTCAAACACACACACACACACACACACACACACAAAGGAAGACAGTCACACACACACACAGGCAGTCACAAACACAAACAGACACACACAGACAGACAGCCACACACACAGGCAGACAACCACACAAACACACACACACACACACACACACAGAGGCAAACAGCCACACACACACACACACACACACACACATTCAGACTGTTACCTCTATTCATTATGGAGGTGGAAGTAGTGCAGCTCCTGCATTCTGCTTGTTGGGGAAACAGGGACTCCTTTCTGCTTCCCATGCAGCAATTACCCTGTACTTCTAGACCCACCAATGTCATCATTTAGCCCCGCCCCTGCCGCATGCTAAGCCCCGCCCCAGCCACAATCCTTTTTTTTTATCCCGGATGGAGAATAATGAAATCCTCCATCCGGGCAGCCGGCAATGTGTGAGCACACCCCTAAGGCCGGCCCTGGGTCTCAGTATAAATCCCCATATAAGCAGACAAAACGAAAAATAATGGTATGGAAAAAAAATTGTGAAAAGCAAAAAAAAATAATTAAATAAAAAACTTTTTTTTCATTTATTTCATTTTTTTTACATTTTAATCATTTATCTCAGTGCTTTGAAATGTGTTGGTGCTTTGTAAATAATAATAATAAAAATATTTAGTATATATCTATATATATATATATATATATATATATATATATATATATGTAGTGTGTATATATATAGTATACAGGTATAGCTGCATTTAAACAGTAAGGGTGAAATTGACATAGAATGAATGCATGGCAAAAGTGTCAGAAAGGCCTTGGTCACAAATGTATTGCATCTCTAAAGATCCTTGGTCCTTAAGGGGTTTGTTATCTAAAATTATGTTTTAAATGGCATGGCTAGGTCCATAGTTTATGATCTATTTTGACATGCAAATGTATAATGCACTAACGTACAATTTAAATATCTTCCATTAGTAAGGGATCTGTTGCCCTCTACTGGACTAATTCTGGTAAAACAGTCCAAAGAAATGAATTTAGCTTCTTCGTTACAAATCGTTGTGCATTTGCTGCTGCTCGGAAAAACAGCAGATTACTCCTCTTAGCTTTTCATAAGCTTAATATGACTCATATTTATGAAAGCACTTATTTAATTTAGTATGTTTAATAAAATACATTTAATAATAATTTAAGTCCTTAAGAACCAACAATGTAATGCATTCCATATTGCCATAAAAGTGTGGTTATTGACTAAAACATTAATCGTATAGTGTATTCCTAACATGTCCTGTTGTAATTAATAGCAATGCTAATTTTATCACATGACAGGAGGCTTCCTATTTTGCATTACTCTCTTTACTAAACTCCACAGCAGTAAAGAAAGTGAAAACATTTAAACCAATCAAAATGCAAAACAGTGAGCATATAGTCTCTGTGAACAGGCTCCTCCCCCTCTTTCTTTACTGCTCCATCGCAGACAGGTCAGAGTTTTTGGCTCTTCCCTATTACCTCATAATATTTATATGTTTCATTGTTATCGCTATATATTCTTTATATAATTTTACATATTATTATATTATTATTTCCTATTTCTATTATCTGTATTCTTCTTTTCTAACTATCTTAATTCTTATGCTCCTTACTGGGACTGGTTGCTTTCCAGCAACTTCGCTCCCGGTTCTTTCCCCCTTTTCCGTCATTTCCATTCCGCCCTCGGGCGGCCCCAGAACTTTACCGGCTATCGGCCTTTCTCACTCAGTTCCCGCGGCTCGGCTAGCCGCGGCTACACTCACGGCGGCCATCTTTAATCACGCACCTCGCGAGATTACGGACGCCATTTTGTGAGTACCGCGAGTGCCGCGAGGGTCACACAGGAGCTCCCTTCACGGATTTTTGTACGATACTGTCGCTGAGGTCAGTTAAGCTTTTTAGCCGTTTAAAAACCGTTGTAAAGCTGTTTAAGCACTTAGGTATTTATACCTGTGCATACTTGGGGTGCTGCCCTTAAATTGTGCTGCTACAGAGGTCGCTTTGTGGCCACCTCTACAACCTGGGTGAGGCCCAGAACAAAAAATCCCAACCAGTGGTTTGCATCCTGCCTTCCTGGCACTATCTATTACTACTATAATTTCTGGCATTATACTCTGCCTTTGGACAGAACCCGGAGGGTCTACCTTCCCTTTCATACCACTACATACCCTGCTGGGGTACTATATATATTTACAACCCTGCTGGGGTTATTTGGTTTTTCTGAAACCATTACCTTTTATTGAACCCTGCTGGGGTATTTTGTACTCTGTACAACGAAAACAAATTATTACACCCTGCTGGGGCTCGCATAAAGATATCACAACAGCTTATTTTCTGTCACTATACAAAATACTGACCTCTATTATACGCCCTGTGCCAAACATATTCAGGCATTATGGAGACCTCTCAGACAACAGAGCTCCAAAATATGGTAAACGAGGCCGTATCCGCCTCCATGGAGAAAGTTCTCTCCAAAATGATGGCCTCTGGTCCCGACAAGAGGAAACCATCAAAAACCCACACAACCCGCAATGACTCAGATTCTGACGAACCAGAATCACGCAAAAGCCCAGAAACTTTCACGGGCAAACGCCACTGGAAAGGCGAAAAGGGTCTCCAAAACCCTATTAAAGGCAAAATTCCCGCCAAACGCGCTAAACCCACTATAGCCACCACCCCGAACCCGCAACATGAGTATTCTTCAGATGAAGAAGAATCGCAAGCTAAACCCATGGCCATCATAGATGAATGGCAAGCGGATGACTCAGATTCCAACGAAGACGCTTGGGATGCAGATTCAGGATCCCAATCCTTTTTCCCACAACACACGTTCACGGGAGAACCCCATGAACCAGACACTGCGGAGACCCCGCAAGAAGATGAAGACACTATATTAGACCCGTTAGGGCAAAAACTGTTTGACCCACGAAAAATACGACACCCACGCTCAAGCGACTGGACACCGCCCGACCACTTAGCGAGGTTCATGCACCTCTGGTTACGGAAGTCCATGGACAAGACAGTCCGCAACCGCTTAAGGTCGGAATGCCCACGACCGTTTTTACCTGATCACGTTGCGGACACTCCAGAATTTGACCAGGTGATGACCACCTTTATGTCGCGAGGTGGCCGCGACCCACGCAAAGGTGTGGAGAAAGGGTTCAGAGGGGTACAGGATAAACTCCTGGATGCTGTGGGACCATTGTCCAGAATTATGTTTTTAGCTGACGACGCCCTAACCAAAGCCGATCAATTTGACGCTACTATGGTACGAGAATGGGCGCATGATGTGCGGGAATGGGCACAAAGGTGCTTCTGTTTTGTGGGTAATGCCAATGTCGCCTTATCTTCTGAGCGACGCAAAGCAGCACTTCTCCGCATTGACGGGAAATTGGTGGAGTTGGGCACCAAGGAACTAGGTCCTATGGCACAGGGCAAGCTCTTTGGAGAAGCTTTCCTAAAAGAGCTAAGCAGACATGTAAACGTCTACGCATCCTTAAACAAGGCTCAGACTTCTATGCGTAGAGTCTTCAGACAAAACCCTACCAGGGGTGTTTTTGGACGGGCTGGCCGCCAAAGGGGCCGTGCTGCCAGCCGATTTTGGCCTTCAGGCCCCCGCTCTACGAGACCCCAACCTTTTTACCCAGAGGCGGGATATCGCCCATACTCCTACAGTGCTAGCTTCGGCAGCACATATACTAAAATTGGAACGATACAGAGAAGATTAGCATGGCCCCTGTGCAAGGATGACACGCAAATTCGTGTCATGGCCCCTGCGCAAGGATGACACGCAAATTCGTGAAGCGTTCCATATTTTAAAAAAAAAACCGCAAGGAATTGCGCAGAGCCATCCGCTGCCACACCATTCCACTCCGCGCCCTCGCACGCATAGTGGGACTTCTCTCTGCTTCCATTCAAGCTATATTCCCGGGTCCACTTCACTACCGGGCGATGCAACGTCTCAAAGCTTCTTTCCTCAGGGAAAACCCCTCCTACGACCAGCTGGTCCCGATGACAGAGGAAGTCAGAGACGAACTCAGATGGTGGTTGGACAGCATGGAGGCGTGGAACGGCCGAGCCATCTTCGGAAAGGCTCCCGACATGATACTAGAATCAGACGCCAGCCTCTGGGGATGGGGCGCAACGAGCGGAAATATATCGACAGGAGGTGCCTGGACATCCCAGGACCTCAACTTACATATAAACTGCCTAGAACTTCTGGCGGGGTCCTTCGCCATCCGAAGCCTGGCGAAGGACAAGTCGGACTGCTGCATCCTCCTCCGGATGGACAACATCTCCGCAGTCCGCTACATCAACCGCCTAGGCGGAGCCCGCTCCCGGCTCCTATCAGAAATAACGAAAGACATCTTCAACTTCTGCCTACCTCGCAACATCTCCCTCACGGCGGAATACCTCCCAGGAGAGACGAACCTCACAGCGGATTGGTTCTCACGCCACTGGCGGGACACCAGCGACTGGAAATTGGATCCACAAATCTTCAACCACATCGCGGATCGCCTAGGTCCACTCCACCTAGATCTATTTGCGTCCCGCAACAACAGACAAATGAAATTATACTTCAGCTGGCTCCCAGACCCGGAGTGTGCAGCAGTAGACGCATTTCTACAACCATGGCCAATCACGGGAGCCTACGCCTTCCCTCCCTTCGCCATGATAGCGAGGACCATACACTACCTGAAAAACCAGCAAACCTCGCTGGTACTCATCACTCCACTATGGAGGGGACAACCATGGTTCCCAGATCTCCTAGCTCTATCATGCAACGATCCTCTCCTACTACCTCATCATCAGTACATTCTCACAGATCCCAAAGGCAATCCGCATCCTCTCATCTTAGACAATCGTCTCCATCTGGTGGCTTGGACGCTTTCAGGGGCTCCTGGCAAGTCGGCGAACTATCGCAGGCTGCTAAGGAACTACTATGGGACTCATGGGCCCCTGGAACCAGAAGATGCTACCTATCCGCCTGGAATTCCTGGTCCACTTGGTGTCTGGAACGAAACTTCGATCCATTTACGGCCACTATTTCAACCATTTTGAACTTCCTATCTCACCTATTCTCATTGGGCCGATCCTACAGATCACTAAACGTAATCCGTTCAGCTATTTCAGCGGCCCATGTCCCCATTCAAGGGATCCCGGTGGGAAAGGACCCACTCGTATGTCGACTCATGAGAGGCATTCGATTACAACGCCCCCCAGGGCCGAAATATTCTCAATTCTGGGACGTCGACATTATCCTCCGATTCCTGAGAGATTGGCCAACTAACGACAGACTCTCCCTCCGTCAGCTATCAGCAAAACTCACAGTCTTGCTTTGCCTGGTCTCCTTCCGCAGGGTCTCAGACATTCGAGCTCTGGACATAGACGCTTTCTCAATCTCCCCTGAAGGAGTTACATTCCGGATATCTCGTCGCACTAAGACGGACTCCACATCTGTGTTTTATCCTTTCTTCCCCACAGATCCACAACTCTGTGTCGTCTCCACTCTACAACATTACGTGGAAACTACCCTACCACTCCGATCCTCACCATCAGGTCAACTCCTAGTGTCATACGTTAGACCACATGTCCCCATCACTACCACCACTCTAGCAAGATGGGTTCGCTGGCTACTATCGCTAGCCGGCGTTGACACTACGTTTGGAGCCCACTCGGTGCGCGGAGCAGCAGCATCCTCAGCCTTTATGGCGGGCGCTTCCCTATCGGATATCCTACGCTCCGCAGACTGGTCTAGAGAATCTACATTCCGCACCTTCTATTTCCGACCGAACTCTGGTGCGGCTATGTCTCTTATCCTACAGCGTTAAAAATGCAAAATAGGAAGCCTCCTGTCATGTGATAAAATTGAAGATTATGCTAGCGCTAGTGTACTTATAATCTTAATTTTAATAATGACAGGAGGCGAGTATTTTCCCACCCTTCCCACCCGGAGGAGGGGAACTACTCTAGTTATATTTCTTGTCTACATCTTTCCTTTCCTGTTGTCTAATTGTTTCTCAATATTAATGTGTTGGCTTAACATATCCATTATTATCATCAGCCTATTAAACTACTAGTAGATTTCACACTGAACTCGCAATTATTATTATTATTATTAATGCAATATTATCCGATGGATCACTGTCATGACTACAAACAGTTTTAAGACCGGTGCCTAACCTTCTCATATTCTCCTTTCAGTTTAACTTCGCAAAGATTGGGAACATCTACCATATATCCATAGGATTACGGCTCATATTTCAAAGACCAAAGACCCTATTGGACACTTCACCTGTTGGTACCGGTTTTTCTACTCAAGCCAAGAAGTTCATCACTCCCGTTAAAGATTACTACTGATGTTCATTACAGACTTTATCATCAACCTTCTTCCCTGTTCCGATGTCGCTCCGAAAGAGGGGGAGGAGCCTGTTCACAGAGACTATATGCTCACTGTTTTGCATTTTGATTGGTTTAAATGTTTTCACTTTCTTTACTGCTGTGGAGTTTAGTAAAGAGAGTAATGCAAAATACTCGCCTCCTGTCATTATTAAAATTAAGATTATAAGTACACTAGCGCTAGCATAATCTTCAATTTTAAGACACCCAATTTTAGTGATGACATCTAATATAATTAGTACTTTATTGGTCCATTTAACTGATCACTGTTTGAGTATGTTTTACAATTTTAACTCAAATATGATATATTGTACTCATAGGATTACAGTCCCTAAAGGTCTCACACTAGCATGAAATGTCCTATTTATTTTGATTTTTGGGTCCCTGAACAGCAAGCTCTACTCAGCGTTGTTATTTTGTTTAAGATTCATATGCTACGCATTCAATACTTTTTCCTTCTTTACTCAACTACGACCTTGAGTTAATATACACGTTAAAAAATATATTTTTTCAAAATATGAAAATATTAAAAAATATATCATATAGGGAGTATAATTTTATGCTATGTAATTCTAATGCTGTATATTATTGTTATAATACCTTTTTCATCTTCTGTACCATACGATTAACTTGCCTCAATAAAATAATTTAACTGATCACTGTTTGAGTATGTTTTAAAATTTTAAATCAAATATTAAATATTGTACTCATAGCATTACAGTCCCTAAATGTCTCACACCAGCATGAAATGTCCTATTAATTTACATTTGTAGGTCCCTGAACAGCAAGCTCTACTCAGTGTTGTTTTTTTGTTGAAAATTCAAATGCTATGCAATCAATACTTTCCTAGGTGTTCTCTTTGACTCTGACTTCTTCTTCACCCATCATGTTCAGTCGACCACCAAATCCTGCCGCTTCTATCTCAAAAACATAACTCGCATTCGCCCTTATTTAACACCAGACACAGCTGGTCCATGCCGTTGTTCCTTCTCGCCTTGACTACTGCAATCCCCTTCTCAGTGGTCTTAAGTGTTCCCAGATTGCACCACTGCAGATTGCACCACTGCGGCGGCGAGACTGATTTTCCTGTCCGCCCGCACCTCCCACTATTCCCCCCTCTGTCAGTCCCTACATAGGCTTCCAGTTAGATATAGGGCTCAATTTAAGATTCTGGTGCTTGCTTACAAGTCCCTACATAATGCTGCTCCAACCTACCTATCCTCCCTAATACCCAAATATGTCCTGTCGAGGCCTCTGCTCTCTGTCGAAGACCTACGCCTATCCTCTGTCAATACTTCCACATCTGATGCTAGACTCCAAGACTTCTCCAGGGCTGCACCTTTTCTGTGGAACTCCCTTTCCTTCTCCGTTAGACTTAACCCAGTCTCCACTCCTTCCAAAAATATTTGAAAACACACTTCTTCAGGAGAGCATATAATCTAAACTGTTAGCGGGTTTTCATCCCCCCTCCATGACTCCTCTCCTGAAACTGTCAAAAGTAACCTACCAAGCCCTCAGTGATTACTTTTCTAGCAACCTATTTCATTACCCCTACTTATGCCCTTTGTGTCACTATACCGCACTCCCTCTAGCATGTAAGCTCATTAGGCAGGACTCTAAACCCCTCTGTTCCTGTGCGTCCATTTGTCTAGTTACAATTACGTGTCTGTTAGTCCACCCATTGTACAGTGCTACAGAATACAGTGCTGGCGCTATATAAATAATAAAATAATTTTATATATATTAATATTTAAATAGTTTTGGATATATTCAATAATTTTAGAAGATTAGTCAAAAATATAAAATAATTTGAAAAGTGTATAAAATATATTTAATCTGGACCTATGGCTTTGATTTTATATTTTTGCAAGAGCTTTTCTTAAATATTACAAAGTTTTTCAAAATATTAAATCATTTGAAGAATTTATCCAAAAATATTAACTCAATGCTTATGTCTGACCTAGGAAAGGCTAGAAACTAATAGGCCAATATAAAATTAAACCAGCATCCTGTCCAGCACCCCTTCCCATTCTTAACTTTATTTTAATCTTTATATTATACTTTATATAAGATTTTTAATAGTAATACTTCAACAATTATTATACAATATTATCACATCATATTAATACTATAGCATATTCTGTCACCTAAAATATATTTATATAGTAAATTGATTTGGATTTAAGGCTTCTGTGAAGTCTTGTCCAGTACCATTCTACTATCAGCCATTAAAGGGGGCATCTCTATAGCCCTATATATAGAGCCATGCCATGGCTTTACGAGATGCAAATGATTTCAAATAGTGGTTTATTCACCCTTATTTATATGCGTTGTGCAATGCATGCTCTATTTCTCTCTTATTTATTTGCTATAGTTGAACAAATTTTACTATTATGTCATCACTATATTGCTCAATTCTCCCCTCAACTGTCCAACCTTTTGCCTCCTCCTCTACACTTAGTATCATCACTCCTGTTTCTAAAGAGGATGTTTCTGCACTTTCTTCTCTCCTTTCTTCCTGCCCTACCATTTGCCCCTTAAACCCATTTCATTGCATCTTATTCAACATCTCTCTTTCAAGACATGTGCAATTTGTTTTGGTCCGAATATGAATTCGGATGAATTTCAGGCAATTCGGAAATTCGGGTATATTGCAGAATTGCCGAAGTGCCGAATTGCCGAGGTCCAGAAGTTCCGAAATTACCAAATTTCCGAAGTGTCGAAGTGCTGAAGTGCTGAAGTGCCGAAGTTCCAAAGTGTCAAAGTGCCGAAGTTCCGAAGTTCAGTATTGCCTAACTACTAATATACTTACCCAGTGAAAGAGGAATGTTACATTGTATACAATTAAAAAAAAAGTATACAAACATAGCCAGGATTCAGCTGTAAGCATTTGCAACATTTACAACAATCAAGTAACATACATTCATATAAAATGTAAGTTACTTGGCCAGTCAATGTAATGACAGGAATGAATAAGTAGAATGAATAAGTAGGGAGCTATCTACTAAAAGGCTGAAAGACCTAAATTGGTCTTTCAGCCAAATGTACTAATACTAAGTAAAGTTTACATAGTATTAGTAAATTATGCCCCTACTCGCTATACCGCGAGTAGGGGAATGTCTATTAAACAGTGAGCAGCCTGAGCGGGGGGTGGGGGCCCTAATGTAAAATAATGGGGGGACCTATTGTCCTCCCCCCTGGCCTCCACCCCTGAGCAGTGGGTGGGGGCCCTAAATACTAATAAGGGGGAACCTAATGTCCTCCCCCTGGCCCCCACCCCTGAGCGGTGGGTGGGGGCCCTAAATTCTAATAAGGGGGGACCTAATGTCCTCCCCCTGGCCGCCACCCCTGAGCAGTGGGTGGGGCCCTACAGTAAAATAAGGGGGGGGACCTAATGTCCTCCCCCCTGGCCCCCACCCCTGAACGGTGGGTGGGGACCCTAAATTCTAATAAGGGGGGGACCTAATGTTCTCCCCACTGGCCCCCACCCCTGAGCGGTGGGTGGGGGCCCTAAATACTAATAAGGGGGGACCTAATGTCCTCCCCCTGGCCGCCACCCCTGAGCAGTGGGTGGGGCCCTACAGTAAAATAAGGGGGGGGACCTAATGTCCTCCCCCCTGGCCCCCACCCCTGAACGGTGGGTGGGGACCCTAAATTCTAATAAGGGGGACCTAATGTTCTCCCCACTGGCCCCCACCTGCCGCTCAGGGATGGGGGCCCTAAATACTAACAAGGGGGACCTAAGGTCCTCCCCCCTGGCCCCCACCCCTTAGTGGTGGGTGGGGGCCCTAAATACTAATAAGGGGAGGACCTAAGGTCCTCCCCCTGGCCCCCACCCCTGAGCGGTGGGTGGGGGCCCTAAATACTAATAAGGGGGACCTAATGTCCTACCCCCTAACCCCCACCCTTGAGCGGCGGGTGGGGGCCCTAAATACCAATAGGGGGGGACCTAATGTCCTCCCCCCTTGCCCCCACCCCTGAGCGGCGGGTGGGGCCCTAAAAATAAAAGTCCCCCCTAGGTGACTAGGGGTCTAATTGAAGGGCGGGGCAAGGCTTTATAAGATGGATTATAATTTTTTGCGCTCTTTTTTTTTATTTCGTCGGTTATTATGGTTTTTTATTTGAAGAAAGAAAACATTGAATGGTAAGTTTTTTTTTTTTTTACAGGTACTTAGTTAAAGGTCCCCCCCTCATTATTTTTAGGGTGAGGGGGTAGGTAGGGAAATATTTTTTTTTGGGGGGTAGGGGGTGACTAGGGGTTTGGGGACATCTGGGGGGTGAAAATTTTTTTTAGGGACCCCACCCGCTGCTCAGGGGTGGGGGTGGGGGGGGAAGGACAAAAGGTCTCCCCCTAATTGGAATTTAGGGCCCCCACCCACTGCTCAAGGGTGGGGGCCAGGGGGAGGACATTAGGTTCCCCCTTATTAGTATTTAGGGCCCCACACACCGCTCAGGGATGGGGTCCAAGGGGGAGGACCTTAGGTCCCCCTTGTTATTATTTAGGGCCCCCACCCCTGAGCAGTGGGTGGGGGCCAGGGGGAGGACAATAGGTCCCCCCTTTTTAGTATTTAGGGCCCCCACCCGCCGCTCAGTGGTGGGGGCCAGGGGGGAGGACCTTAGATCCCCCCTTATTTTACTGTAGGGCCCCCACCCACCGCTCAGGGGTGGGGGCCAGGGGGAGGACAATACGTCCCCCCCCATCATTTTACTTTAGGGAGGGGGGACCGTATTTTTTTTTTTAACAGTGAGCAGCCACAGGCTGCTCACTGTGTACTAGACATGCCCCTACTCACAGTATAGCGAGTAGGGGCAAAATTTACTCATACTAAGTAATTTTTACTTAGTATTAGTAAATTTGGCTGAAAGTCCAATTTAGGTCTTTCAGCCCTTTGGTAGATAACTCCCTAATACTGTGGGAATTAGGGAGTTATCTACTAAGCGGCTGCAAGAGAAGTCCCAAAGTGCCGAAGTCTCTAAATACCAAATTGCCGAAGTTCAGAAATTCTGAAGTTCCGAAGTCTCAAAGTGCCGAAGTGCCGAAGTTGTCGAATTTCCCGAAGTGTCGAAGTGCCGAAGTTCTTAAGTGCCGAAGTTCCGAAGTTGCCGAAGTTCCGAAGTGTTGAAGTGCTGAATTGCTGAAGTCCCGAAATGCGAAAGTCCTGAATTTCGGGAATGCCTAACCGAACCGAAAATTTTCCCCATGCACATGCCTATCTCTTTCCTTTGGCATATCCCCTTGTCCTTTGAACATGCATTGATTATACTACTAAAGCCTTCTCTTGACTCTGTTGCTTTGCCTAGATATCATCCTATTTCTCTTTATCCCTTTGTCTCCAAGCTCCTTGAAAGACTTGGTAAAGCAGGAGGTTGGTGTAGCGCCTAAACAGTCCTTATCTTAGAGTATATAACGACATAAAAAGAACAGAATAAACTAATACTGTAGTATGTAAAACTGAAGTTGGTATAAATATGATTAAAAAAATGTGCACTCACACTTTTTTGGAGCTTCAATGTAGCTCCAACTTGTGTGCCTGTGCTGAACGATTCCCGCCTAAGGATAAAGTGCTGTGCTGATTCTTCTATTATTATTATTATTGCCATTTATATTGGGCCAACAGATTCCGTAGTGCTTTACAATATTATAAGAGGGGGGATTTAGCTATAAATAGGACAATTACAAGAAAACTTACAGGAACGATAGTTTAAAAGAGGACCCTGTGCAAACAAGCTTTCAGTCTATAGTAAGTGGGGTATAAAACACATTAGGACAGGAAATAGCAATCAAAATAGGTTGAAGTGAAGCAGAGCTGGAGGAGAGAGTAGAGTGCTGGCCTTTAGAAGAGAACAAGAGACAGGTATGTGAGGTAGAGGTTACTCTAAGAGGCCATAAGCTTTCCTAAACAGATGGGTTTTAAAGCACTTCTTAAACGATTGAAATCTAGGGAAGAGTATGATGGCAGGAGGTAGGCTATTCAATAGGAAGGGAGTGACTTGATAGTATTAGTGGGAGGTATCCTCATAGAAATAAAATAGATAACATTTGTAGTATAGTGTAGTATATATAGACTATGTAGCAAGGGTAGGTATAAATATAAAATGTACACTCACATGTAGTGGAGCCATGAATATAGCTCCAAATCAGCATGTGAAGTGGTATGATCCCCACTCATGGATATGAGTGTAGACAAACTTTCTCCGTGGGAGTATATATATGGAAAAAAAACAAATAAAACCACAATAGTGTAGACCATAAATATGGAGTGTAAAATACAATAAAAAGTAAAAAAAAACTACTCACATGCCTTAGAGCAAAGAACGGTTTGCTCAATCCAATACGCTTAAGTGGTATTATCTCCACCAAGGATGTAGTCCAAACATCCAGCTGCAGCAAAAACAGGTCCAATTAAAAAGTAATTTAATGTTAAACAAACTTAACGCGTTTCACCTAAACATAGGCTCTCAAAAGTGTATTTAGAAAGCCTATCTTTAGGTGAAACACGTTAAGGGTTCTATACATACAGTTTTTTTTTTACCTTGTTATTTGTTTTTATTGTTTTTTTTAATATTAACCCCCTCCCGATCTCGGATGTACCTGGTACGTCCAACAGCAAATCCCCACTTACCTGATCACTGCTGATCCCCCTCCAGCGATTGCGATCATGGAGTCTGCTTAGGAGCTCAGGCAGACCCCCTTTGCTCGATCTGGCCCTGCCATGCCATGTGCTCGCGGGGCCCTTGCAATCACATGGGTGGAATAGCCTGCTTGTACAGTGCCTGCAGGGGGTCTGCCTGAGCTCTCAGGCAGTCCACCTAATACCTGTAAAACTTTTTAAAGTGAATAAAAGTTGTTAAAAAGTTTAAAAAAGTCAATAGAAGTTTAGATCATATATATATATCCACTAAACAGCAACTTCAATGTTGACAGATTGTATTTTTTTTTTTTAAAACACCTAATCCAGGCAAAAACAATTGGGGTTTAGTCACATTATATGATCATACATTGCATAAGCCTGCCACAACGTCAATGTACCCCATCTTTGGCAGGTCCTACTCTAACAGCCTAATGTCTGCTCTTATGAGATTAACCCACTTACTTGGGGAAAAAAATCCATCTGGGGCTGGCTGCAGTACAAGGCTAAATAGTGCCCTGGGATGAGGCACCTATGGCAGGGAGGGGTGCATGTATATTTGGGAGTCTAGCTAACTCCTTGGTTTTGCACCCCTCCCTGTCACAGGTGTCTCATCCCAGGACCCTATATAGCCTTGTACTGCAGAGAGCCACAGATGAAAATTTTCCCCAAGTAAATTGGTTAATCTCATAAGAGCAGACATTAGGCTGTTAGAGTAGGACCTGCAAAAGATGGGGTACATTGATTTTGTGGCAGGCTTATGAAATGTATGATCATATAATGTGACTAAACCCCCATTGTTTTTACCTGGATTAGGTGTTTTTTAAAAAAAAACTAATAAAATCTGTCAACATTGAAGTTGCTGTTTAGTGGATAGGTGAGTGCGCTGGATCTTGTGTATTGTATATTTTTGGCCCCCAGCAGCACCCCAGCACCCCATTTAAGCATGTCCAGGTGAGTGCAGCCTCCCCCTCTGTTTCATATATATATATATATATATATATATATATATATATATGAATGAAAAAGAGATGCACTCACAGGTCTTGATAAAAAAATATATCGGTATTTTATTCTCCAGACAGGGTACACATTATCCGATCGACGTTTCGACCCCTTAGGGTCTTCCTCAGGATCAATGTACCCCCACAAATATGTCAAATATATACAAAAAATAAATAATGTACTCACCAATCGTGATACAGTTCCCTCACCTCCACCGTGTATACCCGGAAGTGTCCTTGCGATCATGTGACCTGACGTGATGCGTGCGTGCTGGCGTGTCAAATTGTTGCTAAGCAACCAGTGTAACAATTGGTGAAACAGCGAGTCCATCACTCGTAGGGTATAAAGGAGAAATATGCATATGTGTATATAGTGTATGTAATAGAGGATCTAAATAGCAATCCCCAAGGCTGTACAAAGCTATGTAAAATCGTCCATAAAGTGATCAGTGCGTGCTATATGTAAGTGTTAAACAGTGTGTGAACACAAAATGAGTTAAAAAAAACTCCACCCAGTGGATAAGTGAAAAAAATAATACTGATCTCCTCTAACAATATGTGAAAAAAAATCTTGTGTATATAGTATACATTATCAATAGTGCGAAACATATATATATATTTTACTTTCCAAACATACATATGCAATATTTCTAAAAATACAATGAAAGACAAGAATGGTTCTGGCATATGCAGAGACAACCAAGAATGGCATATCTATATGGCAGAGAAATTTAGAGACTTTATACATAGTCAAAATAGGCACTATAAGTTCTATAAATTCAAATTAAGTCAGAATATAAAGGTAATCCAATGATCACCCCTACCATCAGCAACTGTTAACCCTTATGGATCTGTATGGGCTGTCTCTATAATGAAAACTAGGAATCAATATTCTTAAACTAGAAGTTACAAAGTATAAATGGATCTAATGTCCCCTCCGTCCAGACATACGGAAACATAAGATACAGACCAGAATCTCCATAATAAATGGAAAAAAGTAACAAAAAAAGGGAAAGAAAAAAGAAAGAAAGAAAACGACAGCAGAGCCCAAACCGAAACCAAACAGAGGCTTCCGGGATAGCTATCCGTCCACAGCCAGACATCTACAATCCAGAGAGATATATACCCATGACAATGTAAAGTAGGAGCTATCCATTCAAAAAAGGGGTTAGTATCTATAGTGAGAATACCTCTGATATATGTATAAACTGGCAGAGACGGAACTAGAACCCTGTGCAGAAGGGGTCGGCCCCTGACGGGCCCAAGGCTATATCTACAAATAAGTACTAGAGAAGACGGCTACTATGTATTTCAAAAAAACCAATAAATATACAAATTTACAAGAACATGGACAGCACTATGTTCTCGTTGAGTCCCTTAGGGGCCACAGTGTCCAATCGGTATATCCATTGAGCTTCCAGTTGTAACAACATCTTCGATCGGTCACCCCCTCTCGACATTGGGGGAATGTGATCTATGGCCACAAATCTTAAAGTCGGTAGTCTGTGTTCCATGCTTAAGAAATGCTTTGCAACAGGTTTGTCGCTATGTCGATCCCTGAATGCCGTCATAATCGTGGATCTGTGTCCTCGTATTCGATCCCGTAGTGTCAAATCAGTTTTGCCCACATATGATAGACCACATGGACAAGTGATCATATATATAACATGATCCGTGGTACATGTGATGTAGTGAGGTATTTTGATCTTTAAGCCACTATGAGGGTGGGCAAATGTTGTACCACTGATCATGTGACCGCAGGTTACACAGCCAGTGCATTTATAGCACCCCTTCTTAGAAATCTGTTTGGTTTTGCGATAACTTGCTACTGGGTCATTCTTTACCAGCAGATCCTTCAAGTTTCTGTTTCTTTTGTAGCTTATAGTCGGGGTATCTTGAAACGTCTTGGGTAGTGTCTTATCAGATCGCAGCATTCCCCAATGTTTGTGAATGGATTCTCTGATTTTAGCGGTCCCTGTATGAAAAGTGATTGGCAGATAGATCTTGGGTGTTTTCACTGTTTTAATGGTTCTGGTTGTCGATTTCTCCTGTTTCCAGATATCAAGTGCTCTGGTGTGGGCCACCCTCAGTATATGTGGTGAGTACCCCCGCTCTCTGAATCTCTCCCACATCTCTTTAATCTGATAGTCACACTTTTCCATTTCTGTGTTTGTTACTTTTTTCCATTTATTATGGAGATTCTGGTCTGTATCTTATGTTTCCGTATGTCTGGACGGAGGGGACATTAGATCCATTTATACTTTGTAACTTCTAGTTTAAGAATATTGATTCCTAGTTTTCATTATAGAGACAGCCCATACAGATCCATAAGGGTTAACAGTTGCTGATGGTAGGGGTGATCATTGGATTACCTTTATATTCTGACTTAATTTGAACTTATAGAACTTATAGTGCCTATTTTGACTATGTATAAAGTCTCTAAATTTCTCTGCCATATAGATATGCCAATTTTGGTTGTCTCTGCATATGCCAGAACCATTCTTGTCTTTCATTGTATTTTTAGAAATATTGCATATGTATGTTTGGAAAGTAAAATATATATATATATGTTTCGCACTATTTATAATGTATACTATATACACAAGATTTTTTTTCACATATTGTTAGAGGAGATCAGTATTATTTTTTTCACTTATCCACTGGGTGGAGTTTTTATTAACTCATTTTGTGTTCACACACTGTTTAACACTTACATATAGCACGCACTGATCACTTTATGGACGATTTTACATAGCTTTGTACAGCCTTGGGGATTGCTATTTAGATCCTCTATTACATACACTATATACACATATGCATATTTCTCCTTTATACCCTACGAGTGATGGACTCGCTGTTTCACCAATTGTTACACTGGTTGCTTAGCAACAATTTGACACGCCAGCACGCACGCATCACGTCAGGTCACATGATCGCAAGGACACTTCCGGGTATACACGGTGGAGGTGAGGGAACTGTATCACGATTGGTGAGTACATTATTTATTTTTTGTATATATTTGACATATTTGTGGGGGTACATTGATCCTGAGGAAGACCCTAAGGGGTCGAAACGTCGATCGGATAATGTGTACCCTGTCTGGAGAATAAAATACCGATATATTTTTTTATCAAGACCTGTGAGTGCATCTCTTTTTCATTCATATATATACCACAACGTGGGATAGCACCTAGGCATCTCTATGAATTAATTATTTGTTTTTGAAAGGGTGAGTGCCAAGATACATACTTTTTTTATATATATATATATATATATATGTGCTTTTATATATACATACACATACATAAACCATTATTAAAAGTGTATTTTAATATTAATATATATAATTATATATATATATATATATATATATATATATATATATATATTTATATATATATATCGAAATAAAATAAAAATAATCAATAAACAAATTGAAAAACAAAATACATTTAAAAAAAAAAAAATTAAATACCGGTTTAAATTTGTAAATCGAAGTCCTGGACTTACCTGGACCAGCAGTCCACATCGATCACGGATGGGGAGGAATGCCGGAGACCCCTGCAAAAGCTACAGCCACACCGGCCCTACAGGGACATGTGATCACCATGATCACTACCGCAATGGGAGTCTATGGAACTGCCTGCAGGGAGACTGTCTGAGCTGTCAGGCAGTCCCCCAGGCTGCTAAAAAGTAAGAAAAAAATATATATATTATATATGTATAAAGCATTTTATAATATATTATGCATATATATGATTTCATTATAAGTGTACTTTGAGATATATACACATATAGCTCAAAATTCACTTATAATGAAATCTTATACAGGTGGTCCTCGTTTTGCAACCTACCTGTTTTAAGAAGGTTCACACTTACGACCAGCTCTATCGCGGGGTGGTAAGTGCAAGCCGTCTTGGGAATTAGAGGGATTCCCTGATCTGCAGCGTTTGTCTTTGTTCGGGGACATTTCCCCTGAACATAGACGAACGCAACAGAGCAGGGAATCCCTCTAATCCATGTTCGGGGAAATTTCCCCGAGCATAGATTAGAGGGATTCCCTGCTCTTGTGTGGTCGTCTATGTTCAGGGTAATTTCCCCGAACATAGACAAGTGCTCCAGAACAGGGAATCCCTTAACTCCTCATTTACCGACCAATTCGTTCTATGACCGGGTCGTAGGAATGAAACCCAGTTGGTAAGTGAGGAGTACCTGTACATGCATTATATATGTATAATATATTATAAAATGCTTTAATTATAATATATTATACATTAATAGGAAATAAAACACACACACACACTCTGCATTTATATTTAACTATTAACTACATAATTATTTGATTTTTATTAATTATAATTTGAGGGACCTGTCTGACAACCCAGGCAGACAGTCCAGATAATTTAATTGGCAAGCCCTATATTTAACCCACCCTGTAACTTTCCAAAATATAATAAAACCTGGACACAGGGGGTATTGTTATTCTCGGGAGACTTCGAACACAAATATGAGTGTTTAAAACAGTAAAATTTATCACGACGATTAAATCACCAGTAAAAGTGCAGTTTTTGTGTAAAAAAAAATGCAAAACAAATATGAACGCTGGCAAGCATTTGTGACTAAGTGGCTACTACAAAAGACTTCACATACCCCATTTGAATACCCTGGGTTGTCTACCTTTTCAAATGGGCTGCCATACCGTCTCAAAGACAACATAGCCAATCTGGCAAATAGCAATTTACAAAAACAGAAATTGGCAAATCTTATGTTTGACCCTGTAACTTTCCAAATCACCATAAAACCTGTACTTGAGGGGTACTGTTGTAATCGTGAGATATTACTCTATAAAATGTATTATACTGATAATACCATCTGTAAAATGACAGCTTATGTGGAAAAATGAAAAAAAACTAATATAAATGCTAATGTTGGCCAGGGTATGTGACTAAGTGGCTGTTAAAAAAGACTGGACATACCGCATTTTAAATACTATGGGTTGCCTACTTTTACAAATGTTATGCCATGATAGGGTTAATTGTCATTCCTGGGCTGCTACATGGTCTCAAAGGCCCAGCAAACCAATCTGACAAATTTCAATATGCAAACATTGAAAAGGGGAAAATCCTACATTTGACCCCTGTAAGTTTGCTAAACCCCATAAAACATATACATTGGGGGCACTGTTGTACTCAGGAGATGTTGCAGAACACATATCGGGGGTGTTCATTGTCAGTAACACATAACAAGAACTGAGAATCCATGCCTAAAGTACAATGTGAGAGAAAAACAACATAAAAAAATGACTTAAAAGGTTTGACAAAGACTGGTAGTAGAATTAATGCACGGAAAGTGTTAAATTCCACCATTTCAAATTTTAAAAAATATATGGTTTGATGGGGTAAATTACATTGGCCGGCTTCAAAAAAAGTCCAAAATAGGACATGGGCGCATGATGACCAGCTTTGAAAATTCCAAGTTGGAAAACTGGAATGCGCACCCTCTAAATAAGGTATTTTAGCCCCAGAGAACCCGATACACCTATACCTGGGTAATATCACTGTACTCAAGAGATGTTGCTGAACACATATTGGGGTGTTCTTTGGCAGTAACCCTTAAAGTTCTCACTACATGCATTCTTAAATTGCAATGTGTAAAAAAAAAATCACCAATTATTTTTTTTTTTTATTATTTGGCATAGATTGGTGGTAAAATGTTTGCATGAAAAGAGTCAAAATACCCCAAGTTTAATACCTTAGGTTGTCTTCCTTAAAAAAATATATATTCCGTATATACTCGAGTATAAGCCGACCCGAATATAAGCCGAGGCCCCTAATTTTACCCCCCAAAAATGGGAAAACTTATTGACTCGAGTATAAGACTAGGGTGGGAAATGCAGCAGCTACTGGTAAATTTCTAAATAAAATTAGATCCTAAAAAAATTATATTAATTGAATGTTTATTTACAGTGTGTGTATATAATGAATGCAGTGTGTGTGTATGAATGCAGTGTGTGTATGAATGCAGTGTGTGTGTATGAATGCAGTGTGTGTATGAGTGCAGTGTGTGTATATGAGTGCAGTGTGTGTATGAATGCAGTGTGTGTGTGAATGAGTGCAGTGTGTGTATATGAGTGCAGTGTGTGTGTGTATGAATGCAGTGTGTGTGTATGAGTGCAGTGTGTGTGTATGAGTGCAGTGTGTGTATGTATGAATGCAGTGTGTGTGTGTATGAGTGCAGTGTGTGTGTGTGTTGCAGAGCCTTGGTGGGGGGTGGGCAATTTTATTATTTTTAAAAAATATATATTTTAATAATTTTTGTATTATTATTTTATTATTATTTTTTTATTTTATTTAATTATTATTTTGTATTATTTTTTTTTAAATATTATTTTATTATTATTTCATTTTTTTTCGTGCCCCCTCCCTGCTTGATACATGGCAGGGAGGGGGGCTCTCACTCCCTGGTGGTCCAGTGGCATTGGCAGTTCAGTGGAGGGGGCTGGCAGAGAGCGCTTACCTCTCCTGCAGCTCCTGTCAGCTCCCTTCTCCTCCGCGCCGGTCCGGTCAGCTCCCCTGTCAGCTCACAGTGTAAGTCTCGCGGCCGCACTATGACCCCGCGGCTCTCGCGAGACTTACACTGGGAGCTGACAGAGGTGCTGAATGTACTGGCGCGGAGGAGAAGGGAGCTGACAGGAGCTGCAGGAGAGGTAAATAAACGCTCTGCAGCCCCCACAGCCCCCAGTCTGTATTATGGCAATGTAAGTTGCCATAATACAGACAATTGACCCGAGTATAAGTCGAGTTGGGGTTTTTCAGCACAAAATATGTGCTGAAAAACTCGGCTTATACTCGAGTATAAACGATACATGTGAAGGGTAGTGATGTCACGAACATAAAATGTTTTGTTTGCGAACTGCGCGAACTCTGTGTCATTTTACACAGCGTGGGGAAGTTCTTTGGAATTTTCCCACGCTGTGTAAAATGACACAGAGCACTGTGATTGGATGGATTTCAAGCCATCCAATCACAGTAATCTGTGTCATTTTACACAGCGTGGGGAAGTTCTTTGGAATTTTCCCACGCTGTGTAAAAGGACACAGAGCACTGTGATTGGATGGCTTGAAAACCATCCAATCACAGTGCTCTGTGTCATTTTACACAGCGTGGGAAAATTCCAAAGAACTTTCCCATGCTGTGTAAAATGACACAGAGCACTGCGATTGGATGGTTTTCAAGCCATCCAATCACAGTGCTCTGTGTCATTTTACACAGCGTGGGAAAATTCCAAAGTACTTTCCCACGCTGTGTAAAATGACAAAGAGCACTCTGATTGGCTTAAACCCACCAATCAGAGTGTTCTTAGCCTAATTGCAGGGCGGGGCAAGGCTTTATAATCCTTGCCCCGCCCTGCATAGCTCAGTCTGCGCGGAGCCCTCCATGGGTGAAGATGGATTATTTTTTTGGCGCTCGGGTTTTTTCTATTTCATCAGGTTTTTTTTTTTGCGCTCAAGTTTTTTTATTTTATTTTAAGTTCGTCGGGTATGATGGCTTTTTATTTGGCCTTGTTTGGGGCTGAAAAATGAAGATTTTAGAAAAAAGAAGACGTCAAATGGTAAGTTTAATTTTTTTTACAGGTTAGTTATTTTATTCCCCCCTCACTATTTTTAGGGTGAGGAGGGTAGGTAGAGGATAGCTTGATTTTGGTGGGGGGATGGGGGTGACTAGGGGCTTGGGACCCCTAGTCACCTTGATTGGGGGGGATTTTCATTTAGGGCCCCCACCCGCCGCTCAGGGGTGGGGGCCGGGGGGGAGGATGGTAGGTCCCCCCACCATTATTATCTAGGGACCTGACCCACTGCTCAGGGGTGGGGGCCGGGGGGAGGACAGTAGGTTCCCCCCTTATTGTTTTTTTAGGGCTCCCACCCACCGCTCAGGGGAGGGGGCCAGGGGGGAGGACGGTAGGTCCCCCCACCATTATTATCTAGGGCCCCCACCCACTGCTCCGGGGTGTTGGCCGGGGGGAGGACAGTAGGTCCCCACCCTCTCTTTATTTAGGGCCCCCACCCACCACTCATAGGTGGTGTGGCCAGGGGGACAGTAGGTCCCCCCTTACTGTTTTTGTAGGGCCCGCACCCACCGCTCAGGGGTGGGGGCCGGGGGGAGGATGGTAGGTGACCCCCCCACCATTATTATCTAGGGCCCCCACCCACTGCTCAGGGGTGGGGGCTGGGGGGAGGACAGTAGGTCCCCCCTCTATTTATTTAGGGCCCCCACCCACCGCTCAGGGGTGGGGGCCAGTGCGGAGGACGGTAGGTCCCCCCCACCATTCTTATCTAGGGCCCCCACCCACCGCTCAGGGGTGGGGGCCGGGGGGAGGACAGTAGGTCCCCCCTATCTTTATTTAGGGCCCCCACCCACTGCTCAGGAGTGGGGGCCAGGGGGGAGGACATTAGGTCCCCCCCAAACACAGGTTACTGGCTATAGGGGGGATAATGTATAATAAACACAGGTTACTGGCTATGGGGGGGATAATGTATAATAAACACAGGTTACTGGCTATGGGGGATAATGTATAATAAACACAGGTTACTGGCTATAGAGGATAATGTATAATAAACACACAAAAAATAAAAAAAAAAAATACAAAAAAATAAAAAATGAATGAGCTTCAGAATTAATCTAAATTGTATGCTGTCTAGGAGGTGGGAGGGTCTGGGAGGGAGGGTCTGCTGCTGATTGGTTGGAATGTGTCTGCTGACTGTGAGGTACAGTGTAAAAGTTTACTCAATGAAGACGAATAGGGGTCGGACCGAACATCGCATATGTTCGTCGTCCGTGGCGAACGCGATCATGCTATGTTCGCCTGGACTATTCGCCAGCGAACCGTTCGGGACATCACTAGTGAAGGGTTATTCAAGGATTCCTGACAGATATCAGTGTTACAATGTAACTTGCGTTAATTTTGAAAAAAAAATGGTTTGGAAATAGCACAGTGCTACTTGTGCTTATTGCCCTATAACATGTTAACATTGGGTATTTCTAAACTCAGGACAAAATTTAGAAACTATTTATCATGGGTGTTTTTTGGCAGTTGCAGATGTGTAACAGATTTTGGTGGTCAAAGTTTGAAAAAGTGTGTTTTTTATTTTTCATTATATTTTATAATTGTTTTTATAGTAAATTATATGATATGATGAAAATAATGGTATCTTTAGAAAGACCACTTAATGGCGAGAAAAACTGTATATAATATGTGTGGGTACAGTAAATGAGTAAGAGGAAAATTACAGCTAAACACACACACGGCAGAAATGTCAAAACAGCCATGGTCCTTAACGGTAAGAAAATTTAAAACCGGTCTGGTCACTTAGGGGGTTAACATACTTTTTCATTGGCCCTTTTTTTGCGGCTGCTGTATCTTTGGACTACATCCTTGGTGGGGATAATACCACTTAAAAGATTCAGAAGTGTAGCGCTTTTAAATACGAAACGTTTACCTTAATAACCATGGTTAAGGTAAACCTTTCTTATTTAAAAGCGCTACACTTCTGAACCTTTTATATCTTGTTGGTGTTTGTGGAGAAGTCCCACTTCTTGGTGTCAGCTGCTATTATTATATATACTGTTTGGAGATATACTCTTAAAAATGTAATATCTTTATATAAGCGCTAATACCCTTTGCCCTTTTTATAATACCACTTAAGCATAGGGTATTGAGCAAACCGTACTTTGCTCTAAAGCATGTGAGTAGGTTGTTTATCTTTTTATTGTATTTTGCACTCCATATTTATGGTGTACATTATTGTTTTTATATATATATATATATATATATATATATATATATATATATATACTCCCGCGGAGAAAGTTTGTCTACACCCATATCCATGAGTGGGCATCATAGCACTTCATATGCTGATATGGAGCAATATTCATGGCTCCACTACATGTGAGTGTACTTTTTATTTTTATACCTACCCTTGCTCCATAGTCCATTTATACTACACTATATTATGATTTTTATCTATTTTATCTCTATGATGATACCTCCCACTAATACGATCAAAAGAAGAATTAGCACTGCACTTTATCCTTAGGAGGGGATCATTCTTCCCAGGCGCATAAGTTGGAGCTGCATTGATGCTCCAAAAAAGGGTCAGTGCACATTTTTTTTATCATATTTATACCAACTTCAGTTTTACATACTGCACTATTAGTTTATTCTGTTCTTTTCTCTTCTTGTTGTTATATACATCCTGATAAGGACTGTTTAGGCGCTAAACCATCCTCCTGTTTTACCCAGCTTTTAACCGGACAAGAGAAAATCCATCCTTGGTGTTTGAGCTGCCTTTGGACTCTAATCATCTTCCCAAGCGTTGAATTATAATTGTGTGTTATTTCCTTGAAAAACTTGTTTATACTCAACTTATGGACTATCTGCAATATAATTCCTCACTTGACCAGCTACAGTCTCTTTTCCACTCCAAACATTTCACAGAGACTGCCCTAACCAAGGTTACTAATGACTTAGTCAAATCCAAATGCTATTATTTGTTTATTGTTCTCCACCTGCTTCTCCTCCTCACCATTTACAACCTTGGCTTCTGTGACACCACTCTTTTTTGGTTCTCTTCCTACCTCTATTTTCACTCCTTTTGGGCCTTCTTCTCTGGTTAATCTTCCCTTTCTGTACCTCGCTCAGTTCAAGTATCGAAAGACTGTATGCTGTTGATACCCAGGTTTACCTCTCCTTGTCTGATCTTTATCTCCATCTTCTGAACTGTGTCCTTAAATGCCTGTTCTCTTTTTCTGACAGAATTACTTTACGATTCCTCTCCAAAACCAAACTCCTTGCTTTTTCTCCCTCGAATACTACATCTGTCCCTGTTGCCTTTAAGGCCAATGTCCCAATCATAACCTCAACTTCACAGGTGTGTTGCCTTAAGGTGCTCTTTGGCTTTTACCTTTCCTTTACTCCTTACATAAAATCAATCACCAAATGCTACGGCTTTCACTTTGAAAACATTTTTCATTTTTGCCCCTTTCTCATTCAGGATGCAACTAACACGTTTCTCCAAGCTCTCGTTATTTCCCTTCTTGGGTATTGTATTGTCAGACTGAAAATCAACATTTATCGGCCACCTCCTAACCATCAATCATCTGTTTTTCCATCAATCACCTATTTTTGGCACTATGAAACAAACAATTCACTCCTAATTTAGTTTGCGTTGTGATTTGATCTTATGGCAATTCTGAGTTACAGAATGCAGACGAATCGCCAAACACCCAAAATTTGGACGATTTGTTCCAAACCAAACCAAACCAATCTACTAATACTGATGTTCAATTGTGCAGTATATTTTTCGACTGGTGAAGAAAGTTTAAACCAATAATTTTACAGCCTCATAGCTGTGCATGTTATCTTTTTATAACAATAATCTAAACAGTCCTAGTTGTAACCCTGATTTATTTCAGCCTGCTCCCAAACTCTGCTAACAACATTCTACTTCTATTTATCAGCTTTCAATTTTTAGAGTCTCGGTGTATTCATTTTGTTTTTGTTGCCTAGCATTTTAATAGCTAATAAAATATATTTTATCACAAGGATGTCAATGGAAAGAACACAGTGTTATAGGATTAACAAGATTTGCTTCTTATGTTTTACTTCACAGCATAAATTAAATGAAACAACAGATATATCTTATATGAACTAGATAAAAAGTGTCTTGTAGAACGGAAGTGATGCTCATATAGTGCACAATAGAAAATTCATTTAATTACATATCTATAAGAAGTGCATTGCTTTGAATTCTTTAAAAAACAGGATTACATATTAGGTTCTGATTAGACTTGGACGTTCGTTTTGAACTGAATAGCAATTCCTCTGTATTTGGGCAGATCGGGATATCGGAAGAATTTCCAATTTTCAAATTGCCATGGAGAAGAAGCTTGGGCAAACCTGGGAACTATTTGGTTGGTTTCTTGATTCTGAGTGCCATTCCCACAAAAAATGGGGGTGGAATGGAAAATAGGCTGTTTTTTGTTTTTTTGTTGGGTGGGGGGTAAGCAGCTCAGGGTGCCTAATAGACAAAAGGCAGGGATGGACTGCCAGAAATCTCCCTCCCCCCCAGCAAACATAGGTCCTGGGCCCCCTCAAAGTCCAATACATACACAAATACACATCGTTTATTCACTAAAGAGCATTAAATAATTTTAAAACTAAATCACTAATTTAGAAAGAGTCACCTTGTGAATATTTGAAAGCACCAGTGGAGTATTGGGTATTTGATTGCTTAGATGCATGCACATGCACTGCCAATACATACATACTTACTTACACATATATACATACAAATTAACACACCGATATGCACATATAAACACACTGACATATACACACAAATTCATACACACACTGACACATACTCACATAAATACACACACATAGATACACACACTGACACAGATATTCACACTGACATATGCACATACACAGAAGCACACACAGATACACAGATACACACCCCCTGACACACACACCTTGACACATGTCAAGGCACATAAACACACCCTGACACACAGCTACACACACTGACATATATACACACATACACATATGTACACCCTGACTCACAGATGCACACACATAAACACTGAAACATGCACACACCCTGACACACAGATGCACACCCTGACACAAATTGCACACATACACTGACACACAAATAAACACACTGACATATACACACCTTGACACACATATGCACATACAGATTGACACAAATACATACACTGACATATGCACAACCTAACACATACACACAACCATCTGACATACATCCATACATGCATGTTATAATTTTTATATTTGCAGTCACCCTCCTAGCTTATGTTTTGTGCCCATTAGGGTGGCTTTGCTTTGCATCCTGGTGATGCTGGCTGAGGCTGATGGTAATGAGCATGAGTCTGCAGAAGCTCACTCCTGCCTCATTCCCCATGCTGCCCGTGTGCACTGCCTCCTTCCTCTGGGAGGAAGTGACAGGCTACACCTTCCTCCCAGCCAGCCAATACTACATGGTTCTGGCACAGCACCCTACTGTGTCCCTGTTAAGCATTATACCGATTGGGTGGCCATAAGTGCATGGGCCACCTAATGGGCCCCGAAAGCATACGGGCACGGAGGCACTGGTATTAATTCCACCACTGATGCAGAACACTGGTGAGACCTCACTTGGAGTATTGTACGCAGTACTGGAGACCGTATCTCCAGAAGGATATTGATACTTTAGAGAGAGTTCAGAGAAGGTCTACTAAACTGGTTCATGGATTGCAGGATAAAACTTACCAGGAAAGGTTAAAGGAACTTAACATGTATAGCTTGGAGGAAAGACAAGACAGAGGGGATATCATAGAAACATTTAAATACATAAAGGGAATCAACACAGTAAAGGAGGAGACTATATTTAAAAGAAGAAAAACTACCACAACAAGAGGACATAGTCTTAAATTAGAGGGGCAAAGGTTTAAAAATAATATCAGAAAGTATTATTATTCTGAGAGGCTAGTGGATGTATGGAATAGCCTTCCAGCTGAAGTGGTAGAGGTTAACACAGTAAATGAGTTTAAGCATGCATGGGATAGGCATAAGGCTATCCTATAAAAAGTAAAGTGCTCAGCGCAAGGTATATAAGAGCAATGTTTGATACTCTAGTTCCCAGGGTTCACACCACCCAATGTGTAGAGAGTATGTCCCGTCTAGGCCCTTACGATCTGCTGAAGACTTACGTCTATCTTCTGTCCGTACTACCACCTCTGATGCTCGCCTTCAAGATTTCTTGAGGGCTGCACTGTTCCTGTGGAACTCGCTTCCCTCCTCCGTTAGATGCTCATCCAGTCTCCACTCCTTCAAAAAAATCGTTAAAAACCCACTTCTTTATAAAAGCGTATCAATTAAACTGTTAATAGCTCCCGACTGATTCCTCTTCTGCAACTGTCACTAGTCTAATACTATCCTTACCTTTTTGTGTAATTTTACCCCACTCCCTCTAGCATGTAAGCTCATTGAGCAGGGCCCTCAACCCCTTGTTCCTTTGTGTCCAACTTGTCTGGTTATAACTACATGTTTGTTTGTCCACCCATTGTAAAGCGCTGCAGAATTTGATGGCGCTTTATAAATAACATAATAATAATAATAATAATAATAATAAAAGTGAGTGTGAATATACCTAGATATGAGTACAGTGATATTACTTCTTCACTGATATTGGAGATATCAGCACAGGTTTTCCTACACAGTAAAAAAGTAAAATATCATAGGACAACACTGTAATAGTGATAGACAGAGTTTTAAAATCTCGGTATGGTCCAACTCACATTTTGTTGAGCCTGTTATATCAAAAACTTGCTCAGGTAATATCGCTTTAAATACAATCTGTTGTCGACCCAGACAGGTTGAAGTTTGATCCTCAGATATAAAAAGGTACAAGTAAGGCAGCACCAGTTAGTGTAAAAACATAACATTTATTACAAAATAATATTAAATCTTACATTGAGATTACTGGAGTGCCATTCAGCAGTTAGCAAAGCACAACGCGTTTCAACGCTAAAATATGTGTCTTCCTCAGGTACATTCCTATTCCCATATACAGTCTCTGCTTATAAATCCATTTTGGTGCCTATTTTTCAATTTAGGGACATCCCCCCACTGTAATTAACCTATCAGGACCCTCCCAACCTCCTAGTTCCATTGCGATCAATATCGCAATGGTATATGAAGTCACTTTCGCCGTTATGCGTTCCAGCAGCCATTTTCATGCGTTCCACCTTAGGCATGCTTTCCAACAGCTATTTTTATGCATTCCACCACAGTCAGTGGCTGTATTCCAGTTCAATTTAGTCCAGACAGTTCCAATTTGTATATATATGGCAATCTTATCTTATAATATCCATGACCTGAATGTTATTACCAAAACACTTTATAGGGATAAATACTCAATAATAAAGATGCATAAATAATACATTATTAAGGATAAAAAAGAGAAAAAGAGAAGTGTTAAAAATATAAAAACTTAACTAAAATGTAGACCAAATTACACATCTATTGCACTATACCTAAATATACCGTATATACTTGAGTATAAGTCGAGTTTTTCGGCACATTTAATGTGCTGAAAAACCCCAACTCGACTTATACTCGAGTCAATGTCTGTATTATGGCAACTTACATTGCCATAATACAGATAAGGGGCTGTTGGGGGCTGGCAGAGAGCTTTTACTTACCTTTCCTGCAGCTCCTGTCAGCTCCCTCCTCCTCCGGTCCGGTCCGGTCCGGTCAGCTCCCTTCTCCTCCAGTGTAAGTCTCGCGAGAGCCGCGGGGTCAGAGCGTTGCCACGGGTTACTGTGGCAACGCTCCGTGCGGCCGCGAGACTTACAGTGGGAGCTGACAGGGGAGCTGACCGGACCGGCGCGGAGGAGAAGGGAGCTGACAGGAGCTGCAGGAAAGGTAAGTAAAAGCTCTCTGCCAGCCCCCAACAGCCCCTTATCTGTATTATGGCAATGTAAGTTGCCATAATACAGACATTGACTCGAGTATAAGTCGAGTTGGGGTTTTTCAGCACATTAAATGTGCCGAAAAACTCGACTTATACTCAAGTATATACGGTATATTTAGGTATAGTGCAATAGATCTCTGCCAGCCCCCTCCTACACAGCCCATCCACTGGACCACCAGGGAATGAGAGCCCCCCTCCCTGGCCAGCTAACAAGCAGGGAGGGAGGCCGCATAAAAATAAATCAAAATGTAAATAATAAAATAAAATATTAATAATATTTAAAAATAATAATAATAAAAAAATATTACTAATATAACAAAATATATATATATATTAAAATAATAATAATTAAAAAATAATAATAAAAATGCCCACCCCCACCAAGGCTCTGCATCACATACACAGACACACACTGCACTTATACACACACACTGCATCACACACACACACACACTGCACTCATACACACACTTCATTCATACACACATTGCATTCATACACACACTGCACTCATACACACACTGCATTCATACACACACACTGCATCCTACACACACTCTACATCTCATACACACACTGCACTCATACACACACACTGCATTCATACACACTGCACTCACACACACTGCATCCATACACACACTGCACTCATACACACACACTGTATTCATACACACTGCACTCACACACACTGCACTCATAAACACACACTGCACTCATACACACACGCTGCACTCATACACACACTGCACTCATACACACATTGCATTCATACACACACTGCACTCATACACACACTGCATTCATACACACACTGCACTCATACACACACACTGCATTCATACACATGCACTGCATTCATACACACACTTCATTTATACACACACTGCACTCATACACACACTGCATTCATACACACACACTGCACTCATACACATACACACAAGGCCACCATCAGGGGGTGACAACCATAACAGTTGTCACGGGCCCGGCGACCCTGGGGGGCCCGGCCGCCATGGCCCCATGTGGAGCGTCAAAACCACCACAGGTGCATCTGCACCGGGGCCCATCAGGTGGCCCAAGCATTTAGGGCCACCCGATGGGCCCTGTATCTTCAGGGGCCCGGTCAGCGCTGCGGCCGGGTAATTGCGCGACCGGGCCCCTTTAAAAAAAATAAAAATTGCGGCTTCACCACAAGGGCTGCTGGGAGGAAGTGACGACCGGTCACTTCCTCCCAGCTTACTGCGCACGGGAGGAGACCAGAGGGAGAGCAGAGGAGAGGCATCCGCTCACTCCCATCATCCCCAGACACCCTCCTGCAACTTAAAGGTAAGAGGAGGGTGGCTGATAAATGAGGTGTGTGTGTGTATGTGACTGCATATATGTATGTATGTATGTGTGTATGTCTGTATGACTGTGTGTGTATGCATGTGTGTGTATGTATGTCAGTATGTGTGTGTATGTATGTCAGTATGTATGTCTGTTTATATGTCTGAGTGTATGTATGTATGTGTGTATGTCAGTATGTGTGTATGTATGTCTGTGTGTATGTCTGTATGTCTGTGTGTATGTCTGTGTGTATGTCAGTATGTGTGTGTATTTATGTCAGTATGTATGTCTGTGTGTATGTCTGTGTGTATGTCTGTATGTGTGTCTGTATGTATGTCTGTGTGTATGTCAGTATGTGTGTGTATGTATGTCAGTATGTGTGTGTGTATGTATGTCTGTGTGTATGTATGTCTGTGTGTATGTATGTGTATGTCTGTGTGTATGTCTGTCTGTGTGTATGTCAGTATGTGTGTGTATGTATGTCAGTATGTGTGTGTATGTATGTCTGTGTGTATGCATGACTGTGTGTATGTATGTCTGTCTGTATGTGTATGTCTGTGTGTATGTCTGTGTGTATGTCTGTGTGTGTGTGTGTGTGTATGTATGTCAGTATGTGTGTGTATGTATGTCTGTGTGTGTGTATGTATGTGTGTATGTGTGTATGTCAGTATGTATGTATGTGTGTATGTGTGTATGTATATATCTGTCAGTATGCATGTATGTCTGTGAGTGTGTATGTCAGTATGTCTGTCAGTATGTCTGTATGTATCTGTGTATGTATATATCTGTGTGTGTGTATGTCTGTATGTATGTATATCAGTATGTATGCCATTATGTATGTATGTCTGTTTGTCAGTATGTATGTATGTATGTATGTATGTGTGTGTGTCTGTCAGTATGTGAGTATGTATGTACATCAGTGTGATTGTCTGTATATCAGTGTGTGTGTGTATCTGTATCTGTGTCTATATGTGTGTGTGTGTCTGTTAGTATGTGTGTATCTTTCTGTGTCTGTGTCCTTTTGTGTCTGTGTGTGTGTATTCCTGTGGGCGGGATTTGGAGGCGGGGCTTGGAGGCAGGCACACAGGGGCCAAGACCTTGAGCAAACACTGCATTCATTATATACACACACTGTAAATAAATATTCAATTAATATAATTTTTGGGGGATATAATTTTATTTAGAAATTTACCAGTAGCTGCTGCATTTCCCACCCTAGTCTTATACTCGAGTCAATAAGTTTTCCCAGTTTTTTGGGGTAAAATTAGGGGTCTCGACTTATATTCGGGTCGACTTATACTCGAGTATATACGGTATATATTATCTACATGTATTGCACTATACCTTCTATACATATATTGCACTGAAAAATCTTAAATAAATTTGAACATCTCAAAGTCCATTAAGACCATAAGGAGAGAGGGTTTCTAAATCGAAGATCTGCTTCATTTCTGTCTTATTCAAAATCTTCTGAAAGTCCCCCCCTCTCCATGGTTTAATTACTTTTTGAATACCAATGTAATTCTGAATGTGTGGGCCACAACCATGGTTCTTCATAAAATGAGCTGATACAGAGTGGGTGGTGACCTTATTTTGGATATTACGTAGATGCTCACTCACTGTAGTTTTCAATGGTCTCTTGAGGATCGTGGGGTCTGTGGTGTTTATGGTGTTCCAGTGCAGTGATTATGGTACTCACAAGTACTAGGAAGAAGCGATAGACGGTGGTCCCCGGTCGGGGTGCCAGGCGTCCGTTACAAATTGGAATTTAAAAAAGATAAAAATGAATCCAGAGAGGCTCGGTCTCCTTTCCAGATAAAAAATATATCATTAATGAACCTCATGTAGAGGACCAAGTTCACCACCCAGTCATGCCCTGAAAAAACATACATAGTTTCCCAGTATGACATAAATAAATTGGCATAACTGGGTGCGAACCTGGTCCCCATTGCTGTGTCTCTCTTTTGTAAATAAAAGTTTCCTTCAAACCAGAAAAAGTTGTTCTTAAGAATAATAAAAATACTCTTATAAAACCAATTTGTTGAGTTTTAAAATTCCCTGATTTCTCCAAAAAGAACTTCACAGCCTCACATCCTCTGTGGTGTTCAATTATCATGTAGAGGCTAGTCACATCACTTGTCACTAGCCAACAATCATCACACCATTCAAAGTTCTCTAAAATTTGTAATAAGTGCATTGTGTCTTTAAGATAAGCTGTATTTTTTTACCACAATAGGCTGTAATAATTTGTCAATATATTGTGACAGGGGGTTAACAAAGAATCCACCCCTGCCACAATAGGTCTTTCTGGTGGGTTCTGTAGATCTTTGTGATTTTTCTGTAAGATATAAATTACCGGAATTACAAAGTTATTATTATTTAAAAATGTATACTCATTTTTGTTCAAAATTCCCAAAGAAATCCGTCATCCAGAAGTTTGCCAAGTTCCTTTCTAATTTCCGGTTCAGGATTTTTATGTAGTTTACAATAAGTATTAAAATCTGATAACTGTTTAAAAATTTACTCCATATAGAAGTTTTTAGTCATAATGACCACTCTACCTCCCTTGTCCACCGGCTTTACAACTATATTTTTTTTATCTTCTTTTAAATCTATTAATTCTTTTTTCTCCCCTATTGTTAGATTTTGTTGGAATCTTGATATAGGCTTGATTTTCTTTAAGTCTGTCATAACAGCCTTTTCAAAAGTTTTTATACTGGTGGTTTTGAGGTGGTGAGGAAAGAAACTAGATTTTACTTTCAGATCTGTGTGATTAAAATTCTTCTGATCTTTGACTGTATCATTTCTATTTACGTTTCAAAAATGTTTTTTTTAGGCATAATTTTCTAGTATATCTATTTAAATCTAGGTTTGTTTCAAATGTATTTAAATTGCAACTCAGAGCGAATTTAAAACCTTTTTCTAAAACTTTTTTGTGATCCTCATTTAAAATTTTATTAGAAAGGTTAAAAACCTTAATTGGTGCAGCCGGTTTGGTGGGTTCTTGTGTTTTTAATTTTCTCTTATCCTCCTTGCTCTTCCTTCCTCCTCTTTTTTCCCTTCTTCTGAATCTCTCCTTCTTTTCAGGAGTTTTTGACCAGTAATTGTGTCTGTGGGGGGTCTCTAAAAAAACATCCTCACCTACAGATCTCAGAGGTTCATACCATAATGGGGTCTCTCGGTTCTTCTCTCATTAGTGTATCTTTTTTCTTGTCTTTTAAAGTGCGTGTTTTTATTTTGATTGCCATAATTGGTCCTTTGGTCTCTTGGTTTTTGGAGGGTGTAGTGGGTGTTTTTATTTTTTCTCCTTCTGTCCATTTATATTCCTCTCTAGGTTATTCTCTTCTTTTTATAGAAATTTCTTTATTTTAATTATTTATCATTTTTGGTCTTATTTCAAACTTTCTCCCTGAATTTAACCTAATTCTTGGTGTTTTCAAATCTTTTTGTTCATATCCTATTGACATTTTCCTCCCTATTATCTTTATTTCTATTTTGGACAAATTAGAACAAAATATTCTGAAAACAAAACAAAATAAATATCAAAGCGATGTAGAAGATTACAAAAGAGGTCAATAAAGATGAAAACAAATGTATTATTTATGCATCTTTATTATTGAGTATTTATCCCTATAAAGAGTTTTGGTAATAACATTCAGTTCTTGGATATTATGAGATAAGATTGCCATATATATACAAATTGGAACTGTCTGGACTAAATTGAACCGGAATACAGCTACTGACAGTATTGGAATGCATAAAAATAGCCATGGTAAGGCACGCCAAAGGTGGAACGCATAACGGCGAAACCGGAAGTGACTTCATATACCATTGCGATATTGATCGCAATGGAACTAGGAGGTTGGGAGGGTCCTGTAGGTTAATTACAGTGTGGGGATGTCCCTAAATTGAAAAATAGGCACCAAAATGGATTTATAAGCAGAGACTGTATATGGGGATAGGAATGCACCTGAGGAAGACACATATTTTAGCATTGAAACACATTGTCCTTTATTAACTGCTAAATGGCACTCCAGTAATCTCAATGTAAGATGTAATATTATTTTGTAATAAATGTTATGTTTTTACACTAACTGGTGCTGCCTTACTTGTACCTTTTTATATCTGAGGATTAAGCTTCAAACTGTCTGGGTCCACAACAGATTGTATTTAAAGTTATATTACCTGAGCAAGTTTTTGATATAACAGGCTCAACAAAATGTGAGTTGGACCATACAAAGATTTAAAAACTCCGTCTATCACTTGTGACAGAGTCTATGGGAGGGTAATAGAAGGAAGGTATCTAGGACCCAGAACCCTCCATAGTCTGTACTCATTCACCTGCCCAATTAGCAACTGCCGAGGCTTTAATTAGCAGGTCTCAGAGCAGAAAGGAGAGCGATACAATCTGACCTGCAGAGAGAGCAGGTCTGTGCAGAGCAGCACCAAACAAAGTGCTAAAGGTTGGTGAAACCAATGTATATTTTTGTTGATTTGTGTAGTTTACTACCCTGGTTTAGTGAGGGACATTACTTTATGTTTAGTTAGTGCTTGAATTTGAGCTAGGATTTTGTTTTTGTAGATTTTCCTTTCTGTTTTGAACAAACTGATTGCCACATGGATTTTTGTGCACGCTGTAAATAAACCACACCATTTTTGCATAAGAGACTGTTGTTCTATACCTGTTACCCTAAAGGACTGTGTTGCTTTGCCCATAAAAGTCACAAGATGGTGGAGAATGCGGGCATTTAAAGCACCTTTATACGGTCTGTGGGTATAGAGGCCTAAGGTACTGTGATTATGCAAACTGAGACTGGTTGTTTGAAGCAGAGGCCTGCAGGTGTGGTGTGTGGTATTTACCAGATGGTAAAATATGGTAAAAGCAAGATGGAAGAGTTAGTAAAAGCCTTGGTACAGGCTACTACTAACCAGCAAGACACAAACTGTGTAACAGCGGCCCAGATCAGTAGCCTCATGGAGTCACAGCGACAGGCTGTTGCGGTCCAACAGGAGACAAACCGCTTATTGGCCACACAATTAGACTGCGTTATGGAAACTCAGCGGGAAGACAGAGAAAAACTAACAAGTGCTTTGCAACAAACCAGGCTCGCAAGCGTAACTACCCCTACTATGGATAGGGGGCGCCGGATTAGAGTTACTGACTTTTTACATAAAGTGAGTGAGGTTGATGACATGGAGTCTTACCTGACAACCTTTGAAAGGATTGCTACCCGAGAAGATGGCCTCCAGGTCAGTGGGCAGGATTATTAGCCCCTTGCCTCAGTGGAGAATCCCAAAAAGCATATGATGATTTGCCTCTCAGCCAAGCACAAGACTATGACCGGTTGAAAGCAGAAATACTAACAAGACTTGGAGTTACGCCTGCAGTGCGAGCCCAAAGATATAATGCTTGGGTTTATGATACCGAGAAATCTACTAGGTCACAAATGTATGACCTCTTGAGACTTGCCCAGAAGTGGCTACAGCCAGAAATCAACTCTGCTGCAGTAATCATTGAAAAGGTGGTTATGGATCGCTTCCTCAGGAGTCTGCCGATAGCTCTACGGAAATGGGTCAGTCAAGCGGATCCAAAGGACCCAGAAGAAATGATGAACTTGACAGAGAGATACCGGTTTGCTAATGAAACTCAGAGTAAAGAACCTTACCTCAACGCCAAATTGCAAAGTAACAGGATACCTGCAAAGAAGTCTGGTGGGTTTAAAGAAACAGATGGGAAAAAATATTCTGTACAGACCCATAGACAGACTGACTACCTGGAAAATTGGTTGCCCAGGTTCCCAACCCGGCCACAAGGCCAGACTGAGAGAGAGATAAAGTGTTATAGATATCAGGAGATTGGACATATTGCACGTAACTGTCCACAGACTGATGAACCTATGGAATGTAATTTGGGGAGGGGGAAGAAACATGGTGCATTGTTGGTATACACACAAATGTCTGCTTTAACAAGTACTGGTGGTATTAATCATGTCAAATCTGTAAATATGGAGGGGAGGAGTGTGCATGCACTCTTAGATTCTGGGAGTGAGGTTTCATTGGTAAAGAGATCTTTACTTCAGAGTGAGCAAGTAGATAAAATTCACGTCTTGGATATAATATACATTCATGGTGACACCCACACGTACCCCACGGCCTAGGTGGAATTTGCTACCGCGGTAGGGGTGAAAAAAAATTTAGAGTTGGGGTGGTCCATCGTTGCCTTATGATGCTGTATTGGGGCGTGATTTTCCCCTCTTTCGGAAAATTTGGGAAGATACTGTAATAAAACAGGATAAGCGTACAGAGGTAGAGGCAGAAACAGTGGGTTTAGAGACTGGTTTCCCTTTTTCTATGATTGATTTGGAGCAGTATAGTGAAAATGAACCCACCGTAGTATGTTTGGGTGAGGAAGGGGAACACAATGAAAGTGATTCCTCCCAAGTAGAAAATCTAAGGGAAGAGGTGGAGTTCCATCATCTAGGTATTAGTTCAGGAAATTTTCAGGCTGCCCAATGGGAGGATCAAACCTTGGTAGCTGCCCGTAACAATGTTCAGGTAGTGGAAGGTACTCCTGTTAACCCGGAAACCCAATTGTCCCTTCCCTATTTTGCAGAAAGAAATAATTTACTTTACCGAGTAGAGAGGAGGGGGGTTGAAGAGGTTGAGCAATTACTGGCACCTCAATCACACAGGAACCTAGTTTTAAAACTAGCTCACAGCCATGTATTAGGGGGGCATCTTGGGATTGAAAAAAACAGGGAGAGAGTACTAAGAAGATTTTACTGGCCAGGAATCTACTCTGCTATAGAGCGATTTTGCAAGTCATGCCCAGAATGCCAAAGAAAGACTCCATTCCAAGCTTTCCGTAATCCCCTCATTCTTCTTCCCATTATAGAAGTCCCATTTGAAAGAATTGCTATGGACCTGGTTGGTCCATTGCTTAAATCCACTAGAGGGCACCAATATATATTGGTAGTACTAGATTATGCTACCTGCTATCCCGAAGCTATACCTTTAAGAAATACCTCAGCTAAAACCATTGCCAGAGAGTTAATGTTTATGTTCAGCTGGGTTGGAATACCTAGAGAAGTACTTACAGACCAAGGTACTCCTTTCATGTCACGAGTGATGAAAGAGCTATGTAACTTGTTGAAGATTAGACAATTGAAAACTTCAGTGTATCACCCACAAACTGATGGGTTAGTAGAAAGATTTAATAAAACATTAAAAGCAATGCTACATAAGGTAATTGATAAAGATGGTAAGAATTGCAATTGTTTGCTCCCATATCTAATGTTTGCTATCAGAGAAGTTCCCCAAGCTTCCACAGGGTTCTCACCTTTTTAATTGTTATATGGCAGACATCCTAGAGGTCTCCTTGATGTTGCGAAGGAAACATGGGAACAGGAACACACGCCTCATAGGAGTGTTATTGAACATGTGGCACAAATGCAGGATCGCATTGAGGCCATAATGCCAATTGTCAGGGAAAATATGGAGAGAGCACAGGAAGCCCAGAAAGCTAGTTATAACAGGAATGCTAGCCTTAGGGTCTTTCAACCTGGAGACAGGGTTATGGTACTAATCCCCACAGTAGAAAGTAAATTCCTTGCAAACTGGCATGGCCCATACGAGATCATTGAACGAGTCAATGAGGTGAATTATAAGGTGGGACGACCTGGTAGAAGAAAGCACGAACAAATATACCATATAAATTTACTTAAACCCTGTACAGACAGAGAGGCCTTGATGGCCATGACAGACAAAGTTCCTCTGACCAAAGTAGACAAAGTACCAGAGGTTAACATTGCTGACACTCTAGCACCTCATCAGAAAAACGAGGCCTGAGAGTTTGTTCTTAGAAATCAGGATGTGTTTGCTCCAGTACCAGGGAAGACTCATGTTATTGAACATTACATAATTACGGAACCTGGAAAAAAGGGTTAACTTAAATCCCTACCGAATCCCAGAGGACAGAAAAGAAGCCATCAAAGCAGAGGTCCGAAAGATGCTTGAGCTAGGGGTTATCGAGGAATCACAAAGTGAATGGAGTAATCCTATAGTGTTGGTACCCAAGCCAAATGGAGAAATCAGATTCTGTAATGATTTCAGAAAATTAAATGAGATATCAAAATTTTATGCTTATCCCATGCCTAGGGTTGATGACCTGATAGAGAGTTTAGGGCGATCCAGATATCTGACTACATTAGATCTGACTAAAGGTTATTGGCAAGTTCCCTTAACAGAGCGGGCCAAAGAAAAAACTGCTTTTTCCACACCAGAAGGTTTATTTCACTATAAAGTCTTACCTTTTGGGTTGCATGGTGCACCTGCCACCTTCCAAAGAATGATGGATAGAATCCTTAGACCCCATAGTGATTACGCGGCTGCCTGCCTTGACGATGTGGTTATACACAGTACAGATTGGGAAACACACCTTCGCCGAGTTCAGGCAGTAATAAAATCTATACGAGATGCAGGTCTAAGTGCCAATCCATCCAAATGTACGATAGGTTTGGAAGAGGCTAAGTATTTGGGCTACACTATTGGGAGGGGTCTCCTGAAACCACAGAAAAGTAAGGTAGATGCTATTTTGGATTGGCCACGTCCTGTGACAAAGAAACAAGTTAGGGCATTTCTAGGCTTAGTGGGCTACTACCGTAGATTCATACCTAACTTTGCTACGATCGCAAACCCGTTGACAGAGCTAACTAAGGCAAAAGGCCCTGTTATGATAAAGTGGACTCCTGAGGCAGAGAAGGCATTTAGTACCCCGAAGGATGTTTTGTGTGCTGACTCAATTTTGGTTGCCCCAGACTTTACAAAAGAATTTGTGGTACAGACAGATGCGTCTGATGTGGGCCTAGGAGCGGTTCTTTGTCAGGTACACAGAGGAGAAGAACATCCCATTATGTACCTGAGCAAGAAGCTGAATCCGCATTAACAGAGATACTCAATGGTTGAGAAAGAATGCTTGGCCATAAAATGGGCACTGGAAACACTTAAGTATTATCTATTGGGGAGAAGGTTCAAACTTGTCACAGATCATGCGCCTTTGACATGGATGAGACAAAACAAGGAAACAAATGCCAGAGTAACTAGGTGGTTCCTTAGTCTTCAGCCATATAACTTCTCTATGGAGCATAGAGCTGGTAAAAACCAGGGGAATGCAGATGGTTTATCCAGAGTCCATTGTTTGTGGTCAAAGGTCGCTACGACCGATGGGTCTAAGCTGGCGGGGGGGATATGTGACAGAGTCTATGGGAGGGTAATAGAAGGAAGGTTTCTAGGACCCAGAATCCTCCATAGTCTGTACTCATTCACCTGCCCAATTAGCAACTGCTGAGGCTTTAATTAGCAGGTCTCAGAGCAAAAAGGAGAGAGATACAATCTGACCTGCAGAGATAGCAGGTCTGTGCAGAGCAGCACCAAACAAAGTGCTAAAGGTTGGTGAAACCAATGTTTATTTTTGTTGATTTGTGTAGTGTATTACCCTGGTTTAGTGAGGGACATTACTTTATGTTTAGTTAGTGCTCGAATTTGAGCTAGGATTTTGTTTGTAGATTTTCCTTTCTGTTTTGAACAAACTGATTGCCACATGGATTTTCTTGCACGCTGTAAATAAACCACACCATTTTTGCATAAGAGACTGTTGTTCTATACCTGTTACCCTAGAGGACTGTGTTGCTTTGCCCATAAAGGTCACACACTATTACAGTGTTGTCCTATGAGATTTTCCTTTTTTATTGTGTAGGAAAACCTGTGCTGATATCTCCAATATCGGAGAAGAAGTAACATCACTGTACTTATACCTAGGTATATTCAAACTCACTTTTCTCTACACATTGGCTGGTGTGAACCCTGGGAACTAGAGTATCAAACATTGTATTTATATATCTTGCGCTGAGCACTTTATTTTTTATTATATAATTTTATTGTTGGTGGAATTTTACGTGATTAAATCCACAGTGTTCTTAGCTGCATGCTGTCTAGCGCCCACATTATTAAACTGTTCTTTGTATATTACAAGACTATCATAACTAAAGGATAAGGCCAGGTGATGAAAGATGAAAGTACTAATGAAAGTATTTAGAAAATTGGGCAGACTAGATGGGCTGATTGGCTCTTATCTGCTGCCACATTTTATGTTTCCATGTTTCTGTTTAACTCCCTAACTGGCCCTTAACTTCCTCTTCAACTGGGCCGCAGGCTGTCACAGGCCCTCGGTCCATGACCGATGTGCCCTGGTGGTCAGTCCGCCCTTGACAAAAGGTCTGCCCAATAATGCAATCATGTGGGCTAGATCTCATCTTCAATTAAGAGGTAGCAAGATAAGGGACATTGACTAAATGTGGATTTTTTTTAACAGATCAAATGAAGGCTCCAATAAAAGCAAAAAAGGTGGGGTAGTAAACAACTGTAAAACTGTACTTCCAAGCAGGCTTTGACTAGTCACTGTCTTTAGCTACTGAGAAAGACAGACAGACTAGCAGTAACACAGTGTGTTTACACTTGCACATTACACATTTATTCTGGTGTGAGACTAGCAGAAACCTCTTCTTTTGAGGTATGTGGTGTCAGAAAACACATTCATTTTGCATAGTCTGGGTCAGTGACTCTAGTGTGAGACTAGCTTGCCAGTATACCGTTGTTTAAATGATGTTTTTTATAAATTGCTTTGACGAAAGAAAATCATTTTATTTACTTTTTCTCAGTGTGTTAATTACAGGCTGTTAATTAAAGGAATACTTATCTGTATTTCCAATGCAACAGTCCTGATATGGCTGTTTAGCTTAGGATCCCTCCATATATAAAAAAATCCCAAAACTATATAAATTAAAATAAAATTAATGACATCTTTTCTCCAGTTCCGAGTCTCCCGCGGTGCTGCAATGACCGTTGATGTCATTCTGGAGGCGTACCTCATAGAGGAGCATTGGGGACTTTATGAGCATGTGTGGTGCTCACTAAAATGCACCTAATTATCATAGATGAATGCATTAAGAAGGCTTCTGAAGGCATATATAGTATTATTGTCAAGTGACAATCTTCTGGGAGTGGCAGATGTTAATTTCATGAAGCTAGATAGTATAAGCCTCGAAAGCATTCCTTTCGTAGCCAAGCATGGAAAAGTGGTCAGGCTTCCAATAAGGGTGGATGTGAGAGAGGAGGAGCTTCAAGCCAGGATAAGAGATTGGGGAATCCCCACACTCTTGAGATTGGTGTTATACTGCTTTGTTTCTCAGGAATCTGGAGCAAAATTGTAAAATGCTTGGGTGAAGAACATCATTAGAAGAGGTTATAGCCCTTAATTAGAGTTCAAAGAATTTCCTCTGACGTGGAAATTCTTCTACTCCATTATCCCACATCAATTGGAGGCCAATCTTGGATCTCTCAATACTCAACAGTTATATGCAAATAAGAAAATTCAAGATCGAATGTTTAATTTCCATCATGAAGGTGGTCTCTCCTGGCAATAGGATAAATTCAATCTATCTCAAGTAGACTTGGGTATCTGTTTTCAGGCTAATGTTTTCAACCAAATTTTTTGCAGTTTGTCAATTCATTCAAAAGAGAATGGCTAAATACAGATTACAACGCATAAAATAAAGAATTTATTACTTGTTTAATGAAATTTCATTCATGCAATTAATTCTTCCTTTGTTATTTTTAGTAACGGCTCTTCTTGTATTATTTGAAAAATAGAATATGAGGGGTCTGACTTTCATGGCGCCTGGATGTGTTTCAAGAGAGTTCCTCCAGAAACGCTGCACAAAGTCTATTTTCGCAGCTGTTCTAGCTACAGATCCACAACTTATAATATACTCTCTGCCACAGAGACCGACAGACCCGTCAGGCAAAGCCTCAGATGGTCTTCACTGTCTGTCTAGACAACGACCAGCATGCAGCCCAGCAGGTGTTGGGGCAGGGAGAGGTGGCCCATCTTCCAGCCCAATGTAGAAGGGGCTTCCTGCAATAATGCCTTGCTCATTACCCTATGGACCTGCAGGGGTGACCCGGCCCCACCTTGGAGACCCCCACATCTTACCAGTGGGTTTATTTACAATGACAGATGCTGGATTCCCATAGGGACACATCCACTATTCTTTATCACCTAGAAGCAATGTTTGCAGCCTTCTGGAGGAAACTGAGGAAGAAGCAGTCCCTACCTGTTCTTGAGGTAGAAGAAACACTCTCCGGACCATCCAGAAGAGACCCATGACAGCCAGTAACCTTAATCAGAGGCCCAGCATGACAGAGACAGCAAAGGCCACATGGATATTCCTCGAGGAAGGCAGTGAGCAGAAAAGCATAACCACTGGACACCCGAAGACAGTCATGGAGAATATGAGGAGGGATGACAAGCGGGGAGTGAAGCAGCTGCAGATACGGAACCCCTGGCTGAAACCTCTAGTTCCAGACTTGCAACTCACTGCAGTGTAGGACTGTATTATATTTGCAACGGGAATAGGATGACCGCCATGTTGAGCTTTCAGCACCATGTATCATCACAGTTTGTGGTTTCTTAACATTGCATGCCAAAAACGTATCTCTGATTGATTTAATCTAGCTTCTCTGTTTGAGGTTTCTATTCTTCTTTCTTTTTAATATCCCACAGTACCCTTGATATTGTTCCACTGCTATGGGGGCCTCATGGGACATTATTCTGACTTGTTAATATCTTGCTTTATTCCTGTCATTTAATTTCTTTTTTTTTTTTTAGACAATCTTTATTTTTCCATGTTAGGTTTGACATATATGATCAATAGCAGTGTACAGAACAGCAAAGTCGGTAAGCATGCTTACAAATGTACAGCTCAGTTATCAATAAACAATTGGTTATAAACAGATCGCTTGTCATTTTGGTTAGCAAAAATAAACATGTTAATTCAAACAGCGTCAACAATTCTTGAAGGTAAAACAGTATGTATTGCTGTGATAGGAGGTGCATGAATGTGTCTCTTCACCTGCATGAACCTGCCGGGTCCCAATCGGGGATATCTAATGTTTTTCAGGCAATTTAGAGTCCCATTTGTGTGTGTTTACACTTCTATGTGTAGTCATATTTTGTCGTGCATTATCTCCCTGTTTACCCTGGATGATTGCTAGTTTTTCCTTATCATCTGTATATCCCTTGACCTGAATATTATCGAGCACATATCATAACGGCCATAACTGGGAACACTTCCCGGGCAAGTAGTACTAATGTTAGTCTATAGTCCTTTTTCAGGCAGGCCGCCTGGTTACTCGGGCAAAAGCCAGGTGTGCTAACGCCTACACTGTTAATAAGTACTGTGGGTGAGCATATAACTGGAGATATGTTTGCCTATCATACTGTACTGTCAGTCTGAGGCGTGAACCCGTTGGTTACCGGTCTAGGTAGTCAAGTGGTGCTGTGCTATACAGGTGACCTCCTGTCTTCTGATCTCAGTGCCCTACATGGCATTTTACGTCTTACATCAAGTGTGTACAGGTCAATGAGTCCCTATTACGGGTCTGTCCGAGTCAGTCATTGGGGGTATCGTCCGTCATCCAGTCCTGGAGGGGGGTGTGGGATGGGAGGTGTTGGGGTGGTGGGTATCTGGCTAGGTTAGCTTTGTACGTGGTGGCTCTCTATGGCCCTCTGAGGAGTCCCTTGGGGATTGGTGGTCCCGTTGGCTAGATATGCCTCCCATGGATACCAGGTCAGTGCACACTGCTCTTGTCTACCATAGAGGTCTGCCGTTAGAGATTCCATTGAGTGGATTTCTTCCACCTTTGTCACCCACTGCTGGAGGGTAGGCGCCCCCCTCTGCTTCCACAATGCAGGGATAAGGGCCTTAGCTGCGTTAAGTAGTGGCAACGTTAAGGACTTCTTATAAATCTTAATGGGTGCGGGGGTGTGGTGTAACAGCATCATTAGGGGGTCTAGGCGAATCCCTGCCCCTGTGATTCTGTTTATTTCTACCTTGACTCTCTCCCAGTACGTGGTGATCGTTGGACATGTCCACCATATGTGAATGAATGTGCCTCTATGTGTGCCGCATCTCCAACAGGTGTCCGGAATGCTGTCGTTCATGCGATGTAGTATGTCCGGGGTTCTATACCAGCGGGTTAAAATTTTGTAATTTAGCTCTTGGTACTTTGAGCTGATGGAGCATTTATGAGTGAGGGTGTAGATTTTGTCCCAATCCTGTGGGGTGAGAGCTTCCCCTGTATCTGTCTCCCAGTGGTCCTTAAATTTGAGCACTACGTCTCCACTGGTCTGGGCCATGAGTATGGTGTATATGGTAGAGATACCCCTGTGTACATGTATTCTGTGTACGCATAGGTGTTCAAAGCTGGTGAGGGGTCTGATTAGATGCCCTCGGCCCGGCAAAGAAAGAAAGTATGTCTTTATTTGGTGATATCTGAATCGTTCGAGTAACGTTGGTGGTCTATCGGGGCATAGCTCGGCGAGTGGTTTAAGGCCTCTCGTGCCGATCCATTGGTGTAGGTACATCCAATCTGCCTGTCGGAGACCAGCCATGTCTCGTTGGGATAAGGCGCCCGCCAAGTCCGGGTTATGAGTGATGGGAATTAAAGGGCTAGGGGAGGTGGTGAGCCTAAGTCTGTAGCGCACAGCTGTCCACACTCTGATCGAGGCGTCGATTAGAGGGTTGTTGGTGTGTAAGTCTGAATATGTGGCGGTGTGTAACCATAGTCTGGAGGGTATTCTCCTGTCCGTTTGTTCCAGCTCTAGAGCCACCCATTGCTTTGAGGGGTGTTGTACGTGCCAGTCCGTCAGTCTGTGTAGATGTGAGGCGCGGTAGTATGTCTCTATGGAGGGCAAACCTGTGCCTCCCATCCGCTTTGGCAGTTCGTCATTTAATTTCTGATGAGCAATAATTAAACATGTGTTATAATATATTGTTTCATCAATTACCACCTTGTTTAGATATATTTCTCTACTGGATAGCTAATACTCTGATTCCTGTCTAAACAGGTTAGCCTAGCCTGCATATGTTATCAAGCAATTGTGCAGTTAGCTCCAAGTTTGTTTTTCTCATGTTTTATTCTTACTGCAAACAATGAGGCTGACCTACTCCGGAGTTTCTGTCATCATTTATACCCACTGTGATATTTCCTGGTGGGCTCCCCGTGTCCTGGGCCGCAGCGCTGGGCGAGCCCCCCTCCCCCCCCCACCTACCAGACAGCCACTGTCATGTGTTGGAAGCAGGAAAAATGGGCAAGCGAAAAGATCTGAGTGAATTTGACAAAGGCCAAATTGTGATCAACTTACTCTCCAAAGTTGTTCTTGTGAACTCACAGGCTTCTCCATTGACTTATTTGGTACTCTTACACATGCTTAAAAGTGCAACAGTGACAACAGCTCCTGGTAGAAGGAGATGCACCTCATGAGAGAGATGATGGCACCTTCAAGGGAGAACTTCAAGTAAGTATATCTCCTGTTACCTCCCCAGGCCAACAAAAGCTCATTGCTATTGTTGTCAGTCGTAATAATGGCTGCCACTAACATTACAGAATAGCAGTTGATTCCAATGACTATTCCAACTAATTCTCTGGGTGCCAACACACAGATATTGATGCTGTGCATCATTCTGGCATCAATTTTGATGTAGACTGCTCCTATTGACACTATATTTATGCGTAACAATGCTTAACAATGATAATCGGCTCCAGTAGTTCGCAAATAAATAAATAATTTTAAAAGTGAGTTTCTTTGAATGAATAATTGTAATACTAATAATTAGGGCCAGGAAATATCCAGTTGAGTTGCTATTCTTCCTAATATGCCTATGAGAGACCAGGAAATGCTGGTCTTCTAAGAGGTTGAGCCTCATAAGGGAGTTAACCCTTAAATTGTCAAAAGGGTTCAGAAAATACCTATCTTCATGGCCGCATAGTAGACACTACCACCATGTGGCTAGGATTTCCTAGCAAACCCCCAGTAAATATCCCTAGTGAGGGAAAAACCTTCAAAAAAATAAATCTATAAAACTACAAAAAAATGTACACTTATCTATTTTTGTACTCCAGCCAGCAAAATGGCTAACAAAGAAAGCCTTAATTTCCTTTTGCTTTTGTAATGAGATAGAAATCGACTCAGTTAGTTTAGATGGTAAATATTATTTTTTTATGTCACTTTTTTCCGCATTTGTTGGTGATTCAGGCTGTTTTTTGTTTTATTATGGAAGTAATGGGATATTGTGGATACTTTTGGGCCATTTTATCGTTACAAAAATTAAAGAAATAAGATCTTTAATCAAGGCATCGATAGTTTTTTTTTTTAAAAAATATGTTTGTCCCCTCCATCACTTTTATATGCTCGTGTAGGAGGGGGAAGGTAAGGAAATTATATGGTATGGTGTGTTTTATTATGGGGACAGGAGACAAGGCATATCTTGGCATATTCTTTGGCAGTTCAGCAATTAATCTCCATATGTGGTCCACCAGTTAGGGGGGCAGACAATTGGGCATCTCCTGGCTATATTTGCTCTCATAGTCAACATTAAATGCAATTTAAGCAACATTCTCTTTTTAGGAAAATAGGAAATTATCCTTTGTGAGTCAAAGCAGAAACTTTACTCTTGTAAGTCCAAACATCTAACAAGTTTACTAAACCTGCTAAGCTCAAGGGTATTCAATCTGTGCTGTAAACCTTCTTTTCAAGAAGAGGTCCCTTTGCTTTTTCAAGGCAAGTTAAGCCTTATTTTTTTTCCCTTTTCAAGACAATCGCAGCAGCATATTAATTAGGAATATTTTATATCAGTATGTTGCAACCATGCTCCATATTTATTGTGCATTAAAAGATTGATGCTACTTTGTATTCCAGGACTCCCTTTATTCTGACATCATTTGATTCCTTCTCTAAACAATACTAGCCTTCTTATCTTCCACTCGGCTGTATTTAAGCTTCAGCCGATATCTCCTTTCTGTCAAAATGACAGCTGATGTGTCAAATGATATACCTACACTTCTTCCTTTTTAATGTATCCCTGTCACTTGCAGTTACTTGATAAGTCATGAGGATGCCAATCAGAAAACCACTTGAAAATTGAAATATGACCATGAAAATACATCAGATGTATTGAATATTCTACTTTTCTTTAGGTATTAATCTCATTCAGAAAAATAAAGTGATATATTGCAATACATGTTGACAAAAAATATTTTGAGATGTGTAGAATATTTGATTATTTCTTGGTTGGGAAGAAAATAAAAAAATATAAGGAATCCTTAATATAATAGAAACAAAGAAATATAGAATGTGACGGCAGATAAGAACCATTCGGCCCATCTAGTCTACCCAATTTTCATTAATCCCTGGCCTTATCTTCTAGTTAGGATAGCCTTATGCATATCCCATGCATGCTTAAACTCCTTTACTGTGTTAACCTCTACCACTTCAGCTGGAAGACTATTCCATGCATCCACTACCCTCTCAGTAAAGTAATGCTTTCTGATATTATTTTTAAACCTTTGCCCCTCTAATTTTATGTCCTCTTGTACCTTTTCTTCTTTTAAATGTAGTCTCCTCCTTTACTGTGTTGATTCCCTCTATCATATCCCCCCTGTCTCGTCTTTCCTCCAAGCTATACATGTTAAGTTCCTTTAACCTTTCCTTGTAAGTTTTATCTTGCAATCCATGAACCAGTTTAGTAGCCCTTCTGTAAATTATCTCTAAAGTATCAATATCCTTCTGAAGATACGGTCTCCAGTACTGCATACAATACTCCAAGTGAGATCTCACCAGTGTTCTGTACAATGGCATGAGCACTTCCATCTTTCTACTGCTAATACCTCTCCCTATACAACCAAGCATTCTGCTAGCATTTCCTGCTGATCTATTGCATTGTTTGCCTACCTTTAAGTCATCAGAAATAATTAGGCCTAAATCCCTCAATTGTTTCCTCAGATGTTGACTCAAATATTCTGTACTCTGTCCTTGTGTTTTTACATCTAAGATGCATTATCTTGCACTTATTCACATTAAATGTCAGTTGCCACAGCTTTTAGTTTACCTAAATCATTTGCCATGTGGCTTGTCCCTCCTGGAACATCAACCCTGTTACATATCTTAGTATCATCAGCAAAAAGACATACCTTACCATCAAGACCTTCTGCAATATTACTAATAAAAATATTAAAGAGAATGGGTCCGATAATAGATCCTTGAGGTACCCCACTGGTGAAAAGCCCAAGCTTCGAATATACTCCATTGACTACAACCCTCTGTTGCCTGTCACTCAGCCACTGCCTTACCCATTCAACAATATTGGAATCCAAACTTAAAGATTGATGTTTATTGATAAGCCTTCTATGTGCAACAGTGTCAAAAGCCTTACTGGAATCTAGGTAAGCAATGTCTACTGCACCACCCTGATCTATAATTTTACTTACCCAAAAAAAAAAAAAAAAAATACGATTAGGCTGGCATGATCTCCTTGAAGTAAACCCATGTTGTCTCTGATCTTGAAATCCATGTGATTTTAGATGTTCAACAATCCTATCCTTTAACATGGTTTCCATCACTTTCCCCGCTACTGAAGTAAGGCTTACTGGTCTATAGTTGCCCAACTCTTCCCTACTACCTTTCTTGTGAATGGGCACAACATTCGCTAACTTCCAATCTTCTGGGACTACTCCTGTTAACAATGATTAGTTGAATAAATCTGGTTAAATAAATGGTTTTGCTAGTGCACCACTAAGCTCTTTTAATAACCTTGGGTGTATTCCATTAGGTTCAATTGACTTATTTGTCTTTACTTTTGACAGTTGAAATAGAACCTCTTCCTCTGTAAACTCACATGTAACAAATGCCTAATTTGTCACTTTTCCTAACTGAGGTCCCTTTCCTTCATTTTCATCTGTAAACACAGAACAAAAATATTCATTCAGGCAGTAAGCTAGACCTTTATCCTCTTCTACATACATTCCTTCTTTTGCTTTTAATCTAACTAATCCTTGTGTTACTTTCCTTTTCTCATTTATGTATCTAAAAATGTTCTGTCCCTTTTTTTTACTGACTGTGCTATTTTCTCTTCTGTGTGTTATTTGGAATCTCTTATAACTTTCTTAGCCTCTTTCTGCCTTATCTTATAGATCTGTCTATCTTCCTCACTCTGTTTGTTTTTTTATAATTACTAAATGCTAAATTTTAGTTTTTTACTATTTTGGCCACATCTGTGGTGTACCACAATGGTTTCTTGAATTTTTTGCTTTTACTGACAAACTTAATGCAATTTTCTGTTGCCTTCAGCAGTGCAACTTTTAAATAATCCCATTTAAATTGCTCCAGTCTGATAATGACTCCTTTACACATATTCTAATGTTAGAAAAGTCTGTTTTTCTAAAGTCCAATACTTTTGTTTTTGTGTGGTATGACTCAGTCACTGTTCTTTTATTAAACCACACTGACTGATGATCACTGGAGTCTAAACTTTCACCTACAGTAATATCTGATACCAAATCTCCATTTATAACACTACATCTAGTATGGCTTCTTTACGAGTTGGCTCCTCAATGACTTGTGCCAGTAGGGACTTTAGAACATGTGTGCTCCTGGCACAAGCAGCTATTTTGGTTTTCCAGTTCACATCAGGAAGATTAAAGTCACCCACAATGATAACTTCCCTCTTCATTGTCATTTTAGCTATTTCCTCAACTAGTAGATTATCTAACTCTTCTATTTGTCCTGCGGGCCTATAAATCACACCTACACGAGTTACTGTGTGATTACCAAATTCTAACGTAACCCAAACGAACTCTATGTTCACCTCACTAACCTTTATTAGGCTAGATTTTATGCTATCCTTCACATACAGGGCCACCCCTCCCCCTTTCTTGCCTTCTCTGCCTTTTCTATATAAAGGAATTATTTTACTTACCGAGAGTTTTACTTACCAAAAGTATAGGTGTGTATACAATTTACTGCCACAGTCATGTTTTGATACCTTTTGTAATAAAGACAGCACAAGCCAATAGTTATAAGAATATGTTGAGAATGAAGAACATAATTCAGATTAGAGGTGAAACAGAAAGTAAGAATTATAAGACAAAGCAGTATATCAGTAAGTAAACAAGATTAAAATGCTTTACACAATAACTTTGCAGCAGTTGATATTTCTGTGACTGAGGCTTAAAAGAGATTTAAAATCAAATTCATTCTTTTTCCAAAACATTTGTTATCATCAGCAGAATCTGTTCTAACCCTTGGGTTGCAGGTTCAAATCCCGGCAGGGTTGACTCAGCCCTTCATCCTTCCGAGGTAGATAAAATGAGTACCATTAAATTGGGTGATAGTAACAACCCCTGGATGTTGGGCTAAGGTAACATTCCCAGGATGTACTTGGAAACCAGAGTAATCTGAATGTACCTTTCCTGGTTAAATACTTTGTTATTATTATTATTATTATTATTATTATTATTATTATTATTATTATTATTATGTACAAATGGCATGGAAGTTAAATGAAAGACCCTATAGGATATCATTGTATTCAAAAAATTTTGGCCAATCTGTTAAAACGATGGGCTAAGAAAAACCTTAGCAATAAATATATACATCTTATTTTTAAAATGTATTTTGTCCTGTGTATATAAACATATTTTAGTCAAACCTGTTAAGTGCATTACAAAATTAGCAAACATATTGTTATTCGTTGTTCACAAATAAAACAAACTGCTTTGTGACCACTGGATGTCACTGTTATACCAGTCTAATTTTCTGAATAGCATTGTCTTCTGACTTTCAATAAACTGAACTTTAAATAAAAGAATGGAAAAATTTACCCTGTCTATACTCAGCATTAAGAATATTTATACAATGTATTTTTTATGATGTTGCTGGCAGGTCTTGCTAAACAGCCTCTGCAACGGTTTATCAATGCATTTCCTGTTCTGTCTCTAAACCATATTTTGTGGAAGTTCTGATATAATTTACTAAAAAGTCGCACATCTTTCTTAATTATTCTTTTTATAATTTTTTTTTTATATTTATGTACATTATATGTCATTAGTATAGTCATCAAAGAAAATCAAATTGCATATTTTGTGGAAGAGTCCATAAAAATACTTTTGAATGCTGAGCTCTAAATGGATTTTAAAATTTTCACCAATACATAATTGAAATTCTAGAATCATTTTTGTGATACTGATACAGTGTCATTATTCAGTAGTATGCATAAAAATATATATATTAGGCATTCTATCAATATATTTTAATATAAATCTTATCTGATAAAAGGTTACATTTCCTAACTCATTTTTGGTGAAAAATGGCACTGTCCCTAAAAGAGGTATGGAAACATTTTAAATGTAACCTTTTAAACTTCATTGTATACTCATGATAAAGTTGAATATTCTGCAAAAAGAAAATGGACAATAAAATGTAATATTTTCCCATCTCTAGTGCTACACAGAATTATGTTGTAGAATGTGCCAGTTTTAACAGCATTGCAGACCATGACCATGTTAATTAAAGAAACACTGTAGGTAGGCACCATCATTACTTTAACATTGTTATGGTAGTTATGGTGCCTGGAGCTCATGGGCACCAGATCCCGAATCATTGCTAAACAGTTTAGTTGCCATTTAAAACAGATTTGTGTTCTACAGCCTAGCCTCCATGAAAATATGTTGGAGGTGGAGGTGTGCTTCCACCTCTGCGTCATACCAGTTCATAGCAGGATTGGTTCAGATAGTACTCAACTTACACTCTCAGCCTATTACTACCTACTACCCATGGTATGGTATTAAACGAAGTATAACCCCAGCATTTGTTCAATGAGGCTGGGCTGCAGACCAATGGGAAATGAGCATGTCTGCTATATGGCTAGATGTGGATGCATCACGCACGGACTCCAGGCACTATAGTGATTTCAATATATTGAAGTGGTTATGATATCTACAGTGTTCAGTTAATACCTAATCATGTCTTAGAAAATACACATGCTCTAAATTATATATATATATATATGAGATGTATTTATGCAATCTGTTCTTAAAGCAATCACCATATATCCACTAATTATTTGATTCTACTGAGTTGATATATAAGAATTTATTACAGTATGGAAAACTGTTGCTGAAAAGGCACTCTCCTGGATTGGGGCTTTATATTGGCCATTATATTGCAAATGGGATTTGGATTAAACATCCTCAACTTATAGGTGCAATATACTCCTCCCCTATGGTTAGGGTGCGCGTTAATTGTGCATAGACACCAGCAGTGACTATGATGAATGGTACGAGGCAGGGCTGCCCTCTGTTCCCCCTTCTGTTTGATGACATTGGAATCACTATTGAATGCAGTCTTTGTGAACCCAGGTATCAGGGGATATCGCTTTGGGGGAATAGAACATTAGCCTACGCTAATTACATGCTTTTTTACGTCACTCTACTCACCACATCACTCCTACACCTGAAGCTCTACTCGCACAGTATGGTAGCTTTTCTAACCTCAAACTTAATATGCAGAAGTCAGAGATACTCAATATCATCGTACACCAGGACCTGCCACATACTCTATGTGCCAGTTTTCCATTCTGATGACAGATTTGTTTATTTGACTTACACCTGACATTTTCTGAAATGTATTTATTTATTTATAAAAATTTTCCCGGAAGGTTTCATTGAGATTTCTCTTGTTTTCAAGTATGCCCTGGGTCCACAAAACATTGCATTGAAACAATAGGGTACAATAAAATACAAAAACAATATAAATACACAATATATACAAAATTTAACATAGTACAGGTAAGAAATATATAATCAACCATGACAGGTACATTCTGTTTTGAGATATGTAGAGAGATTTTAGGCTTGGGGAATATTTAAAAGTATGTGGGAGGTCGTTCTATAATTACGGTGCTCTGTAAGAAAAGGAGGATCGAGCGACTTTCTTTTTGTATTGAGGTAGACTAAATAAAGGGCTGGTACTGGATCGGAGGTTATAGGAGGTGGGGACAGCCGGGGAGAGCATTCTGCTCAGGTAGGGTGGGAGCTTCCCAGAAAGTGTCACCACTTTTATGGATAGATACTACTTTTGCAGTCTTCCAAAGTTTGGGTATGTATCTAGACACCAAGGATTCGTTGATTAGGGTTGTGACAGGTTTAGCAATTGCCGGCGCACTGAGCTTCAACAGCATTGATGGGATTTGATCAGGTCCAGATTTTTCATTTTTAGATTATTAAGGTGTTTCTTAATGACACTAATAGGTACAGGTGTAAAATTGAACTTCTCTATATTGGGTCTTTGCAAACTTAGTGGTGCTTGATCCATGTTTGTAGTTTTAGGATGTGATTACTTTTATACTAATACTAATACTAATGAAAATGTTGATTTAAGCACTGTCTGCTGTTTTCTTCCTTGGTGAACTCCCTTGGTAAACTCCGGCACCTAATGTATCAGTGCAACTATCTTCCTATTCTAACCCGCCCCATTAGAGACCTCAAGTCGGGGGTTATCCAAGACTCTCATGGCGAGGTAGAATCAATGTAATTAAGATTTAGAGCCTGATCCCAAAAACTTTGCACCTATTCCAAACAATCATATCCAGATATCTAGATACTTCTTTACCACCTTACAATCTACAAAACTACACTTTATTTAGAGAAGATGATATCCCCAACTTAAGTAGCCCAACTGTACCTCCCCAAAGTACGAGGCGGCCTTGTCCTGCTCTCCTTTTCTAAATACTATCAAGTGTCTTATCTGCTGTGTTATGTTGAGTGGCATGGTTCGGAGCGAGCAAAACCCTTGTGCTCCCTGAAAATGACAGGCCCTTATCAGGCATGTCTCTTGGTGGCCTGGTTGGAACTACGGGATCTTCCTGCCCGTTTCATGATACACGCATTCATATGTCCTACACTTCGCATTTGGCATCATTACTCACTAACCCGGTATCCCCAATGGTAGATTGTGAAGCCAGCTTCACCTGGAAAAACTCGGCCCGTAAAAGACTTGATACCTGACCATGACCATACACCACTTAAGCTTTTTCGCCACAGGCAGATCACTCACTTTATTCAGGCTCAACTCAGACCTTACCTAATGAGCAGGGAACCCACAAGCTTTCAGACATTCTGTAGGGAGGGGGAACATTTGACTCAGGGCATGACTCTACAAACAACTACTGCTTAACATACAGCTGCCTCTGCTGTGGCTCACAAGAGAGTGAGAGAGGGAGCAAAGGGAGCAAGAGGGAGCTCGGGGTTTCCTTAACAGAGGAGCAATGGAAAAAACTATGATTTTGGCACATCAAAGCACCATCTATTCCCGCTTCCAAGAATATAATTTTAAGATTCTAAGCCAATGATACAGGACCCCATTAGTCCAGCCCAGCTTGTGCTGGACATATCTCGCAAACATGGCACTATGCTTCACCTACTTTGGTCATGCCCGATCATATCAGTATTTTGGAAGGTGATCTGCAGATGCATAAAAGAAATGACATAAGAAGTTGCTTTCACACCAGGCATGGTATGATTACAAAATACCACTCTCTCTATGCACAAAAAGTCCCTTATGAAACACCAATGTTTTGATGGTAGAGAGGTACCTGATCCTGCTCCTCTAGCATCAAAACACTACTCCGAGTGTCCACCCTCTTCCTTCAAGGGTGGAGGAGATCCCTATAATAGAAGCTACGGTTGCTGTGGCTTCCTTGATTAGAGACAAATATCTGTCCACCTGGTCTCCCTGAATCCAATACCTATCTCTTAATTGAATTGACATGGCCCATTGACTTTGAGACTCGTTTATAAACAAATGTAATATCATGTCTTTGTCTATAATCCTCCACCTTTTTTTCTATGTCGTCTTCCTTTTCTCCTTCACTCCTCCTCTTTCTCTTCTCTATTGTTCTCTAACTCTCTACCTCTGTCCCTTTTTGGAGATAGATTAACCCATGTGTGACTAGGGACTTGGTATATAGACCCAATGGGCAATGCTGTATTCTTGAATCTGATAGGGAACCATGTGTCCATTGCCCGTGTGGAGGCGGCCTCACCCCTGGTTATTATTCTCTACTGTATACTTGCCCTTTGATGATGTACCTTTGTATAACATTGTATGAAACTCTTATAAATAGAGATTTGCAAAAATAAAATAAAAATGCAGTCATTTCAACAAAAAGTCCCAAAAAAGGCTTAGTACAAGAACATTTATGTTTATAATAATTGTAAATACTTACTTGTATCATGACACTGATCACTTCAATGTTAAACTAGAAAACTTTAGCATTCATATTAAATACAAAGTTCTTTACTCTCAACGTTACTGACTAATGTAATAACTCAATCAGTAGTGTATGCATTGTGCAGAGAGGGCAACGTAGCTGCTTCTAGGGTAGATAGAACTATTGCTTCTACAGATGGTGGAATGGTGATTATTTCTGTAGCCTTGCAGGGGGCAGCAGAAAGGTTGTCATCCTCTAGTCACATCAGGGCTTGTGTCAGTTACACCAAAACCCTTGACTGAAAGAGTACTGCCACTAATCATGAAACTCTAGGCACCGTCTCAAAACTGACTAACACTGATAAATATAAAAGGTTAAAAGAAAGAACCTTCTTTGGCTTTTTGGTAACCCAAAGGGAAGATCTAGTATCCAGCATCCTGTGGAGCATCCTCACATTTGCTTAGAGTAACCTTATTTATTCCAAGGCGCTTAAAGTCTGAGCCCGCTATAATAGGCTCAGCAATATGTGAGTGAGACCAATTTGTATTTTTTTTTTTTTTTATTGTATATACAGATTTCCCTATGGTCTACTATTCTTTGTCTTTCAGGTTTCAACCTATTTATGGTAAATTGCATGTGTATGTTATTTTATGTACACATTTACTGTACTCTCACCAATATTTTGTATTTTTTATTCACCATCTCAAAACTGTTGGAGTTATTTCTAATGTCAGACTGTTAGATTTCCTTGTTTCCTTGTATTCTTATAAAGAAACCATGAAAATTATGCACATATTAATAATGGGATGATCTTGGGAGGGTATTCACTAATCAGATTGATAACCTCCTTTCTAGCCAGTTCCCGCCCCCTAACATGCTTCCTCCTCATGAACACTAAACACTAGTTCGAAAAACATATGTTGGATAAGGCATTTTCTGTTCCTACTAACCACTTCCTTGAAGGCATGTCAATTTCGAGGAGATGATTTATAATTGGTTAGTCCCCTGTTTTAACAATCTAGGAGTTGACTTTACTTTTTGCATTTACCATTGGCTTAAACAAAGACTGGAAAAGGGAAATACTCTTTATAAGGCAGCTTTCTTTCAGATACAGGTTGGCCCATGACGAAGTGGATCAAAGCAACGAAGCGCACGTCGGGCTGCTTGCCTCATGTTTACTCTACACTTACACCTCGTGCACTGCAAACTTTATTTAATTTTTCTCTTTCTATCCTGCTTCTAAGTAGCTAGATTGCAAGGGAGTAAATGTGGTCGAGTAGCCTGCTGGCGGTTTGCTACAGCCAAGGCATTCATTTCATTCTGCTTTTCTTTTTGTCCAACATATTGACACCTAAGGAGATATATATTGTTAAGTGAATAACTTACACTCCTTACATGACTCTTGTGGTCAGGGTGAAACTTTTGATGACTGCAGATTGAATAATCAGGAACATGCACTTTAATGTTATTTTCTGTTTAAATAATAATGTTCTCTCCCTTTAAGTTCACAGTTCCACTGACAAAGAACTATAGAAGTCTATTTAAGACCACCCTGTCAGTAAACCTGTGAACTCTTAATGTGCTGATACAAGACTGTTTGACTCCTCTGCCTTGCATGTTACTACTGACTAATTTTTCAGGCCTCAGATTCTCCAGTTCATTCAGAACTACTTTTTTTTTTCTTTTCTCACTGGGAATTGCTTCAGAATCTACACATTACGTCTTCATACTCGCCTTGTTTCCTGTATTTCACCAATGAACTTTAAATGTTTCCAAGCTGAAAGCTAGATGAACTCCCCTTTTTGCTCTCAGGTACAGCCACCCAATTTACCAGCCTGTATATTTGTTTTATCATAAGGAAATTGCTTTCTGCAGGACTCACTGACTTACCTCAAGACTTGGGTAAATCCCCATTGTATGTAACTTTCTTACATTTGAAAACTCTACTATTCACTTTGTTTATTTTATTACTAATAATTGACACATGAAATATATATTTCAAATTAAAAAAGCCAGCACTCAAGGACTTGTAAACAAATAACTTCTCGGTTTATTCCAATATAGTCGTCAACGTTTCAGTTCATATTCATGAACTTTCCTCAGGACATAAATAGCACATACATACTAATACTGACTATATATAAGGAAGATTTACTTACCCAACGAGCTTCCCATCCTTCACCAAATACTTTGAGGCAACCCTCTGGTAGTTAGTGGACTGGCACGTACATCCTTCATGTCAATGTACCCCATTCTTGGCAGGTAATACTCTAGCAGCCTAATGCCTGCTCTTATGAGATTAACACACTTACTTGGGGAAATAAGAGCAGGCATTAGGCTGTTAGAGTAGGATTTGCCAGTAATGGGGTACATTAATGTTGACGCAAGCTTATGCAATGTAATATCATGTACTGTAACTAAACTCACTTTATTTTTTGCCTAGGTGAGGTTTTTTTTAAATAAAGCTATTACACTCTGTGAGACTTGAAATTGCTGTTTAGTGAATGAGTGAGTGTGCTGGATGTTGTATGTTATATATGTGTGTGTGTGTGTATGTATTAATAATGTAATGTTTGCCCCTCTATTAACTTAAATTTGTTCTTCCATTGTCATAAATAATGATCTATTGTTAAATATTTGTCTGAAGCAGTTGGCTATTCTTATTCTCAAAAGACGCTTTTTTAATTAAACCATTTCTTTGTCCCACATATTTAATCTGCTCTCTGGCATTTTATATACAAAAGACCTTGCTGCAAAAAAGGTCAAACAATACAGTTATAAACAGAAAATAAATGAAAAGAATTCTCTTGATATTAAAAGATCTGTGGAATGGAATAGACAAGTTGTGGTCTGCAGACATATAGCATTGCATGTAAATTAATGACTTCTAATAAATTAATGCTTCAATTTTTATAAATAATAAACACCACATTTCAATGGACTGTGAACCTAATGGTAAAGTTAGGTTACAAAACCAAAGTATGGCAGTAGTTCCAGAACAGCTATTTTATCTTAAAGGGACACTCCAGGCACCCAGACCACTTCTGCCCATTGGGGAGGTCGGGGTGCCAACACCCATCACCCTTAACCCTGCAAGTGTAATTATTGCAGTTTTTATAAACTGCAATATTTGCCTTGCAGGGTCAAGTCCTCATCTAGAGGGACTTCTGGCTTCTTAAAACACGATAAGTGTTTTAAACAACGCTGGATGTCCTCACGCCATGCATGAAGACCTCCAGTGTCACCAGAATCCCCATAGGAAAGCATTGAATAATGCTTTCCTATGGGGAGGTCTAATGCGCCCGCATGGCCCTTGCCGCGCATGCGTATTAGGTCTCCCCCGCCGGGTGACGTCGGCGGAGGAGAAGCGTGGACAGAGCCTGACCCAGCACCGATGGACATCAGCACTGGATTCAGGTAAGTCACTGAAGGGGTTGGGAGGGAGAGGGGCACTGCAGGAACCTGTAGTTTTCTTGGCATTCATACTAACCTAATTCATTTTAATCTCGAGTCTTCAGGAAATATATGAAATGGCAGTTGTTTTCCACTTCTTAGAGACATATTTATCAAATATCATGACTTGGCAGCCACCGAAGCCAGTTAGATTTGACAGTGAATATTCTGCAAGTCACTATGTAACTGTACATGACTGTGAAGCCAAAATCCTATATGTGTAAAAAGACTCAAAACATATGTACGTTTACTTGTTACGGCCAGTAGAAAAGCTATATAAATCAATATGATTATAATATTGCTACAGAGCTTGATCTAGGAGCAATAATTGTATACATTCTTTTTTTTACTAAAAGAGAACAATCAATTTTGTGGAAAGTATGCAATTGAATAAAACATTGAAAATATCCTAAAACTTGTTTCATGTGATGTTTTATTTTCCTTTAAATGTATAACTAAGAAAATGTAGCAGTTGATATCTCTATGTTATTCGGTTGTGGCACAGCCAGAGAAAGAGACACAGAAACATTAGTGAATATCAAGCAAAGTGTTCTAAAAAAAAATTAAAAAATATAAAAAGTGAGAAGTTACCAATGGAATGTACTTGCTGGTTCTACTATTTACCCCTCTTTTACAAATACTTTAATGAATCTTCCCTATAGTTTTTGTTTCTCCACATGCTGCTCAGTGACAGAAAAAGGCACATCTTATAACAATTATAGAAAAAGGGGACAGCGCTAAGAACACTTGCTAGTTTAAAATAATATTAATGGGGGACAGCTAACCCCAGAAGTGGGAATCCCTCTTCCCCGCTTAGGTGACAGTAAAAAAAGTTAAAACAACAGAAGGGGTAGCGCCACAGAGTAATATAACCTGAGGTGCAGAGAAAAACAACTTAAATCGGGAAAATAGGATTGTATATACAAAAATTTCCAGATTGTAAAGTCCAGAGGTTGGATAGGCCCAACACTAGTATTCAAATATGGATTCAAGTTAGCCAGGGGTGGTATCCGGAGTTCAAGCAGGATTCTTCTATGGGAATGTCAGAGATGATCAGCCGTGGATCTGTATGTGGAAGAAGAAAGGAGATGGTGCAGTATATTCTAACAGGGAGAGTATAAAATGAATAAGATATGGTCCTACTCATGTTTTATGGATCTAGAACTAGCTCCAGTATAAATAGCATGCAGTGGTACAATCCCCACTTTAAAGGATACATGAATATAGCTTCTCAGTTGTATGAGGACCATAAAATATAAAAAAAAAAATGACAAATAGTGCTAAAATACCAGGAATCTAGATAGCAAGTGTACTCACTTGTTCCAGAGCAGGCGAACTGCTCTATGGATAGGGCGTGGGTGGAATAATCCCCACCAAGGATATAACTTGGAAGTGATGTTCGCTGGCTAGTTCAGGTTTGACCTGAGAACCAGCGTGAGGCCTTGCATATGAAAACGTGGATGAAACGTAGCATATACATATGCATTACCATGTTTGACTGGTAAACCAACGCAACTGAACGCACCTAGTATTAGTTTAACACCACATGACTTTTAATGCATATTACTGAACAGAAGTAACTACCTTTCCTCATAGTACCTGCCACAATACTGCTTAATAAATGTAATTGTGCGGGCATCACAGAATAATGTGCAGGCTCTTAAACCTGTTTATAGAATACTAAACCACAGCTTAGTGGTACATATTTATATTTGTATACATATGTATATATTGTCATTGGGTAATTTGGGTATCTAGCTGTTCGTATTATATGTGCCATTTAACCATGCTGCTGTGTTGCAAGAGAGTCCAAATCGGATAGAAGTGGACTAGCTATATCACCTTTGCATAAAGGTGTATCGGACCTAGCAGGAGTGCTGAGCAGGGACAGGTCTTTCCACCTTTTTGACGTTGAGACATGTTTGAATAACAAAGTAATTAGTGCATACCCTTATAACGTACTGGCTTACTAGCTAATACCAAGAGGTGAAACGATTAAACTTGGTTGGTGACGGATGAGGGCCTGCCAAGCGGCTTGAGAGGCTCTATCTATTCATTGGTGCAGGGGATTTCATGGCCACCGAACGTTGTGGCAGGGTGTTGGCCTCTCGGTGACTTTAAAGCATAACATAGAATGGGAGTGACAGGTGAGGTCCTCTCTATGCCACCATGCGAGGCGACTAACAATGAGTTGGGCTGATGGGCGTAGTACCTCCGAGTATGAGGATGGGTGTTGGCCTCACGGGACCACTAACCTAAGGTGAAATTATGAACTATTGGACACCTGGTGCCCTGTCAGCCAGTAACAAAGCTAACTAAGGGGAGAAGGGTATGGTGCATATAAGGACATGTAAATTGACATACCTGCGAAAAGTAAGTCAGTTATGCAGTTTAAGATAAGAAATTGATAGAAGCAGACCTATAGGGGTTAACGAGATAGTTGTAGGAAATGTGGTATGTGACATAGAATTATAGATAGCCTGGTATACCTATAAGATAAGTAGCGCAGTTAGTTGCCACCATAAGTAGGAGGTTGCAGAAATTAGTAGATACCTTGCACCTAAAGATGTGATGATGTAATGTACATGGACTCAATTTAAATAGTCTGTAATGTACCCTAATCCTGAGCACCCTATGACCTGTAAATAAACAGTATGAGCATGAGTAATGCCCTTGAAACAATTATACTATAACCTAAGACCCATTTTGAAGGAAAAATTGCTATTTTAACAGAAGTGAAAGCAGTAGTCCTAAATGATGAAACTAATGGTATGATGAACTATGCGTGTATGTATGTGGCCCCATAACACATTATGCAAATTTGTAATTGCCAAATGACCTGGGACCGTGTGAGCAGTGGTGTATCCTGGTTTTGTGCTGCCCTAGGACAAAAACTCAGGACAAAACTCAGGCGCCCCCCCCACACCACCCCTCACCCAACCCTTCCCCCATGCCCCGCATTCTAAATACACACACACATTCACTGACAGAAACACATACTCACTAACAAACACTCACTCACTAACAGGCAAACACACTCACACTCACTAACAGACACACACACTAACAGACATGCACACACTGACAGACAGACACACACACTAACAGACACACACACACTAACAGACAGACACTAAGAGACAGACACACACTAACAGACAGACACTAACAGACAGACACACACACTAACAGACAGGCACTAACAGAAAGACACTAACAGACACACACACACAAAGAGACAGACACTAACCGACAGACACTAACCGACAGACACTAACAGACAGACACTAAGAGACACACACTAACACACACACACACACACTAAGAGACAGACACTAACCGACAGACACTAACAGACAGACACTAACACTAAGAGACACACACTAACAGACAGAAACTAACAGACAGACACTAAGAGACAGACACTAAGAGACAGACACTAAGAGACACACACTAACAGACAGACACTAACAGACAGACACTGTTTGGGGGCGGCTTTTTTTGCCTCCCCCTGGAAAATGCCGCCCAAGGCAAATGCCTTGTTTGCCTCGCGGCTAATACGTTCCTGCGTGTGAGGGACCAAACCAGATTCAAGATAAAACAATAGTCCTGTTTAAGGAACATAAAAAAGTGGTAATACAGGCAAGACAGTATGCTATACACTTATGTAGCATTGAAGTAAGTAGTTAGGGAAGCCACCAGCAGGTGATTTAGGATAAAGGAGCCTAACTTTAGGAAATATTTATGATTATACACCAAGTCTGAAATTAGATAATGTACTATACTGGTCAATATACAACAAAAGGTATAGATTCACCTGTGTGCAGATAGAAAACACACTTAGTGGGTATTTAGTGAGACACACACACAAATTACCCTTAATTAACTGTATTGTAGATAAAGGATTCCTCTTATATCCTCAAGGCAATATAAACAAAGTACCAAAGAATGGCAATCTACAATACAAAAGTAATAGAGACGGACATAGCGCAATACTGTTGCAAAATGAGAATTATATATATAAATGGTTGCACTCACAAAAACAATTTGATTGAAGGCATGTCAAGTATAATGATGTATAGACTTCAGGACTTATGGAACATCGATATCATGCATAGGAAAAAAAAGGATAAATAATAGTGCAGAGTATCCAAGTAAAAATGACACACTTTATTAACAAATACACTTACAAGATAGAAGTGTCAAGTAGACACATCAAGCTCAGATGAAAAAAGCGAATCCCAAAAACAGGGTCCAATGGAGCAGGAAAACCAGATAAAAAATGAAATAAAATCAAATAAATAAATAAAAATACTCTAAGCACTGAAGAAAAACAGCCCTACACATTTTGTTTAATAATGAACTTCCTCAGGGAATTCTGACACAATACTGTCCATATGCAAGCATAAAATAATAATCCAAACTTCTCCCTTTTAAATCCGTCCGGTTCTGGCGCGAAAAAATCCACTCGTTTGCATACTTCCGGGTTCGGACTCCAAACTACTTCCGGTTGCTTCATGCGTTCCGGGGTTGCTGGCCAAGCCTCACTTTGGTTTCCATTCACATATGCGGAAATGGCAGGGAGAATGCATCCACTTTCGTTCAGACGATTAAACATAAAATAGAAATAACATTAAGAGACCTCTAACTGATAAGAAAAGATATTGGGTGGATAGAATGGGATAAAAAGATAAAATATAAGTATATAATAATTAAACATTAAAAGTAAAAGTAAATAAACAAAAAATAAATAAAAATAACAATAACAATACAAATAAAGTAATATATAAGGAATATAAATAAAATAAAATAAAAATAAAAATAAATATAAACAATAACAAAAATAAAAATAAATATAAATAAAAATAAAAATAAAAATAAATAAATAAAAATGAAGAATAAAAAAATAAAATAAATAAAAATAAAAAATAAAAAATAAATAAAGATAAAGATAAAAATAAATAATAAAATAAAAAATAAAGAATGAATAAAAAATAATAAAAATAAATAATAAATATAAAAGTAAAATAAAAATAAAAAAAATATATAATAATAAATAAAAACATAAGTAAATAAATAAATAAGTAAAGAGAAAAAAAGGAATACGTATATTAATAAAATCTGATTTTTAAATTTCTCCCAGTTCTCCCCACATACTGCATCCCACTCCCAGAGGTGAGAAGATACACTATGTGGGTAGAAGAACAGGTTATTTTGTTTTTAATTTTAAATTTCATTTGTGTTTGTGTACTCACAAAATCGTACACCGTATTAAATTGATGGCCACAGCTTATACAGTTTCCACATGTATAGAAACCTCCCTTATGTTTAGTATGAGCCTTCTCAAATCGAAAGGCACTAGGTGCAAGAATCTGTTTTACATTAGTGCCCTTTCTAAAAATGACTTTCGGAGCCCTAGGTATTTGTTTGCTTAGGAATTCATCCTCAACCAACAATCCCCAATGTTTTCTAATTATTCTCTGTACAATGTACTATACTGAACTAGTGATAGTGTCTCATCCCTAGTTAAGTGTCCAAACCCTGACTTCCCTGCATATAGAAAGAGATACAAGAAACAGTACCCCTATATTTATAAGTGGAATAGCAGTAACATAGGTGCAGAGAGCATAGAGTTTACGGTGTTGATCCCGTTTAATCGGTAAGAGAATTTGACCTGCAGGTAATTTAGGTTAAAGAACCAAGACTTAGTAGTATGAGTATAAGAGAATATCAGGCGAGCGTTAGAGGCATAATTGAGTGAAAACCTTCATGCAGAAATCACATTAATTTAAGTGAACCATATAAGGAGGCTGATGAGTCCTGTAAATTGCTAGTGAAATGTAGGCCCCAAACAAATTGGGGGGCCCAATATGGGGAGGATAATTCCTAGCTTGGGAAATATGCGCATCATATAAGAGAACAATGTTTCATAACATTTAAGCTTAACCAGTGGCCGACACCAAAAGAGTGTTTAGAGGCGTATAATAGTAACTATATGCAGAATTACCATAGTTACTTAAACCAAACAGAGTTTCACCAGATATATAAACATACATGTAGTTGGGTTATCTATCCGTAGTATTATGATAACCAGCTATTTATTTGGTAAAATTACATGTTGTAATTCATGCAGTGATTAACCTTATATTCTACATGACCTCTAGAGGTCAGTATTCAGTTTCCAGACTAGTTTTGGGTGAATTGCAAAAACCGTGGGTTAAATTATAAGAATTTTCGCACAAAATGCTCAATCCAGAAAGGGGGATCGTACGTTGATGCGAACAGTCAGGGCCTCCACTGCTCATCTCAGAATAACTTACAAATCTGGCACGTGAAGCGCAATATAATCGTGTAAATGGTCGTTATGAACCAAATTAAACAATGTAGAGGGAGCATTTGTATTAAACTACACGAACGTCACATAGTAAAAATGTCATTCAGAACAGGAAAAAAACTGTAAATGGAGTATTCTACTGAAATGGGACAAATGGTACTAGGCATATGAAACAATGTACATGCAATAGCCGAATAGTATGCGAATGCGCATGTGCGCACATGCCCGAAAGCCCCAATTTTGGAAAGTGTAAAAGTAAGGAAAATAAATGAATGATAAGTAAGACAAACTAATCAAAACTACAGAATATAGCCCATTTGTGTGCATGAATAAGCAAGCGTTCGTGCAATTAAAAAAGTGAAACAGAAAGAAACAAAATGACTTGAAAAAAAAAGTGTTTGTGTGAAAAACAAAGCAATAGTATAGAGCCAAACTGGGATGATGTTGTGCTCCTGGGACTGTGGCACGACAGCTGCTGGTTACTCATGATACCAGAAAGTGAGCCGGAAAGTGACCCTGAGCGACGACCGAAGAGTCGGAGGGAAAGGTGAATCCCAGCAAGACCAAGGGGACCCAGGAGAGGAGATCCAGCTGATGAAGAAAACATCCAGCAGATGGAGAAATGGAGGTTCGTTGTGACCGGAAGTGGCGACATGCAAAAATGCCAGACCATGTATGGTGCACTGAAGGGCTGAAAATAGATTATTGTAAGCCAAGTGCCATGGACCAGTGGAAGACAGCAGGAACAGGTAAACCACTTGATGAAACAGGTAAGTTGCAAGATGGCGACGTGCATGTGACCCAGAAGTAGTCACATCCAAATCGCTAGAACAAGAATGGTGTGGAGCAAGGCAAGGAGTCCCTTTCAGTAGTGAAATCATGCCCCTCTCACAATAACAGACAAAAGCCTTAATATATATATATATATATATATATATATATATATATATATATATATATTTATATATGTGAATGAATACATCGTGGATAATATACACATAAAAGTTATCAACAGGCTTAATTGTTATCCATCAAGCAAAACAATAAGTTGCTAATTTTTTGTAAGTAAAAAGACAAGATTAGGTTGATGCATGGAGGTGAGAGTCATAGATAAAGAGCTGTGAGGCATATCGTATGTGCTTGGTCAACCAAAGGTATTTTAAGCAAGTCAATCAGACTGTACATGTGTATACAATATGATAATAAAGGCTATTCAATCAGTCAGGCTCATTAACTAAGATAAAAACTGGTTAATCCTCTCTTTTTAGTGAATATGTAATGCAAGTTGTCAGGCATGTCTAGGCTAGACATCATAAAACATTAGGCAAATGTTAACTAGACGTGTCCAGATGAGACAGGCACAGCTAACAGAGGTAACAGATGTGGAAGGGTTGCTGCCAAGCAAGCTTATAAAGGTCATGGGGGCTATGTGGAACATAATAGCTATAACCACATGAGGGTAAGTCACAAAATATATGTGGTTAAAATGCCTGGTAATGTAAGCAGTTAGTCAGCCTATGCCCAAGACGGGAAGCACATGGCAGGTAAGCGTGGGGTCCATGCCGGATCATAGTTCCCCTGACCTTAGGGTAAGAGTCCCAGTCCACTTCTACACGGGAGGAATAGAGGGCCGAGTTGGCATGCTGCTTGCCGTCACGGTCTGCTTTCAGTGTATTTGGATGCTGCCTTGGGATCTTGCCTATAGTGAACCGCATCCCTGACGCGCTGGTAGATAGATAAAGGTGAGTAGGGGAGGGATTGCTCCTTCCTCCCTCGGTCTGCATTTCTCCTGTCCTCCGCTTGGATTTGAGGTGCTGAGATTGACTCACATGCCTCCAGGTCTTTGCAGAAGCGGTCAAAGTGGGCATCTAACCTCTTCAGGAATTGATCCACTGCGCTATGAACTTCCACTGCAGGCTGCGCAGGCTCAGAGTTTCCAGTAATAAGCTCAGTTGCCATCTTGTTGATATGGGCTGAGTAAGACGCTTGTCTGATGCTGCCACAGCGATGATGCAGGTACTGAGCCAGTGGGGGCAGGGATAACCCTCCTGTTCCAGATGGGGGGGGGGGGGTGCAGGGCTCAGAGTGTCCTCATGAGACAAAGCCCGGGCAGCCCCAGGCGGAGAGATCGGCGAATTCCCCGCCAGGGAACCTCCAAGCCTCAACAGGTTATAGGCCGCAGCCCCAGGCTTGCAAAGATGCTGGTGTCAGGATTCACTCCAAAGGTGCCTTGGCTATTCTAGAAGAGGGTGCCAACTGAAGGAGGTTTAGTAGTGGGGTATTCCCACCTTAAAACATTGTTTAGTTAAATTCAGTCAGGATCTCTAATCGTCTGCGACCATCCAGCATGGCCTCCTAGCCCCGCCCCAAATATATATATATATATATATATATATATATTAACTATTACAGTGCGGATCACAGTATTAACATGTGATGAGTCTGATTAGGGTGATTAGTTCATTAGTACTATTAATATTTTTGTTGGATCAAAAATGTTCTTTAATGGCACTTTTTGCCACCTACAGTAGTTTTTATTTTTAACCCATTCCTTGCTGACTGATCACTGTACTGCACTGTATCTGCGCTGTATGGTACTGGATCAGTGTGATCAGAGGGCTCTGAACAAAAAAAGAATAACCCTTTTAGTACTGGGACACTAGACTAGAAACAGTAAAGATCATTTTCAGCTCTACATCTGGATGGTGCTGGCCTTTAAGTGCACAGATAAGAAAGATGTGTACATGCTGTCTACAATGCACAATGAAAGTACAGTAATAGTGTCTGTCAGAAGAATATCTGAGCAGCTGTAGAAAAAGCAAAGTGTGTTTTAGGCTACAGTAAGAATATAGGGGAGTAGATTTGGCTGATCAATTTATACACTGTGCTTTGTAAAAAAGCAACCACAGGGAAACCGTACCCTTTTCATGATTTTACGTTAAAACTTTTGTGCAATATTTATTTACACAGTCCCCCTATCCACCCTCTTTGGAATCAGAGGATGTCCAGAGACGTTGTGGCAAGCACTTTCTTTCCCAAATACCTCCCACACTCTGTAAAACATCACCCCAGAAAAAGATAAGGTCTATGTGTGGCTCCTTAACTCCTTAAGGATGAGTGACGGACGAGGTCCGTCACTCAGGGGAAACCCTTAACGACGAGTGACGGACCTCGTCCATCACACGGTAAAATTAAGATAGCCGCAATCACCGCTGGACCTGAGGTAGTTTAGCCTACCTCAGGTCCAGCTAAGAACCTTAAACGTGAAGGAAGTGTTGAAGACCTCTTGTTTATTACACTTGTAGAACATTCATAGTGTCCTTGAGCTATGCTTTGCTCATCTTTACCAGTGGCTGTTAATATGAATATGAATCTCTATATTCTGACAGTTTATTTTTAGTTTACAGCAAGCATGTCAAACTAGTGGCCCGTGTGCCGCATGTGGCCCACAAGGACCATCTTTGCGGCCAGCGAGCCACAAGTACATGCTGGTGTAATAGCAGAGTAGGCACCTGATTTCCCCATATTGCAGGTGCCTACTCTGCTTACATTTACCCGGCCGGGGAGGAGAGGTTCCTGGCAGCCAGCGAGGGAGCACAGTGTTCCAGCTCCTCACTGCTCCCTCGTGATATTCCGGCACACGGCATCACTAAACCACGCGAGGGAGCAGCGAGGAGCAGGAAGGACCCCAGGGAGATGCCCCACATCGGCTCCTAAAGGTAAGGAGCAATAAATAAAAGTGTGTGTGTGTGTGTGTCTGTCAGTGTGTGTGTGTCAGTATGTGTGTGTCTGTCTGTCAGTGTGTGTGTATGTCTGTGTGTATGTGTGTGTGTCTGTCAGTGAATATGTGTGTGTCAGTGTGTGTGTTTGTCAGTGAGTATGTGTGTGTGTCAGTATGTGTATATGTCAGTGTGTGTCTGTCTGTGAGTGTGTCTGTCTGTGAATGTCTGTCAGTGAGTGTGTGTCAGTGTGTGTGTCTGTCAGTGAATATGTGTGTGTGTCTGTATGTGTGTCTGTATGTGTATCTGTCAGAGTGTGTATGTCTGTCAGTGTGTATGTGTGTGTGTCTGTTTGTGAGTATGTGTGTGTCAGTGTGTGTGTCTGTCAGTGAGTATGTGTGTGTCTGTATGCATGTGTATATGTCAGTGTGTGTCTGTCTGTAAGTGTGTCTGTCTGTGGGTGTGTCTGTCTGTGAGTATGTCAGTGAGTGTGTGTGTCTGTCAGTGAGTATGTGTGTTTCTGTCAGTGTGTCTGTCAGTGTGTCTGTATGTGTGTGTCTCAGTGTGTGTGTGTGTGTGTGTGTCTGTCTGTGAGTACGTGTGTGTGTGTGTCTGTCTCTGTCAATGAGTGTGTGTGTCTGTCAGTAAGTATGTGTGTGTCTGTAAGTAAATATGTGTGTGTCTGTCAGTGAGTGTGTGTGTCTGTCTGAGTATGTGTGTGTGTATCTGTGAGTATGTGTGTGTGTCTATCAGTGAGTATGTGTGTGTCAGTGTGTCTGTATGTGAGTGTCTGTCATTGAATATGTGTGTGTGTGTCAGCGGGAGGATCAGATTTGGCACAGGGTGTTACAGGGGGGTGCTGTGGTTTAGTAGAAGTGGGCTGGTGTTTAGTAGAGGGGGGTTGTGGTTTAGTAGAGGGGGAGGGGGCGGTTATACTAAACTAAATATATTATGTTTTTTTTGCGGCCCACATAAATTTAAACCTTGTTTATGTGGCCCGATCTAGACTTTGAGTTTGACATGCTTGGTTTACAGTATGTCTGACACTTTGGGCCTGCCATCAAGAACCATACAATATACCGTTATACAGTTCAATATAGTCAATATGGAGTGGAAACTTTTTTGCAAGTTTCCACTCCAAAAATGTTAAAACAAAAAAAAGCAACATTCTCCACAAAACATAAATAAAAAAATAAATAAGCCTTTGTTTTAATCCAACAAGTTGAATACAAAGTGCAAACATCGGGGCACAACAAATGTCAAGTACTTATGTGTTTTGTGCCTCTATGGCACTTGTTCAGGGGCTAGAGACCAACTAGCAGTGATTACCTTAAGTCTTTCAAACTCATTTTGAATGTAGAAATAGTTGAGAATCGTTAACTCTTCAGTAACCCTCATTAATATATATGAGCTCATTCACTAGACTACTTGTGGATAACCAAAAATTGCATATTTGATGTCAAAATTTTGAGATTACAAAACTTTTACAATTATGTTATTTTTCCAATCTGGCTCTTTCTGTCTAAAATTTGCAACTCTCCTGTCAGTTCTCCACAATTACATTATTGCATATTTTTGTCTAGAATAAAGTCTAGTAAGTATGAAAACAGAAGTTGAGATATCCTAAATTGGACGTGGTACAGTATTTGTGTCTCAAAGAATTGTGTGGTCATTTGTCTATTTATAGAAAATCTACACTAATTTCTTTTGAATCAATAGGTAATGCATATATATGATTGGTGGGATAAAATAACAAAGCAGATTGTTTCAATGTCACACATTAAAAAATGTTAATTATATAATTAGCACTTTAATGTTGATGTGTGACATATCACATGAAATGTAAAAAGATATTGAAAGTGTTTTTGACTAATTATATCATACCTTTTCTAAGTTCACATCCCTTATAGCATTATTATAGTACTTACATTATTATTATTTTATATATGCATATCCATCATCTGTGCATTGTTATCTGTACTGCACAGTTCAACAGCAATCGTGAAATATAGGAACCCATTATCTCAGGCAATGCAGTCCATTTTAATTTTGGCCCAGTCTGAACTAATGGTGGTAACTGCCTAACAGGAGTATAACACTCACTAATAATCTTGTACTAATCTTGTGCAGACCAAGACTTCTATTTCTTGGTGTGTTTTTAGTAACCCTCACACTAAATGCTTACATTAACAAACTTCCACTACTGCTAAGTATAACACAAAACATTTTATAGAAAAGATAAATGATATTGAAATGTGTATTACTAAAAAATAATGCCATCTTACTGTTCTTTAGAGATTTATGAACTATTTAATCTCTCAGTTGACTATGGTTTCTTAGGTTATAATTAAGTGCACTTTTTCACTACATGTTTGTAAAAAACCTACCTCAGGAACTCATTTGCAGTGGAACGGCAACCCCTTGCAAACATAACCTTCCACGACACTTAAAAAAAATGACACGGGAACCTGGGAAATATATGGGTGCCTTTATTTACAGAGGAAGCGAAGAAGCACAAAAAGAGCAGACAGGAAATGGTGTCAGACAGTCGAGCTGAAGGTCAGAAGCCACGAGATCCACAAATACAGAGCAGGACATCAGAAGCAAAGGGTCAGAGACAAGAAGCAGAGTCAGGGTCAAAGTCAAAGGTCAGAAGCCAAGAAGTATTATCGGGAACAGGAAATCAGGAACCAGGAACTGGGAACACAGACCAGGATCAGAAACATGGACCAGCATCAGAAACAAAGGCCAGGATCAAGAACAATGATGGTATTAGGTACCTGGATCAGAAACAAGGACCAGGATTGGGAGCCAAAAAGGCCAAGAGACTGAAAGCAAGCACCAGAACAACCATGCACTGACTAAGTCCAGTGCTTGGCTATTGATATAGAGAGCCCATCATCTAATAGGTTCACACCCCATGCAGTAGGAATTCAGAGAAGCAGCAGGAGCACAGCAGGAAAGAGCCACCAGCTCCCAAGACCCCTGACGATCATCTGCAGGATGTCACAGTTGCATTTGTGAAGGCAAGTGCCTGCAGCGGCAGGAAGTGTGACAGTGTTATGTTTTTGCTGTCGTGCTCCTCTGTACTTGTGTAAATTCTGAAGAGTACTTTACTGGATGTACCTTGTAGTAGACTCGTGCATTTGTTTTCGTATGAAAAAATTCAGTCTTTTTCGTATTAGTTTACTAAAACGTAAACGAAATCTCTACATACGAAATATAAACGAAAGGGCAAATGCCGAATGCATTACCTTTTAATAGACACCGTGCTGTAGAGGAATTAACTTCCACAGCACTGAGAAATAACACTGCACATGAGCGAAAAAAGAAAAAAACAAGGAGGGAGTCGGCAGCGCTACCAGCTCCTTCCTTGTAATATTAATTCCCCCCCCCACATTAACATCTATGGGTGTCACTATGACCCCCATATTGATAGAAGGGAGGTTAAATCCTCCCGCATGCCCTTACTCATGGCATGACACGTGTAGGGGCATGTTGCCTAAAAAAATTTAAAACTACTAGTGACTGGGCAACTATTGCTGCCCAGTCATTAGTGCAATATGGGGGGATCTGGCACAGGTTAAATCCTCCCACATGCCCCTACCTGTGCCAGGTCCCACTGTGTAGTAGGAGCATGTCGCCTAAACAGCGAGCAGCCTCTAGCATATACAATTGGATATAAAAATCAGTATCTTACATAGAAGTGATAGGGAGCTACGGTAAGAGCACGTGTCACCAAACGTTATAGCATAAACTATAACATAGTTGCAATATGAAAAAGCAGCTATTCAGATCTAAATAGTTACTTTTAACATGTACTCCTACTGTAGTTCTCACACTTCTATATAGGATACATTCATGTCCGGTTTCAAATGAAAACGAGTAGCCAGTGGCTGCTCGCTGTAATTTAAAAATACTAGTGAGGGGGCGTGCTCAAAGGGACGGACGCATGAATTGTTAGCTGCTCAACAAACCGACCCAACACAGTAAATAAAATAACACTGTATGCCCCAAACTGATCGGGATATACCTCAATGGCTCCCCCACTCAGCATGGCATTGAAATCGGTGAAAAAACGAGGCAAAAACAAAACTTGAACACTGACATCGCTACACTCTTAAGCCACAGTGATCTTACATCAGTCTCCATACCAATAGCAGCCCCTGCAACGGGCCTCTCGGTCCACAAAATGCTGCAGTCCATGCAAACTCATTGCAGATGGACATCACAAAAATGGCATGTGATATACAAACAAATATACAAGCGCTGGGAGACAGAACTGGACATCTCGAAGATAAAACAGAAGAAATCACATCACATAATACACATAATATACACTAGCGGATGCTTATCCAGATAAACGTGAAATTGACACTGACAATGTGGCTGACCATGAGGACAGGGACAGGAGCAACAACATACACCTTTGCAGAATAACAGAAAATATCATGTCTCAGGACCTTCAAGCATATGCTACATGCCTCTTCCAAGCCTTGGTGACCAGACGGCTACACTAACCTATACTACCAACCTTACGCACACATCCTATCCCCACACCTAACTATGCTTTTCAACAACTGCTCCTCAAAAAGCACATTGCCCCTGGAGATGGTACGGGTCCACATTTTCACTTTACCAAATCCAATACCAAAGTTTTGTCATCCCTTACCTCCCTGAAGGGGCTTACGCACTGTTACTCCCACATTGAGGCACACAAGAAGTTAATTTACAGGGGGTACCTAACACCCCACAGACGCCACAAAATATACGAGACAGTCTCGCCATACTGCTGGAGATGTGGGGTCAACAGTGGCACGATGACTCATATTTGGTGGACTTGCCCATGTACATCCTTTGTGGAAAGAGGCGCAGAACACCTTGCAGGCCATTGACATTACCAAACCACCTCTTGAGATTCATACTGGGTTGTTCCTCAATTACCCTCAGCCAACACCGCTGCCCACAAAACGTATAATGGCAATAATTGCATTGGCAGCGAGAAACCTAATCACGAGCCAGTGGAAGCAATCGCAATGCCCCTCCAAACACCAACTACTATCAAAATTCAACAATACTAAATATAAGGCTAAGTGGTCTAACTTAGACTATCACCCACTAAATGTAAACCCATCTCCGTGTCTTGACAGATCCCTGTCCACTATCATAGAATGTGTAACAATAATTTTCATTCACCAACCTTGGCCCCCCGTATGAGTACCAGATCCACCCGAACAAATTGCTACCCCAACCTTTTTGTTCTAGCTGAAAGTAAAAATGTCTTGAAAGCATCACAAAATGTCTTGAAAATGTCATTGAGGGTTTTCCATACCTATTCTGAGACTCACCCATGTTGAGCGCACATGGAGATTCCCCCAATGGCTGCTGTCTTGCCCCCACATAGAAATGTACCCAAAAGAACAGTAACTTCGATACCATATGCCTCAATAATTGTTTTGTCATGTAATGCAATGTACCATTGACTAGGGCAGCACAAAACCAGGATACACAACTGGGTCACACAATAGCAAGGGCTGATGGGAGATTAAGGAGGGACGGGGCAGCTAGTTTAAGCTGGGCTGGCAGTGTCCCACAGACAAGCAATACATTCAACATACCCTGCACTAATAATGTGCACAGTGTGACCAAAACACACAAGGAATATGAGGACCCACACATAGTGGGTTTGATAAATGAACGGGAGGTGTACGGACAGCCAAACAAAAGGGAACAAAAGTGTAGTTAGGGCATTCATTCCGCTACATGCCTTTTGCCTTTGTTTTCCTAATATCTTCTTGGAGTGAAGAAGGGCAAATTCTCAACCAAGAGAACCCTGGTGTGAAGGCATTAGATGTCCATATCTGCTGTATGCCTGGAATCCTGGGAGCCCATCATTAATTTTATTTACTTTTGTTATGATGTCCCCAGAGCACAGTATATGTGATGTTTCAATAATGTGTTGTGTAGTATACTACTATGACATATTTGGAAAATAATGTCACTGGTGAGTTGTGGACAAAATGTCCCTTGTTTGCAGCAAATCCTTAGAACCTGTTTTCATATTGGAATGTTTGCAGAGACCAGGAAGCAAGTGAGATATCTCATGTCTCCTGGTCCACCTATGATTTTCACCTATTTTGCTTCACTTTTCTCATTAACCCTCAACAGTGGTCAATATCTGACTGAGAGCTGTGCAGCACATTGCAGAAAACACAGAACAAGTTAATATAAGCTGCTTGACATTTTCTTTTTACAAATAATCAAATAAATAATTAAAATAAATTGTGTTTTGCAGTGTGCAAAAGTATATTTCCTATTTTTCCTAGTAATTTATGGAGTTTTTATTTATTCAACCCAGGAGACACACCTGATCCACAGATATGGAAACAGATCCCAAAGATATGGAGAGAGGATTTGAGAATTTTTTTTCTATAGCTGGGTGAATTGTCCTGACTAGTCTCTCAAAAACAAAATGTATCCATTTGTACTTTTAATTGTCCCCAATTGCCCACAAATTTCATACCTACTGTATAGTGTATATATACTATTAAATACTCTATATAAGGACAGTTCAGGGTGTTACATCCAGGTCTTTGTTTGCTATATTTTTGGAGGGTAAAAAGAAGCTGAGAGGTTTCGATCACTAGATGGTGCCTTTGCTCCAAGTTCATATACAGATCAGGACTTCTCATTTGATTTACATAGATTATGCTGTTGTTTTCCCACTTTGCAGTTAATCGCTGCTTAATTGATGCTGCGTTCAATCGTTTGAAAAGATACTTTGAAGACACATTTTAACTGTCAATTCATTTAAATCCGCATATGTTTATTTATTTGGAAAACTGATACTCGTAGGTATATTAGCAGTTGATTTGCAACTGTATATTTACAAAAAGCCTAAGTGCAATGTGACAATAGATAAATTATATAGAATCACTTAGCGCAGCTCTGTTTCATGTAAACATAGGAATAAGCAGAAACAGATGGAAAATATTTGCGCTATTCACATTCGTGGATTTGTCTGACAAATGCAAACAAAACTACACTTATTCAGGGTCCTACTTTCTTCTTTGCTAAGGTTTCTTTCCCGATCTCCATGGCAAAGGGATGACCTTTTCAGAGCATTTTGTCAAACATTAACAGTAGCCATAAAGTAATGTTTGCTTTGTTGCATAGCAGAGTTTATTGTATACATTGAGATGTAAGCATTTGTTTGCATTCGTCGAATTGTAAATGGGATTTGCTCTCTGAGATATATTATTATGTAGGGGGTATTTTTCTTTTTCAGTGAACACATTAGGATTAATCGCTAAACTATAAATTATAGGAAGCTGAAATCCAAGCTGGCAAAATGAAGGGAAATTTTTTTTTTACCTAAAAGTTGCCTCTTGGATTTTAACGTGCTACAATTCAGTGCTCAGCAAATAACAATGTTACCTATTTATTTTCTTGTAATTCCTAAAAACAGACATAATTATTAAACCAAGTAAATGCATGTTGCATAGAGATGTAAAATTAACTATTGCTGCTAACTGAAAGAAACAAAATTAAAAAAGCATGATTGCAGGGTTTTGTCTTAGAAAGCCTATAAAAACACTTAAAGTACCTGTCCTGGTAAACACAATTTATGCTCTTCTGCTTGGACCTGTGGTGGGTGTGTTACAGAAGTGTAACCCCCATGAAGCTGAGGACATGGCTTAGCAGGACCAGAGGTGAGCTGAGTTTGTATCTAAATATTTTACCTTTAATACATAAATGATCTCTTCATCAAACTATGTATTCAGTATGCTACAAAACCCTGTAGTGCAAGGCTAGCTCATTGGCTGAAAATATCAGCTGATTGCTCTCAGCCAATGAACTAAGCCTTGTACCACCACGATCACCTCAAAACACAGAGCTTCTGGCTAAGAGGAAGCAAGGAGCAGACTCCAAGCAAGCATTCAAGCTATTGCAGAATGGTTTAACTGCTTACATTCTGGATTGCCCTGGCACTCTCTGCACCATAACCACTGCAGCACACTGTAATCATTTTCATCCTGGCATTGTTCCATTTTATAACTCATTATAAAAAAAGTGTGTAATACTTCAAAACAATAATAGAAAATATATCTATGTAGTTAAAACTACCATGGTACAGTGATTGTGCATAAAATTATATATATATAGGACCTTTGGAGGTTATCAATTGTGCAGTGAAAATTTCAATTTGTAAATTGTATATATACTAAACTAACACTACTAATTATTAACTAAACCCAGAACACTTCTTATTAACTAAACCCAGGCCACTTAAATAAGTGGTCTGGGTGATGCTGTGGTCCACTATGCAGTGTGAAACATTGCTGTTTAAGAAAAAAAACACAAATGTTTTTTTTTCAAAACGAACGATTTTCCGAACTGACTGAAACAAATGATATGCCGAACTGCTGAATGCCCAAAATGAATGCCTGAATGCCTCATGCCCGAATGCCGAATGTCTGAACCGAATGCTATTCGGCAGTTCTGACCGAATGCCATTGGTCCGAATTGCCGAGGCAGACACATTTTTTAACTTACCAGAATTTCCGAACCAAATTGAATATTTTGCCCATGCACATCCCTAAATAGAAGTTTTGTGATACTCTGTGGTTTAATTAGCGTGGTTATGACTCTTTGTAAAATGAGTGGAAAATTCAATTTATAGTTTAGTTAGTTATTTAGAGAGGTTTTTTTCTGTCTTTTTCCAATTTTTTTAAAAAATGTACTACTTCTTTGGACTACTAGGTGTTAAAAGTGAAGCAATATTCATAATATTTGTAAAAAGCTTTTGGATTTATGGTGATCAAGCCAATACAATGAATATTACTGAAAGTTTGTTACATTACAGAATAAATCTTTTTTTATTTTTTATATATTCATAATTAAAAGTGCAGGAAGTTGTAATAATCTCAAATACAAGCAAGATACAAAAACAAATCAATATTCTTATTCTTTGTAATATTATGTGACATTTTCTAAAAAAAAATCCAATATAATTATTCACATCTTGAAGGAACAGTTCTCTAACTACACATAATAAAATGAAATGAAAAATTAATAAGCAACTCAAAGTAGCATTCAACGCAAATATTTTCTAATCAAATTATTGGACATAGCAGTTTATTTGAAATGTTCCCAAAGAAAGTGAATCACACTGGGTCTTAATGGCCTGTATTTAGGTTATATAAAGTATATATCAAGGTGCATTCCAATGATCTAAATAATGCTTTAGCATTCTGCTATTAATATATATGTAAATGTATTATGGAAAATAATTCCATGAAGACCAAAAGTTGACTGCTTTATGAATGCTTCCAAAACCTGAAGATGGCATTATTGTCCCATTCATGCTTCTCAATTATATATCTTTTATATTACATTATTATTTTAGAACTAAAGTTAGTATGTCAAAAGAAGGGTTAGTTTTATGACTAGGGATACAGGTCATGCTTTTGTTAGGTTAGGGTTAGTTTTAGTTCTAGAGCTCTCTTAGCATCAAATCATTCTTATTAGTCTCTCTAATGATTTAGCCCTCGCTGATAGCGATATGCTAGCAGATGAACTGGGGAGGCAGGATTGGGCTGTTGTCTTTTAACTTTTACCGGACCAAAGGGTTGGCCACCTTTTAGTCCTTTTCAAGACTTAAGAGCCTGGAGACTGTTCATTGTTAAAAGCATATTAAGGACGAGAGGGCTATGCATCCTTTGGTCCTATTTACACATTATTGGGTTGGAAGATAGTAATTGCCTGGTCCAGATAGACAAATGAAAAGACAGAGGGCTAGGTAACCTCTGGCCCATCAATTTGTGGAGGAAAGGTTAGAAGCCACTTGTCTTGTTTAACTCCCTTCTTACCCTACACACACACACATTGGAGGAAGAGGGGCAGGACAAACTGTATTGTATGTTTGCATAAGAATATTTTGCTAATCTTTCTCTGTGGCATTGAACATTCAAAATGTGTAAAATTGTCAACAATTTTTAAAGTCAAACTCACAGGAATGTTATATCTATTTTTTTTCCTGAAAACTTTGAGGCTGACATCTCATTGATAGAACCTAAAGGGTTACTCCAGCTCAATTGTATTAATTCACTTGATACGAATACACCTGTTCTTATTGCCATAAATCATCTCTATTCTGTCAGTGTAGGAGGAAGAAAAAAGGAATTTCTGAGAATGTGAAACTTACCAAGTGTAACTCCAAACAAATCATTAGGTGCTGATACCTAGATTTAGTTACTGTTGATTACTTTGTGACTTGAGAGGCATCTAAGACTTTGGTTGAGCAACTGAATAATTGACTGAATATTTAATTTGGAAGAGTGTGGATATGAAGAAAAAAACAGCTGATTTAGCTGGCATAATTTCAGAATGATGTGTTTAATTATATGGCACTTATTCTACCTAACAATGGAAGTCACACTTATAATAAATATGTGATAGTATAGACACAGGTGATAATAAATTCCTTCTGCAAATGCAGTATAATTAAGCTCAAGAGGGTTTTCAGTGGCGAGGGCATTTACATTGACCTATCTGTTGAAGATACTCTATATACAATCTAGATCTGATGTAAGTTTTAAATTTAAAATTAGTGCATGGCGAAAATATATGGTTTGTCCGAATTAATTTGTCTAGAAAAAAATATAAAAATCATGTATAGTAAAAAAAAAATATATATACATCTTCATCTGTGTGACATTTCAGTTTGGACAAATGTTGTCCATGCAATTGTTTTTGAGAAACTCGATTTATACAAATCAAAATGGAGTGAAAACAGAACAATCGGGGTACTTCAAAATATAAATATTATGTATACATTTTGTGGTACCCTGATAAGCACATTTTTGCACCATTTGGTTCCCGGATCAAGTAAGAAGAAGTAACCAATAAAAGAAAAATGAGAAGGAGCAGTAAAATTCTGTATTTAAATATTTATATATTTATTAAATATATAATGTAGATTTTTTTTTTTAATCCTCCTCAAATTTTCTCTCTGTTTATCATTTCTAATTTGATCTGCAAGTAATATCATGATTTACCCCTGACCATCGAGATTTCTTTCCATCGATCATCTTTCTTTTTGGCGCCATGGATAGAACTTTGAAGCAAACAATATGGTTCCATCCATTGTCAGTTTTTTTTTTCAGATTTGGCCATATGGTGGACAAATCATAATTCGTTTAGTATAAATTGCTTTTAGAGCTTTTGACTATAAATGAAAACACTTGTTTGGCACACATGGAAAAAAAAACTGGTCAGTTATGCCTGTACTAGGTTGGAGTTGCTTTTCCAAGGCAGGGCCAAGCAATCAAGAGGAAATTGGCACAGAATTATTTTTAAGAAGAAAATTAATTTGTGCAGATTAAAAACTTTCTGCACATTGACGTGTGATCCAAGACACCAACCATGTAGGGTTAGGGGTAAGGGTTGGTGTAGGGTTAGGGGTAGGGTTAGGGGTAGGTGCTTGGGTCTATATCTCCATATTTGTTTGCTTAGATAGGTAATTTTAGGTAGCCTTCTAAAATTTAAACCTGTATTTTTGTGTGTGTGCTGTTCCTTAATCTGTATTTTGTATACATTTTGGTCTCTACGGCAGCACCCCTGCTGAGAAATTTATGTTCCTGTTGTTCCCCAAATCTATTTTTTCCTCTTTGCATCCATTCCAGTCAACTGTCGGCCCTTCCCTCCATACATTATTTTTTTAACGAACATTCTATGGTAAAGTATCATTAAAAAGAAATTGTAACTCAATCAAAAATATGTTGTGGCTAACGGGTCATATCCATGTTCCTCTCCCTTTTGTAGTTCGTCAAAAGACCAAAGGCTATATGAATCCTCTGTGCAAGAGAATAGTTTCTCAATTCCCCTGTTTTTCCATTTTACACACAGTAGAGTCGAAATCATATTCGGTGTGTAGTACAAATCTTCAATTTCAAGCTAACGAATGAAAGACTGCAGGGTATTCAATTTCACCAAATGGGCAAGCTGCTCTGCCCTGGTATATCAGATTAACTCTGGTAGTCCCAATTCCCGTCAGTTTTGATCTATAAATTGGTCTTAAACAAACTTGTGTTTTCTTCCCTGACTATAAGAAATTGTTATTGATATTGGCATATCCCATGCACAGATACCTAAGGAGTGTTGATCTGGTCTAGTAGACCATATCATTTCTCTGTATCAGGTGGCAGCAAACGGTACTTATTAGTGCCAAGAAAGAATAAAATTACCAGAGACTATAATGGATGTCTATGACGGCTTTGGGTAGGATGCAATACTCCAATAAGGTGCCTAACATTCCTTTTCCCCCATTAATGTACCACCTGGAACCCAATGACCAATCTGGACTCCCTATACCTTTGTAGTGTAGAGGTTAAGGAGAGGAATTTTGTGTAAGAGCAGTGCTGTAAAATGCATATACTGTTTATTAAAATTGTTAGGATCATGCAGCAAAACAAATGAGAGCCAGCTCATGTTTACGTTATTTTCAATTTGATCCCCCATAAAGAGGTTAAATTGAAGGTTCTAGTTACCAGCTATAATACATGGCTTATCCAAGTGCATCATGTTGAATTAGGTAGAAAATTCTTTAATACTTTAAATAAATCCCAGTTTTTATACAACTCTTCTCGACACTTGCTCTTTCATTAACATGCTAATATGATTATTACAGTTAATTTCAATGCTTATATATAGATGAGTCTGAACTAAAGTCTTTGGCACTAATTATAAAATAGAATTTCTGAAATTATCACCACCATGTTAAATTCACACTGTAGATGGTGCAGATATTGTATTAACATCTTTTATCACCTAGTATTTTCTCTTCCTATAATTCTTACGCACAAACACTGAACCCTATCAGCAACTGAAGGGTTACATGAAAAAATGTTTTTGTAGCTCACTGAACAGACATGGTAGCATATAGTAACAGACAGAAAGAGCACTGACTTGTGTGAATCGTCACTCTACTCTATTCCTTATTGCAAATTAACTATAGAGTAAAGGCGGAGTATTTTAGGTTACTTAAGTGTTGGCTGGAACTAGGGGAGTTCTGGCAAGCGAGGCAGAATAGCAATTGCCCTTTGAGTCACTAGTTTAAACAGAATTTTGCTATGGTCTCACAGCACACACAGTTTTAAACTGTATAATGACACAGACACACACTAACTTACAAATACACAGATATACATATTAACACATATACAAATACATGCACACATGCTAACACACATGCACATACAAAGGAACATGCTGAAGCACATGCAGATTCGCAGACACACAATGACACACAGACACACAGATACACACAATGACACTCATACAAATACTGACACACATACAGATACCTACACACACAGATACACAGGGGCACACATTGAAACACTGATACTTATACAGATACACAGACACACAGATAAACATAGAGAGAGACACAAATATATAGATACACTGACACACAAATACAAACACACACACACACACACAAATACACATAGATACACTGACACACAGATAAACAGACAGACACACACAAGATACATAGACAGACAAACATGTTCACAGACACACATGTAGATATACAGAAACACATAAAGACACACATACAGACAAATAGATAAATACACATACACACGGATAGATACTGACACACATACATACACACCAATACACATACAGACAAACAGACACACAGACACAGATAGATACAGAAACACATACACACACACACACACACACAGATACACGTACAGACACACAGATACACACATATATACCCTGCTAGATATACTGACACACAGATACACAGACAAACAGATAAATATATAGACACACATAGAGACATGCAATGCAAAATATAATTTTTTTAGCGACCCTCCTGTTTTCTATATTTTGTATGCAGGAGGGTAGCTTCCCTGGAGTCCAGTTGGCTGGCTGAGGCTGTAGGGAGCTAGAGTTTTTCCCACTGTGCACCCCCTCCTCTCTGTCATCCTTCCACGTGGCTTAGTGTTAGCTGGGAGGAAGTGATCTGCTCTCACTTCCTCCCAGCATCTGATATCACAGGGCATGGTTTCTCTGTTAACTGACATCACTGACTGGGCCCCTTAAAACACTATTGCCATTGGTTTGCCATAAGTGAATGGGCCATCCGATGGGCCCCCTGAGCATGCAGGCTCTGGTGCAGCCACATCGGCTGCTCTGACAGTAATTCTGTGTAATGTCCCTTTAATGTTCCAGTACATGTGACTTTAAGACAGATTATACTAGGCAAAAAAAACAATAGAGAAGATACGTATGCATGAATTTATTTCAGAATTGATAATGTATAATTTTACTAAATAAGAATATTAGGATTCACAATTTAGAGGACAGTGTTTTGTTAGGACCTTAATTTATTAACTACGAAGTTATTCAATATGCTCCCTTTGGACTAATAAGGGTGCATGTGTTTGTCAGTGTTATTTTTACTTCTAGACGTGTTGCTTAAAGGGACACTCCAGGCACCCAGACAACTTCTGCCCATTGGAGTGGTCGAGGTGCCAACTCCCACTACTCTTAACCCTGCAAGTGTAATTATTGCAGTTTTTTATAAACTGCCATAATTACCTTGCAGGGTTAACTCCACCTCGAGTGGCTGTCTACTAGACAGCCACTAGAGGGAACTTCCTGATTTATAGCAAAGATTTTCCTCATGCTGTGTGAGGACCTCCAGCGTCGCTCAATTCCCCATAGGAAAGCATTGAAAATCTTTTTCAATGCTTTCCTATGGGGAGCGCTAATGCACATGCGCGGCATTGCCGCGCATGCGCATTGGGTCTCCCCGGCCGGGGGCGGGATCAGTCTCGCCCACTGGCCGACAGAGTAAGTAGGCGGAGCGGCGCGGAGGAGGAAACAGCGACGAGGGACATCGTCACTGCCTCAGGTAAGTGACTGAAGGGGTTTTCACCCCTTCAGCAACTGGGGATTGGGGGGTGGGAGGGAGAGGGAACCTGCAGTGCCAGGAAAACGGATTGTTTTCCTGGCACTGGAGTTTTCCTTTAAATCTGTGTGTGTCCAGTCTTCATTAATATGAACATCAATTGTCTGACAATGTCTTAGTAGTATGTTGAGGTTTTGAATTGAATCTGTTACAAAATTCAAGGCATGCTACCATATGGGACTGTGAATATTTATTAATATATGACCCAGAAGTCATTTGGAAAATTTGTATATCTTAGAATTGTACTTTATTTGGATACCAAAGTACTTGGTGAATATCTTACATTTTAGAATACACTCAAACCATCATTTCATAGCTTTCATATTTTTTTTTTTTGCATGCTCAATTTTGTATAGTTTTCGGAAAAAAAAATGTTTTTAAGTATTCTGAATCATTCTTTCTTCTCTCTAACACCTGCCAAGCTAAAATACTCCCTTTTCTCTAGTTACGTCTTGCTAATTATTGCATCTGGTAGATTATGTCACATTGATATAAGCCCAACATTTCTGTTCTTTATATAGTTGATATTGTTTTTCATTGGTATAAACATTATGTCTTTTTAGATAGTTCCACCAAATGAGTTCTATTTACAAAGGCTGATTTCAATCAACGAGATACCGCTCTCTCCTGGTACTCTTCCTACCATTCCCAACATGGGGGGGGGGGGGGCTCTGTTTTCTACACTGCCTCCCTTGGTAAACTCATCAGCTCCTTCGTCTTCCAGTATACACACAAATGTATCTATTCTCCTCTGATTTCTCAAAACCCCTCTTGACTTCTGCTCATTTCCTTAAACTTAACCTGTTGAAAACAGAACTTCTGGTCTTCACTCCCTCAAGTGTTGTTACTCCCTTGTCTGTTTCTCTCCAAGTCTATGGCACTACCATCCACTCTACCTCGCAGGCTCACTGCCTAGGTGTTCTCTTTGACTCCGACCTCTCCTTCACCCCGCATGTCCAATCAATCGCCAAATCCTGCCGCTTCCATCTCAAAAGCATAGCGCGCATCCGACCCTATTTAACACCTGATATGGCTAAGGTGCAAGTCCATGCCACTTTCCTCTCATGCCTTGACTACTGGCATCCACTTCTCAGTGGTCTTATGTGCTCCCAACTTTCCCCGTTACAGTCTATAATAAATGCTGCGGCGAGGCTCATCTTCCTGTCCGCTCGCACCTCCCACGCCTCCTCCCTCTGTCAGTCCCTACATTGGCATCCCGGAAGATATAGGTCTCAATTTAAGATCCTGATACTGGCTTAGAAATCCCTACACAATGCTGCTCCGACCTATTTATCCTCACTGATACACAAATATGTCACTTTTAAGCCCCTACGCTCTGACGGAGACCTACGTCTAACCACTGTTCATACTCAGACCTCTGATGCTAATCTTAAAGACTTCTCTAGGGCTGCACCGATCCTGTGGAACGCCCTTCCCCTCTCTTTTAGACTTTCACCAGGTCTCCACTCTTTCAAAAAAGTATTTGAAAACATACTTCTTTAGGAAAGCATATCAATTAAACTGTGAACAGCTTTCTCTACCCGCACCCTGATTCCTCTCCTGCAACTGTCATCAAAACAACACTATGCCCTCAGTGAATACTATCTTAGCAATGTATTTTTCTACCCTACCCTAATCTTTTGTGTCACTATACCACACTCCCTCTAGCATGTAAGCTCTTTGAGCAGGGCCCCCAATCCCTCTGTTCCAGTGCGTTCAACTCATCTGGTTACAAATACGTGTCTGTTAGTCCACCCATTGTACAGAACCTGTTGGCGCTTTATACATATGAATAATAATAACAACCAGGGAACTATTATATAGTATTTAACAGATAATATGAAAGAACATACATGGGAGTTAAATGGTATTGACACACTAATCCTTCTAAACTTTAGGAAGTATTAGAAAATACCAGAAAACACAAAGAGAAAAGAGAATAAAAATAAGGAATACCATAAAGAGAAAGAAAGACAAATAGGGTTACATGCCTTACCATGCCATTGATGTCCTACAATATAGCTGATGTTGCTAAAAAAAAAAAAAAAATCTTCTGAGATAGTGTGGCCATAGTTGGGCAAAAATAGTTTTGTTAAAATAAGCATAAATAATTTAATATGAAGAGAAACCGTAGCCATGGAGGAGACAACTGGAGGGGGCTTATTTATACATCAGAATGACCTTGGCATAGTGGAGACATATATACCAGTTGTATGTTGAACTTGAAAGAGGGCAATGTGTAAACAAGAACCAGAATGATTTAAAATCAAAAATTGGAGCTAGTGGTGAACCTGGACGGTCGTATGCTCGCTGTGCTCTGCTCAAACTTACCAATAACGGTCAAAAATACTGGCAAAGAGACCTGCAAAACACCCGGACTACAACTCCCGGACCACACAATCAAGTATGGGCCGCAAAAATAAAAAATCCAAGCCAGACAGGAGCCCACAGAGCCGGGATATCGGGGATCTGATCCGGAGCTCGCAGAGAGCCGCATGGGGCAAAATGGAGCTGGAGGACGACGACACCTCATACTCCACGGAAGACATGGCCATAGCCGCAACGGACAGACCAGCTCAGGTGGTGAAACAAGGCAACACTTTCCCGGAGGCTGCCACAGGCAGGGAACCGGTCACGGCAACGCAGCTAAAGGAGATGCTAGCGGAACTCCGCACAAATCTAGCGGGGGACTTGGCCCCCCTCAGACAGGCCGTGGACCGTACGAACGTAGAGACCGTACAAAACACGCATGAGAGACGGATTACTGTTATGGAGAGGGGGCTTGCTGCACTGGACAAGCACCGGCTGCAGATTGACCGCAAGCTGGACATCCTCGAGGACCAAAGACGCAGGTACAACCTGACACTCAGGGGGGTGCCAGAGATGGTGGGCCTGCCAGACTTACCACACTTTATTAGGCGTTTCCTTACGGCTCACCTACCCCCGAAGCAGGCCAAAAACATGAGGATGGACGGCATGTTCCGCCTCCTGAAACCAACCAGTGCACCGGCGACCGCAGTCCTGGACCTCATCCTCTGTTTCAGCTCCCTGCAGGACAAAGCCATACTACAGGCCGCAATGAGGGGGAAGGCGCCCATTGCCTTTGAAGGGGCCTCGCTGCTCCTCTTCCCGGACCTCTCGCGGAATACACTCTTGTGGCGCCAATCCTTACGACCACTACTCCAGCACCTCCATGCAAACGAGGTGCCCTACAGATGGGGTCCTTCCCGCATGGTAATAATGGCCCAAGACACCACTCTTCGAGCAGAAACGTATCAGGAACTAGAGGGCCACCTACAAACGCTGAAAATCCCGCTGAGCAACGCACTGGAGAGCAGACCTCTGGCACAGGTGGACTTGGCCGTAATCAAGGACTTATATCAAGGGCAGCGAGACCCTCCTCATCCACTGGAGACCTTACCTGAGACCCTCCACTTCTCCAGGGACTTGCCAAGTGGGCTAACTACACCAGACATGCTGACCCTAGGACTTTAAGCTGGACTAATGCTCCAACATGATAGATGAAACCTCGTTGATATGCTTTATTGTTATACTTTTCTCTTAATTCTAATATCGCTGTATGCCACTCTTGTCACCACCCACAGCACATACTCCTAGCCGGAGAGGACACCCCTACAAACCCACTTACACTGGGATACTCACATAGGACCCAATCAACCCACATGCACACGCATGGCAAACCTCACATTTCATACCATCCAGATACCTACTCACAGATTACGAAATTTACAAATCCTTCCCCACCACCCCCTTTCTTAACTCACACGGACGCACAGACCATGCAATCATCCACAGAGGGAAGGGATATGCACCCAGGCCAAGGGTATACCTACCACCAATACCGCTTACAGGATGTGCAACCCGGTGGCAACCCCTCTCACACGTCACCCCGTCAGGCTTCCACTACAAAAATAAAAATACCTCTACTCACTGACACTCTAGCAGGCAACACATATACAGTCGCAATCTTCTTATAATGTATACTCTAATGCCTCAAAGTTCTGTTTAAATGATACTTCATCAAAATATATGCTTCATGAACAAAAATTGTTACCCTATGAGAGACTAGTAAAATAAAGAATTAAAAAAAAATAATCGAAAATTGGAAAAGAACCATCAAGCGACTATCAATTATGGGCATATTTCTATTATAGAGTATACAGAGCTGCATTCAATGACTAAGAGCAATCAGCTGGTGCTCTCAGCCAATGAATGATGATGACATAGGCATCTTGCTTCTGTAGCTCTGAAGACACCAGATTCATGGCACCAGACCTGCAATAATTAGAGAGAGATAATAAAAGACGAGATAAATAATGGTAAATCATTAGTTTCAGTGTGTAGGTGGCCCTGGAATAAAAATTCAAAGGCATTACTTTGAAAATTTCTTTAAAGTGAGGTTAAAACAGGATTGAGAACGGAATCTGAAAGAGGTTAGAGGGAGGAAGAGGTGTCGGGAAATAAGACATTGAGAGGATACTATGAGAGGTAATATGAGAACCAGGAAAAACAGTGACACGGAGGCCAAGCTTACGTGATATGTGTAAAAGAAGCAGGTGGTCAACAGTGTCAAAAGTGGCAATAAGCATTGGTGACCTTTGCATTGAACAGCAACTAAATCTTTGGTCACTTTGCTTACAGGCATTTCAGTAGAATGTTGAGAGCAGAAACCAGATGGAATAGGGTCAAGGAGAAACTTGGAGTAGAGAATGTTAGTCATCTAAGAAATATGGACCGTAAGCTTGGGAAGCACAAAAAAGATAGGACAGTAATTAGGCATGTAACTTCTGTCTGTCTGTACCTGTCTGCCTGTCTGCTTGTCAGCCTGTCTTTTGTACAGCAACGGAATGCATTATCAATAAATCACATTCTATTTTTGAATGGAGGATGGAAAATTACAATTTAAATATACATTGAAGGTATGCTGCGGCACTTTATGGTGATTGGTGAGCTGGCTTGTGATCTGAGGACTTCTTAATGTTTGACAAGTTTATTACCTATATAGAATTACGCAGACTCATTTTTAACAGCAAAAAAATAAATAAAATAAGCTAATAACCCAAGGCAAAAGTAAAACACTGTAACTGAAAATAGCTCATAAAAAGAGTGACTGCAAATCCGAGAAATATGGTGACATCAGCTAGATGATGTGGATTTACTATATTGAATATATTATCATTTGCAGAGTTATTTGCAGAGCATTTAAAATAGCGCAGGTTTAGCCTGTGGTTTTCTAATTATTCAATCAAAGTTACACAGAAAAGTGAAATTTCCACCTGAGGAAAATCAAAACATTTGCTATTGGGCTTACTTTTAAACTTATAGTTTTTTAAAGAATGAGCTTTAATAGATATGCATTTATAGTAGGGAGCTAGGAAATGACCCTGGGCTTTTTAAAAGTATAAGGCTAATAGTAACCTCTGCCACAAAGTTTAGAAACATAATGTTTTGCATGTAACTATTGAAGGGGTCATACTGGTAAGAAGCCCTTTCAAAACAATAATTTATACATATCATAAAAAAGCTATGCTTAATTTTGTTATGTGACTTGCAAACATGCATAGACATGTATCATCTGCTGATAGATATACATTGACTGAGTGCATTTCTAAGGGCAGCATTTGGCGTCTCCATGCAGAGTGGACTTGTGCACTAATTTTCAGCCCAATTGCAGTTGATCCGAATTAAGGCCGAACGGCGGGTCGAAATGCATTCCCTAATGCATTCCCTAACTTAGTTATTTGAACGAATAACCGAACAAGCAACTTGCACAATGGACAAGTGTGTTTGTTTGGTTCATAGTTCAAAGTTCCATCTGTGGCACTAAATGTTGTTTTTATTAACAGATAATGTAAAAAGTGACCGATACAGGGAAAAAAGGTGGAGAAATACAACAATATCTATATTTACATTTTAAAATATTTTACATATAAATATATAAATATATTTTGTGTTTTACTGCTTTTCCTCCGGTTTCCTCTTTTGGTTACTTTTTCTCAATTGAAAGGTGAACCAAATTGTGTGAAAATGTAACTATTAGTGCACTGCAAAATAAAAATATACATATAATATAAATTATGTTTCACAGTACGCTAATGGTTCATTAAATTGTAGTGGTTCTGGTGCCGCAAGTGTTGCTTTAAATTGCCTTTAGATAACATTATTCATTTGAAAAGATTGTTATAGCTATTGTTTTTTCACTCTCATCTTCTTTCTGAAATTCTTTTACAAATTCCTTAGTAATAGTAAAATAATATGACACACAGAGCAGATCAAATAAACATACCAAGTTTGTCCACCTGTAAAACATCTTTATGGATGGAATCATACATCTCCGATGACAGAGGGGAAAAAAATAAAGTTTTCTGACTTCTATAGCACCCACCTCATCCCACTGTCTTCACTGATTTGTCCTGGTGTGGGTTGCTTCCCCAAGCAGGGCAAAACTACTACATGATGCCGACATGCTGGCTTTGTTGCCAACATCTTGGCATCTGAATTAGGTGAAAACAGTCTCTACATTCTTATACTCACTATAGGCGCTAGCTAGGGAGTCACCATAGCAACAATTGTGCATGCACTGTGGTTGCTATGGGTGGAAAGCATAAGACTGCACGTGGGAGGTCCCTTCTGCTCCCCTGTTAATCTATGGTTTGGCATATAATCTATGCCAAATACTTGATTGACAGATGGGAGAAAAAACTATTTTTAAATAGTTTTTTCTTCCAATTTATATAATTGCTAGTAAAACTACTAGCAAAATGTATAGCTACAATGTCATGCTTTTCAAATAGTATGAGTGGTTTTGGGGGTGACTGGACCCCTTAAAATAACTTAGATGGTTACATCAAATATGAAAGCCACTACAGCCTGCTGCTATGGTTATGATAGTTGAAGTACACTGGCCAAAACCCCGGTAATGGGACAAACCATATTGTAACAGTTTGTCTTCTTACCGGGGTTCCACCGGCTAATGCTGTTATTTGAAGGTATATTTACAAGACCCAGCTGCAGAAGAGCAGCAGAATCTGAATGCAGATCCTAGTGCTCATTGATTGGCTGAGCTATCTTAGCAAGTGAATGAGACTATGTGCATCAAAATGTGCACAGAATTGGCATTAGCCAGTCTGGAACTCCAATTCCGAGTTGGCTAATGATGCACCAATCATGCTGTTTTAGGTGGATCTACATCTCTGGCAGCAGCGCCAGACTCCAGGCACCATGACCACTTCAAATTACTGAAATGGTTATAGTGCCTGTAGTAACTCTTTAAAATGTGTACTTTTGAAAGTCGCTAGTTTGATATTCCTCGTTTTTTGTATCCGGTACCTGGTTTAGTAATGCATTTATATAACACTGTATATGCAATCCTGTGAGTTATATGTTTTCAGAAATTATATGTTTTTCATAAAAACAAGAAAATTATAAAAACATTAAAATTTTCCTTAAAAACGAACAGAGATTTCTCTAGTACAATATTTATCAATACATATGTAAAGGTAAAAAAGTGGAATCAGTAATTTGAGCAGAGGAAGAGACTCAGTCAGTGTTGACTTTTGAAGTTGTTAGAAATGTATTTGTATAGTACCCAAGGAATTCTTTAATATGTCTTAATAATAATTTAATAATTTATCATTTTACTTTGATATTCACTAAACTCCAAATTGTATCTTACTGATAATTTTGCAATTCAGATTTCTAGGTGTTTAGTGAATAAATATGTAAGATAAATTTTTGTAAGAGCGTTGTTATTATGTCACAATATTTATGTTCTTATTTGTTTCTATACACCTTAGGGGCTGTCCTATTTAGAACTACAACTAATATAATAAATACCATCTAACCCTAGAGGTTACCGTTAATGGTAGCCTATCTATTTTGTCATCTACTCTCTGAGTGATGGATGATCATGTCTGCTTTCTCTTGGGTACCAGAACTAAGAGAAGACATCATGCATATATTTCTTATGAACACTATGAGGTTGATCTTTTAGTGTTTGAGCAAAGCAGCATAATTGATAACATTATATTTATGCATGTATTTTCTTCTAAAAGATCAATGTGATTAACTAATCCGACTCTGAAAAAAAATGTCATACCTTGACAGCACCCCCTCGATATTACACGTGAGAAAACTTCCACATGATCTCTGCTGGAAGGAATGTGGGCACAGAGGCACCTGTGGTGAAACTGCCCTGAATTGCAACAATTCTGGTCCCAGGTTGAACACCTATTGGAGAGGGTATTTCAGAGACCATTCAAATTAGGTCCTTGGTTTGTCCCATTGTCTAAGCCTTTAGATGGATTACCTAGGAACTTTCAGAAACTGTACCATAACAGTCAGTAGAACAGTGGCAGCCCAATGTTTAATAGCAACTGCCCCCTTCTTGTCTCATATTAAATAGACTTGAAGGCACCAGGCTCATGGACAAAATCACTGCAATGGTTACAAACTCCATATTATAATCATAAGGAAGTGCTCCCATGGAATGACTATTGTACTACGTCTGATGGGATAATCTGGGCCTTTTCTCCCCTTTTGTTTGTATAGTTCCTGTTTCTCTTTTCTTTTATAAAGTAACCAGATCTTCCTGATCGTATAAGACCCTTGTGGGCATGGGCCTTTTTGACTTCGTAACTGTGTTATGTTGCCGGCCCTAAAGGTAAAATTGGCAATCTTACTTGTCACTCTTGTTTCTAAAATGCTGACAGTTTAAAAATGGTACCCTTGTTACCTGTAAAGTTTTTCTGCAATGTGTCATGCTGACTTTTGCTGTCAAATTTAAATGAAATAAAAAAAAAAAAACATGGACGTCCTGTTACGTCCATAATCAAATCAATGGCCTGGGATTGCTGTAACTCTTGTGCAGATGGAACTTGCTGGCATTTAGTTCTGTACTTTCCTTACGGGTGGGCTCAGTCTGATATGCTTCAGAATATGTTCTCTCTGTAATAGCACAAGTGAGCTAAAACTATTTTGAGACCTGAGTGGGGATTTACCGAAGGGCAAGCTACTGTGTTTTTCTAAGCTTTTGTCCATTCTCAGAGTTCTGATATGCTTTGTTTTTGTGATATCTATTCTCAAGTATCAATTTAGATTTATTTAATAGGTCTTGCATACACCATGTGAACGGAGCACAGACACATATGGGAACCAATGACTGGGGAGGCTATTACTGAAGGCCCATGGAGATGGTAAAGATAATGAAAAGAACAGATGAGCGAACCACCAGGTCAACAAACCGAGCTTTGAAATGTGTTTACTTTTTTACTGTCAGAGTATTTTAATTAAATCAAATGTGCTAGAGATGTATGTATTTTTATGCAAGCCATTCTCAGTACATTTTTGTTAACAAATCCCCACCTCAGTGACAATTTGCAAAATGAACCCGGTTATGGAAAAGACTGCAAATATACATGTAAGTCAGGTGAGTAACCTGATGCTTAATACTGACCCTTCTATTCTTAATTATTTTTATTTACCTTTATCAAAAGTAAATAGGCTCTGCTCACTATATAGCAATGTGGGGACATTATAGAACATCATGCAACAATAATGCCAAATTGATTAAAATAAAAATATAAAATCCATCTTGGACAAAATGGAGATTTGTTCAACAAATTCACTGTAATGTATTGCTCCTTAACCCTCTCCTCGAGGCACACCTAACAATCCAGGATTTAGGGATTACCCAGGTGTGTCTAAAAACACCTTTGTGTTTTTTTTCTTTTTCTAAACTCCTTAGACCATGGGTCCTCAAACTCCGGCCCCCCAGATGTTGCTGAACTACAACTCCCATGATTCTCTGGCTGTCAATGTAATTCAAAGAATCATGGGAGTTGTAGTTCAGCAACATCTGGGGGGCCAGAGTTTGAAGGCCCATGCCTTAGACACACCTGGGTAATCCCTAAATCCTGGACTATTAGGTGTGTGTTGAGAAGAGGGTTGAGCAGCACTGCTGTAAGTGAATAACCTCCAGTGCTTTAAAACATATATATGTCTATACAAATATGAATCCCAATTAAGTTGAGCTTTAAAGAACATCAAATAATTACTATGTAGAAATATGAAATGCTGTAATTCTCGAAAAGTAAAATGTACTAGATGTGATATTTATAAAGGGACTGGATGCTATATAACCTAGTATAAAGATGTAAATTAGCCTCTAGAACACCAGGAATTAATACATTGCCACTGGTGATGAATGGTATTTTTTTTTCTTGCTCTGGGGTAAGATATTGCATGATAAATCTTCTAACCCCTTTTATAGACTTCACAGGCTTACAGGGAAAAATCCTGATGAGAAAGTTGCAGCATTTTCAATTTAAGTTTTAAGTTATAGTTTTGATGACTATAAAAAAAAATCAATAACACGTGACCTCAATGCTACTTACTTTCATTTATGGGAAAATATTTCCGTTTTGATATAAAAATCAAAAAACTACAAAAAGATAAAAATAAAGTACATTAGTGCAAGAAACGAGAGCCTTATTCTTAAAGGATTAGTGTGGTCACAGTGGTTTAAATTCTCAGCCTTTAGATTAACCCGATATTCTTTAGAAGTTTTCCTATCATGTTTTTCTGTCACCTTGTATTCTTTCTGATCTTCTCTTTCAGTTTCTTAAATTTGTTACAATGAAATCCTTTTCTTCTTCGTTTTAGAATCTTCATTGAAACAGAACTATAAAATGCCTCCTATTATAATAGAAATGATTGTTTGGGCCCCAAAATTAATGCTTTGGTTTATTATAATTGTAATTTTTTTTATCCAATTATTAATTTTTGGGTGGCTCCTAATAGCAAGAAAAGAAAACAACCCCTCCCCCCCTATTTTCTCAACTATAAAGTGTATACTGTGATCACTCTTCAGCCGCCACTCTACGCAATCATTGGAAAAGTGTGATAATAGGTAGTTATTTTGACTGAATACTCCTAGTTTGGCTTTAAATAATAAATACATACAAGGTTATTTACTAAAATGAGAATTGCCAGGAATTCAAATTGAATCCAAAGCAAATTTAAGGCCAAAGCTGCTGAATTAAGCCTTGCTTTGAATATCACTCTTTTGGTCTGGAAAATTTGAAATTCCCTTTCAATTAACTTTGATTTCCAAACAATTCTACCTTAGTAAATAACCCTGATAGATATATATATATATATATATATATATATATATATATATATATATATACACACACACACCTTTGAGCAGGTCTGATAAATAAAGTGGCAGAAAGAAAGATTGTAATATGCAAAACAGAGGCTTTCCTGGCCAATGAACAGCCGAAGTCTGAAAAGAGGTCTTGTGGACTAGTGAATCAAAATTTTAAAACTTGCTTAACCATGCAGGGATTTCATATAGTATCAAGAAGGCAAAATAATGTCTCCTTATTGTCTGATAACAACTGTCAAACATAGCGTATTTTCTGAGTGAGTGATAATCTGGGGCTCGTTTGCTAGATTCAGAGTGCTTGACTTGTTACTGGCATTCTGCTCTAAAAAGGCTACCACAACATTGTACAGCAGCCTGCAGTGCCCTATACAGGCCCGGCTGGCCCACCGGGGGAATTCAGAAATTTCAACATGGGCTTGCATACCTTCATGCATGTGCGCAGCTGCCTAGGGTGCACCAGCCTGGGGGGTGCTCGTTGAATTCTATCAGTAGAAGGGGAAGCACTGCTGCCAGTCACAGTAGTGTGGCTGAGCTATGGACCATGGCAGTGCAGCTTGTTTTCCTCTGTCTGGTCTGATAGGAAGTGATGACAGAGAGCACCGAACTACTTCCTCTCAGTCCGTAGAAAGGAACAGAAGATCATCAACAGTGGTCTGCAGCTCGACCACGCTTCAAGAAGGTACAGGAGGTGCTTGTAGGTGCTGGGGGATGGGGGGGGGGGACATTGAGGGGCTGGGGGAATGAGAAATATAGAGGGTCTGGGAGGGAATAAAACACAAGAAGAGGCTGGAGGGTGAGACACAAAGAGTGGCTGGGGAGAGAAAAATACAAACAGAGGTGCTAAGGAGGAGTAAGAGACACACAGTGGGGCTGGGTGAAGAAAGAGACACACATAGGGGTGGGGGGAGACAATCAAAAGAGTGAGAAAGAGAGGGACTGGAGAAGAGAAAGAGAACCACAGAGGGACAGTGAAAGGGGAACAAGAGACACACAAGGGGTCTGAGGAAGGCAAACAAGAGACACATAAAGGGGCTGGGGAAGGGAAGAATGACACACACATATAGGCCTGGGGGAAAGAGACACATAGAAGGACTGGAAATGGGGAGAAAGAGGGTTGGGGCTTAGAAACACATGAAAGAGGCTTGAGAGAGAAAGACACACAACAAGGACTGGGGGAAGAGTTATACAGAGGAGCTGGAGAAGGGGAAAAGAGAATCATGAAGGGGCTGGGATGAAGTAAAAGATACACAAAGGGTGTTGTAAGAGACACACAAGAGGGATGTAAGACACACAAAGGGGAAACTGGGATATATGATACACTAAAGTGGGCAAGACAATCAAACAAGGGGATAAGGAGTAGAAAAGGGGGCAAGAAATTCAAAAGGGAAATTAAGAGAAACACAGGCGAAGATGCATTTTTTTTAGCAGGGGTGGCAGGGAATGCATCTTTGCCTGTGTCTCCTGCTTTCCCTGAAACTCAGTTCTTCAGCACAGGAATCCATGCTGAAGAGTTAATTGACTGTGAGAGAAAGACGTCTTATTAAAGGGACACTAAGTCACCTGCACCACTACAGTTTAATGTAGTGGTTATAAACAAAAGAACAGTAAAACATTCAGTGATAACTAGCTCAATACACCTGTGTGGTGTCCTCTTCACCTACACCTTAAATACTCGATAAAAATACTCAATAGGTGGAGCTTAAAAACTGTTAGAATACTTCCCTCTCTTCTTAATGTTGTCTGTAGCCTGTCCCTGCAGTTTAAGCACTGTAAAGGTGCTGCCTAGGAACACCTCTAGTGGCCGTCACTCAGCCATTAGAGATGCTTCCTAGTCCAGTGCTGTACAATGTGTAGCACCTATGTGGAGCATCTCCACACTCTGCATGGAGGCACTGAATGCTCCCATTCAGATGCATTGATTCATTGATTCATCTGTATGAGGAGATGCTGACTGGCACAGCACCATGTTTTGCGGTGCATGCGCAATAGCCTCCCAACACTTTCCTATGTGAAAGCATTGTTTTGGCTCAGATCATCAGACTTGATGACCTCAGAAAGAGTGAAGAGTACACTCAAAGTACTTCAATATAAACAAGATACATTTTTTTTTACAATTGTGCAACAGCATACATTCACCCTTTCAGAACCATTACCAGACTTTTGTTTATATTTCAAAGTAGTTGGACTGAAACAATGATTTATATGAAAATGCATTTAAATAAATGTGTTATTTTATATTGAAGCCCTATGAGTGCTTTCTTTCACATTGGAGCTTTTGTTTTTAGTTTTCAGTTTAAGTTATCATGTCTCTATATCTGCACACTTTGCTGGCACAACTTATTATTGGGCTGGTATTGAATTTTTTTCCAGGGTTGCTTTTTATTCCCAGACTGGCCTTGGCCCTATCTGCCTAGTTGGCCAAGGGTTCATCCTCCGACAAGATAATGACCCAAAACATATCTCCAGGATATCACAGAACTAACTTGGAAGAAATTATCAAGATAGTAGGCTTTGGATTTAGGAATAGCCAATGCAGTCTCCAAACTTAAACCCCATTAGAAGCTTGCCCAATGCCCGCTAAAGTTAAAGGCTACACTGAACTGAGCTATTTTTTTTTCAAGTTGGCGTTTAACTGATGATGACAAATTGACTGTTCTAGCAAATAATTTACTATGTCACTAGGTTTGAAAAAGATTGTAGATTGTGTCATTTTCACTATCAATTTGTGTCTTTGTGTCCATGAGAAAGAGACAGATGCTTGGAGTCAGCCCATAAATAAATGCCCTTTAGTGGTTGTTTACTTTCTTCCTTTGACTGTTGATGACAAATGGTAGAAGCAACATACCCAAATAATCCTACGTCTGCCATGTAAAGCCAGTGTTCAGGTAGTGAGTTACCTCAATGCTTAAAATGATTAAATGGTTACTTTAACCATTTTCAAGACGTGTTATTTTAGCTTAAACTGCCCTATTGGCTGTTACTGTTAGCCGTGCAACTCCACCACGTAAAACTTTTAAACGTACCTGAAATTCAGCGCTGGGTGAAGGTCTTGGTGCTGATTTCCACACCTTTGTCTGACATCAACCCTGCCCTCACAGGCTTCTCATAGATGTGGACTATTCCCATTTCCATCTCCTCAAATACCTCAGTTGTCCTCCCTTCATCATTTACAGATCTTGGGGTTCTATTAGCTGTGCTTATCTTGACTTCAGGTTTTCTAGTTCGGTTTTCTACTGCATTTATTATTATTATTATTATCAGGAGTTCATTGTAGAGAGTAGGAAACTCTCATGGTCATGAAAGTGTGAATGTCAGTTACAGCACTTAATGGTGGCACTTGGCATAGCTGCTCACTGTAATTATGATACATCGTGTTTAGTCATCATATCCCATGGATGATTATTTTTTCTACATTTAGCAGAAATGACCTCTAACCTTTAGATATCGAGTAGCTTCCTAATTTTCTTGTCTTGCTGTGACTGTTGCCTTGTGAAATGTATTAAGCATCATTGGGGATGAATGGAAGTTTAAGTTCAGAAAGCTCTTTCTCATGCTTTAAGAATTGTTTGTAACCTTAAATAAAATGATATGCTGACTGTGTGAATATATATACAAGTTTAAGGGCAATTTCATTCAAGATCGGTGCAGTTAAACTACGAAATAAGTTGTTCTTACTCCTCCATCTTCTCATTTATTGGTTTGAATTTTCTAAGCTGCTCTTACTACCTCCCTTTCCAGAAAATTGTGTAAGACTTATAATAATTTTTTACAAGGCACATGGTTGGAGGATAGTATTGGTTAAAATGTAGACAGTTGGTTAAAAGTAATACATATTTCGTAACTAAGATGGCAAAAAGGGTGAGAATATGACTCTAGTGCTGGAGGGAGAGACCAGGGGAAGAAGGGATAAAGCAGGTGCATTAACAGGAATGGGCTAGGGAGTCTCAGACCCTGAATGTAAGGCCCCATAGCCCTAGATCTTTTATCCACTCTCCACCCCAACCTGCCTCCTGGGCTGAGATCATCAGATAATCTCAGCCAACCCATTGCTTTCCCATGGGCACATCACCAGCACACACCCAATACATTCCTTATATACACTACATTTACTCCAAAAACACTGCATCACCAGCACAAAAACGCTATATCCCATACACACACTGGGTCCCCTATACACAGATAATGTATCCCCTACTATATTAACTACACACCTCATACATCCCTCACACTTACACCATATCTCTGATAAACACAGATACTCACACATTCTCTCTGGAGCACGTAGACACACATACTACACCTCAAAGCAAATCGATTTTCACATATATGTCGAGCTCTGTGAGAAATTACTATGTGCATTACTGCAAGATGTTCTGCTTGTCTGTGTGTGCCTGCCAGTGTTTGTCTATGCCTTTGAGTGTCCTTTTCTGTGGCAGTGTGTTTTTGTCTATGCCTGTGTGTACCTGTATGTGCTTGTGAGTACTTGTCTATGTGTGAGTGACTATGTCTGTGTGTGCACTCACCTATCTGTTCCTGTGTGTACCGGAAAGTGCCTGTGTCTACTTTTCTGTGTCTATGTGTACCTGTCTGTGACTGTTTGTGTCTGCCTGTCTGTGCTTATGTATGCCTGTGTGTGTATTTGTTGGTGCCTGTCTGCACCTTTGCTTGTGCATGTCTGTATCTGTCAGTCTTTGTCTATATGTGTGTGTGTATATATATATATATATATATATATATATATATATGTGTGTATATATGTGATCCAAGAGGCAAGTTAAGTGCTGGAATTGGGGAGTGGCAGGGGTCAGGTTTGGGAGGGGTCTGGATGGAGCTTTAAGAAGGGGTCATTAAATTATTTGTAGGCTCAAGCTCCAAATGACCGTAGAATGCCCCTGAGAAAAGGCAAGACAGATGATGTTGTATATTTCCATAGTATTACCAATGGGCGAATAGTATTCTACTCACTTAACAATGAAAAACAACCCATTTTAACATAATTATCTTTTATCCTGTAATTTATAGAGTTTAGATTTGGTTATTATTTTGTTTTGTTTTAAACTTTGCTTATACACCAATGTGGTCTTCATACAATCGTCATATTATTTGTGATTGGATACCATATGAATGCATTTTCAGCATTTATAATTACTGTACATTGCCATATTGAGGAACAGTGAAATCAGCATCATCGGTGTCTATCGAGCTATTTCTATTGAGCGAGTACCTATTTTAACTCTTTATTATTTATTACCTATTGCATTATATATTTTTGGGGGGCTAGAGGCATGGATTTTGTATCTGAATATACACGAGTGTTACAGTTCTGGAAACACAGGAAGATGTAGTGGAAGATTCAATGAGGTAGACACAGAACTAGGAACCATGGGACAGAGATGGATAAAGCTATCAAGAAAAGAGGTGAGTGAAGTTGGAATTATACAAATTGTAATCACAGTCACATTCCTAAGTTTTGCAGAATAGGAGAGTTATTTCACCATAGTTGACGCTAAATCTAAATCTGGTTCTGTGAGACTTCGTGTTATGACCTTTATTTAATTTTATTGTTGTAGAGTTATTGGATAGGTAACCTCTGAAGCCTACTCCCAATTATATACTTGGAGTGCATGTTCTCAGTAATTATTGTATCTTTGAAGAGAATTCAAAAGTCAGACAGGATGGTGAGACCAATGAGAAAGCAAATAATAAAGGCAGATTCCTGTGCAAATTTTAGGCTATTAGAAAGAGGGAACTGAAAGATCACTGAAGATAAATACAAAATAAATGGAAAAGGCATAAAAGTTACTTCAAAAGAGGTCAAGAGGCAAAGTGTTTCTCCCCAACCTTCACTTGGCAAAGTAAGATAATACAAAAATATTTAGAAATAGGACTTGTTATCCATTTGGTATAGATATGCATGTATGGGCCAGGAGACTGAGGACCCTTTGACTCACTTTTTTCATGGAGCCCCTATTTTGTGACTTAAGACATAGAGTGGGAGTTCCAATTGCAACACTTACAGATGTTATTGGACTATATAATCTTTTTCCAGCATACGGGGGATAGAGCCGTAGTATTGTAGCTCTGATTCACATTAGTTAAAGGGTCACTCCAACCACTATGACAACTTCTTCAGCGCTTTTGCTTGGAGTAATGGATATACAGAGAATATCACATTTTTATGCTGAGGACTAGTTGCACCACTGGGATACATGTCTTAGGCTGCCTTATGTCAATTCTGTGCAAAAATTAGAGGACACCTTTATGTTCCCTTCCCCCTTCCCTCCCTCTGTGCACTACCTCCCTACCTCCCCGCCTTGACAGGATTCTTTTTTTTTGTTAATTCCCTCTTGACCTCCTTCTTCTACTTGGCTTAGAGCCAGACATCCCAATATGTAAAAACTCATTTCAGGGAGGTGGCTTCACCAGCAATTACCCCCCCCCCCCCACACACACACACACACACACACATACATTAAACATGTATAAACTTGGACATTACATTTTATTATGGCAGCTATTCAGCTACATATTACAACTATTTACACACCAATAACACATGGATGCATGCACACACCTTGACACACAGATATACACACTGATACACACACACTGGCACATACAAACACAGATACCCACACTGGCACATACACTCGTAAATACCCAGAGACAAATACACACAGAGATACTCACACTGGCAAATACCCACAGACACATACACACACAGAACTAACAAGAGACTTGGGATGTCTGTTAGAGTGCACATATTTGCTCTGAGTCTTGGTAGAATGGTCCAAAGAAATTCTTCTCTTGAACTCCGTTTGAATGACATTATATTAATGAAGAATTGCCCACTGTTGTAAAATGGGACAATATAAATTTAAAATAGTAAGTCTGCATAGGTGACAGATAAATCAGTCTTTCTGTAGAACAGACTCTCTGAATCCATTTCCAAAATAAATGTCCTCTGTTTTTTTCATTTTAATGTATTCTACAGTTGCCATGAGCTCATATTTCGTTCCTTTAACAGAATGTTTCTATAGGTAAGCCGCATACATCTCAACATATCTGTAAACATTATGTTAGAATTTTCTTTTTCATTTAAACAACGAATACCCTTTCATTTTTTTTTATCACCATCACTACTTACTCAGTTTAATTACCTGTGAAGTTTTTTTTTTAAGTGTTTTATTAGTAATTAGTAATGTGCATTTTCTTTCGTAGAAGGGTCAGTCCCTAGAGCAACTCTTATCAACTGCTAATGCTTAGATATGTTTGACTAGCAGTGGAATCAAATTACTTTTTTTTATACAAAGATCAAGGCAAATAGTTCAATTTCCCCAGAGCACCAAAAACCGTCCAACAGTCGAAATGCATTGGGATTAAAGCAATAATAATTTTTTTTTTTTTTTTATCATCAGAATATTAGACTTCACGATGCAACCACACTCCTAATGTAATGTTTTCAGAGAGTTATTAGCTTTAAAAAATAAAATCTTGCAGCATGAAAAACAATTAAACTCAAATTTCAATTCATTTTATTGTTCACATATATAACTTTTCCATCAGATGTTCTAGAACTATCTCTTCTCAGCAGTAAGTATGTGACAGACATTAGTTGCTCTGCAGTCAACATGTGAATGAAGGACCTATTCAATCAGCTTGGTAACAACAACCTTTTATGTGCTATTGGTTAATATGATTACTGCAATGGAACAGCAAGGCATTCATTTCAATTCTCTCCATTATGGAAATGCAGGGAATTGTGGGATATTCAAAATGGCATCTCATACTACCCAGTTCATGTAATATATTTGAGGTAAATGTGTTTCATATATTCCCACAGTACATTTTACCCCAGTGGAACATTGAAACAATAAGCCAGATTTAGAAAAGTTTACGTTTTATGGAATATCTTGGAAGATCTTGTATGTGGTACCAAATGTTGAATATGCACTTTTTTTTCATGTAAAATTATATTTAGAGTCAGTTTGTCCATGCACCATGTTTAAGCTAGGCTGACTCCACTAACTTTTTTCAGTAGCGAAAAAACACAAAATCCGAGTTGTAGGGAAATTTGATTACCATGTGCAGAGAAACCATTAATTGCACCATGCCTCCCCACCATCTTGATTTCTACAAGACAGTTCTTATTTTCAGATCCTATCCCATCATCACAACTTTGTTCTCTGCTGTCCCACACTTGTGAACATGGAGGAACTATCTCCAAAAAGTGTAGTGTGAGCATATTGTTAGACACACTCAACACACTGAAACAGTGCTTCCTGCAAGTCCTGCCTTTACTGGGCTGAACTGTAGGATTGACAGGCAGCCTGATGTGCATTCACACTAGACTGACTTGACAGTAATTTGTCCCATTTTTGGCAGGACCACCCCTTGTCACTGGTTCCGCCTCCTTTGTATCCTTCACAGGATGCCAATGTTGCGGGTATGCTTATAGCATTGAATCTATTGTACCCAGAACATGTGCCACAGCATAAAACTTCAGATACACTTGCTCAATCTCACTGTGCTACATTGTGCATGGCAGTCATGTTACACAAAGCACAGAAAATCTGCTACTTTGTCATTGTTAGAAAAATCCATGCATTGTTGGTGCAAAAGTCATGGACAAATCGTTCAGCAGATTTCTCAGAACCTGCATAAAAATGAACTGTAAAACCCTAACCACAGTCCAAAGTCCCAAATCTCAATATAAAACTGATATATAGCCATTGCTGCCAACCAAAACTAGTGAAGGTTTGGGGGCAGTGATAATTTCTGTATACTGCTTAATTTAACCCCTTAAGGACACATGACATGTGTGACATGTCATGATTCCTTTTTATTCCAGAAGTTTGGTCCTTAAGGGGTTAAATGCACTGAGAATAGTACCACAAAATCCCATGTAACGTCCTTGAGGACATAACTACTTAACAACTGTTAATAGCATTGAAATTGTGCACTGTATCAGTGCAGAGCTTTAACACTAAAAATTTGTTTTACCCAAAAAGGGTGACCCAAGATTAATTGCTGTATACATGTATATAATTGTTTTCTTAAATGATGTTACAAAATAAAAAAAAATTGTCGAAGAAAAAAAAATAGTTGGTCACTTGGGACACTTTAATAATTTTATAGCTAATCAATGTTTAAAATATTACATAGTCATTTGGAATGCCCTTGGATCTTTACAATTCATTATAAACAGGTTACTGAAGAAAAGATGCTTCAGTTCAATGGTTCCTTCTATTCATAATCATGGCCTACGTGCATCCTTAAAAATAGCTTTGCTGTTGAATGCTGAAGGAGAAGTGAAAGTTGATGAGCACCTACAGGTGTACAAATGTCTGCATCATCCAAACTAAAAGGTCACACAGCAACAGTTGCTAGTATCAGATTCCAGACCATCGCTGCCATGTGATGTCTGATATTGTTTTGGATTAATACACTGCTGATTTCATATTTCATCTACCAATATCAGGACAGCAACAAGAATCTGGATGGGTGATGATGCACATGTTTAACCCCTTTGACACAAGTGATCTAGTGGGACTGTTGGTTTATAAAGTGCCTTGGCTGACCCGTGACATGACACTGGTTAAAGAGTAACATTGTCCACATCGAGTGTCTTTTTTTATAGTTTCTATTAAATACTTAAAGTTACATCTTACAAGAAATCTTTTTTTAAATCGTTATTTGGGAAGTTACTAAAGAACAGCAGTTGATAATAGCAGTTTTAATAAAAGGAACAAAACCTATTGATAACAGCAATCCTAAAGGTTAAGATTCTAGGACAGGATCCCACAAGGTAATAAAATATATGATCTCTCTGAAAATCAGAAGGAATGTATACCTGAAGCCCACCATGCATTAGTTTCATTGGTAATTTTGCAAATGGTTTATTACACAGCACACAGAACGCGTGACTTACTTTTATTTAAATTCATGACCAACCAAGAATCAAATGCCTAGCAGGTTAAAATTACAATGATTTAAGATTATTTGAGAAGAAATAAACAAAAAAAAAATCTTCAAAGCTTACTATTTCATGAATATCTCTAAAAGGCATTAATACAACCCCACTGACTCACACACCAAATTCCCTTCACAATTGTAGCCTAACAAACACCTATACCATCCCGCACATGCAGCTAACTCCAATCTGTTTTTTCTCTCTCTCGTATAACTATCCCAGAGTTCCCAGCTTGACATGCAAATTAATACAGAAAGCATTTTCTTTTCAGACTTCACCAAACTTGAGGTATGCAGGTAATGAACAATAGTATTTTTTCTATCTGAATTGTGGGGAGTTTTATTGTGTATGGTCACAGTTAGTGATGTCCCGAACGGTTCGCTGGCGAATAGTTCCTGGCGAACATAGCGTGTTCGCATTCGCCACGGATGGCGAACATATGCGATGTTCGGTCCGCCCCCCCCCCTTTTTTTTTTCAGCCAAATTTACTAATACTAAGTATCATGGTTGGGGGCTGGAGTGGAGGAAAATAGGTCCCCCCCTATTCGTATTTAGGGCCCCCACCTGCCGCTCAGGAGTGGGGGCCGGGGGGAGGACAATAGGTCCCCCCCTATTGGTATTTAGGACCCCCACCTGCCGCTCAGGGGTGGGGGCCGGGGGGAGGACAATAGGTCCCCCCATTGGTATTTAGGGCCCCCACCCGCCACTCAGGGGTGGAGGCCGGAGGGGAGGACAATAGGTCCCCCCCATTGGTATTTAGGGCCCCCACCCGCCGCTCATTGGTGGGGGCAGGGGGGAGGACATTAAGTCCCTCCTATTTGTATTTAGGGACCCCACCTGCCGCTCAGGGGTGGGGCCCCGGGGGGAGGACATTAGGTCCCCCCGTATTGGTATTTAGGGCCCCCACCCGCCGCTCAGGGGTGGGGGCCAGGGGGGAGGACAATAGGTCCCCCCATTGGTATTTAGGGCCCCCACCCGCTGCTCAGGGGTAGAGGCCGGGGGGAGGACAATAGGTCCCCCCTATTGGTATTTAGGGCCCCCACCTGCCGCTCATGGGTGGGGGCTGGGAAGAGGACAAATTGAGATGGATTAGTTGGGCATTAAGGCATTGATCAGAAATCATACAAGTTATAAAAACATCTCTTTGACACCTTTAATTCTCTTCTCCGCCCTGCTGTGGCCACCCCCCAAACTAACCTTACAGCTGACAGCTTTGCATGCTGCTTTACCAACAAGATTGGACAGCTAAGGAAAGAATTCTCCCCTCCTTGCCGTTCTCTTTCTCAACCACACGTAAATCATGCCTTTCCTACCCTTCAGACTTTCTCACCGACTACTGAACGAGAGGTGGCTGTGCTTCTCCATTCCTCTCGCCCCACCACTTGCCCGCTCGATCCTGTCCTATCTCACCTCATCATATCTCTCTCCCCTTGTTTTGTGCCTTCCCTAACACACATCTTAAACTTCTCTCTCTCTTCTGGCACTGTTAAACATGCCACTCTAGTACCTATGCTGAAAAAAACATCTCTTGACCCATCCTCCCCCTCGTCCCATATCCCTGCTCCTTTTTTCATCAGAGACTTGTCTTTACCCATGTGTCTCGCTTCCTCAATTCCAATTCTCTCCTAGACCCTCTTCAGTCTGGCTTCCGCCCTCTCCACTCTACTGAGACTGCTCTTATCAAAGTTACTAATGACCTAATCGCAGCTAAATCCAAAGGTTACTACACCATACTAATTCTCATTGACCTCTCTGCTGCCTTAGACACTGTTGATCATGCTCTCCTTAAAACTCTTCAATCACTCGGTCTCTGTGACTCTGTCCTCTCATGGTTTTCCTCTTATCTCTCCCAACACTCATTCATTGTCTCCTTTTCCCAGGATATCTCCTACCCTCGTCCTGTCTCGGTTGGAGTTCCCCAAGGCTCTGTCCTTGGTCCCCTTCTATTTTCTCTTCATACTGCCTCTCTTGGCAAACTTATTGCCTCTTTTGGATTCCACTACCACCTGTATGCTGATGATACTAAGATATACCTCTCCTCTCCGGACCTCTCCCCTGACGTCTTGCAACGTGTCACTGCTTGCCATTCTTCCATCTCTGACTGGATGTCTTTGCGCTTTCTGAAACTCAATCTCTCTAAAACTGAACTCCTTGTCTTTCCTCCTCCTAATACTGATCCTCCTCTCTCGCTCTCCCTTCAAGTCACACTGTCTTGGCATCATACTTGACTTTGGCCTCACCTTTGAGCCTCACATCCAGTTTGTTGCCAAATCCTGTAGATACCAACTTAAAAACATAGCCCGCATCCGCCCCTTTCTTGCACAAGGTGCTACCAAGGAGTTTGTCCATGCTCTAGTAATTTTCTGCATGGATTATTGTAACCCTCTCCTGATTGGTCTCCCCAAAAGCCGTATTGCCCCGCTACAGTCTGTAATGAATGCTGCCTTCAGACTTATTTTCCTCTCTGGTCGGTCCTCTCACACCTCACCCCTCTGCCAGTCTTTACATTGGCTCCCTGTTTCCTATAGGAGTCAATTCAAAGTGCTAACCCATACATTTAAAGCACTGAACAATTCTAGTCCCTCTTATATCTCTTCACAGATCCAAAGCAAAGGTATGCCCCCCCTCATTCCCTCCACTCTGCCGGTGACCACCTCTTGACCGCTTCTCGCACCCATACGGCCAACTCATGCTTGCAGAACTTCTCGCGAGTGGCTCCTTCAATCCTTTAAGAAGTGCCTTAAAACCCATCTCTTTAGGAAAGCTTATGGCCTCCCAGAGTAACCTCTACCTTACCTACCTGTCTCTTGCTCTCTCCTATAGGGCAGTGCTTTACTCTCTCCTGCAGCTCTGCTTCACTCCCAACTTTTTTGATTGATATTTCCTGTCCTAACGTATCTTATACCCCACCTCCTATAGACTGTAAGCTCGTTTGAGCAGGGTCCTCTTCAACCTATTGTTCCTGTAAGTTTTCTTGTAATTGTCCTATTTATAGTTACATCCCCCCTCTCATAATATTGTAAAGCGCTACGGAATCTGTTGGCGCTATATAAATGGCGATATAATAATATAATAATAATAATAACATAATGTCCCTAGACAGCTGAGAGACAGGACAAAAAGTCTTTATTGGGGTAGTGTGCAGAATTCCCACTTCCTTACCTTCCTTACCTTCCTCCTCCAAATATTTATGCTGTGGGTAGTGGTGGTCATTAGACACTTGAAAATTTAGATTCTTCTGAACCACTTTGGCAGAAATATTTTTTGGAGTTGACAGAATTTTGTTCATGTTGCTGGTTGGCTTTGGTTGAATGTTGGTACTGGAAAAATTTGGGAAGTCCATTCGGACAGCCAGAACACCTGAATAACGTGGACCATGACAGTGGTGACATGCAATATCGGCTTCAATATTGCCTGATCTCATGGCTAAACAATATCAGTCATTTCTGCAGTGCCAATTCTGAGTTGCCAAAATTTGCTGCTTCTTCTCTCAGTAATACAGACTTTTGGTATCTTTGTAGATGTTGCTTCATACCAGCTCTAGTGAGATGACCTGCACTTTGCAAGTCGGCCTTCTGGGAGGCACTCAAAGTAATCCCAAACTTTACTTCATCATGATACATTATCCCCCACCCTTTGCATTGCATCTACTAAAGATTCAGGTGCAGTGGATTGGGGAACAGGATCCCATCCTTAACCCTCTCTTATTTTAGTCTTGGGGTTATTACGGACATTATTAATGGTATGTTTTTTTTTTCTTTTTACAATGAATTAGGTAAGGAATATGAATGATTGTGCATTGTGTAAAGTATAACTATAGCAAAATATGTGTTTGTGTGGCAAAATGGATTTACTGCTGTAACGTTGTGTTTGTTGTTAAGATACACTAAGTGAAGCCGTTTTTGTGCATAGATCATTTCTCTGAAGTCTCACTGCTCAATATTCTGCCATTTAGGAGTTAAATCACTTTTGTTTATGTCTATACAGCCCTAGCCACACCTCCCCTGGCTGTGACTAACACAGACTGCATGGTTTAATTTTCAATCACTTGTTAACTTACTTTAAAAGTTATTATCTCCCGCTCTGTAAATTGAACTTTAATCTCATTCAGGAGGCACCCGCACTGTCTAGTGAGCTATAAACAGTACAGGAGATAAGAAATTCTACATTCACACACACACCATACTACATGTCACCCGCACACAATCCCACAAGCAGCACCCATTCACAACCCACATTCACACAAACACACAACATGATACACACATACATACATGTACCACAAACTGTCATGCACATACACAATAAACATATGAAAATACACACACACACACACACACACACACACACACTAATTTAAGGAACTTCAAAGTCTTGTTTTGGCACAGTGCTGTTAAAAGGGTGCCAACCCCTGTACTAAATAAATGCTGCTATGATCAACTGGAGTGAAGAAGGTAAGATTATATTCAGCTGGACATTTGGGATGAATTGAAAGGGGCACAATTTAGAGCAAAATAGCCAAGTAGATATTAAAGGGCAACTATCATATAAAATGAACTTTTCATTTGTTAAAATCATATATATGTAGAATACTCAAAAAAACAAAGCAGCTCACACTGAATGAAGAACAGCTAACATATCACCTGTCACAAACACACACACACACACACACACACACAAAACAAGTATTGTGAAGTAGTAAATTATGATGCAATATATACAATCGGATGTTTAAAAGTAAATTGTAGAATTTTTCAACTATTTCTAAGCTATTTTGGCCTAAACGTTCTAAATTTGGATTCCAGTTCTCCACAATTTACTGTTTGTAGGTAGCCTCAACTTTTACTGAATGTTACTATGCTTAATATAAAATCACATACAACCATGTTTCTATGAAATGCCATTATAAATTATTAACAAAGTAATACATAAAATATCATATCGAAATAAAAGCTGTTGAATGCATCTGAGCTATGTTTATTTTGTTGTTTTTATTCAAATGTAATATAGATGACGTTTTCAACAACACTTTGGAAAAACACAGTAACAATTGTATTGCTGTCAAAACTGTAGTAAATTACCAGCTCTAGTTGCATTGACTAAAAAAAAAAAACACTTAACCACTTCAATGTCAATGGAATGAACCATGCATAGCTCACAAACATGGCACTGAATTGGTTAAGACCCACTAGATAAATCCGTAATCCTCTCAACGTTGTACCTATAGTTGCACTTCTATATCTTGTCATGCAGATACATGTAAATTGGACAATCAGCCATTTTTAGTGCAATTCCTCTTATAAATCATTGTGAGTCTTTGCAACAATATTTCCCAAGCTCAATCCATCAGTCTGTCAATTGTTCATTGAAGTAGCAATGCTATTTTGACAGCACTTACACAAAGAACATGACATTATCTTTATAAAGCTGTGTTACCTAAGTGACAATGCAAAAAGAGGAAAGAAAACTTGATACCACACAATCAAAATAAAATGGAAGGAACTGAGAACATAGATCAAACATGCTGTCCCAACGGAAAAAAGAAAAGAAAAAGAAAACATTAAGTAATGCCGATCTCTTTACAAAACACACATTATAACAAAAACAATTAAATATTTACTAAACAGAGAGGAGCAAGGAAATTACTTCAAAAATATGGAAGCCTTTGCTTACGAATTAAAGTCCAAATAACTTGCCATGAGCTTTTATCTATGGTCCTTTGTCATAGAATGATTTCACGAAGAGCCAAACTTAGCATCTTGTTTTTGTAAGAGGAACACTGTCAACAAGACTGTCTGCTTTCTTGTAGTAAAATATTATAGCTAATCCATTACTGATGTACGCCTACTCTTTTCTGACTGGCTTTGGACTCCTGTCTCCTTCCCAGTATAACCAGTATAATGAGAAAAGATAAAGAGCAAAGCAAACCAGGAAATCATAATGGTACATCAGACCAGCAAATACAACAAACATTAAAAAACAAAGCACTTTGGAACTTACATGACTGAGAGACAACAGATCGGGGGATACATTATCAGAAGCATTTGCCTGTACAGGAAGGGGTTTATCATCAGATTCACATTTTGTGGTTTCACCTAAATCGTTCTGTTCTTCAGGCTCTAAGCCTTGAGATTCCAATTCATCGTCAGGCTCACTTATAAAAATAGATGGCCCAATAAATACATCCTCCCTTTTCGAGTCTAAGCTGACTGTTCCATCTGCAGTGAATGAGGGGTTATCTACAGAAGGCATTTCTGAAAACATGCATTCTACTTCCTTCTCATGAACTGGATCCTCATTAAAATTTTTAGACAGTTGTTCAGTTACTACACTAGTATCTGAAAAACTGCTTCTTGGTTGATCACTGGGGTTATCTAGACCTGTATACCGTACATCAAGTTCACCATGTTTTTTTAACCTATCTCGCACATTATCAGCATAAAATATACACTGGTCAACTTTAGCACCTTCATGAATTACATTTTCTTTACACAAACTACTTAATTCACACAAACTTGTCTCTTTATACATGTCTTCAATAACACCTTTTGGATTTTCATCAACACACAACTCAATGTCCTCTGTTCCTTCTTTTTTTGGTTCTTTGGTAAGTCCTGAATTGAAACAAATATTTACTTCTAAATCTTTATCTTTCCTGTGCAAAGCAGTACCTGTGCTTACATCCAGTTGTTTTGTTGCCCATACATCCTGTTGTTGATAGACATTTGTATCACATTCTTTACTGAAATCTTCTCTTAGAGTTTGCACTTTACAAAGGCTTTGTTCTTCTGTTAGCACAGCAATGATGACTTTCTCTCTTGGATTCTTTTGACTTACAGGACTCTCTGATGTTATTTTACTTGCACATGACTTGTATTCATCTGTATTAATAGCTGGATGCAACTCGACTGGTGGAACATTGGTCTGAGATAGTTCATGGTGAGTACCCTGAATACCCTCTTGTTCTGTGAATTCCTCTTTGCTATACATACATGTGTCATCTTCTTCATGGCTTGTAAGATCTTTTACATGTTCCTCTAATAATGGATTTTTAAAATGGTGTTCTTCTTTCCTGTAGTTCTCATCAGAATAGCTTGGATAAGCTTTGACATTTTGAGAATTATAGAGTGTGGATTCAGAAGTACTATCACTTAGTGAACCATAACATGATTTGGATATTGACACCTTTTCAGTTTGGAAATTGGAGAAGTCCTCTTCCTCTCTGTTGTCTTTTTTGTGGTTTTTATCCAATACTGATTCAAAGGGCTTTATTTCATGCATTATTTCTAATTCTTCCCTACAAATGTTAGTTGCACTTGCCATTTTTATATGTGCATCAGGCTTTTCCTTCCATATGTTTGTGTTTTCACCTAAAAGTGACATATTTCCAGGCCAACCTGTAGTACTTTTGACACCACCATCATTGTTCTCAAACTCTTGTTCACATTCCAGATCTTGGGAAAGTATGCTGTACTCTTCGTCTTTATGTGAATGCTCATTGTCTTTAATTAGCAGTTGGAAACCACTAGCCTCTTGTAGAATATTAGAAGTACTATCCTTATATTCCTTGCTCATTATATCAGAAATTTCTGTTTGCCCAAAAACTGTTTTCTCAGTACCATTTTTTGAAAAATATGAAACATGTACAGCGTTGTGACTAAAACTTGGGTTAGCATTGTCATCCAGTAATCCTTGTGATTGTAAGCACTCCATTTGTGCAACAGTGGATGTTTCTGTTTTCTTGTCACATACATTAATTGAGCTTTTGTCTATTTTGCTAATACTTAGGGTCTCTGTTTCTTCATTTTCTGGTGGTGGGCCTGTATCTTCCAGGTACGGTTTTATCAATTCAAAGCTTTGTTCATGTAAGTCATGAGAATGAATCTCTTCATTGTCTTCAGTTTTGTGCATGTAGTCTTGAGGTAAATCCTTAGAATCTCCTAAATTATGGTCATCAGCAGTCAAAGTACCTCCAAATTCCTTAATTTCCTTCAAGTGGAATGCATCTTTCACTGTAGGTATTATTTCAGTTTTATCTAAATGTTCAGATTCCTGTGTAAGCTGGTCTGATGCTGTTTGTTCACTTTGCGCAAAAGTTCTGGAACTATTGTCTTCAAAAAATTCAACTGGCTCAGTTATCTCTCCTCCATTTGAAAAACTAGCTTGTTCTGGCACCTCACTATCATTTTTATCTTCTGATGAAGTGATGCTTGTTTTTGTGTAATGTTGACTTAGCTGAAACGAGAAAATAAATGAAGATATTTTAAAATTAAAACTATGATGCTTAAATACTGTTAATTGTTATTTTTTTTGTGAAGAAAACAAGAAAACCGTGTCCACGGTAACATAATGCATTTCAAAACAAGTGCAGTGATGCTCCTGTGCTATCAGAATAGGAGGGAAATCAAGCGGTTAGATGGAAAGTTGTTTAGAATGTTTTTTTCTGTGCAATGCGATGCAATCTCCCATTTCACTACAGTGCAATTGTTACATAAATAAATTGCATCCACGAATCTTCATATCCATTCCTCATATAGATAACAAGCAAGTTAATAGATTTTCTGTAAACCTACGATCTAGGTAACAACCTAGCAAACATACCTGTCATTAAGGACGGGGTACCCTGAACATTCCCCGGGATAGGTGAGGGGCTGCAGCTCATGAGGGTTAAAGCTGCATGTACCTGAATACGATAGCTGGAGAAAGTCGAATGCACTTAATTCATTAAAGTTATATAAAGTCTTACAGTAGTTAAATATATACTTTTACATTTTTCTGTAATAGGATTTTGGTGTAAAAAAAAAAATAATTACATTTAATCAGACTGTGGAATTTAAAAACTTACGTTCTAAAATCTAGTAACGTGCTTCCAAAATATTGCGGAAAACGTTGTTTTTCAATTTTCTTCTATGAAATTATGGCAATAATTAACATTTTAACTACTGCCTTTCCAGCTGTTTTCTTCTAAACCAAGAGTGGAAAAAAAGTAATTTTCATCTTTTACTGAAACACAACTCTTATGATGCTCTGTCTGCCTGATGCCGATGATCACGATTTCTTTTTTTTTTTTTTTTTTTTAACTGTACTTCCTCTGATATTTGCTGCTGAAACAGAGGATTGGACAATTTACTATTTATTCTCTCCTTTAAATCGCCTCCATTTCTGCGCATCTAATTGGTTTAACGATCTACTATGTTCTTGACAACTTTCCTACATGTCTACTTGTTTTCCTGTGACATTTTCACAATCATTAACCCCTTCAGAACCAACATCCTGCCAGGACTGTCACAATAGCAAGGGATTTGCCTAACCCTGGTATTGAAGGGATTAAGAGCGATTGTGAAATTATTGTTAAGTATAATACCTGAGATAGCTCTAAACTTTTTTCACTTTTTGTATGCATTGTTTGCCTCCTCCTTTCAGTCCATGTTGCATACCATACCAAGTCTATTATACAACCAACTTTTTTCTAACAACTCTTAGCAGCAACATTATGCCAAGTAGACTCTCGAGAATAAACCTGCCATTCATGTATAGAATGCCCTGTGCTTTATTCTTTCCCTACCCCATACAAGGCATATTTCCTCCAACATCTCAACAGAAAATCCCATCGAGACTGTTCCTTGATGTATTGATACTGCCAGGCTTGTATGTGGTACAGTTGTTGTTGAATGTAGTAAAAATATATCCAATATCTGAAGAATAATTATTGCATTGATGTAGCATAAACAAAAGAGTGGAACCACTTCTACGCCCTATATCACATACACAAATATATATATACATATATATATAGTGTTATATATATACATATAGTGTTATATATATACATATATATATATATATATATATATATATATATTTATCTATCTATTTATTTATTTATTATTACTACTTAATAATGCATTAATAATATAAAACGCAACATTCTATCACAAGTCTCTGTCTTAATATATTGGAATGTTCGGTGAAGGAGAAAACAGCAACAACACAACAGATTGATAAAAATCTATATATTTTTAGGGTGTGTTTACTTATTTTTGAATTAATTATGGCAACATTAATCACTATTAATAAGCACACATTGTAACTATCCAAAACTGAAAATAATATCCTCTATCTGAAAAAATCCTCTATCTAGACCACAGAACATCAAGTCAGTATAAAGAAATTGTATATACAGGGCCCTGACTATCAAGTCCTTAGATGTTAGTCTCACAAAATCACTCCTACTATATATCAATAGGTCACGGAAAGAGTAGCAGCCCAAGGAGCGGCCCTCTTGTAATTTTGAATTCAAAAGTTATTCTCAGTGAAGTTAGAGGGTTAATATGCTATCAACTTTTTTCTTATTAACTTAGCTTATAATTTTTAAGTGTCCCTGTGTGTATCTCTACATAGATTAGAAACAAAAAGAAACTTACTTGCAATTT